>NC_134707.1:112172818-112847818 GCF_043290135.1 Rhipicephalus microplus | reverse complement strand
CCATGTTACCTCCCTCCCTTTTGTAATATGAGAACTATGAGTGGAGACTTGTGTTGGGGTAAGGCCACCTGTGTTTGAAGTTTTCGATTTCATTAGGGTATCTCCTACGAATAACTTTCTATGTTACCCCCCTTCCTTTTGTAATATGAGAACTATGAGTAGAAACTCGTGTTGGGTTGGAAACTCGTGTTGGGGTGAGGCCACCTGTGTTTGAAGTTTTCGATTTCATTAGGGTATCTCCTACGAATAACTTTCTATGTTACCCCCCTTCCTTTTGTAATATGAGAACTATGAGTGGAAGCTCGTGTTGGGGTGGAAACTCGTGTTGGGGTAAGGCCAACTGTGTTTGAAGTTTTCGATTTCATTAGGGTATCTCCTACGAATAACTTTCTATGTTACCCCCTTCCATTTTGTAATATGAGAACTATGAGTGGAGACTCGTGTTGGGGTAAGGCCAACTGTGTTTGAAGTTTTCGATTTCATTAGGGTATCTCCTACGAATAACTTTCTATGTTACCCCCCTCCCTTTTGTAATATGAGAACTATGAGTGGAGACTCGTGTTGGGGTAAGGCCACCTGTGTTTGAAGTTTTCCATTTCATTAGGGTATCTCCAACGAATAACTTTCTATGTTACCCCCCTCTTTTGTATTAGGAGAACTATGAGTGGAGACTCGTGTTGGGGTAAGGCGAACTGTGTTTGAAGTTTTCGATTTCATTAGGGTATCTTCCACGAATAACTTTCTATGTTACCGCCTCCGTTATGTAATACGAGAACTATGAGCGGAGACTCGTGTTGGGGTAAGGCAACCTGTGTTTGAAGTTTTCGATTTCATTAGGGTATCTCCTACCAATAACTTTCTATGTTACCCCCTTCCTTTTGTAATATGAGAACTATGAGTGGAAGCTCGTGTTGGGGTAAGGCCAACTGTGTTTGAAGTTTTCGACTTCATTAGGGTATCTCCTACGAATAACTTTTTATGTTGCCCCCCTCCATTTTGTAATATGAGAACTATGAGTGGAGACTCGTGTTGGGGTAAGGCCACCTGTGTTTGAAGTTTTCGATTTCATTAGGGTATCTCCTACGAATAACTTTCTATGTTACCCCCCCCCCTATGTAATACGAGAACTTTGAGCGGAGACTCGTGTTGGGGTAAGGCCAACTGTGTTTGAAGTTTTCGATTTCATTAGGGTATCTCCTACGAATAACTTTCTATGTTACCCCCCTCCCTTTTATAATATGAGAAGTATGAGTGGAGACTCGTGTCGGGGTAAGGCCACCTGTGTTTAAAGTTTTCAATTTCATTAGGGTATCTCCTGCGAATCACTTTCTATGTTACCCCCTCCCTTTTGTAATATGAGAACTATGAGTGGAGACTCGTGTTGGGGTAAGGCGAACTGTGTTTGAAGTTTTCGATTTCATTAGGGTATCTTCCACGAATAACTTTCTATGTTACCGCCTCCCTTATGTAATACGAGAACTATGAGCGGAGACTCGTGTTGGGGTAAGGCCACCTGTGTTTGAAGTTTTCGATTTCATTAGGGTATCTCCTACGACTAACTGTCTATGTTATCCCCTCCCTTTTGTAATATGAGAACTATGAGTGGAGACTCGTGTTGGGGTAAGGCCACCTGTGTTTAAGTTTTCCATTTCATTAGGGTATCTCCAACGAATAACTTTCTACGTTACCCCCCTCTTTTGTAATAGGAGAACTATGAGTGGAGACTCGTGTTGGGGTAAGGCGAACTGTGTTTGAAGTTTTCGATTTCATTAGGGTATTTTCCACGAATAACTTTCTATGTTACCACCTCCCTTATGTAATACGAGAACTATGAGCGGAGACTCGTGTTGGGGTAAGGCCACCTGTGTTTGAAGTTTTCGATTTCATTAGGGTATCTCCTACGAATAACTTTATATGTTACCCCCTCCCTTATGTAACACGAGAACTATGAGCGGAGACACGTGTTGGGGTAAGGCCAACTGTGTTTGAAGTTTTCGATTTCATTAGGGTATCTTCTACGAATAACTTTCTATGTTACCCTCCTTCCTTTTGTATTATGAGAACTATGAGTGGAAACTCGTGCTGGGGCAGGGCCAACTGTGTTTGAAGTTTTCGATTTCATTAGGGTATCTCCTACGAATAACTTTCTATGTTACCCCCCTCCCTTATGTAATATGAGAACTATGAGTGGAGACTCGTGTTGGGGTAAGGCCACGTGTGTTTGAAGTTTTCGATTTCACTAGGGTATCTCCTACGAATAACTTTCTATGTTACCTTCTTCCTTTTTTAATATGAGAACTATGAGTAGAAACTCGTGTTGGGTTGGAAACTCGTGTTGGGGTAAGGCTAACTGTGTTTGAAATTTTCGATTTCATTAGGTTATCTCCTACGAATAACTTTCCATGTTACCTCCCTCCCTTTTGTAATATGAGAACTATGAGTGGAGACTTGTGTTGGGGTAAGGCCACCTGTGTTTGAAGTTTTCGATTTCATTAGGGTATCTCCTACGAATAACTTTCTATGTTACCCCCCTTTCTTTTGTAATATGAGAACTATGAGTGGAAGCTCGTGTTGGGGTGGAAACTCGTGTTGGGGTAAGGCCAACTGTGTTTGAAGTTTTCGATTTCATTAGGGTATCTCCTACGAATAACTTTCTATGTTACCCCCCTTCATTTTGTAATTTGAGAACTATGAGTGGAGACTCGTGTTGGGGTAAGGCCAACTGTGTTTGAAGTTTTCGATTTCATTAGGGTATCTCCTACGAATAACTTTCTATGTTACCCCCCTCCCTTTTGTAATATGAGAACTATGAGTGGAGACTCGTGTTGGGGTAAGGCCACCTGTGTTTGAAGTTTTCCATTTCATTAGGGTATCTCCAACGAATAACTTTCTATGTTACCCCCCTCTTTTGTATTAGGAGAACTATGAGTGGAGACTCGTGTTGGGGTAAGGCGAACTGTGTTTGAAGTTTTCGATTTCATTAGGGTATCTTCCACGAATAACTTTCTATGTTACCGCCTCCGTTATGTAATACGAGAACTATGAGCGGAGACTCGTGTTGGGGTAAGGCCACCTGTGTTTGAAGTTTTCGATTTCATTAGGGTATCTCCTACGAATAACTTTCTATGTTACCCCCTCCCTTATGTAATACGAGAACTATGAGCGGAGACTCGTGTTGGGGTAAGGCCAACTGTGTTTGAAGTTTTCGATTTCATTAGGGTATCTCCTACGAATAACTTTCTATGTTACCCCCCTCCCTTTTGTAATATGAAAACTATGAGTGGAGACTCGTGTTGGGGTAAGGTCACCTGTGTTTGAAGTTTTCGATTTCATTAGGGTATCTTCCACGAATAACTTTCTATGTTACCGCCTCCGTTATGTAATACGAGAACTATGAGCGGAGACTCGTGTTGGGGTAAGGCCACCTGTGTTTGAAGTTTTCGATTTCATTAGGGTATCTCCTACGAATAACTTTCTATGTTACCCTCCTTCCTTTTGTAATATGAGAACTATGAGTGCAAACTCGTGCTGGGGCAGGGCCAACTGTGTTTGAAGTTTTCAATTTCATTAGGGTATCTCCTACGAATAACTTTCTATGTTACCCCCCTCCGTTATGTAATATCAGAACTATGAGCGGAGAGTCGTGTTGGGGTAAGGCCGTGTTTGAAGGTTTCGATTTCATTAGTGTATCTCCTACGATTCACTTTCTATGTTATTCTTATGGAGTATGAGAACTATGAGTGGAGACTCGTGTTGGGGTAAGGTCACCTGTGTTTGAAGTTTGCGATTTGATTAGGGTATCTCCTATGACTAACTTACATGTTACCCCCCTCCCTTATGTAATATGAGAACTATGAGTGGAGACTCGTGTTGGAGTAAGGCCACCTGTGTTTGAAGTTTCAGATTTCATTAGGGTATCTCCTACGAATAACTTTCTATGTTACCCCCTTCCTTTTGTAATATGAGAACTATGAGTAGAAACTCGTCTTGGGGTGGAAACTCCTGTTGGGGTAAGGCCAACTGTGTTTTAAGTTCTCGATTTCATTAGAGTATCTCCTACGAATAACTTTCTATGTTACCCCCCTCGCTTTTGTAATATGAGAACTATGAGTGGAGACTCGTGTTGGGGTAAGGCAACCTGTGTTTGAAGTTTTCGATTTCATTAGGGTATCTCCTACCAATAACTTTCTATGTTACCCCCTTCCTTTTGTAATATGAGAACTATGAGTGGAAGCTCGTGTTGGGGTAAGGCCAACTGTGTTTGAAGTTTTCGACTTCATTAGGGTATCTCCTACGAATAACTTTTTATGTTGCCCCCCTCCATTTTGTAATATGAGAACTATGAGTGGAGACTCGTGTTGGGGTAAGGCCACCTGTGTTTGAAGTTTTCGATTTCATTAGGGTATCTCCTACGAATAACTTTCTATGTTACCCCCCCCCCCTATGTAATACGAGAACTATGAGCGGAGACTCGTGTTGGGGTAAGGCCAACTGTGTTTGAAGTTTTCGATTTCATTAGGGTATCTCCTACGAATAACTTTCTATGTTACCCCTCCCTTTTATAATATGAGAAGTATGAGTGGAGACTCGTGTCGGGGTAAGGCCACCTGTGTTTAAAGTTTTCAATTTCATTAGGGTATCTCCTGCGAATCACTTTCTATGTTACCCCCTCCCTTTTGTAATATGAGAACTATGAGTGGAGACTCGTGTTGGGGTAAGGCGAACTGTGTTTGAAGTTTTCGATTTCATTAGGGTATCTTCCACGAATAACTTTCTATGTTACCGCCTCCCTTATGTAATACGAGAACTATGAGCGGAGACTCGTGTTGGGGTAAGGCCACCTGTGTTTGAAGTTTTCGATTTCATTAAGGTATCTCCTACGAATAACTTTATATGTTACCCCCTCCCTTATGCAATACGAGAACTATGAGCGGAGACTCGTGTTGGGGTAAGGCCAACTGTGTTTGAAGTTTTCGATTTCATTAGGGTATCTTCTACGAATAACTTTCTATGTTACCCTCCTTCCTTTTGTATTATGAGAACTATGAGTGGAAACTCGTGCTGGGGCAGGGCCAACTGTGTTTGAAGTTTTCGATTTCATTAGGGTATCTCCTACGAATAACTTTCTATGTTACCCCCCTCCCTTATGTAATATGAGAACTATGAGTGGAGACTCGTGTTGGGGTAAGGCCACGTGTGTTTGAAGTTTTCGATTTCATTAGGGTATCTCCTACGAATAACTTTCTATGTTACCCCCCTTCCTTTTGTAATATGAGAACTATGAGTAGAAACTCGTGTTGGGTTGGAAACTCGTGTTGGGGTGAGGCCACCTGTGTTTGAAGTTTTCGATTTCATTAGGGTATCTCCTACGAATAACTTTCTATGTTACCCCCCTTCCTTTTGTAATATGAGAACTATGAGTGGAAGCTCGTGTTGGGGTGGAAACTCGTGTTGGGGTAAGGCCAACTGTGTTTGAAGTTTTCGATTTCATTAGGGTATCTCCTACGAATAACTTTCTCTGTTACCCCCCTCCATTTTGTAATATGAGAACTATGAGTGGAGACTCGTGTTGGGGTAAGGCCAACTGTGTTTGAAGTTTTCGATTTCATTAGGGTATCTCCTACGAATAACTTTCTATGTTACCCCCCTCCCTTTTGTAATATGAGAACTATGAGTGGAGACTCGTGTTGGGGTAAGGCCACCTGTGTTTGAAGTTTTCCATTTCTTTAGGGTATCTCCAACGAATAACTTTCTATGTTACCCCCCTCTTTTGTAATACGAGAACTATGAGCGGAGACTCGTGTTGGGGTAAGGCCACCTGTGTTTGAAGTTTTCGATTTCATTAGGGTATCTCCTACGAATAACTTTATATGTTACCCCCTCCCTTATGTAATACGAGAACTATGAGCGGAGACACGTGTTGGGGTAAGGCCAACTGTGTTTGAAGTTTTCGATTTCATTAGGGTATCTTCTACGAATAACTTTCTATGTTACCCTCCTTCCTTTTGTATTATGAGAACTATGAGTGGAAACTCGTGTTGGGTTGGAAACTCGTGTTGGGGTAAGGCTAACTGTGTTTGAAATTTTCGATTTCATTAGGTTATCTCCTACGAATAACTTTCCATGTTACCTCCCTCCCTTTTGTAATATGAGAGCTATGAGTGGAGACTTGTGTTGGGGTAAGGCCACCTGTGTTTGAAGTTTTCGATTTCATTAGGGTATCTCCTACGAATAACTTTCTATGTTACCCCCCTTTCTTTTGTAATATGAGAACTATGAGTGGAAGCTCGTGTTGGGGTGGAAACTCGTGTTGGGGTAAGGCCAACTGTGTTTGAAGTTTTCGATTTCATTAGGGTATCTCCTACGAATAACTTTCTATGTTACCCCCCTCCATTTTGTAATTTGAGAACTATGAGTGGAGACTCGTGTTGGGGTAAGGCCAACTGTGTTTGAAGTTTTCGATTTCATTAGGGTATCTCCTACGAATAACTTTCTATGTTACCCCCCTCCCTTTTGTAATATGAGAACTATGAGTGGAGACTCGTGTTGGGGTAAGGCCACCTGTGTTTGAAGTTTTCCATTTCATTAGGGTATCTCCAACGAATAACTTTCTATGTTACCCCCCTCTTTTGTATTAGGAGAACTATGAGTGGAGACTCGTGTTGGGGTAAGGCGAACTGTGTTTGAAGTTTTCGATTTCATTAGGGTATCTTCCACGAATAACTTTCTATGTTACCGCCTCCGTTATGTAATACGAGAACTATGAGCGGAGACTCGTGTTGGGGTAAGGCCACCTGTGTTTGAAGTTTTCGATTTCATTAGGGTATCTCCTACGAATAACTTTCTATGTTACCCCCTCCCTTATGTAATACGAGAACTATGAGCGGAGACTCGTGTTGGGGTAAGGCCAACTGTGTTTGAAGTTTTCGATTTCATTAGGGTATCTCCTACGAATAACTTTCTATGTTACCCCCCTCCCTTTTGTAATATGAAAACTATGAGTGGAGACTCGTGTTGGGGTAAGGTCACCTGTGTTTGAAGTTTTCGATTTCATTAGGGTATCTTCCACGAATAACTTTCTATGTTACCGCCTCCGTTATGTAATACGAGAACTATGAGCGGAGACTCGTGTTGGGGTAAGGCCACCTGTGTTTGAAGTTTTCGATTTCATTAGGGTATCTCCTACGAATAACTTTCTATGTTACCCTCCTTCCTTTTGTAATATGAGAACTATGAGTGCAAACTCGTGCTGGGGCAGGGCCAACTGTGTTTGAAGTTTTCAATTTCATTAGGGTATCTCCTACGAATAACTTTCTATGTTACCCCCCTCCGTTATGTAATATCAGAACTATGAGCGGAGAGTCGTGTTGGGGTAAGGCCGTGTTTGAAGGTTTCGATTTCATTAGTGTATCTCCTACGATTCACTTTCTATGTTATTCTTATGGAGTATGAGAACTATGAGTGGAGACTCGTGTTGGGGTAAGGTCACCTGTGTTTGAAGTTTGCGATTTGATTAGGGTATCTCCTATGACTAACTTACATGTTACCCCCCTCCCTTATGTAATATGAGAACTATGAGTGGAGACTCGTGTTGGAGTAAGGCCACCTGTGTTTGAAGTTTTAGATTTCATTAGGGTATCTCCTACGAATAACTTTCTATGTTACCCCCTTCCTTTTGTAATATGAGAACTATGAGTAGAAACTCGTCTTGGGGTGGAAACTCCTGTTGGGGTAAGGCCAACTGTGTTTTAAGTTCTCGATTTCATTAGAGTATCTCCTACGAATAACTTTCTATGTTACCCCCCTCGCTTTTGTAATATGAGAACTATGAGTGGAGACTCGTGTTGGGGTAAGGCAACCTGTGTTTGAAGTTTTCGATTTCATTAGGGTATCTCCTACCAATAACTTTCTATGTTACCCCCTTCCTTTTGTAATATGAGAACTATGAGTGGAAGCTCGTGTTGGGGTAAGGCCAACTGTGTTTGAAGTTTTCGACTTCATTAGGGTATCTCCTACGAATAACTTTTTATGTTGCCCCCCTCCATTTTGTAATATGAGAACTATGAGTGGAGACTCGTGTTGGGGTAAGGCCACCTTTGTTTGAAGTTTTCGATTTCCTTAGGGTATCTCCTACGAATAACTTTCTATGTTACCCCCCCCCCCCCTATGTAATACGAGAACTATGAGCGGAGACTCGTGTTGGGGTAAGGCCAACTGTGTTTGAAGTTTTCGATTTCATTAGGGTATCTCCTACGAATAACTTTCTATGTTACCCCCTCCCTTTTATAATATGAGAAGTATGAGTGGAGACTCGTGTCGGGGTAAGGCCACCTGTGTTTAAAGTTTTCAATTTCATTAGGGTATCTCCTGCGAATCACTTTCTATGTTACCCCCTCCCTTTTGTAATATGAGAACTATGAGTGGAGACTCGTGTTGGGGTAAGGCGAACTGTGTTTGAAGTTTTCGATTTCATTAGGGTATCTTCCACGAATAACTTTCTATGTTACCGCCTCCCTTATGTAATACGAGAACTATGAGCGGAGACTCGTGTTGGGGTAAGGCCACCTGTGTTTGAAGTTTTCGATTTCATTAAGGTATCTCCTACGAATAACTTTATATGTTACCCCCTCCCTTATGCAATACGAGAACTATGAGCGGAGACTCGTGTTGGGGTAAGGCCAACTGTGTTTGAAGTTTTCGATTTCATTAGGGTATCTTCTACGAATAACTTTCTATGTTACCCTCCTTCCTTTTGTATTATGAGAACTATGAGTGGAAACTCGTGCTGGGGCAGGGCCAACTGTGTTTGAAGTTTTCGATTTCATTAGGGTATCTCCTACGAATAACTTTCTATGTTACCCCCCTCCCTTATGTAATATGAGAACTATGAGTGGAGACTCGTGTTGGGGTAAGGCCACGTGTGTTTGAAGTTTTCGATTTCATTAGGGTATCTCCTACGAATAACTTTCTATGTTACCCCCCTTCCTTTTGTAATATGAGAACTATGAGTAGAAACTCGTGTTGGGTTGGAAACTCGTGTTGGGGTGAGGCCACCTGTGTTTGAAGTTTTCGATTTCATTAGGGTATCTCCTACGAATAACTTTCTATGTTACCCCCCTTCCTTTTGTAATATGAGAACTATGAGTGGAAGCTCGTGTTGGGGTGGAAACTCGTGTTGGGGTAAGGCCAACTGTGTTTGAAGTTTTCGATTTCATTAGGGTATCTCCTACGAATAACTTTCTATGTTACCCCCCTCCATTTTGTAATATGAGAACTATGAGTGGAGACTCGTGTTGGGGTAAGGCCAACTGTGTTTGAAGTTTTCGATTTCATTAGGGTATCTCCTACGAATAACTTTCTATGTTACCCCCCTCCCTTTTGTAATATGAGAACTATGAGTGGAGACTCGTGTTGGGGTAAGGCCACCTGTGTTTGAAGTTTTCCATTTCTTTAGGGTATCTCCAACGAATAACTTTCTATGTTACCCCCCTCTTTTGTAATACGAGAACTATGAGCGGAGACTCGTGTTGGGGTAAGGCCACCTGTGTTTGAAGTTTTTGATTTCATTAGGGTATCTCCTACGAATAACTTTCTATGTTACCCTCCTTCCTTTTGTAATATGAGAACTATGAGTGCAAACTCGTGCTGGGGCAGGGCCAACTGTGTTTGAAGTTTTCGATTTCATTAGGGTATCTCCTACGAATAACTTTCTATGTTACCCCCCTCCGTTATGTAATATCAGAACTATGAGCGGAGAGTCGTGTTGGGGTAAGGCCGTGTTTGAAGTTTTCGATTTCATTAGTGTATCTCCTACGATTCACTTTCTATGTTATTCTTATGGAGTATGAGAACTATGAGTGGAGACTCGTGTTGGGGTAAGGTCACCTGTGTTTGAAGTTTGCGATTTGATTAGGGTATCTCCTATGACTAACTTACATGTTACCCCCCTCCCTTATGTAATATAAGAACTATGAGTGGAGACTCGTGTTGGGGTAAGGCCACCTGTGTTTGAAGTTTTAGATTTCATTAGGGTATCTCCTACGAATAACTTTCTATGTTACCCCCTTCCTTTTGTAATATGAGAACTATGAGTAGAAACTCGTCTTGGGGTGGAAACTCCTGTTGGGGTAAGGCCAACTGTGTTTTCATTTCTCGATTTCATTAGAGTATCTCCTACGAATAACTTTCTATGTTACCCCCCTCGCTTTTGTAATATGAGAACTATGAGTGGAGACTCGTGTTGGGGTAAGGCAACCTGTGTTTGAAGTTTTCGATTTCATTACGGTTTCTCCTACCAATAACTTTCTATGTTACCCCCTTCCTTTTGTAATATGAGAACTATGAGTGGAAGCTCGTGTTGGGGTAAGGCCAACTGTGTTTGAAGTTTTCGATTTCATTAGGGTATCTCCTACGAATAACTTTTTATGTTGCCCCCCTCCATTTTGTAATACGAGAACTATGAGTGGAGACTCGTGTTGGGGTAAGGCCACCTGTGTTTGAAGTTTTCGATTTCATTAGGGTATCTCCTACGAATAACTTTCTATGTTACCCCCCCCCCTATGTAATACGAGAACTATGAGCGGAGACTCGTGTTGGGGTAAGGCCAACTGTGTTTGAAGTTTTCGATTTCATTAGGGTATCTCCTACGAATAACATTCTATGTTACCCCCCTCCCTTTTATAATATGAGAAGTATGAGTGGAGACTCGTGTCGGGGTAAGGCCACCTGTGTTTAAAGTTTTCAATTTCATTAGGGTATCTCCTGCGAATCACTTTCTATGTTACCCCCTCCCTTTTGTAATATGAGAACTATGAGTGGAGACTCGTGTTGGGGTAAGGCGAACTGTGTTTGAAGTTTTCGATTTCATTAGGGTATCTTCCACGAATAACTTTCTATGTTACCGCCTCCCTTATGTAATACGAGAACTATGAGCGGAGACTCGTGTTGGGTAAGGCCACCTGTGTTTGAAGTTTTCGATTTCATTAGGGTATCTCCTACGAATAACTTTATATGTTACCCCCTCCCTTATGTAATACGAGAACTATGAGCGGAAACTCGTGTTGGGGTAAGGCCAACTGTGTTTGAACTTTTCGATTTCATTAGGGTATCTTCTACGAATAACTTTCTATGTTACCCTCCTTCCTTTTGTATTATGAGAACTATGAGTGGAAACTCGTGCTGGGGCAGGGCCAACTGTGTTTGAAGTTTTCGATTTCATTAGGGTATCTCCTACGAATAACTTTCTATGTTACCCCCCTCCCTTATGTAATATGAGAACTATGAGTGGAGACTCGTGTTGGGGTAAGGCCACGTGTGTTTGAAGTTTTCGATTTCATTAGGGTATCTCCTACGAATAACTTTCTATGTTACCCCCCTTCCTTTTGTAATATGAGAACTATGAGTAGAAACTCGTGTTGGGTTGGAAACTCGTGTTGGGGTGAGGCCACCTGTGTTTGAAGTTTTCGATTTCATTAGGGTATCTCCTACGAATAACTTTCTATGTTACCCCCCTTCCTTTTGTAATATGAGAACTATGAGTGGAAGCTCGTGTTGGGGTGGAAACTCGTGTTGGGGTAAGGCCAACTGTGTTTGAAGTTTTCGATTTCATTAGGGTATCTCCTACGAATAACTTTCTATGTTACCCCCCTTCATTTTGTAATATGAGAACTATGAGTGGAGACTCGTGTTGGGGTAAGGCCAACTGTGTTTGAAGTTTTCGATTTCATTAGGGTATCTCCTACGAATAACTTTCTATGTTACCCCCCTCCCTTTTGTAATATGAGAACTATGAGTGGAGACTCGTGTTGGGGTAAGGCCACCTGTGTTTGAAGTTTTCCATTTCATTAGGGTATCTCCAACGAATAACTTTCTATGTTACCCCCCTCTTTTGTAATAGGAGAACTATGAGTGGAGACTCGTGTTGCGGTAAGGCGAACTGTGTTTGAAGTTTTCGATTTCATTAGGGTATCTTCCACGAATAACTTTCTATGTTACCGCCTCCGTTATGTAATACGAGAACTATGAGCGGA
This sequence comes from Rhipicephalus microplus, assembly GCF_043290135.1. Lineage (NCBI taxonomy): Eukaryota > Metazoa > Arthropoda > Arachnida > Ixodida > Ixodidae > Rhipicephalus > Rhipicephalus microplus. Next base: position 112,835,789 of record NC_134707.1, on the reverse strand, counting down.
GACTCGTGTTGGGGTAAGGCCACCTGTGTTTGAAGTTTTCGATTTCATTAGGGTATCTCCTACGAATAACTTTCTATGTTACCCCCCTCCCTTTTGTAATATGAGAACTATGAGTGGAGACTCGTGTTGGGGTAAGGTCACCTGTGTTTAAAGTTTTTGATTTCATTAGGGTATTTCCTACGAATAACTTTCTATGTTACCCTCCTTCCTTTTGTAATATGAGAACTATGAGTGCAAACTCGTGCTGGGGCAGGGCCAACTGTGTTTGAAGTTTTCGATTTCATTAGGGTATCTCCTACGAATAACTTTCTATGTTACCCCCCTCCGTTATGTAATATCAGAACTATGAGCGGAGAGTCGTGTTGGGGTAAGGCCGTGTTTGAAGTTTTCGATTTCATTAGTGTATCTCCTACGATTCACTTTCTATGTTATTCTTATGGAGTATGAGAACTATGAGTGGAGACTCGTGTTGGGGTAAGGTCACCTGTGTTTGAAGTTTGCGATTTGATTAGGGTATCTCCTATGACTAACTTACATGTTACCCCCCTCCCTTATGTAATATAAGAACTATGAGTGGAGACTCGTGCTGGGGTAAGGCCACCTGTGTTTGAAGTTTTAGATTTCATTAGGGTATCTCCTACGAATAACTTTCTATGTTACCCCCTTCCTTTTGTAATATGAGAACTGTGAGTAGAAACTCGTCTTGGTGTGGAAACTCCTGTTGGGGTAAGGCCAACTGTGTTTTAAGTTCTCGATTTCATTAGAGTATCTCCTACGAATAACTTTCTATGTTACCCCCCTCGCTTTTGTAATATGAGAACTATGAGTGGAGACTCGTGTTGGGGTAAGGCAACCTGTGTTTGAAGTTTTCGATTTCATTAGGGTATCTCCTACCAATAACTCTCTATGTTACCCCCTTCCTTTTGTAATATGAGAACTATGAGTGGAAGCTCGTGTTGGGGTAAGGCCAACTGTGTTTGAAGTTTTCGATTTCATTAGGGTATCTCCTACGAATAACTTTTTATGTTGCCCCCCTCCATTTTGTAATACGAGAACTATGAGTGGAGACTCGTGTTGGGGTAAGGCCACCTGTGTTTGAAGTTTTCGATTTCATTAGGGTATCTCCTACGAATAACTTTCTATGTTACCCCCCCCCCTATGTAATACGAGAACTATGAGCGGAGACTCGTGTTGGGGTAAGGCCAACTGTGTTTGAAGTTTTCGATTTCATTAGGGTATCTCCTACGAATAACTTTCTATGTTACCCCCCTCCCTTTTATAATATGAGAAGTATGAGTGGAGACTCGTGTCGGGGTAAGGCCACCTGTGTTTAAAGTTTTCAATTTCATTAGGGTATCTCCTGCGAATCACTTTCTATGTTACCCCCTCCCTTTTGTAATATGAGAACTATGAGAGGAGACTCGTGTTGGGGTAAGGCGAACTGTGTTTGAAGTTTTCGATTTCATTAGGGTATCTTCCACGAATAACTTTCTATGTTACCGCCTCCCTTATGTAATACGAGAACTATGAGCGGAGACTCGTGTTGGGGTAAGGCCACCTGTGTTTGAAGTTTTCGATTTCATTAGGGTATCTCCTACAAATAACTTTATATGTTACCCCCTCCCTTATGTAATACGAGAACTATGAGCGGAAACTCGTGTTGGGGTAAGGCCAACTGTGTTTGAACTTTTCGATTTCATTAGGGTATCTTCTACGAATAACTTTCTATGTTACCCTCCTTCCTTTTGTATTATGAGAACAATGAGTGGAAACTCGTGCTGGGGCAGGGCCAACTGTGTTTGAAGTTTTCGATTTCATTAGGGTATCTCCTACGAATAACTTTCTATGTTACCCCCCTCCCTTATGTAATATGAGAACTATGAGTGGAGACTCGTGTTGGGGTAAGGCCACGTGTGTTTGAAGTTTTCGATTTCATTAGGGTATCTCCTACGAATAACTTTCTATGTTACCCCCCTTCCTTTTGTAATATGAGAACTATGAGTAGAAACTCGTGTTGGGTTGGAAACTCGTGTTGGGGTGAGGCCACCTGTGTTTGAAGTTTTCGATTTCATTAGGGTATCTCCTACGAATAACTTTCTATGTTACCCCCCTTCCTTTTGTAATATGAGAACTATGAGTGGAAGCTCGTGTTGGGGTGGAAACTCGTGTTGGGGTAAGGCCAACTGTGTTTGAAGTTTTCGATTTCATTAGGGTATCTCCTACGAATAACTTTCTATGTTACCCCCCTCCATTTTGTAATATGAGAACTATGAGTGGAGACTCGTGTTGGGGTAAGGCCAACTGTGTTTGAAGTTTTCGATTTCATTAGGGTATCTCCTACGAATAACTTTCTATGTTACCCCCCTCCCTTTTGTAATATGAGAACTATGAGTGGAGACTCGTGTTGGGGTAAGGCCACCTGTGTTTGAAGTTTTCCATTTCATTAGGGTATCTCCAACGAATAACTTTCTATGTTACCCCCCTCTTTTGTAATAGGAGAACTATGAGTGGAGACTCGTGTTGGGGTAAGGCGAACTGTGTTTGAAGTTTTCGATTTCATTAGGGTATCTTCCACGAATAACTTTCTATGTTACCGCCTCCGTTATGTAATACGAGAACTATGAGCGGAGACTCGTGTTGGGGTAAGGCCACCTGTGTTTGAAGTTTTCGATTTCATTAGGGTATCTCCTACGAATAACTTTCTATGTTACCCCCTCCCTTATGTAATACGAGAACTATGAGCGGAGACTCGTGTTGGGGTAAGGCCAACTGTGTTTGAAGTTTTCGATTTCATTAGGGTATCTCCTACGAATAACTTTCTATGTTACCCCCTCCCTTTTGTAATATGAGAACTATGAGTGGAGACTCGTGTTGGGGTAAGGTCACCTGTGTTTAAAGTTTTCGATTTCATTAGGGTATCTCCTACGAATAACTTTCTATGTTACCCTCCTTCCTTTTGTAATATGAGAACTATGAGTGCAAACTCGTGCTGGGGCAGGGCCAACTGTGTTTGAAGTTTTCGATTTCATTAGGGTATCTCCTACGAATAACTTTCTATGTTACCCCCCTCCGTTATGTAATATCAGAACTATGAGCGGAGAGTCGTGTTGGGGTAAGGCCGTGTTTGAAGTTTTCGATTTCATTAGTGTATCTCCTACGATTCACTTTCTATGTTATTCTTATGGAGTATGAGAACTATGAGTGGAGACTCGTGTTGGGGTAAGGCCACCTGTGTTTGAAGTTTGCGATTTGATTAGGGTATCTCCTATGACTAACTTACATGTTACCCCCCTCCCTTATGTAATATGAGAACTATGAGTGGAGACTCGTATTGGGGTAAGGCCACCTGTGTTTGAAGTTTTAAATTTCATTAGGGTATCTCCTACGAATAACTTTCTATGTTACCCCCTTCCTTTTGTAATATGAGAACTATGAGTAGAAACTCGTCTTGGGGTGGAAACTCCTGTTGGGGTAAGGCCAACTGTGTTTTAAGTTCTCGATTTCATTAGAGTATCTCCTACGACTAACTTTCTATGTTACCCCCTCCCTTATGTATTACTAGAACTATGAGCGGAGACTCGTGTTGGGGTAAGGCCAACTGTGTTTGAAGTTTTCGATTTCATTAGGGTATCTCCTACGAATAACTTTCTATGTTACCCCCCTTCCTTTTGTAATATGAGAACTATGAGTAGAAACTCGTGTTGGGTTGGAAACTCGTGTTGGGGTGAGGCCACCTGTGTTTGAAGTTTTCGATTTCATTAGGGTATCTCCTACGAATAACTTTCTATGTTACCCCCCTTCCTTTTGTAATATGAGAACTATGAGTGGAAGCTCGTGTTGGGGTGGAAACTCGTGTTGGGGTAAGGCCAACTTTGTTTGAAGTTTTCGATTTCATTAGGGTATCTCCTACGAATAACTTTCTATGTTACCCCCCTCCATTTTGTAATATGAGAACTATGAGTGGAGACTCGTCTTGGGGTAAGGCCAACTGTGTTTGAAGTTTTCGATTTCATTAGGGTATCTCCTACGAATAACTTTCTATGTTATCCCCTCCCTTATGTAATAGGAGAACTATGAGTGGAGACTTGTGTTTGGGTAAGGCCACCTGTGTTTGAAGTTTTCAATTTCATTAGGGTATCTCCTACGAATAACTTTCTATGTCACTCCCCTACCTTTTGTATTATGAGAACTATGAGTGGAAACTCGTGTTGGGGTGGAAACTCGTGTTGGGGTAAGGCCACCTGTGTTTGAAGTTTTCGATTTCATTAGGGTATCTCCTACGACTAACTTTCTATGTTACCCCCTCCCTTATGTATTACTAGAACTATGAGCGGAGACTCGTGTTGGGGTAAGGCCAACTGTGTTTGAAGTTTTCGATTTCATTAGGGTATCTCCTACGAATAACTTTCTATGTTACCCCCCTCCCTTTTGTAATATGAGAACTATGAGTGGAGACTCGTGTTGGGGTAAGGTCACCTGTGTTTGAAGTTTTCGATTTCATTAGGGTATCTCCTACGAATAACTTTCTATGTTACCCCCCTTCTTTTGTAATATGAAAACTATGAGTGGAGACTCGTGTTGGGGTAAGGTCACCTGTGTTTGAAGTTTTCGATTTCATTAGGGTATCTTCCACGAATAACTTTCTATGTTACCGCCTCCGTTATGTAATACGAGAACTATGAGCGGAGACTCGTGTTGGGGTAAGGCCACCTGTGTTTGAAGTTTTTGATTTCATTAGGGTATCTCCTACGAATAACTTTCTATGTTACCCTCCTTCTTTTTGTAATATGAGAACTATGAGTGCAAACTCGTGCTGGGGCAGGGCCAACTGTGTTTGAAGTTTTCGATTTCATTAGGGTATCTCCTACGAATAACTTTCTATGTTACCCCCCTCCGTTATGTAATATCAGAACTATGAGCGGAGAGTCGTGTTGGGGTAAGGCCGTGTTTGAAGGTTTCGATTTCATTAGTGTATCTCCTACGATTCACTTTCTATGTTATTCTTATGGAGTATGAGAACTATGAGTGGAGACTCGTGTTGGGGTAAGGTCACCTGTGTTTGAAGTTTGCGATTTGATTAGGGTATCTCCTATGACTAACTTACATGTTACCCCCCTCCCTTATGTAATATAAGAACTATGAGTGGAGACTCGTGTTGGGGTAAGGCCACCTGTGTTTGAAGTTTTAGATTTCATTAGGGTATCTCCTACGAATAACTTTCTATGTTACCCCCTTCCTTTTGTAATATGAGAACTATGAGTAGAAACTCGTCTTGGGGTGGAAACTCCTGTTGGGGTAAGGCCAACTGTGTTTTAATTTCTCGATTTCATTAGAGTATCTCCTACGAATAACTTTCTATGTTACCCCCCTCGCTTTTGTATTATGAGAACTATGAGTGGAGACTCGTGTTGGGGTAAGGCAAGCTGTGTTTGAAGTTTTCGATTTCATTAGGGTATCTCCTACCAATAACTTTCTATGTTACCCCCTTCCTTTTGTAATATGAGAACTATGAGTGGAAGCTCGTGTTGGGGTAAGGCCAACTGTGTTTGAAGTTTTCGATTTCATTAGGGTATCTCCTACGAATAACTTTTTATGTTGCCCCCCTCCATTTTGTAATACGAGAACTATGAGTGGAGACTCGTGTTGGGGTAAGGCCACCTGTGTTTGAAGTTTTCGATTTCATTAGGGTATCTCCTACGAATAACTTTATATGTTACCCCCCCCCCCCTATGTAATACGAGAACTATGAGCGGAGACTCGTGTTGGGGTAAGGCCAACTGTGTTTGAAGTTTTCGATTTCATTAGGGTATCTCCTACGAATAACTTTCTATGTTACCCCCCTCCCTTTTATAATATGAGAAGTATGAGTCTAGACTCGTGTCGGGGTAAGGCCACCTGTGTTTAAAGTTTTCAATTTCATTAGGGTATCTCCTGCGAATCACTTTCTATGTTACCCCCTCCCTTTTGTAATATGAGAACTATGAGTGGAGACTCGTGTTGGGGTAAGGCGAACTGTGTTTGAAGTTTTCGATTTCATTAGGGTATCTTCCACGAATAACTTTCTATGTTACCGCCTCCCTTATGTAATACGAGAACTATGAGCGGAGACTCGTGTTGGGGTAAGGCCACCTGTGTTTGAAGTTTTCGATTTCATTAGGGTATCTCCTACGAATAACTTTATATGTTACCCCCTCCCTTATGTAATAGGAGAACTATGAGTGGAAACTCGTGTTGGGGTAAGGCCAACTGTGTTTGAACTTTTCGATTTCATTAGGGTATCTTCTACGAATAACTTTCTATGTTACCCTCCTTCCTTTTGTATTATGAGAACTATGAGTGGAAACTCGTGCTGGGGCAGGGCCAACTGTGTTTGAAGTTTTCGATTTCATTAGGGTATCTCCTACGAATAACTTTCTATGTTACCCCCCTCCCTTTTGTAATATGAGAACTATGAGTGGAGACTCGTGTTGGGGTAAGGCCACCTGTGTTTGAAGTTTTCCATTTCATTAGGGTATCTCCAACGAATAACTTTCTATGTTACCCCCCTCTTTTGTAATAGGAGAACTATGAGTGGAGACTCGTGTTGCGGTAAGGCGAACTGTGTTTGAAGTTTTCGATTTCATTAGGGTATCTTCCACGAATAACTTTCTATGTTACCGCCTCCGTTATGTAATACGAGAACTATGAGCGGAGACTCGTGTTGGGGTAAGGCCACCTGTGTTTGAAGTTTTCGATTTCATTAGGGTATCTCCTACGAATAACTTTCTATGTTACCCCCCTCCCTTTTGTAATATGAGAACTATGAGTGGAGACTCGTGTTGGGGTAAGGTCACCTGTGTTTAAAGTTTTTGATTTCATTAGGGTATCTCCTACGAATAACTTTCTATGTTACCCTCCTTCCTTTTGTAATATGAGAACTATGAGTGCAAACTCGTGCTGGGGCAGGGCCAACTGTGTTTGAAGTTTTCGATTTCATTAGGGTATCTCCTACGAATAACTTTCTATGTTACCCCCTCTCCGTTATGTAATATCAGAACTATGAGCGGAGAGTCGTGTTGGGGTAAGGCCGTGTTTGAAGTTTTCGATTTCATTAGTGTATCTCCTACGATTCACTTTCTATGTTATTCTTATGGAGTATGAGAACTATGAGTGGAGACTCGTGTTGGGGTAAGGTCACCTGTGTTTGAAGTTTGCGATTTGATTAGGGTATCTCCTATGACTAACTTACATGTTACCCCCCTCCCTTATGTAATATAAGAACTATGAGTGGAGACTCGTGCTGGGGTAAGGCCACCTGTGTTTGAAGTTTTAGATTTCATTAGGGTATCTCCTACGAATAACTTTCTATGTTACCCCCTTCCTTTTGTAATATGAGAACTATGAGTAGAAACTCGTCTTGGGGTGGAAACTCCTGTTGGGGTAAGGCCAACTGTGTTTTAAGTTCTCGATTTCATTAGAGTATCTCCTACGAATAACTTTCTATGTTACCCCCCTCGCTTTTGTAATATGAGAACTATGAGTGGAGACTCGTGTTGGGGTAAGGCTACCTGTGTTTGAAGTTTTCGATTTCATTAGGGTATCTCCTACCAATAACTCTCTATGTTACCCCCTTCCTTTTGTAATATGAGAACTATGAGTGGAAGCTCGTGTTGGGGTAAGGCCAACTGTGTTTGAAGTTTTCGATTTCATTAGGGTATCTCCTACGAATAACTTTTTATGTTGCCCCCCTCCATTTTGTAATACGAGAACTATGAGTGGAGACTCGTGTTGGGGTAAGGCCACCTGTGTTTGAAGTTTTCGATTTCATTAGGGTATCTCCTACGAATAACTTTCTATGTTACCCCCCCCCCCTATGTAATACGAGAACTATGAGCGGAGACTCGTGTTGGGGTAAGGCCAACTGTGTTTGAAGTTTTCGATTTCATTAGGGTATCTCCTACGAATAACTTTCTATGTTACCCCCCTCCCTTTTATAATATGAGAAGTATGAGTGGAGACTCGTGTCGGGGTAAGGCCACCTGTGTTTAAAGTTTTCAATTTCATTAAGGTATCTCCTGCGAATCACTTTCTATGTTACCCCCTCCCTTTTGTAATATGAGAACTATGAGTGGAGACTCGTGTTGGGGTAAGGCGAACTGTGTTTGAAGTTTTCGATTTCATTAGGGTATCTTCCACGAATAACTTTCTATGTTACCGCCTCCCTTATGTAATACGAGAACTATGAGCGGAGACTCGTGTTGGGGTAAGGCCACCTGTGTTTGAAGTTTTCGATTTCATTAGGGTATCTCCTACGAATAACTTTATATGTTACCCCCTCCCTTATGTAATACGAGAACTATGAGCGGAAACTCGTGTTGGGGTAAGGCCAACTGTGTTTGAACTTTTCGATTTCATTAGGGTATCTTCTACGAATAACTTTCTATGTTACCCTCCTTCCTTTTGTATTATGAGAACTATGAGTGGAAACTCGTGCTGGGGCAGGGCCAACTGTGTTTGAAGTTTTCGATTTCATTAGGGTATCTCCTACGAATAACTTTCTATGTTACCCCCCTCCCTTATGTAATATGAGAACTATGAGTGGAGACTCGTGTTGGGGTAAGGCCACGTGTGTTTGAAGTTTTCGATTTCATTAGGGTATCTCCTACGAATAACTTTCTATGTTACCCCCCTTCCTTTTGTAATATGAGAACTATGAGTAGAAACTCGTGTTGGGTTGGAAACTCGTGTTGGGGTGAGGCCACCTGTGTTTGAAGTTTTCGATTTCATTAGGGTATCTCCTACGAATAACTTTCTATGTTACCCCCCTTCCTTTTGTAATATGAGAACTATGAGTGGAAGCTCGTGTTAGGGTGGAAACTCGTGTTGGGGTAAGGCCAACTGTGTTTGAAGTTTTCGATTTCATTAGGGTATCTCCTACGAATAACTTTCTATGTTACCCCCCTCCATTTTGTAATATGAGAACTATGAGTGGAGACTCGTGTTGGGGTAAGGCCAACTGTGTTTGAAGTTTTCGATTTCATTAGGGTATCTCCTACGAATAACTTTCTATGTTACCCCCCTCCCTTTTGTAATATGAGAACTATGAGTGGAGACTCGTGTTGGGGTAAGGCCACCTGTGTTTGAAGTTTTCCATTTCATTAGGGTATCTCCAATGAATAACTTTCTATGTTACCCCCCTCTTTTGTAATAGGAGAACTATGAGTGGAGACTCGTGTTGGGGTAAGGCGAACTGTGTTTCAAGTTTTCGATTTCATTAGGGTATCTTCCACGAATAACTTTCTATGTTACCGCCTCCGTTATGTCATACGAGAACTATGAGCGGAGACTCGTGTTGGGGTAAGGCCACCTGTGTTTGAAGTTTTCGATTTCATTAGGGTATCTCCTACGAATAACTTTCTATGTTACCCCCTCCCTTATGTAATACGAGAACTATGAGCGGAGACTCGTGTTGGGGTAAGGCCAACTGTGTTTGAAGTTTTCGATTTCATTAGGGTATCTCCTACGAATAACTTTCTATGTTACCCCCTCCCTTTTGTAATATGAGAACTATGAGTGGAGACTCGTGTTGGGGTAAGGTCACCTGTGTTTAAAGTTTTCGATTTCATTAGGGTATCTCCTACGAATAACTTTCTATGTTACCCTCCTTCCTTTTGTAATTGTGATGTGTGGTGCGCGTTCAAAGTGCGCGCCTTCGAAAAGTGCGCGTCACGGAAAAAAAAAACAAAAGGAGAAATACCAGAGTGCACGTGCGGTGCTGCTTAAACAAGAATGACGACGTTAAAGAGCGTCAAGCACGAGGATGCGTGGCAGGACGTGAAGTAAACAAAAGGTAAAACATCCAATGGGCAGCGAACACGGAGATTTCAAGGCCCAATGGCTTGACACCACGAAACAGTAGTATCTCCAATGAGAACGAGACAAGTGGGCCAGAGCTGAAGCAGGAGCCTGGGGAGACCAGAGCAAGGGGAATTCGAGGCAGGCAGTGCAAGCGGAAGGTCGTCACCGGACCGGGCGCTGAAGATGGGCCGTTGGGTTCCGGACCCGAGCCTACAGGACTTCCACCGGCCGGGGCCTCCTGCTGTCGGGTTCCCGCTCCAAAGGACCGTGGCCATCCGGTCCTGAACTCCTTTCCAGAGCCTGCGGACTTCGGTTCCGGCAGGCGAGCTACAGCCGTCGGGCTCCGGGCCCGAGCTGTGCGCCCAGCTGCTTGACTAGGTCGACCCTAGTTCCCGGACGCGTCGCCACCAGCCTGCGTTCTCCCGTCTCCGACGTGTCCACGCTCCTCAAGCCGAAACCATCACGATTTGGTAGGGCTTTTCGACGTGTCGCCAGCAGCCAGCGTTCCCTCGTCCTCGTCCAGCCCACGCACTGACGCAGGAGTCACGGCGTTCCGGTTTCTCATCACCGCCGAAAACCAACTTGTGGGTGAGACTGCACCGATACTCTTGCGCTACTCCCATCACTCAGCCCCTTTCGAACGTTAGGTTTAGTTACTGACTTTGAACGTTTTTGTTGGGTGTTTACAGATGTGTTTCGTCATGTCCAGTCAACTGTTTATTAAGTGTTTTGTTTTGTGAGGAATCTTTGCCTTTTTTCTTTTCAATTAAACTTTTTGTGTGTTTCTTGGAAACCGAACGGCTTTGTCCTTATTAACAAAACTCTCTGAGGCTCAGCCCGGGAGAAAAACAAATCAGCAACAAGAACCATGCATCACAAATTGGCGTCCGCAGCGACAGGACAAAGTCGTTTGTTTTTCCAGTAGATTTTTTGACGCGGTTAACACGATGACGAACACGTGGGAGTTAATTGAGTTGGCGGATAAAATGGGACTGACGGGAGCGGAGTTTAGAGTATGGTACGAGGAGCGGATGGAGAGGGAGCGTGAGCAACGGGCTGCAGAACGAAAGGCGGCGAAGGAAAAGCTTGAATTGGTGCTTAGAGCTAAGAAGGAGGAGCTAGAGCGCGTAACGCGTGAAAATAAAGTGTTGCTAGAGCGTCAGACACGCATACTGAAGCAGCAGCTCCAATTAGAGAGGGTGGACTTCGAGCGGCGACTCGAGCTTGCGATGGCGAAAAGGGGGCAGCTGGCGATGCAGAAGGTCGAGCAAGCGGTGAATGTTTGCTCCGATAGCAGCGTTTGCTGGAGGGAAGTCGATTCCTGCAAGGTTGGCCTCGAACCTCGCGACAGCCTTACTTCGGAGCGAGAAGCTCAGATAGAGGAAGGCAGAGAGGTGGACAGCCAAGAAGGCAGGAGTCATGAGGAGTTTGTTGAAGCGACGGAAAGCTTCTCTGGCTGGGAACATATTACTTCCGTTAGCTGCTTGGGGACCTCTGAGAGGCCAAGCACCTATGAAGAAGAGCGCCTGGATATGGGCGACCTAGAAGCTGTGGAAAATGTGGTGGAGCAAAGCTTCGATAGCAGGGAACAAAGAAGTTCCATTCAGAATGAGGTGTGTATCAGAACGTCTCAAAGGCCGAGCACATTTCGGGAAGGGGTAGGGCTACCTCTCAATAGCTCCATGGAAGGAGCGCTAAAACGTCATTGGGAAGATGGCAGCGAATGCCATGAAGGCTCTGATATAGTGGCCACTGATTGTTTTGTACCGACAGAGGTAGCAGCAGGCACCACGTCAATGGTCCTAGACCATACGTATATCTCACTCAGAGAGAGAGGGGATTCTAGTTCACAGGATAGCGTAACTGCTATTTGTCCGAGAAAACACGATGGGAGTGCTGAAGCACTCTTCAAAATAAACAGTATCGAATCGGAGGTGGGCTCGATAGTAGGTATGGAGAATGCCAGACAGGGTCTTGAACCTGAGAACGTGATTGGTTTTGAACCTATAATTAAGTCCACTCAAGATGAGCTGTATAATGACCGAGCACAACGGCATCCCTTCTCAAGAATCCAGGAACCTCACACGCTTGTCGGAGCGTTTGGGCTTGCTGAGGGCACGCCGAGCTTGTGTTCATTAGATGGTGAACTAAAAGAAAGCATTTGTGTGAGAGATTGTGGCATTTGGACATTCGTGTCTCAGTGCGTTTCGTGTCGACGCCGACGGCTCGAGACCGCGCCCTGTTCCTCTGTGACCGGTAAGCGTTCATGTGGCCGGCGGGGGCGCAGACACGCGTTTCAGCGAAAGTGCATAAAAGCATGTTTGCCACAGTTACTTTCGAAACGTGCGAGAAGGGCAGTGCGTCTGGTTTGGGACGCGATAACCTGAATGTAGGGTTAGAAAACCGGTAGCTCTTTCTGGACTTCGACTTTTAGATGCGGACACAAGTAGCTTTGTCCATAGTCGATTTTGTAGTAAAAAGGTTTATTCCGGGTTTCAGAACTTTTAAATGCAATTGGGTGAATCTAAAGTTTAAGTGTGGACATTTGGACGATGTAGCGAACTGTAGCCCGGTGATGTGTTGAACTGCGTGGTGCAAATATGTGGTTTAATTGTGACGTAGTGCAGAACGCGCACTCATCGGCAGTTTTTTTTTCTAAAAAAAAAACTTGAATAAAAGGGGGGCGTATGTGATGTGTGGTGCGCGTTCAAAGTGCGCGCCTTCGAAAAGTGCGCGTCACGGAAAAAAAAAACAAAAGGAGAAATACCAGAGTGCACGTGCGGTGCTGCTTAAACAAGAATGACGACGTTAAAGAGCGTCAAGCACGAGGATGCGTGGCAGGACGTGAAGTAAACAAAAGGTAAAACATCCAATGGGCAGCGAACACGGAGATTTCAAGGCCCAATGGCTTGACACCACGAAACAGTAGTATCTCCAATGAGAACGAGACAAGTGGGCCAGAGCTGAAGCAGGAGCCTGGGGAGACCAGAGCAAGGGGAATTCGAGGCAGGCAGTGCAAGCGGAAGGTCGTCACCGGACCGGGCGCTGAAGATGGGCCGTTGGGTTCCGGACCCGAGCCTACAGGACTTCCACCGGCCGGGGCCTCCTGCTGTCGGGTTCCCGCTCCAAAGGACCGTGGCCATCCGGTCCTGAACTCCTTTCCAGAGCCTGCGGACTTCGGTTCCGGCAGGCGAGCTACAGCCGTCGGGCTCCGGGCCCGAGCTGTGCGCCCAGCTGCTTGACTAGGTCGACCCTAGTTCCCGGACGCGTCGCCACCAGCCTGCGTTCTCCCGTCTCCGACGTGTCCACGCTCCTCAAGCCGAAACCATCACGATTTGGTAGGGCTTTTCGACGTGTCGCCAGCAGCCAGCGTTCCCTCGTCCTCGTCCAGCCCACGCACTGACGCAGGAGTCACGGCGTTCCGGTTTCTCATCACCGCCGAAAACCAACTTGTGGGTGAGACTGCACCGATACTCTTGCGCTACTCCCATCACTCAGCCCCTTTCGAACGTTAGGTTTAGTTACTGACTTTGAACGTTTTTGTTGGGTGTTTACAGATGTGTTTCGTCATGTCCAGTCAACTGTTTATTAAGTGTTTTGTTTTGTGAGGAATCTTTGCCTTTTTTCTTTTCAATTAAACTTTTTGTGTGTTTCTTGGAAACCGAACGGCTTTGTCCTTATTAACAAAACTCTCTGAGGCTCAGCCCGGGAGAAAAACAAATCAGCAACAAGAACCATGCATCACAGTAATATGAGAACTATGAGTGCAAACTCGTGCTGGGGCAGGGCCAACTGTGTTTGAAGTTTTCGATTTCATTAGGGTATCTCCTACGAATAACTTTCTATGTTACCCCCCTCCGTTATGTAATATCAGAACTATGAGCGGAGAGTCGTGTTGGGGTAAGGCCGTGTTTGAAGTTTTCGATTTCATTAGTGTATCTCCTACGATTCACTTTCTATGTTATTCTTATGGAGTATGAGAACTATGAGTGGAGACTCGTGTTGGGGTAAGGCCACCTGTGTTTGAAGTTTGCGATTTGATTAGGGTATCTCCTATGACTAACTTACATGTTACCCCCCTCCCTTATGTAATATGAGAACTATGAGTGGAGACTCGTGTTGGGGTAAGGCCACCTGTGTTTGAAGTTTTAAATTTCATTAGGGTATCTCCTACGAATAACTTTCTATGTTATCCCCTTCCTTTTGTAATATGAGAACTATGAGTAGAAACTCGTCTTGGGGTGGAAACTCCTGTTGGGGTAAGGCCAACTGTGTTTTAAGTTCTCGATTTCATTAGAGTATCTCCTACGAATAGCTTTCTATGTTATCCCCTCCCTTATGTAATAGGAGAACTATGAGTGGAGACTTGTGTTTGGGTAAGGCCACCTGTGTTTGAAGTTTTCAATTTCATTAGGGTATCTCCTACGAATAACTTTCTATGTCACTCCCCTACCTTTTGTATTATGAGAACTATGAGTGGAAACTCGTGTTGGGGTGGAAACTCGTGTTGGGGTAAGGCCACCTGTGTTTGAAGTTTTCGATTTCATTAGGGTATCTCCTACGACTAACTTTCTATGTTACCCCCTCCCTTATGTATTACTAGAACTATGAGCGGAGACTCGTGTTGGGGTAAGGCCAACTGTGTTTGAAGTTTTCGATTTCATTAGGGTATCTCCTACGAATAACTTTCTATGTTACCCCCCTCCCTTTTGTAATATGAGAACTATGAGTGGAGACTCGTGTTGGGGTAAGGTCACCTGTGTTTGAAGTTTTCGATTTCATTAGGGTATCTCCTACGAATAACTTTCTATGTTACCCCCTCCCTTATGTAATACGAGAACTATGAGCGGAGACTCGTGTTGGGGTAAGGCCAACTGTGTTTGAAGTCTTCGATTTCATTAGGGTATCTCCTACAAATAACTTTCTATGTTACCCCCCTCCCTTTTGTAATATGAGAACTATGAGTGGAGACTCGTGTTGGGGTAAGGTCACCTGTGTTTGAAGTTTTCGATTTCATTAGGGTATCTCCTACGAATAACTTTCTATGTTATCCCCTCCCTTATGTAATACGAGAACTATGAGTGGAGACTTGTGTTTGGGTAAGGCCACCTGTGTTTGAAGTTTTCAATTTCATTAAGGTATCTCCTACGAATAACTTTCTATGTTACCCCCCTCTTTTGTAATGGGAGAACTATAAGTGGAGACTCGTGTTGGGGTAAGGCGAACTGTGTTTGAAGTTTTCGATTTCATTAGGATATCTTCCACGAATAACTTTCTATGTTACCGCCTCCCTTATGTAATACGAGAACTATGAGCGGAGACTCGTGTTGAAGTAAGGCCACCTGTGTTTGAAGTTTTCGATTTCATTAGGGTATCTCCTACGAATAACTTTCTATGTTACCCCCTCCCTTATGTAATACGAGAACTATGAGCGGAGACTCGTGTTGGGGTAAGGCCAACTGTGTTTGAAGTCTTCGATTTCATTAGGGTATCTCCTACAAATAACTTTCTATGTTACCCCCCTCCCTTTTGTAATATGAGAACTATGAGTGGAGACTCGTGTTGGGGTAAGGTCACCTGTGTTTGAAGTTTTCGATTTCATTAGGGTATCTCCTACGAATAACTTTCTATGTTATCCTCCTTCCTTTTGTAATATATGAACTATGAGTAGAAACTCGTGTTGGGGTGGAAACTTGTGTTGGGGTGAGGCCACCTGTGTTTGAAGTTTTCGATTTCATTAGGGTATCTCCTACGAATAACTTTTTATGTTACCCCCCTTCCTTTTGTAATATGAGAACTATGAGTGGAAGCTCGTGTTGGGGTAAGGCCAACTTTGTTTGAAGTTTTCGATTTCATTAGGGTATCTCCTACGAATAACTTTCTATGTTACCCCCCTCCCTTTTGTAATATGAGAACTATGAGTGGAGACTCGTGTTGGGGTAAGGCCATTTGTGTTTAAAGTTTTAGATTTCATTAGGGTATCTCCTACGAATAACTTTCTATGTTACCCTCCTTCCTTTTGTAATATGAGAACTATGAGGGGAAACTCGTGCTGGGGCAGGGCCAACTGTGTTTGAAGTTTTCGAGTTCATTAGGGTATCTCCTACGAATAACATTCTATGTTACCCCCCTCCCTTATGTAATATGAGAACTATGAGTGGAGACTCGTGTTGGGGTAAGGCCACCTGTGTTTGAAGTTTTCGATTTCATTAGGGTATCTCCTACGAATAACTTTCTATGTTACTCCCCTACCTTTTGTATTATGAGAACTATGAGTGGAAACTCGTGTTGGGGTGGAAACTCGTGTTGGGGTAAGGCCACCTGTGTTTGAAGTTTTCGATTTCATTAGGGTATCTCCTACGACTAACTTTCTATGTTACCCCCTCCCTTATGTAATACTAGAACTATGAGCGGAGACTCGTGTTGGGGTAAGGCCACCTGTGTTTGAAGTTTTCGATTTCATTAGGGTATCTCCTACGAATAACTTTCTATGTTACCCCCCTTCCTTTTGTAATATGAGAACTATGAGTAGAAACTCGCGTTGGGTTGGAAACTCGTGTTGGGGTGAGGCCACCTGTGTTTGAAGTTTTCGATTTCATTAGGGTATCTCTTGCGATTAACTTTCTATGTTACCCCCCTTCCTTTTGTAATATGAGAACTATGAGTGGAAGCTCGTGTTGGGGTGGAAACTCGTGTTGGGGTAAGGCCAACTGTGTTTGAAGTTTTCAATTTCATTAGGGTATCTCCTACGAATAACTTTCTCTGTTACCCCCCTCCATTTTGTAATATGAGAATTATGAGTGGAGACTCGTGTTGGGGTAAGGCCAACTGTGTTTGAAGTTTTCGATTTCATTAGGGTATTTCCTACGAATAACTTTCTATGTAACGTCCTCCCTTTTGTAATATGAGAACTATGAGTGGAGACTCGTGTTGGGGTAAGGCCACCTGTGTTTGAAGTTTTCCATTTCATTAGGGTATCTCCAACGAATAACTTTCTATGTTACCCCCCTCTTTTGTAATAGGAGAACTATGAGTGGAGACTCGTGTTGGGGTAAGGCGAACTGTGTTTGAAGTTTTCGATTTCAATAGGGTATCTTCCACGAATAACTTTCTATGTTACCGCCTCCGTTATGTAATACGAGAAGTATGAGCGGAGATTCGTGTTGGGGTAAGGCCACCTGTGTTTGAAGTTTTCGATTTCATTAGGGTATCTCCTACGAATAACTTTCTATGTTACCCCCTCCCTTATGTAATACGAGAACTATGAGCGGAGACTCGTGTTGGGGTAAGGCCAACTGTGTTTGAAGTTTTCGATTTCATTAGGGTATCTCCTACGAATAACTTTCTATGTTACCCCCCTCGCTTTTGTAATATGAGAACTATGAGTGGAGACTCGTGTTGGGGTAAGGCAACCTGTGTTTGAAGTTTTCGATTTCATTAGGGTATCTCCTACGAATAACTTTTTATGTTGCCCCCCTCCATTTTGTAATATGAGAACTATGAGTGGAGACTCGTGTTGGGGTAAGGCCACCTGTGTTTGAAGTTTTCGATTTCATTAGGGTATCTCCTACGACTAACTTTCTATGTTACCCCCCCCCCTATGTAATACGAGAACTATGAGCGGAGACTAGTGTTGGGGTAAGGCCAACTGTGTTTGAAGTTTTCGATTTCATTAGGGTATCTCCTACGAATAACTTTCTATGTTACCCCCCTCCCTTTTATAATATGAGAAGTATGAGTGGAGACTCGTGTCGGGGTAAGGCCACCTGTGTTTAAAGTTTTCAATTTCATTAGGGTATCTCCTGCGAATCACTTTCTATGTTACCCCTCCCTTTTGTAATATGAGAACTATGAGTGGAGACTCGTGTTGGGGTAAGGCGAACTGTGTTTGAAGTTTTCGATTTCATTAGGGTATCTTCCACGATTAACTTTCTATGTTACCGCCTCCCTTATGTAATACGAGAACTATGAGCGGAGACTCGTGTTGGGGTAAGGCCACCTGTGTTTGAAGTTTGCGATTTGATTAGGGTATCTCCTATGACTAACTTACATGTTACCCCCCTCCCTTATGTAATATGAGAACTATGAGTGGAGACTCGTGTTGGGGTAAGGCCACCTGTGTTTGAAGTTTTAGATTTCATTAGGGTATCTCCTACGAATAACTTTCTATGTTACCCCCTTCCTTTTGTAATATGAGAACTATGAGTAGAAACTCGTCTTGGGGTGGAAACTCCTGTTGGGGTAAGGCCAACTGTGTTTTAAGTTCTCGATTTCATTAGAGTATCTCCTACGAATAGCTTTCTATGTTATCCCCTCCCTTATGTAATAGGAGAACTATGAGTGGAGACTTGTGTTTGGGTAAGGCCACCTGTGTTTGAAGTTTTCAATTTCATTAGGGTATCTCCTACGAGTAACTTTCTATGTTACCCCCCTCCATTTTGTAATATGAGAACTATGAGTGGAGACTCGTGTTGGGGTAAGGCCACCTGTGTTTGAAGTTTTCAATTTCATTAAGGTATCTCCTACGAATAACTTTCTATGTTACTCCCCTACCTTTTGTATTATGAGAACTATGAGTGGAAACTCGTGTTGGGGTGGAAACTCGTGGTGGGGTAAGGCCACCTGTGTTTGAAGTTTTCGATTTCATTAGGGTATCTCCTACGACTAACTTTCTATGTTACCCCCTCCCTTATGTAATACTAGAACTATGAGCGGAGACTCGTGTTGGGGTAAGGCCACCTGTGTTTGAAGTTTTCGATTTCATTAGGGTATCTCCTACGAATAACTTTCTATGTTCCCTCCTTCCTTTTGTAATATGAGAACTATGAGTAGAAACTCGTGTTGGGTTGGAAACTCGTGTTGGGGTGAGGCCACCTGTGTTTGAAGTTTTCGATTTCATTAGGGTATCTCCTACGATTAACTTTCTATGTTACCCCCTTCCCTTTTGTAATATGAGAACTATGAGTGGAGACTCGTGTTGGGGTAAGGCCACCTGTGTTTGAAGTTTTCCATTTCATTAGGGTATCTCCAACGAATAACTTTCTATGTTACCCCCCTCTTTTGTAATGGGAGAACTATAAGTGGAGACTCGTGTTGGGGTAAGCCGAACTGTGTTTGAAGTTTTCGATTTCATTAGGGTATCTTCCACGAATAACTTTCTATGTTACCGCCTCCCTTATGTAATACGAGAACTATGAGCGGAGACTCGTGTTGAAGTAAGGCCACCTGTGTTTGAAGTTTTCGATTTCATTAGGGTATCTCCTACGAATAACTTTCTATGTTACCCCCTCCCTTATGTAATACGAGAACTATGAGCGGAGACTCGTGTTGGGGTAAGGCCAACTGTGTTTGAAGTGTTCGATTTCATTAGGGTATCTCCTACAAATAACTTTCTATGTTACCCCCCTCCCTTTTGTAATATGAGAACTATGAGTGGAGACTCGTGTTGGGGTAAGGTCACCTGTGTTTAAAGTTTTCGATTTCATTAGGGTATCTCCTACGAATAACTTTCTATGTTATCCTCCTTCCTTTTGTAATATATGAACTATGAGTAGAAACTCGTGTTGGGGTGGAAACTCGTGTTGGGGTAAGGCCAACTGTGTTTGAAGTTTTCGATTTCATTAGGGTATCTCCTACGAATAACTTTCTTTGTTACCCCCCTCCCTTTTGTAATATGAGAACTATGAGTGGAGACTCGTGTTGGGGTAAGGCCATTTGTGTTTAAAGTTTTAGATTTCATTTGGGTATCTCCTACGAATAACTTTCTATGTTACCCTCCTTCCTTTTGTAATATGAGAACTATGAGTGGAAACTCGTGCTGGGGCAGGGCCAACTGTGTTTGAAGTTTTCGATTTCATTAGGGTATCTCCTACGAATAACATTCTATGTTACCCCCCTCCCTTATGTAATATGAGAACCATGAGTGGAGACTCGTGTTGGGGTAAGGCCACCTGTGTTTGAAGTTTTCGATTTCATTAGGGTATCTCCTACGAATAACTTTCTATGTTGCCTTCTTCCTTTTGTAATATGAGAACTATGAGTGGAAACTCGTGTTGGGGTGGAAACTCGTGTTGGGGTAAGGCCAACTGTGTTTGAAGTTTTCGATTTCATTAGGCTATCTCCTACGAATAACTTTCCATTTTACCCCCTCCCTTTTGTAATATGAGAACTATGAGTGGAGACTCGTGTTGGGGTAAGGCCAACTGTGTTTGAAGTTTTTGATTTCATTAGGGTATCTTCTACGAATAACTTTCTATGTTATCCCCTCCCTTATGTAATACGAGAACTATGAGTGGAGACTCGTGTTTGGGTAAAGCCACCTGTGTTTGAAGTTTTCAATTTCATTAGGGTATCTCCTACGAATAACTTTCTATGTTATCCCCCTTCCTTTTGTAATATGAGAACTATGAGTGGAAGCTCGTGTTAGGGTGGAAACTCGTGTTGAGGTAAGGCCAACTGTGTTTGAAGTTTTCGATTTCATTAGGGTATCTCCTACGAATAACTTTCTATGTTACCCCCCTCCATTTTGTAATATGAGAACTATGAGTGGAGACTCGTGTTGCGGTAAGGCCATCTGTGTTTGAAGTTTTCGATTTCCTTAGGGTATCTCCTACGACTAACTTTCTATGTTACCCCCTCCCTTATGTAATACTAGAACTATGAGCGGAGACTCGTGTTGGGGTAAGGCCAACTGTGTTTGAAGTTTTCGATTTCTTTAGGGTATCTCCTACGAATAACTTTCTATGTTACCCCCTCCCTTTTGTAATATGAGAACTATGAGTGGAGACTCGTGTTGGGGTAAGGCCACCTGTGTTTAAGTTTTCCATTTCATTAGGGTATCTCCAACGAATAACTTTCTATGTTACCCCCCTCTTTTGTAATAGGAGAACTATGAGTGGAGACTCGTGTTGGGGTAAGGCGAACTGTGTTTGAAGTTTTCGATTTCATTAGGGTATCTTCCACGAATAACTTTCTATGTTACCGCCTCCCTTATGTAATACGAGAACTATGAGCGGAGACTCGTGTTGGGGTAAGGCCACCTGTGTTTGAAGTTTTCGATTTCATTAGGGTATCTCCTACGAATAACTTTATATGTTACCCCCTCCCTTATGTAATACGAGAACTATGAGCGGAGACTCGTGTTGGGGTAAGGCCAACTGTGTTTGAAGTTTTCGATTTCATTAGGGTATCTTCTACGAATAACTTTCTATGTTACCCTCCTTCCTTTTGTATTATGAGAACTATGAGTGGAAACTCGTGCTGGGGCAGGGCCAACTGTGTTTGAAGTTTTCGATTTCATTAGGGTATCTCCTACGAATAACTTTCTATGTTACCCCCCTCTTTTGTAATGGGAGAACTATAAGTGGAGACTCGTGTTGGGGTAAGGCGAACTGTGTTTGAAGTTTTCGATTTCATTAGGATATCTTCCACGAATAACTTTCTATGTTACCGCCTCCCTTATGTAATACGAGAACTATGAGCGGAGACTCGTGTTGAAGTAAGGCCACCTGTGTTTGAAGTTTTCGATTTCATTAGGGTATCTCCTACGAATAACTTTCTATGTTACCCCCTCCCTTATGTAATACGAGAACTATGAGCGGAGACTCGTGTTGGGGTAAGGCCAACTGTGTTTGAAGTCTTCGATTTCATTAGGGTATCTCCTACAAATAACTTTCTATGTTACCCCCCTCCCTTTTGTAATATGAGAACTATGAGTGGAGACTCGTGTTGGGGTAAGGTCACCTGTGTTTGAAGTTTTCGATTTCATTAGGGTATCTCCTACGAATAACTTTCTATGTTATCCTCCTTCCTTTTGTAATATATGAACTATGAGTAGAAACTCGTGTTGGGGTGGAAACTCGTGTTGGGGTAAGGCCAACTGTGTTTGAAGTTTTCGATTTCATTAGGGTATCTCCTACGAATAACTTTCTATGTTACCCCCCTCCCTTTTGTAATATGAGAACTATGAGTGGAGACTCGTGTTGGGGTAAGGCCATTTGTGTTTAAAGTTTTAGATTTCATTAGGGTATCTCCTACGAATAACTTTCTATGTTACCCTCCTTCCTTTTGTAATATGAGAACTATGAGGGGAAACTCGTGCTGGGGCAGGGCCAACTGTGTTTGAAGTTTTCGAGTTCATTAGGGTATCTCCTACGAATAACATTCTATGTTACCCCCCTCCCTTATGTAATATGAGAACTATGAGTGGAGACTCGTGTTGGGGTAAGGCCACCTGTGTTTGAAGTTTTCGATTTCATTAGGGTATCTCCTACGAATAACTTTCTATGTTACCTTCTTCCTTTTGTAATATGAGAACTATGAGTGGAAACTCGTGTTGGGGTGGAAACTCGTATTTGGGGTGAGGCCAACTGTGTTTGAAGTTTTCGATTTCATTAGGCTATCTCCTACGAATAACTTTCCATTTTACCCCCTCCCTTTTGTAATATGAGAACTATGAGTGGAGACTCGTGTTGGGGTAAGGCCAACTGTGTTTGAAGTTTTTTAATTCATTAGGGTATCTCCTACGAATAGCTTTCTATGTTATCCCCTCCCTTATGTAATACGAGAACTATGAGTGGAGACTCGTGTTTGGGTAAGGCCACCTGTGTTTGAAGTTTTCAATTTCAATAGGGTATCTCCTACGAATAACTTTCTATGTTATCCCCCTTCCTTTTGTAATATGAGAACTATGAGTGGAAGCTCGTGTTGGGGTGGAAACTCGTGTTGAGGTAAGGCCAACTGTGTTTGAAGTTTTCGATTTCATTAGGGTATCTCCTACGAATAACTTTCTATGTTACCCCCCTCCATTTTGTAATATGAGAACTATGAGTGGAGACTCGTGTTGGGGTAAGGCCACCTGTGTTTGAAGTTTTCAATTTCATTAAGGTATCTCCTACGAATAACTTTCTATGTTACTCCCCTACCTTTTGTATTATGAGAACTATGAGTGGAAACTCGTGTTGGGGTGGAAACTCGTGTTGGGGTAAGGCCACCTGTGTTTGAAGTTTTCGATTTCATTAGGGTATCTCCTACGACTAACTTTCTATGTTACCCCCTCCCTTATGTAATACTAGAACTATGAGCGGAGACTCGTGTTGGGGTAAGGCCACCTGTGTTTGAAGTTTTCGATTTCATTAGGGTATCTCCTACGAATAACTTTCTATGTTACCCCCCTTCCTTTTGTAATATGAGAACTATGAGTAGAAACTCGCGTTGGGTTGGAAACTCGTGTTGGGGTGAGGCCACCTGTGTTTGAAGTTTTCGATTTCATTAGGGTATCTCTTGCGATTAACTTTCTATGTTACCCCCCTTCCTTTTGTAATATGAGAACTATGAGTGGAAGCTCGTGTTGGGGTGGAAACTCGTGTTGGGGTAAGGCCAACTGTGTTTGAAGTTTTCAATTTCATTAGGGTATCTCCTACGAATAACTTTCTCTGTTACCCCCCTCCATTTTGTAATATGAGAATTATGAGTGGAGACTCGTGTTGGGGTAAGGCCAACTGTGTTTGAAGTTTTCGATTTCATTAGGGTATTTCCTACGAATAACTTTCTATGTAACGTCCTCCCTTTTGTAATATGAGAACTATGAGTGGAGACTCGTGTTGGGGTAAGGCCACCTGTGTTTGAAGTTTTCCATTTCATTAGGGTATCTCCAACGAATAACTTTCTATGTTACCCCCCTCTTTTGTAATAGGAGAACTATGAGTGGAGACTCGTGTTGGGGTAAGGCGAACTGTGTTTGAAGTTTTCGATTTCATTAGGGTATCTTCCACGAATAACTTTCTATGTTACCGCCTCCGTTATGTAATACGAGAAGTATGAGCGGAGATTCGTGTTGGGGTAAGGCCACCTGTGTTTGAAGTTTTCGATTTCATTAGGGTATCTCCTACGAATAACTTTCTATGTTACCCCCTCCCTTATGTAATACGAGAACTATGAGCGGAGACTCGTGTTGGGGTAAGGCCAACTGTGTTTGAAGTTTTCGATTTCATTAGCGTATCTCCTACGAATAACTTTCTATGTTACACCCCTCCCTTTTGTAATATGAGAACTATGAGTGGAGACTCGTGTTGGGGTAAGGTCACCTGTGTTTAAAGTTTTTGATTTCATTAGGGTATCTCCTACGAATAACTTTCTATGTTACCCTCCTTCCTTTTGTAATATGAGAACTATGAGTGCAAACTCGTGCTGGGGCAGGGCCAACTGTGTTTGAAGTTTTCGATTTCATTTGGGTATCTCTTATGAATAACTTTCTATGTTACCCCCCTCCGTTATGTAATATCAGAACTATGAGCGGAGAGTCGTGGTGGGGTAAGGCCGTGTTTGAAGTTTTCGATTTCATTAGTGTATCTCCTACGATTCACTTTCTATGTTATTCTTATGGAGTATGAGAACTATGAGTGGAGACTCGTGTTGGGGTAAGGCCACCTGTGTTTGAAGTTTGCGATTTGATTAGGGTATCTCCTATGACTAACTTACATGTTACCCCCTCCCTTATGTAATACGAGAACTATGAGCGGAGACTCGTGTTGGGGTAAGGCCAACTGTGTTTGAAGTTTTCGATTTCATTAGGGTATCTTCTACGAATAACTTTCTATGTTACCCTCCTTCCTTTTGTATTATGAGAACTATGAGTGGAAACTCGTGCTGGGGCAGGGCCAACTGTGTTTGAAGTTTTCGATTTCATTAGGGTATCTCCTACGAATAACTTTCTATGTTACCCCCCTCTTTTGTAATGGGAGAACTATAAGTGGAGACTCGTGTTGGGGTAAGGCGAACTGTGTTTGAAGTTTTCGATTTCATTAGGATATCTTCCACGAATAACTTTCTATGTTACCGCCTCCCTTATGTAATACGAGAACTATGAGCGGAGACTCGTGTTGAAGTAAGGCCACCTGTGTTTGAAGTTTTCGATTTCATTAGGGTATCTCCTACGAATAACTTTCTATGTTACCCCCTCCCTTATGTAATACGAGAACTATGAGCGGAGACTCGTGTTGGGGTAAGGCCAACTGTGTTTGAAGTCTTCGATTTCATTAGGGTATCTCCTACAAATAACTTTCTATGTTACCCCCCTCCCTTTTGTAATATGAGAACTATGAGTGGAGACTCGTGTTGGGGTAAGGTCACCTGTGTTTGAAGTTTTCGATTTCATTAGGGTATCTCCTACGAATAACTTTCTATGTTATCCTCCTTCCTTTTGTAATATATGAACTATGAGTAGAAACTCGTGTTGGGGTGGAAACTCGTGTTGGGGTAAGGCCAACTGTGTTTGAAGTTTTCGATTTCATTAGGGTATCTCCTACGAATAACTTTCTATGTTACCCCCCTCCCTTTTGTAATATGAGAACTATGAGTGGAGACTCGTGTTGGGGTAAGGCCATTTGTGTTTAAAGTTTTAGATTTCATTAGGGTATCTCCTACGAATAACTTTCTATGTTACCCTCCTTCCTTTTGTAATATGAGAACTATGAGGGGAAACTCGTGCTGGGGCAGGGCCAACTGTGTTTGAAGTTTTCGAGTTCATTAGGGTATCTCCTACGAATAACATTCTATGTTACCCCCCTCCCTTATGTAATATGAGAACTATGAGTGGAGACTCGTGTTGGGGTAAGGCCACCTGTGTTTGAAGTTTTCGATTTCATTAGGGTATCTCCTACGAATAACTTTCTATGTTACCTTCTTCCTTTTGTAATATGAGAACTATGAGTGGAAACTCGTGTTGGGGTGGAAACTCGTATTTGGGGTGAGGCCAACTGTGTTTGAAGTTTTCGATTTCATTAGGCTATCTCCTACGAATAACTTTCCATTTTACCCCCTCCCTTTTGTAATATGAGAACTATGAGTGGAGACTCGTGTTGGGGTAAGGCCAACTGTGTTTGAAGTTTTTTAATTCATTAGGGTATCTCCTACGAATAGCTTTCTATGTTATCCCCTCCCTTATGTAATACGAGAACTATGAGTGGAGACTCGTGTTTGGGTAAGGCCACCTGTGTTTGAAGTTTTCAATTTCAATAGGGTATCTCCTACGAATAACTTTCTATGTTATCCCCCTTCCTTTTGTAATATGAGAACTATGAGTGGAAGCTCGTGTTGGGGTGGAAACTCGTGTTGAGGTAAGGCCAACTGTGTTTGAAGTTTTCGATTTCATTAGGGTATCTCCTACGAATAACTTTCTATGTTACCCCCCTCCATTTTGTAATATGAGAACTATGAGTGGAGACTCGTGTTGGGGTAAGGCCACCTGTGTTTGAAGTTTTCAATTTCATTAAGGTATCTCCTACGAATAACTTTCTATGTTACTCCCCTACCTTTTGTATTATGAGAACTATGAGTGGAAACTCGTGTTGGGGTGGAAACTCGTGTTGGGGTAAGGCCACCTGTGTTTGAAGTTTTCGATTTCATTAGGGTATCTCCTACGACTAACTTTCTATGTTACCCCCTCCCTTATGTAATACTAGAACTATGAGCGGAGACTCGTGTTGGGGTAAGGCCACCTGTGTTTGAAGTTTTCGATTTCATTAGGGTATCTCCTACGAATAACTTTCTATGTTACCCCCCTTCCTTTTGTAATATGAGAACTATGAGTAGAAACTCGCGTTGGGTTGGAAACTCGTGTTGGGGTGAGGCCACCTGTGTTTGAAGTTTTCGATTTCATTAGGGTATCTCTTGCGATTAACTTTCTATGTTACCCCCCTTCCTTTTGTAATATGAGAACTATGAGTGGAAGCTCGTGTTGGGGTGGAAACTCGTGTTGGGGTAAGGCCAACTGTGTTTGAAGTTTTCAATTTCATTAGGGTATCTCCTACGAATAACTTTCTCTGTTACCCCCCTCCATTTTGTAATATGAGAATTATGAGTGGAGACTCGTGTTGGGGTAAGGCCAACTGTGTTTGAAGTTTTCGATTTCATTAGGGTATTTCCTACGAATAACTTTCTATGTAACGTCCTCCCTTTTGTAATATGAGAACTATGAGTGGAGACTCGTGTTGGGGTAAGGCCACCTGTGTTTGAAGTTTTCCATTTCATTAGGGTATCTCCAACGAATAACTTTCTATGTTACCCCCCTCTTTTGTAATAGGAGAACTATGAGTGGAGACTCGTGTTGGGGTAAGGCGAACTGTGTTTGAAGTTTTCGATTTCATTAGGGTATCTTCCACGAATAACTTTCTATGTTACCGCCTCCGTTATGTAATACGAGAAGTATGAGCGGAGATTCGTGTTGGGGTAAGGCCACCTGTGTTTGAAGTTTTCGATTTCATTAGGGTATCTCCTACGAATAACTTTCTATGTTACCCCCTCCCTTATGTAATACGAGAACTATGAGCGGAGACTCGTGTTGGGGTAAGGCCAACTGTGTTTGAAGTTTTCGATTTCATTAGCGTATCTCCTACGAATAACTTTCTATGTTACACCCCTCCCTTTTGTAATATGAGAACTATGAGTGGAGACTCGTGTTGGGGTAAGGTCACCTGTGTTTAAAGTTTTTGATTTCATTAGGGTATCTCCTACGAATAACTTTCTATGTTACCCTCCTTCCTTTTGTAATATGAGAACTATGAGTGCAAACTCGTGCTGGGGCAGGGCCAACTGTGTTTGAAGTTTTCGATTTCATTTGGGTATCTCTTATGAATAACTTTCTATGTTACCC
The DNA here is from genome assembly GCF_043290135.1 of Rhipicephalus microplus. Classification (NCBI taxonomy): domain Eukaryota; kingdom Metazoa; phylum Arthropoda; class Arachnida; order Ixodida; family Ixodidae; genus Rhipicephalus; species Rhipicephalus microplus. Next base: position 112,808,302 of record NC_134707.1, on the reverse strand, counting down.
CCCTCCGTTATGTAATATCAGAACTATGAGCGGAGAGTCGTGGTGGGGTAAGGCCGTGTTTGAAGTTTTCGATTTCATTAGTGTATCTCCTACGATTCACTTTCTATGTTATTCTTATGGAGTATGAGAACTATGAGTGGAGACTCGTGTTGGGGTAAGGCCACCTGTGTTTGAAGTTTGCGATTTGATTAGGGTATCTCCTATGACTAACTTACATGTTACCCCCCTCCCTTATGTAATATGAGAACTATGAGTGGAGACTCGTGTTGGGGTAAGGCCACCTGTGTTTGAAGTTTTAGAATTCATTAGGGTATCTCCTACGAATAACTTTCTATGTTACCCCCTTCCTTTTGTAATATGAGAACTATGAGTAGAAACTCGTCTTGGGGTGGAAACTCCTGTTGGGGTAAGGCCAACTGTGTTTTAAGTTCTCGATTTTATTAGAGTATCTCCTACGAATAACTTTCTATGTTACCCCCCTCGCTTTTGTAATATGAGAACTATGAGTGGAGACTCGTGTTGGGGTAAGGCAACCTGTGTTTGAAGTTTTCGATTTCATTAGGGTATCTCCTACGAATAACTTTTTATGTTGCCCCCCTCCATTTTGTAATATGAGAACTATGAGTGGAGACTCGTGTTGGGGTAAGGCCACCTGTGTTTGAAGTTTTCGATTTCATTAGGGTATCTCCTACGACTAACTTTCTATGTTACCCCCCCCCCTATGTAATACGAGAACTATGAGCGGAGACTAGTGTTGGGGTAAGGCCAACTGTGTTTGAAGTTTTCGATTTCATTAGGGTATCTCCTACGAATAACTTTCTATGTTACCCCCCTCCCTTTTATAATATGAGAAGTATGAGTGGAGACTCGTGTCGGGGTAAGGCCACCTGTGTTTAAAGTTTTCAATTTCATTAGGGTATCTCCTGCGAATCACTTTCTATGTTACCCCTCCCTTTTGTAATATGAGAACTATGAGTGGAGACTCGTGTTGGGGTAAGGCGAACTGTGTTTGAAGTTTTCGATTTCATTAGGGTATCTTCCACGAATAACTTTCTATGTTACCGCCTCCCTTATGTAATACGAGAACTATGAGCGGAGACTCGTGTTGGGATAAGGCCACCTGTGTTTGAAGTTTGCGATTTGATTAGGGTATCTCCTATGACTAACTTACATGTTACCCCCCTCCCTTATGTAATATGAGAACTATGAGTGGAGACTCGTGTTGGGGTAAGGCCACCTGTGTTTGAAGTTTTAGATTTCATTAGGGTATCTCCTACGAATAACTTTCTATGTTACCCCCTTCCTTTTGTAATATGAGAACTATGAGTAGAAACTCGTCTTGGGGTGGAAACTCCTGTTGGGGTAAGGCCAACTGTGTTTTAAGTTCTCGATTTCATTAGAGTATCTCCTACGAATAGCTTTCTATGTTATCCCCTCCCTTATGTAATAGGAGAACTATGAGTGGAGACTTGTGTTTGGGTAAGGCCACCTGTGTTTGAAGTTTTCAATTTCATTAGGGTATCTCCTACGAGTAACTTTCTATGTTACCCCCCTCCATTTTGTAATATGAGAACTATGAGTGGAGACTCGTGTTGGGGTAAGGCCACCTGTGTTTGAAGTTTTCAATTTCATTAAGGTATCTCCTACGAATAACTTTCTATGTTACTCCCCTACCTTTTGTATTATGAGAACTATGAGTGGAAACTCGTGTTGGGGTGGAAACTCGTGTTGGGGTAAGGCCACCTGTGTTTGAAGTTTTCGATTTCATTAGGGTATCTCCTACGACTAACTTTCTATGTTACCCCCTCCCTTATGTAATACTAGAACTATGAGCGGAGACTCGTGTTGGGGTAAGGCCACCTGTGTTTGAAGTTTTCGATTTCATTAGGGTATCTCCTACGAATAACTTTCTATGTTCCCTCCTTCCTTTTGTAATATGAGAACTATGAGTAGAAACTCGTGTTGGGTTGGAAACTCGTGTTGGGGTGAGGCCACCTGTGTTTGAAGTTTTCGATTTCATTAGGGTATCTCCTACGATTAACTTTCTATGTTAGCCCCTTCCCTTTTGTAATATGAGAACTATGAGTGGAGACTCGTGTTGGGGTAAGGCCACCTGTGTTTGAAGTTTTCCATTTCATTAGGGTATCTCCAACGAATAACTTTCTATGTTACCCCCCTCTTTTGTAATGGGAGAACTATAAGTGGAGACTCGTGTTGGGGTAAGCCGAACTGTGTTTGAAGTTTTCGATTTCATTAGGGTATCTTCCACGAATAACTTTCTATGTTACCGCCTCCCTTATGTAATACGAGAACTATGAGCGGAGACTCGTGTTGAAGTAAGGCCACCTGTGTTTGAAGTTTTCGATTTCATTAGGGTATCTCCTACGAATAACTTTCTATGTTACCCCCTCCCTTATGTAATACGAGAACTATGAGCGGAGACTCGTGTTGGGGTAAGGCCAACTGTGTTTGAGGTGTTCGATTTCATTTGGGTATCTCCTACAAATAACTTTCTATGTTACCCCCCTCCCTTTTGTAATATGAGAACTATGAGTGGAGACTCGTGTTGGGGTAAGGTCACCTGTGTTTAAAGTTTTCGATTTCATTAGGGTATCTCCTACGAATAACTTTCTATGTTATCCTCCTTCCTTTTGTAATATATGAACTATGAGTAGAAACTCGTGTTGGGGTGGAAACTCGTGTTGGGGTAAGGCCAACTGTGTTTGAAGTTTTCGATTTCATTAGGGTATCTCCTACGAATAACTTTCTTTGTTACCCCCCTCCCTTTTGTAATATGAGAACTATGAGTGGAGACTCGTGTTGGGGTAAGGCCATTTGTGTTTAAAGTTTTAGATTTCATTTGGGTATCTCCTACGAATAACTTTCTATGTTACCCTCCTTCCTTTTGTAATATGAGAACTATGAGTGGAAACTCGTGCTGGGGCAGGGCCAACTGTGTTTGAAGTTTTCGATTTCATTAGGGTATCTCCTACGAATAACATTCTATGTTACCCCCCTCCCTTATGTAATATGAGAACTATGAGTGGAGACTCGTGTTGGGGTAAGGCCACCTGTGTTTGAAGTTTTCGATTTCATTAGGGTATCTCCTACGAATAACTTTCTATGTTGCCTTCTTCCTTTTGTAATATGAGAACTATGAGTGGAAACTCGTGTTGGGGTGGAAACTCGTGTTGGGGTAAGGCCAACTGTGTTTGAAGTTTTCGATTTCATTAGGCTATCTCCTACGAATAACTTTCCATTTTACCCCCTCCCTTTTGTAATATGAGAACTATGAGTGGAGACTCGTGTTGGGGTAAGGCCAACTGTGTTTGAAGTTTTTGATTTCATTAGGGTATCTTCTACGAATAACTTTCTATGTTATCCCCTCCATTATGTAATACGAGAACTATGAGTGGAGACTCGTGTTTGGGTAAAGCCACCTGTGTTTGAAGTTTTCAATTTCATTAGGGTATCTCCTACGAATAACTTTCTATGTTATCCCCCTTCCTTTTGTAATATGAGAACTATGAGTGGAAGCTCGTGTTAGGGTGGAAACTCGTGTTGAGGTAAGGCCAACTGTGTTTGAAGTTTTCGATTTCATTAGGGTATCTCCTACGAATAACTTTCTATGTTACCCCCCTCCATTTTGTAATATGAGAACTATGAGTGGAGACTCGTGTTGCGGTAAGGCCATCTGTGTTTGAAGTTTTCGATTTCCTTAGGGTATCTCCTACGACTAACTTTCTATGTTACCCCCTCCCTTATGTAATACTAGAACTATGAGCGGAGACTCGTGTTGGGGTAAGGCCAACTGTGTTTGAAGTTTTCGATTTCTTTAGGGTATCTCCTACGAATAACTTTCTATGTTACCCCCTCCCTTTTGTAATATGAGAACTATGAGTGGAGACTCGTGTTGGGGTAAGGCCACCTGTGTTTAAGTTTTCCATTTCATTAGGGTATCTCCAACGAATAACTTTCTATGTTACCCCCCTCTTTTGTAATAGGAGAACTATGAGTGGAGACTCGTGTTGGGGTAAGGCGAACTGTGTTTGAAGTTTTCGATTTCATTAGGGTATCTTCCACGAATAACTTTCTATGTTACCGCCTCCCTTATGTAATACGAGAACTATGAGCGGAGACTCGTGTTGGGGTAAGGCCACCTGTGTTTGAAGTTTTCGATTTCATTAGGGTATCTCCTACGAATAACTTTATATGTTACCCCCTCCCTTATGTAATACGAGAACTATGAGCGGAGACTCGTGTTGGGGTAAGGCCAACTGTGTTTGAAGTTTTCGATTTCATTAGGGTATCTTCTACGAATAACTTTCTATGTTACCCTCCTTCCTTTTGTATTATGAGAACTATGAGTGGAAACTCGTGCTGGGGCAGGGCCAACTGTGTTTGAAGTTTTCGATTTCATTAGGGTATCTCCTACGAATAACTTTCTATGTTACCCCCCTCCCTTATGTAATATGAGAACTATGAGTGGAGACTCGTGTTGGGGTAAGGCCACATGTGTTTGAAGTTTTCGATTTCATTAGGGTATCTCCTACGAATAACTTTCTATGTTACCTTCTTCCTTTTGTAATATGAGAACTATGAGTAGAAACTCATGTTGGGTTGGAAACTCGTGTTGGGGTAAGGCCAACTGTGTTTGAAATTTTCGATTTCATTAGGGTATCTCCTACGAATAACTTTCCATCTTACCTCCCTCCCTTTTGTAATATGAGAACTATGAGTGGAGACTTGTGTTGGGGTAAGGCCACCTGTGTTTGAAGTTTTCGATTTCATTAGGGTATCTCCTACGAATAACTTTCTATGTTACCCCCCTTCCTTTTGTAATATGAGAACTATGAGTAGAAACTCGTGTTGGGTTGGAAACTCGTGTTGGGGTGAGGCCACCTGTGTTTGAAGTTTTCGATTTCATTAGGGTATCTCCTACGATTAACTTTCTATGTTACCCCCCTTCCTTTTGTAATATGAGAACTATGAGTGGAAGCTCGTGTTGGGGTGGAAACTCGTGTTGGGGTAAGGCCAACTGTGTTTGAAGTTTTCGATTTCATTAGGGTATCTCCTACGAATAACTTTCTATGTTACCCCCCTCCATTTTGTAATATGAGAACTATGAGTGGAGACTCGTGTTGGGGTAAGGCCACCTGTGTTTGAAGTTTTCCATTTCATTAGGGTATCTCCAACGAATAACTTTCTATGTTACCCCCCTCTTTTGTAATGGGAGAACTATAAGTGGAGACTCGTGTTGGGGTAAGGCGAACTGTGTTTGAAGTTTTCGATTTCATTAGGGTATCTTCCACGAATAACTTTCTATGTTACCGCCTCCCTTATGTAATACGAGAACTATGAGCGGAGACTCGTGTTGAAGTAAGGCCACCTGTGTTTGAAGTTTTCGATTTCATTAGGGTATCTCCTACGAATAACTTTCTATGTTACCCTTTCCCTTATGTAATACGAGAACTATGAGCGGAGACTCGTGTTGGGGTAAGGCCAACTGTCACTTGAAGTGTTCGATTTCATTAGGGTATCTCCTACAAATAACTTTCTATGTTACCCCCCTCCCTTTTGTAATATGAGAACTATGAGTGGAGACTCGTGTTGGGGTAAGGTCACCTGTGTTTAAAGTTTTCGATTTCATTAGGGTATCTCCTACGAATAACTTTCTATGTTATCCTACTTCCTTTTGTAATATATGAACTATGAGTAGAAACTCGTGTTGGGGTGGAAACTCGTGTTGGGGTAAGGCCAATTGTGTTTGAAGTTTTCGATTTCTTTAGGGTATCTCCTACGAATAACTTTCTATGTTACCCTCCTCCCTTTTGTAATATGAGAACTATGAGTGGAGACTCGTGTTGGGGTAAGGCCATTTGTGTTTAAAGTTTTAGATTTCATTAGGGTATCTCCTACGAATAACTTTCTATGTTACCCTCCTTCCTTTTGTAATATGAGAACTATGAGTGGAAACTCGTGCTGGGGCAGGGCCAACTGTGTTTGAAGTTTTCGATTTCATTAGGGCATCTCCTACGAATAACATTCTATGTTACCCCCCTCCCTTATGTAATACTAGAACTATGAGCGGAGACTCGTGTTGGGGTAAGGCCACCTGTGTTTGAAGTTTTCGATTTCATTAGGGTATCTCCTACGAATAACTTTCTATGTTCCCTCCTTCCTTTTGTAATATGAGAACTATGAGTAGAAACTCGTGTTGGGTTGGAAACTCGTGTTGGGGTGAGGCCACCTGTGTTTGAAGTTTTCGATTTCATTAGGGTATCTCCTACGATTAACTTTCTATGTTACCCCCTTCCCTTTTGTAATATGAGAACTATGAGTGGAGACTCGTGTTGGGGTAAGGCCACCTGTGTTTGAAGTTTTCCATTTCATTAGGGTATCTCCAACGAATAACTTTCTATGTTACCCCCCTCTTTTGTAATGGGAGAACTATAAGTGGAGACTCGTGTTGGGGTAAGCCGAACTGTGTTTGAAGTTTTCGATTTCATTAGGGTATCTTCCACGAATAACTTTCTATGTTACCGCCTCCCTTATGTAATACGAGAACTATGAGCGGAGACTCGTGTTGAAGTAAGGCCACCTGTGTTTGAAGTTTTCGATTTCATTAGGGTATCTCCTACGAATAACTTTCTATGTTACCCCCTCCCTTATGTAATACGAGAACTATGAGCGGAGACTCGTGTTGGGGTAAGGCCAACTGTGTTTGAAGTGTTCGATTTCATTTGGGTATCTCCTACAAATAACTTTCTATGTTACCCCCCTCCCTTTTGTAATATGAGAACTATGAGTGGAGACTCGTGTTGGGGTAAGGTCACCTGTGTTTAAAGTTTTCGATTTCATTAGGGTATCTCCTACGAATAACTTTCTATGTTATCCTCCTTCCTTTTGTAATATATGAACTATGAGTAGAAACTCGTGTTGGGGTGGAAACTCGTGTTGGGGTAAGGCCAACTGTGTTTGAAGTTTTCGATTTCATTAGGGTATCTCCTACGAATAACTTTCTTTGTTACCCCCCTCCCTTTTGTAATATGAGAACTATGAGTGGAGACTCGTGTTGGGGTAAGGCCATTTGTGTTTAAAGTTTTAGATTTCATTTGGGTATCTCCTACGAATAACTTTCTATGTTACCCTCCTTCCTTTTGTAATATGAGAACTATGAGTGGAAACTCGTGCTGGGGCAGGGCCAACTGTGTTTGAAGTTTTCGATTTCATTAGGGTATCTCCTACGAATAACATTCTATGTTACCCCCCTCCCTTATGTAATATGAGAACTATGAGTGGAGACTCGTGTTGGGGTAAGGCCACCTGTGTTTGAAGTTTTCGATTTCATTAGGGTATCTCCTACGAATAACTTTCTATGTTGCCTTCTTCCTTTTGTAATATGAGAACTATGAGTGGAAACTCGTGTTGGGGTGGAAACTCGTGTTGGGGTAAGGCCAACTGTGTTTGAAGTTTTCGATTTCATTAGGCTATCTCCTACGAATAACTTTCCATTTTACCCCCTCCCTTTTGTAATATGAGAACTATGAGTGGAGACTCGTGTTGGGGTAAGGCCAACTGTGTTTGAAGTTTTTGATTTCATTAGGGTATCTTCTACGAATAACTTTCTATGTTATCCCCTCCATTATGTAATACGAGAACTATGAGTGGAGACTCGTGTTTGGGTAAAGCCACCTGTGTTTGAAGTTTTCAATTTCATTAGGGTATCTCCTACGAATAACTTTCTATGTTATCCCCCTTCCTTTTGTAATATGAGAACTATGAGTGGAAGCTCGTGTTAGGGTGGAAACTCGTGTTGAGGTAAGGCCAACTGTGTTTGAAGTTTTCGATTTCATTAGGGTATCTCCTACGAATAACTTTCTATGTTACCCCCCTCCATTTTGTAATATGAGAACTATGAGTGGAGACTCGTGTTGCGGTAAGGCCATCTGTGTTTGAAGTTTTCGATTTCCTTAGGGTATCTCCTACGACTAACTTTCTATGTTACCCCCTCCCTTATGTAATACTAGAACTATGAGCGGAGACTCGTGTTGGGGTAAGGCCAACTGTGTTTGAAGTTTTCGATTTCTTTAGGGTATCTCCTACGAATAACTTTCTATGTTACCCCCTCCCTTTTGTAATATGAGAACTATGAGTGGAGACTCGTGTTGGGGTAAGGCCACCTGTGTTTAAGTTTTCCATTTCATTAGGGTATCTCCAACGAATAACTTTCTATGTTACCCCCCTCTTTTGTAATAGGAGAACTATGAGTGGAGACTCGTGTTGGGGTAAGGCGAACTGTGTTTGAAGTTTTCGATTTCATTAGGGTATCTTCCACGAATAACTTTCTATGTTACCGCCTCCCTTATGTAATACGAGAACTATGAGCGGAGACTCGTGTTGGGGTAAGGCCACCTGTGTTTGAAGTTTTCGATTTCATTAGGGTATCTCCTACGAATAACTTTATATGTTACCCCCTCCCTTATGTAATACGAGAACTATGAGCGGAGACTCGTGTTGGGGTAAGGCCAACTGTGTTTGAAGTTTTCGATTTCATTAGGGTATCTTCTACGAATAACTTTCTATGTTACCCTCCTTCCTTTTGTATTATGAGAACTATGAGTGGAAACTCGTGCTGGGGCAGGGCCAACTGTGTTTGAAGTTTTCGATTTCATTAGGGTATCTCCTACGAATAACTTTCTATGTTACCCCCCTCCCTTATGTAATATGAGAACTATGAGTGGAGACTCGTGTTGGGGTAAGGCCACATGTGTTTGAAGTTTTCGATTTCATTAGGGTATCTCCTACGAATAACTTTCTATGTTACCTTCTTCCTTTTGTAATATGAGAACTATGAGTAGAAACTCATGTTGGGTTGGAAACTCGTGTTGGGGTAAGGCCAACTGTGTTTGAAATTTTCGATTTCATTAGGGTATCTCCTACGAATAACTTTCCATCTTACCTCCCTCCCTTTTGTAATATGAGAACTATGAGTGGAGACTTGTGTTGGGGTAAGGCCACCTGTGTTTGAAGTTTTCGATTTCATTAGGGTATCTCCTACGAATAACTTTCTATGTTACCCCCCTTCCTTTTGTAATATGAGAACTATGAGTAGAAACTCGTGTTGGGTTGGAAACTCGTGTTGGGGTGAGGCCACCTGTGTTTGAAGTTTTCGATTTCATTAGGGTATCTCCTACGATTAACTTTCTATGTTACCCCCCTTCCTTTTGTAATATGAGAACTATGAGTGGAAGCTCGTGTTGGGGTGGAAACTCGTGTTGGGGTAAGGCCAACTGTGTTTGAAGTTTTCGATTTCATTAGGGTATCTCCTACGAATAACTTTCTATGTTACCCCCCTCCATTTTGTAATATGAGAACTATGAGTGGAGACTCGTGTTGGGGAAGGCCACCTGTGTTTGAAGTTTTCCATTTCATTAGGGTATCTCCAACGAATAACTTTCTATGTTACCCCCCTCTTTTGTAATGGGAGAACTATAAGTGGAGACTCGTGTTGGGGTAAGGCGAACTGTGTTTGAAGTTTTCGATTTCATTAGGGTATCTTCCACGAATAACTTTCTATGTTACCGCCTCCCTTATGTAATACGAGAACTATGAGCGGAGACTCGTGTTGAAGTAAGGCCACCTGTGTTTGAAGTTTTCGATTTCATTAGGGTATCTCCTACGAATAACTTTCTATGTTACCCTTTCCCTTATGTAATACGAGAACTATGAGCGGAGACTCGTGTTGGGGTAAGGCCAACTGTGTTTGAAGTGTTCGATTTCATTAGGGTATCTCCTACAAATAACTTTCTATGTTACCCCCCTCCCTTTTGTAATATGAGAACTATGAGTGGAGACTCGTGTTGGGGTAAGGTCACCTGTGTGTAAAGTTTTCGATTTCATTAGGGTATCTCCTACGAATAACTTTCTATGTTATCCTACTTCCTTTTGTAATATATGAACTATGAGTAGAAACTCGTGTTGGGGTGGAAACTCGTGTTGGGGTAAGGCCAATTGTGTTTGAAGTTTTCGATTTCTTTAGGGTATCTCCTACGAATAACTTTCTATGTTACCCTCCTCCCTTTTGTAATATGAGAACTATGAGTGGAGACTCGTGTTGGGGTAAGGCCATTTGTGTTTAAAGTTTTAGATTTCATTAGGGTATCTCCTACGAATAACTTTCTATGTTACCCTCCTTCCTTTTGTAATATGAGAACTATGAGTGGAAACTCGTGCTGGGGCAGGGCCAACTGTGTTTGAAGTTTTCGATTTCATTAGGGCATCTCCTACGAATAACATTCTATGTTACCCCCCTCCCTTATGTAATATGAGAACTATGAGTGGAGACTCGTGTTGGGGTAAGGCCACCTGTGTTTGAAGTTTTCGATTTCATTAGGGTATCTCCTACGAATAACTTTCTATGTTACCTTCTTCCTTTTGTAATATGAGAAATATGAGTGGAAACTCGTGTTGGGGTGGAAACTCGTGTTGGGGTAAGGCCAACTGTGTTTGAAGTTTTCGATTTCATTAGGCTATCTCCTACGAATAACTTTCCATTTTACCCCCTCCCTTTTGTAATATGAGAACTATGAGTGGAGACTCGTGTTGGGGTAAGGCCAACTGTGTTTGAAGTTTTTGATTTCATTAGGGTATCTTCTACGAATAACTTTCTATGTTATCCCCTCCCTTATGTAATACGAGAACTATGAGTGGAGACTCGTGTTTGGGTAAGGCCACCTGTGTTTGAAGTTTTCAATTTCATTAGGGTATCTCCTACGAATAACTTTCTATGTTATCCCCCTTCCTTTTGTAATATGAGAACTATGAGTGGAAGCTCGTGTTGGGGTGGAAACTCGTGTTGGGGTAAGGCGAACTGTGTTTGAAGTTTTCGATTTCATTAGGGTATCTTCCACGAATAACTTTCTATGTTACCGCCTCCCTTATGTAATACGAGAACTATGAGCGGAGACTCGTGTTGGGGTAAGGCCACCTGTGTTTGAAGTTTTCGATTTCATTAGGGTATCTCCTACGAATAACTTTATATGTTACCCCCTCCCTTATGTAATACGAGAACTATGAGCGGAGACTCGTGTTGGGGTAAGGCCAACTGTGTTTGAAGTTTTCGATTTCATTAGGGTATCTTCTACGAATAACTTTCTATGTTACCCTCCTTCCTTTTGTATTATGAGAACTATGAGTGGAAACTCGTGCTGGGGCAGGGCCAACTGTGTTTGAAGTTTTCGATTTCATTAGGGTATCTCCTACGAATAACTTTCTATGTTACCCCCCTCCCTTATGTAATATGAGAACTATGAGTGGAGACTCGTGTTGGGGTAAGGCCACGTGTGTTTGAAGTTTTCGATTTCATTAGGGTATCTCCTACGAATAACTTTCTATGTTACCTTCTTCCTTTTGTAATATGAGAACTATGAGTAGAAACTCGTGTTGGGTTGGAAACTCGTGTTGGGGTAAGGCCAACTGTGTTTGAAATTTTCGATTTCATTAGGGTATCTCCTACGAATAACTTTCCATCTTACCTCCCTCCCTTTTGTAATATGAGAACTATGAGTGGAGACTTGTGTTGGGGTAAGGCCACCTGTGTTTGAAGTTTTCGATTTCATTAGGGTATCTCCTACGAATAACTTTCTATGTTACCCCCCTTCCTTTTGTAATATGAGAACTATGAGTAGAAACTCGTGTTGGGTTGGAAACTCGTGTTGGGGTGAGGCCACCTGTGTTTGAAGTTTTCGATTTCATTAGGGTATCTCCTACGATTAACTTTCTATGTTACCCCCCTTCCTTTTGTAATATGAGAACTATGAGTGGAAGCTCGTGTTGGGGTGGAAACTCGTGTTGGGGTAAGGCCAACTGTGTTTGAAGTTTTCGATTTCATTAGGGTATCTCCTACGAATAACTTTCTATGTTACCCCCCTCTTTTGTAATGGGAGAACTATAAGTGGAGACTCGTGTTGGGGTAAGGCGAACTGTGTTTGAAGTTTTCGATTTCATTAGGGTATCTTCCACGAATAACATTCTATGTTACCGCCTCCCTTATGTAATACGAGAACTATGAGCGGAGACTCGTGTTGAAGTAAGGCCACCTGTGTTTGAAGTTTTCGATTTCATTAGGGTATCTCCAACGAAGAACTTTCTATGTTACCCCCCTCTTTTGTAATGGGAGAACTATAAGTGGAGACTCGTGTTGGGGTAAGGCGAACTGTGTTTGAAGTTTTCGATTTCATTAGGGTATCTTCCACGAATAACTTTCTATGTTACCGCCTCCCTTATGTAATACGAGAACTATGAGCGGAGACTCGTGTTGAAGTAAGGCCGCCTGTGTTTGAAGTTTTCGATTTCATTAGGGTATCTCCTACGAATAACTTTCTATGTTACCCCCTCCGTTATGTAATACGAGAACTATGAGCGGAGACTCGTGTTGGGGTAAGGCCAACTGTGTTTGAAGTCTTCGATTTCATTAGGGTATCTCCTACAAATAACTTTCTATGTTACCCCCCTCCCTTTTGTAATATGAGAACTATGAGCGGAGACTCGTGTTGGGGTAAGGTCACCTGTGTTTGAAGTTTTCGATTTCATTAGGGTATCTCCTACGAATAACTTTCTATGTTATCCCCTCCCTTATGTAATACGAGAACTATGAGTGGAGACTCGTGTTGGGGTAAGGCCAACTGTGTTTGAAGTTTTCGATTTCATTAGGGTATCTTCTACGAATAACTTTCTATGTTACTCCCCTACCTTTTGTATTATGAGAACTATGAGTGGAAACTCGTGTTGGGGTGGAAACTCGTGTTGGGGTAAGGCCACCTGTGTTTGAAGTTTTCGATTTCATTAGGGTATCTCCTACGACTAACTTTCTATGTTACCCCCTCCCTTATGTAATACTAGAACTATGAGCGGAGACTCGTGTTGGGGTAAGGCCAACTGTGTTTGAAGTTTTCGAATTTCTTTAGGGTATCTCCTACGAATAACTTTCTATGTTACCCCCCTCCCTATTGTAATATGAGAACTATGAGTGGAGACTCGTGTTGGGGTAAGGCCACCTGTGTTTGAAGTTTTCCATTTCATTAGGGTATCTCCAACGAATAACTTTCTATGTTACCCCCCTCTTTTGTAATGGGAGAACTATAAGTGGAGACTCGTGTTGGGGTAAGGCGAACTGTGTTTGAAGTTTTCGATTTCATTAGGGTATCTTCCACGAATAACTTTCTATGTTACCGCCTCCCTTATGTAATACGAGAACTATGAGCGGAGACTCGTGTTGAAGTAAGGCCACCTGTGTTTGAAGTTTTCGATTTCATTAGGGTATCACCTACGAATAACTTTCTATGTTACCCCCTCCCTTATGTAATACGAGAACTATGAGCGGAGACTCGTGTTGGGGTAAGGCCAACTGTGTTTGAAGTGTTCGATTTCATTAGGGTATCTCCTACAAATAACTTTCTATGTTACCCCCCTCCCTTTTGTAATATGAGAACTATGAGTGGAGACTCGTGTTGGGGTAAGGTCACCTGTGTTTAAAGTTTTCGATTTCATTAGGGTATCTCCTACGAATAACTTTCTATGTTATCCTCCTTCCTTTTGTAATATATGAACTATGAGTAGAAACTCGTGTTGGGGTGGAAACTCGTGTTGGGGTAAGGCCAACTGTGTTTGAAGTTTTCGATTTCTTTAGGGTATCTGCTACGAATAACTTTCTATGTTACCCTCCTCCCTTTTGTAATATGAGAACTATGAGTGGAGACTCGTGTTGGGGTAAGGCCATTTGTGTTTAAAGTTTTAGATTTCATTAGGGTATCTCCTACGAATAACTTTCTATGTTACCCTCCTTCCTTTTGTAATATGAGAACTATGAGTGGAAACTCGTGCTGGGGCAGGGCCAACTGTGTTTGAAGTTTTCGATTTCATTAGGGCATCTCCTACGAATAACATTCTATGTTACCCCCCTCCCTTATGTAATATGAGAACTATGAGTGGAGACTCGTGTTGGGGTAAGGCCACCTGTGTTTGAAGTTTTCGATTTCATTAGGGTATCTCCTACGAATAACTTTCTATGTTACCTTCTTCCTTTTGTAATATGAGAACTATGAGTGGAAACTCGTGTTGGGGTGGAAACTCGTGTTGGGGTAAGGCCAACTGTGTTTGAAGTTTTCGATTTCATTAGGCTATCTCCTACGAATAACTTTCCATTTTACCCCCTCCCTTTTGTAATATGAGAACTATGAGTGGAGACTCGTGTTGGGGTAAGGCCAACTGTGTTTGAAGTTTTTGATTTCATTAGGGTATCTCCTACGAATAACTTTCTATGTTATCCCCTCCCTTATGTAATACGAGAACTATGAGTGGAGACTCGTGTTTGGGTAAGGCCACCTGTGTTTGAAGTTTTCAATTTCATTAGGGTATCTCCTACGAATAACTTTCTATGTTATCCCCCTTCCTTTTGTAATATGAGAACTATGAGTGGAGACTTGTGTTTGGGTAAGGCCAACTGTGTTTGAAGTTTTCAATTTCATTAAGGTATCTCCTACGAATAACTTTCTATGTTACCCCCTCCCTTTTGTAATATGAGAACTATGAGTGGAGACTCGTGTTGGGGTAAGGCCAACTGTGTTTGAAGTTTTTGATTTCATTAGGGTATCTCCTACGAATAACTTTCTATGTTATCCCCTCCCTTATGTAATACGAGAACTATGAGTGGAGACTCGTGTTGGGGTAAGGTCACCTGTGTTTGAAGTTTTCGATTTCATTAGGGTATCTCCTACGAATAACTTTCTATGTTATCCCCTCCCTTATGTAATACGAGAACTATGAGTGGAGACTTGTGTTTGGGTAAGGCCAACTGTGTTTGAAGTTTTCAATTTCATTAAGGTATCTCCTACGAATAACTTTCTATGTTACTCCCCTACCTTTTGTATTATGAGAACTATGAGTGGAAACTCGTGCTGGGGCAGGGCCAACTGTGTTTGAAGTTTTCGATTTCATTAGGGTATCTCCTACGAATAACTTTCCATCTTACCTCCCTCCCTTTTGTAATATGAGAACTATGAGTGGAGACTTGTGTTGGGGTAAGGCCACCTGTGTTTGAAGTTTTCGATTTCATTAGGGTATCTCCTACGAATAACTTTCTATGTTACCCCCCTTCCTTTTGTAATATGAGAACTATGAGTAGAAACTCGTGTTGGGTTGGAAACTCGTGTTGGGGTGAGGCCACCTGTGTTTGAAGTTTTCGATTTCATTAGGGTATCTCCTACGATTAACATTCTATGTTACCCCCCTTCCTTTTGTAATATGAGAACTATGAGTGGAAGCTCGTGTTGGGGTGGAAACTCGTGTTGGGGTAAGGCCAACTGTGTTTGAAGTTTTCGATTTCATTAGGGTATCTCCTACGAATAACTTTCTATGTTACCCCCCTCCATTTTGTAATATGAGAACTATGAGTGGAGACTCGTGTTGGGGTAAGGCCAACTGTGTTTGAAGTTTTCGATTTCATTAGGGTATCTCCTACGAATAACTTTCTATGTTACCCCCCTCCCTTTTGTAATATGAGAATTATGAGTGGAGACTCGTGTTGGGGTAAGGCCACCTGTGTTTGAAGTTTTCCATTTCATTAGGGTATCTCCAACGAATAACTTTCTATGTTACCCCCCTCTTTTGTAATAGGAGAACTATGAGTGGAGACTCGTGTTGGGGTAAGGCGAACTGTGTTTGAAGTTTTCGATTTCATTAGGGTATCTTCCACGAATAACTTTCTATGTTACCGCCTCCGTTATGTAATACGAGAACTATGAGCGGAGACTCGTGTTGGGGTAAGGCCACCTGTGTTTGAAGTTTTCGATTTCATTAGAGTATCTCCTACGAATAACTTTCTATGTTACCCCCTCCCTTATGTAATACGAGAACTATGAGCGGAGACTCGTGTTGGGGTAAGGCCAACTGTGTTTGAAGTTTTCGATTTCATTAGGGTATCTCCTACGAATAACTTTCTATGTTACCCCCCTCCCTTTTGTAATATGAGAACTATGAGTGGAGACTCGTGTTGGGGTAAGGTCACCTGTGTTTAAAGTTTTTGATTTCATTAGGGTATCTCCTACGAATAACTTTCTATGTTACCCTCCTTCCTTTTGTATTATGAGAACTATGAGTGCAAACTCGTGCTGGGGCAGGGCCAACTGTGTTTGAAGTTTTCGATTTCATTAGGGTATCTCCTACGAATAACTTTCTATGTTACCCCCCTCCGTTATGTAATATCAGAACTATGAGCGGAGAGTCGTGGTGGGGTAAGGCCGTGTTTGAAGTTTTCGATTTCATTAGTGTATCTCCTACGATTCACTTTCTATGTTATTCTTATGGAGTATGAGAACTATGAGTGGAGACTCGTGTTGGGGTAAGGCCACCTGTGTTTGAAGTTTGCGATTTGATTAGGGTATCTTCTATGACTAACTTACATGTTACCCCCCTCCCTTATGTAATATGAGAACTATGAGTGGAGACTCGTGTTGCGGTAAGGCCACCTGTGTTTGAAGTTTTAGATTTCATTAGGGTATCTCCTACGAATAACTTTCTATGTTACCCCCTTCCTTTTGTAATACAAGAACTATGAGTAGAAACTCGTCTTGGGGTGGAAACTCCTGTTGGGGTAAGGCCAACTGTGTTTGAAGTGTTCGATTTCATTAGGGTATCTCCTACAAATAACTTTCTATGTTACCCCCCTCCCTTTTGTAATATGAGAACTATGAGTGGAGACTCGTGTTGGGGTAAGGTCACCTGTGTTTAAAGTTTTCGATTTCATTAGGGTATCTCCTACGAATAACTTTCTATGTTATCCTACTTCCTTTTGTAATATATGAACTATGAGTAGAAACTCGTGTTGGGGTGGAAACTCGTGTTGGGGTAAGGCCAATTGTGTTTGAAGTTTTCGATTTCTTTAGGGTATCTCCTACGAATAACTTTCTATGTTACCCTCCTCCCTTTTGTAATATGAGAACTATGAGTGGAGACTCGTGTTGGGGTAAGGCCATTTGTGTTTAAAGTTTTAGATTTCATTAGGGTATCTCCTACGAATAACTTTCTATGTTACCCTCCTTCCTTTTGTAATATGAGAACTATGAGTGGAAACTCGTGCTGGGGCAGGGCCAACTGTGTTTGAAGTTTTCGATTTCATTAGGGCATCTCCTACGAATAACATTCTATGTTACCCCCCTCCCTTATGTAATATGAGAACTATGAGTGGAGACTCGTGTTGGGGTAAGGCCACCTGTGTTTGAAGTTTTCGATTTCATTAGGGTATCTCCTACGAATAACTTTCTATGTTACCTTCTTCCTTTTGTAATATGAGAACTATGAGTGGAAACTCGTGTTGGGGTGGAAACTCGTGTTGGGGTAAGGCCAACTGTGTTTGAAGTTTTCGATTTCATTAGGCTATCTCCTACGAATAACTTTCCATTTTACCCCCTCCCTTTTGTAATATGAGAACTATGAGTGGAGACTCGTGTTGGGGTAAGGCCAACTGTGTTTGAAGTTTTTGATTTCATTAGGGTATCTTCTACGAATAACTTTCTATGTTATCCCCTCCCTTATGTAATACGAGAACTATGAGTGGAGACTCGTGTTTGGGTAAGGCCACCTGTGTTTGAAGTTTTCAATTTCATTAGGGTATCTCCTACGAATAACTTTCTATGTTATCCCCCTTCCTTTTGTAATATGAGAACTATGAGTGGAAGCTCGTGTTGGGCTGGAAACTCGTGTTGGGGTAAGGCGAACTGTGTTTGAAGTTTTCGATTTCATTAGGGTATCTTCCACGAATAACTTTCTATGTTACCGCCTCCCTTATGTAATACGAGAACTATGAGCGGAGACTCGTGTTGGGGTAAGGCCACCTGTGTTTGAAGTTTTCGATTTCATTAGGGTATCTCCTACGAATAACTTTATATGTTACCCCCTCCCTTATGTAATACGAGAACTATGAGCGGAGACTCGTGTTGGGGTAAGGCCAACTGTGTTTGAAGTTTTCGATTTCATTAGGGTATCTTCTACGAATAACTTTCTATGTTACCCTCCTTCCTTTTGTATTATGAGAACTATGAGTGGAAACTCGTGCTGGGGCAGGGCCAACTGTGTTTGAAGTTTTCGATTTCATTAGGGTATCTCCTACGAATAACTTTCTATGTTACCCTCCTCCCTTATGTAATATGAGAACTATGAGTGGAGACTCGTGTTGGGGTAAGGCCACGTGTGTTTGAAGTTTTCGATTTCATTAGGGTATCTCCTACGAACAACTTTCTATGTTACCTTCTTCCTTTTGTAATATGAGAACTATGAGTACAAACTCGTGTTGGGTTGGAAACTCGTGTTGGGGTAAGGCCAACTGTGTTTGAAATTTTCGATTTCATTAGGGTATCTCCTACGAATAACTTTCCATCTTACCTCCCTCCCTTTTGTAATATGAGAACTATGAGTGGAGACTTGTGTTGGGGTAAGGCCACCTGTGTTTGAAGTTTTCGATTTCATTAGGGTATCTCCTACGAATAACTTTCTATGTTACCCCCCTTCCTTTTGTAATATGACAACTATGAGTAGAAACTCGTGTTGGGTTGGAAACTCGTGTTGGGGTGAGGCCACCTGTGTTTGAAGTTTTCGATTTCATTAGGGTATCTCCTACGATTAACTTTCTATGTTACCCCCCTTTATTTTGTAATATGAGAACTATGAGTGGAAGCTCGTGTTGGGGTGGAAACTCGTGTTGGGGTAAGGCCAACTGTGTTTGAAGTTTTCGATTTCATTAGGGTATCTCCTACGAATAACTTTCTATGTTACCCCCCTCCATTTTGTAATATGAGAACTATGAGTGGAGACTCGTGTTGGGGTAAGGCCACCTGTGTTTGAAGTTTTCCATTTCATTAGGGTATCTCCAACGAAGAACTTTCTATGTTACCCCCCTCTTTTGTAATGGGAGAACTATAAGTGGAGACTCGTGTTGGGGTAAGGCGAACTGTGTTTGAAGTTTTCGATTTCATTAGGGTATCTTCCACGAATAACTTTCTATGTTACCGCCTCCCTTATGTAATACGAGAACTATGAGCGGAGACTCGTGTTGAAGTAAGGCCACCTGTGTTTGAAGTTTTCGATTTCATTAGGGTATCTCCTACGAATAACTTTCTATGTTACCCCCTCCGTTATGTAATACGAGAACTATGAGCGGAGACTCGTGTTGGGGTAAGGCCAACTGTGTTTGAAGTCTTCGATTTCATTAGGGTATCTCCTACAAATAACTTTCTATGTTACCCCCCTCCCTTTTGTAATATGAGAACTATGAGCGGAGACTCGTGTTGGGGTAAGGTCACCTGTGTTTGAAGTTTTCGATTTCATTAGGGTATCTCCTACGAATAACTTTCTATGTTATCCCCTCCCTTATGTAATACGAGAACTATGAGTGGAGACTCGTGTTGGGGTAAGGCCAACTGTGTTTGAAGTTTTCAATTTCATTAAGGTATCTCCTACGAATAACTTTCTATGTTACTCCCCTACCTTTTGTATTATGAGAACTATGAGTGGAAACTCGTGCTGGGGCAGGGCCAACTGTGTTTGAAGTTTTCGATTTCATTAGGGTATCTCCTACGAATAACTTTCCATCTTACCTCCCTCCCTTTTGTAATATGAGAACTATGAGTGGAGACTTGTGTTGGGGTAAGGCCACCTGTGTTTGAAGTTTTCGATTTCATTAGGGTATCTCCTACGAATAACTTTCTATGTTACCCCCCTTCCTTTTGTAATATGAGAACTATGAGTAGAAACTCGTGTTGGGTTGGAAACTCGTGTTGGGGTGAGGCCACCTGTGTTTGAAGTTTTCGATTTCATTAGGGTATCTCCTACGATTAACATTCTATGTTACCCCCCTTCCTTTTGTAATATGAGAACTATGAGTGGAAGCTCGTGTTGGGGTGGAAACTCGTGTTGGGGTAAGGCCAACTGTGTTTGAAGTTTTCGATTTCATTAGGGTATCTCCTACGAATAACTTTCTATGTTACCCCCCTCCATTTTGTAATATGAGAACTATGAGTGGAGACTCGTGTTGGGGTAAGGCCAACTGTGTTTGAAGTTTTCGATTTCATTAGGGTATCTCCTACGAATAACTTTCTATGTTACCCCCCTCCCTTTTGTAATATGAGAATTATGAGTGGAGACTCGTGTTGGGGTAAGGCCACCTGTGTTTGAAGTTTTCCATTTCATTAGGGTATCTCCAACGAATAACTTTCTATGTTACCCCCCTCTTTTGTAATAGGAGAACTATGAGTGGAGACTCGTGTTGGGGTAAGGCGAACTGTGTTTGAAGTTTTCGATTTCATTAGGGTATCTTCCACGAATAACTTTCTATGTTACCGCCTCCGTTATGTAATACGAGAACTATGAGCGGAGACTCGTGTTGGGGTAAGGCCACCTGTGTTTGAAGTTTTCGATTTCATTAGAGTATCTCCTACGAATAACTTTCTATGTTACCCCCTCCCTTATGTAATACGAGAACTATGAGCGGAGACTCGTGTTGGGGTAAGGCCAACTGTGTTTGAAGTTTTCGATTTCATTAGGGTATCTCCTACGAATAACTTTCTATGTTACCCCCCTCCCTTTTGTAATATGAGAACTATGAGTGGAGACTCGTGTTGGGGTAAGGTCACCTGTGTTTAAAGTTTTTGATTTCATTAGGGTATCTCCTACGAATAACTTTCTATGTTACCCTCCTTCCTTTTGTATTATGAGAACTATGAGTGCAAACTCGTGCTGGGGCAGGGCCAACTGTGTTTGAAGTTTTCGATTTCATTAGGGTATCTCCTACGAATAACTTTCTATGTTACCCCCCTCCGTTATGTAATATCAGAACTATGAGCGGAGAGTCGTGGTGGGGTAAGGCCGTGTTTGAAGTTTTCGATTTCATTAGTGTATCTCCTACGATTCACTTTCTATGTTATTCTTATGGAGTATGAGAACTATGAGTGGAGACTCGTGTTGGGGTAAGGCCACCTGTGTTTGAAGTTTGCGATTTGATTAGGGTATCTTCTATGACTAACTTACATGTTACCCCCCTCCCTTATGTAATATGAGAACTATGAGTGGAGACTCGTGTTGCGGTAAGGCCACCTGTGTTTGAAGTTTTAGATTTCATTAGGGTATCTCCTACGAATAACTTTCTATGTTACCCCCTTCCTTTTGTAATACAAGAACTATGAGTAGAAACTCGTCTTGGGGTGGAAACTCCTGTTGGGGTAAGGCCAACTGTGTTTGAAGTGTTCGATTTCATTAGGGTATCTCCTACAAATAACTTTCTATGTTACCCCCCTCCCTTTTGTAATATGAGAACTATGAGTGGAGACTCGTGTTGGGGTAAGGTCACCTGTGTTTAAAGTTTTCGATTTCATTAGGGTATCTCCTACGAATAACTTTCTATGTTATCCTACTTCCTTTTGTAATATATGAACTATGAGTAGAAACTCGTGTTGGGGTGGAAACTCGTGTTGGGGTAAGGCCAATTGTGTTTGAAGTTTTCGATTTCTTTAGGGTATCTCCTACGAATAACTTTCTATGTTACCCTCCTCCCTTTTGTAATATGAGAACTATGAGTGGAGACTCGTGTTGGGGTAAGGCCATTTGTGTTTAAAGTTTTAGATTTCATTAGGGTATCTCCTACGAATAACTTTCTATGTTACCCTCCTTCCTTTTGTAATATGAGAACTATGAGTGGAAACTCGTGCTGGGGCAGGGCCAACTGTGTTTGAAGTTTTCGATTTCATTAGGGCATCTCCTACGAATAACATTCTATGTTACCCCCCTCCCTTATGTAATATGAGAACTATGAGTGGAGACTCGTGTTGGGGTAAGGCCACCTGTGTTTGAAGTTTTCGATTTCATTAGGGTATCTCCTACGAATAACTTTCTATGTTACCTTCTTCCTTTTGTAATATGAGAACTATGAGTGGAAACTCGTGTTGGGGTGGAAACTCGTGTTGGGGTAAGGCCAACTGTGTTTGAAGTTTTCGATTTCATTAGGCTATCTCCTACGAATAACTTTCCATTTTACCCCCTCCCTTTTGTAATATGAGAACTATGAGTGGAGACTCGTGTTGGGGTAAGGCCAACTGTGTTTGAAGTTTTTGATTTCATTAGGGTATCTTCTACGAATAACTTTCTATGTTATCCCCTCCCTTATGTAATACGAGAACTATGAGTGGAGACTCGTGTTTGGGTAAGGCCACCTGTGTTTGAAGTTTTCAATTTCATTAGGGTATCTCCTACGAATAACTTTCTATGTTATCCCCCTTCCTTTTGTAATATGAGAACTATGAGTGGAAGCTCGTGTTGGGGTGGAAACTCGTGTTGGGGTAAGGCGAACTGTGTTTGAAGTTTTCGATTTCATTAGGGTATCTTCCACGAATAACTTTCTATGTTACCGCCTCCCTTATGTAATACGAGAACTATGAGCGGAGACTCGTGTTGGGGTAAGGCCACCTGTGTTTGAAGTTTTCGATTTCATTAGGGTATCTCCTACGAATAACTTTATATGTTACCCCCTCCCTTATGTAATACGAGAACTATGAGCGGAGACTCGTGTTGGGGTAAGGCCAACTGTGTTTGAAGTTTTCGATTTCATTAGGGTATCTTCTACGAATAACTTTCTATGTTACCCTCCTTCCTTTTGTATTATGAGAACTATGAGTGGAAACTCGTGCTGGGGCAGGGCCAACTGTGTTTGAAGTTTTCGATTTCATTAGGGTATCTCCTACGAATAACTTTCTATGTTACCCTCCTCCCTTATGTAATATGAGAACTATGAGTGGAGACTCGTGTTGGGGTAAGGCCACGTGTGTTTGAAGTTTTCGATTTCATTAGGGTATCTCCTACGAACAACTTTCTATGTTACCTTCTTCCTTTTGTAATATGAGAACTATGAGTACAAACTCGTGTTGGGTTGGAAACTCGTGTTGGGGTAAGGCCAACTGTGTTTGAAATTTTCGATTTCATTAGGGTATCTCCTACGAATAACTTTCCATCTTACCTCCCTCCCTTTTGTAATATGAGAACTATGAGTGGAGACTTGTGTTGGGGTAAGGCCACCTGTGTTTGAAGTTTTCGATTTCATTAGGGTATCTCCTACGAATAACTTTCTATGTTACCCCCCTTCCTTTTGTAATATGACAACTATGAGTAGAAACTCGTGTTGGGTTGGAAACTCGTGTTGGGGTGAGGCCACCTGTGTTTGAAGTTTTCGATTTCATTAGGGTATCTCCTACGATTAACTTTCTATGTTACCCCCCTTTATTTTGTAATATGAGAACTATGAGTGGAAGCTCGTGTTGGGGTGGAAACTCGTGTTGGGGTAAGGCCAACTGTGTTTGAAGTTTTCGATTTCATTAGGGTATCTCCTACGAATAACTTTCTATGTTACCCCCCTCCATTTTGTAATATGAGAACTATGAGTGGAGACTCGTGTTGGGGTAAGGCCACCTGTGTTTGAAGTTTTCCATTTCATTAGGGTATCTCCAACGAAGAACTTTCTATGTTACCCCCCTCTTTTGTAATGGGAGAACTATAAGTGGAGACTCGTGTTGGGGTAAGGCGAACTGTGTTTGAAGTTTTCGATTTCATTAGGGTATCTTCCACGAATAACTTTCTATGTTACCGCCTCCCTTATGTAATACGAGAACTATGAGCGGAGACTCGTGTTGAAGTAAGGCCACCTGTGTTTGAAGTTTTCGATTTCATTAGGGTATCTCCTACGAATAACTTTCTATGTTACCCCCTCCGTTATGTAATACGAGAACTATGAGCGGAGACTCGTGTTGGGGTAAGGCCAACTGTGTTTGAAGTCTTCGATTTCATTAGGGTATCTCCTACAAATAACTTTCTATGTTACCCCCCTCCCTTTTGTAATATGAGAACTATGAGCGGAGACTCGTGTTGGGGTAAGGTCACCTGTGTTTGAAGTTTTCGATTTCATTAGGGTATCTCCTACGAATAACTTTCTATGTTATCCCCTCCCTTATGTAATACGAGAACTATGAGTGGAGACTCGTGTTGGGGTAAGGCCAACTGTGTTTGAAGTTTTCGATTTCATTAGGGTATCTTTTACGAATAACTTTCTATGTTACTCCCCTACCTTTTGTATTATGAGAACTATGAGTGGAAACTCGTGTTGGGGTGGAAACTCGTGTTGGGGTAAGGCCACCTGTGTTTGAAGTTTTCGATTTCATTAGGGTATCTCCTACGACTAACTTTCTATGTTACCCCCTCCCTTATGTAATACTAGAACTATGAGCGGAGACTCGTGTTGGGGTAAGGCCAACTGTGTTTGAAGTTTTCGAATTTCTTTAGGGTATCTCCTACGAATAACTTTCTATGTTACCCCCCTCCCTATTGTAATATGAGAACTATGAGTGGAGACTCGTGTTGGGGTAAGGCCACCTGTGTTTGAAGTTTTCCATTTCATTAGGGTATCTCCAACGAATAACTTTCTATGTTACCCCCCTCTTTTGTAATGGGAGAACTATAAGTGGAGACTCGCGTTGGGGTAAGGCGAACTGTGTTTGAAGTTTTCGATTTCATTAGGGTATCTTCCACGAATAACTTTCTATGTTACCGCCTCCCTTATGTAATACGAGAACTATGAGCGGAGACTCGTGTTGAAGTAAGGCCACCTGTGTTTGAAGTTTTCGATTTCATTAGGGTATCTCCTACGAATAACTTTCTATGTTACCCCCTCCCTTATGTAATACGAGAACTATGAGCGGAGACTCGTGTTGGGGTAAGGCCAACTGTGTTTGAAGTGTTCGATTTCATTAGGGTATCTCCTACAAATAACTTTCTATGTTACCCCCCTCCCTTTTGTAATATGAGAACTATGAGTGGAGACTCGTGTTGGGGTAAGGTCACCTGTGTTTAAAGTTTTCGATTTCATTAGGGTATCTCCTACGAATAACTTTCTATGTTATCCTCCTTCCTTTTGTAATATATGAACTATGAGTAGAAACTCGTGTTGGGGTGGAAACTCGTGTTGGGGTAAGGCCAACTGTGTTTGAAGTTTTCGATTTCTTTAGGGTATCTGCTACGAATAACTTTCTATGTTACCCTCCTCCCTTTTGTAATATGAGAACTATGAGTGGAGACTCGTGTTGGGGTAAGGCCATTTGTGTTTAAAGTTTTAGATTTCATTAGGGTATCTCCTACGAATAACTTTCTATGTTACCCTCCTTCCTTTTGTAATATGAGAACTATGAGTGGAAACTCGTGCTGGGGCAGGGCCAACTGTGTTTGAAGTTTTCGATTTCATTAGGGCATCTCCTACGAATAACATTCTATGTTACCCCCCTCCCTTATGTAATATGAGAACTATGAGTGGAGACTCGTGTTGGGGTAAGGCCACCTGTGTTTGAAGTTTTCGATTTCATTAGGGTATCTCCTACGAATAACTTTCTATGTTACCTTCTTCCTTTTGTAATATGAGAACTATGAGTGGAAACTCGTGTTGGGGTGGAAACTCGTGTTGGGGTAAGGCCAACTGTGTTTGAAGTTTTCGATTTCATTAGGCTATCTCCTACGAATAACTTTCCATTTTACCCCCTCCCTTTTGTAATATGAGAACTATGAGTGGAGACTCGTGTTGGGGTAAGGCCAACTGTGTTTGAAGTTTTTGATTTCATTAGGGTATCTCCTACGAATAACTTTCTATGTTATCCCCTCCCTTATGTAATACGAGAACTATGAGTGGAGACTCGTGTTTGGGTAAGGCCACCTGTGTTTGAAGTTTTCAATTTCATTAGGGTATCTCCTACGAATAACTTTCTATGTTACCCCCTCCCTTTTGTAATATGAGAACTATGAGTGGAGACTCGTGTTGGGGTAAAGCCAACTGTGTTTGAAGTTTTTGATTTCATTAGGGTATCTCCTACGAATAACTTTCTATGTTATCCCCTCCCTTATGTAATACGAGAACTATGAGTGGAGACTTGTGTTTGGGTAAGGCCAACTGTGTTTGAAGTTTTCAATTTCATTAAGGTATCTCCTACGAATAACTTTCTATGTTACTCCCCTACCTTTTGTATTATGAGAACAATGAGTGGAAACTCGTGCTGGGGCAGGGCCAACTGTGTTTGAAGTTTTCGATTTCATTAGGGTATCTCCTACGAATAACTTTCCATCTTACCTCCCTCCCTTTTGTAATATGAGAACTATGAGTGGAGACTTGTGTTGGGGTAAGGCCACCTGTGTTTGAAGTTTTCGATTTCATTAGGGTATCTCCTACGAATAACTTTCTATGTTACCCCCCTTCCTTTTGTAATATGAGAACTATGAGTAGAAACTCGTGTTGGGTTGGAAACTCGTGTTGGGGTGAGGCCACCTGTGTTTGAAGTTTTCGATTTCATTAGGGTATCTCCTACGATTAACATTCTATGTTACCCCCCTTCCTTTTGTAATATGAGAACTATGAGTGGAAGCTCGTGTTGGGGTGGAAACTCGTGTTGGGGTAAGGCCAACTGTGTTTGAAGTTTTCGATTTCATTAGGGTATCTCCTACGAATAACTTTCTATGTTACCCCCCTCCATTTTGTAATATGAGAACTATGAGTGGAGACTCGTGTTGGGGTAAGGCCAACTGTGTTTGAAGTTTTCGATTTCATTAGGGTATCTCCTACGAATAACTTTCTATGTTACCCCCCTCCCTTTTGTAATATGAGAATTATGAGTGGAGACTCGTGTTGGGGTAAGGCCACCTGTGTTTGAAGTTTTCCATTTCATTAGGGTATCTCCAACGAATAACTTTCTATGTTACCCCCCTCTTTTGTAATAGGAGAACTATGAGTGGAGACTCGTGTTGGGGTAAGGCGAACTGTGTTTGAAGTTTTCGATTTCATTAGGGTATCTTCCACGAATAACTTTCTATGTTACCGCCTCCGTTATGTAATACGAGAACTATGAGCGGAGACTCGTGTTGGGGTAAGGCCACCTGTGTTTGAAGTTTTCGATTTCATTAGAGTATCTCCTACGAATAACTTTCTATGTTACCCCCTCCCTTATGTAATACGAGAACTATGAGCGGAGACTCGTGTTGGGGTAAGGCCAACTGTGTTTGAAGTTTTCGATTTCATTAGGGTATCTCCTACGAATAACTTTCTATGTTACCCCCCTCCCTTTTGTAATATGAGAACTATGAGTGGAGACTCGTGTTGGGGTAAGGTCACCTGTGTTTAAAGTTTTTGATTTCATTAGGGTATCTCCTACGAATAACTTTCTATGTTACCCTCCTTCCTTTTGTATTATGAGAACTATGAGTGCAAACTTGTGCTGGGGCAGGGCCAACTGTGTTTGAAGTTTTCGATTTCATTAGGGTATCTCCTACGAATAACTTTCTATGTTACCCCCCTCCGTTATGTAATATCAGAACTATGAGCGGAGAGTCGTGGTGGGGTAAGGCCGTGTTTGAAGTTTTCGATTTCATTAGTGTATCTCCTACGATTCACTTTCTATGTTATTCTTATGGAGTATGAGAACTATGAGTGGAGACTCGTGTTGGGGTAAGGCCACCTGTGTTTGAAGTTTGCGATTTGATTAGGGTATCTCCTATGACTAACTTACATGTTACCCCCCTCCCTTATGTAATATGAGAACTATGAGTGGAGACTCGTGTTGGGGTAAGGCCACCTGTGTTTGAAGTTTTAGATTTCATTAGGGTATCTCCTACGAATAACTTTCTATGTTACCCCCTTCCTTTTGTAATACAAGAACTATGAGTAGAAACTCGTCTTGGGGTGGAAACTCCTGTTGGGGTAAGGCCAACTGTGTTTTAAGTTTTCGATTTCATTAGAGTATCTCCTACGAATAACTTTCTATGTTACCCCCCTCGCTTTTGTAATATGAGAACTATGAGTGGAGACTCGTGTTGGGGTAAGGCAACCTGTGTTTGAAGTTTTCGATTTCATTAGGGTATCTCCTACCAATAACTTTCTATGTTACCCCCTTCCTTTTGTAATATGAGAACTATGAGTGGAAGCTCGTGTTGGGGTAAGGCCAACTGTGTTTGAAGTTTTCGATTTCATTAGGGTATCTTCCACGAATAACTTTCTATGTTACCGCCTCCCTTATGTAATACGAGAACTATGAGCGGAGACTCGTGTTGGGGTAAGGCCACCTGTGTTTGAAGTTTTCGATTTCATTAGGGTATCTCCTACGAATAACTTTATATGTTACCCCCTCCCTTATGTAATACGAGAACTATGAGCGGAGACTCGTGTTGGGGTAAGGCCAACTGTGTTTGAAGTTTTCGATTTCATTAGGGTATCTTCTACGAATAACTTTCTATGTTACCCTCCTTCCTTTTGTATTATGAGAACTATGAGTGGAAACTCGTGCTGGGGCAGGGCCAACTGTGTTTGAAGTTTTCGATTTCATTAGGGTATCTCCTACGAATAACTTTCCATCTTACCTCCCTCCCTTTTGTAATATGAGAACTATGAGTGGAGACTTGTGTTGGGGTAAGGCCACCTGTGTTTGAAGTTTTCGATTTCATTAGGGTATCTCCTACGAATAACTTTCTATGTTACCCCCCTTCCTTTTGTAATATGAGAACTATGAGTAGAAACTCGTGTTGGGTTGAAAACTCGTGTTGGGGTGAGGCCACCTGTGTTTGAAGTTTTCGATTTCATTAGGGTATCTCCTACGATTAACTTTCTATGTTACCCCCCTTCCTTTTGTAATATGAGAACTATGAGTGGAAGCTCGTGTTGGGGTGGAAACTCGTGTTGGGGTAAGGCCAACTGTGTTTGAAGTTTTCGATTTCATTAGGGTATCTCCTACGAATAACTTTCTATGTTACCCCCCTCCATTTTGTAATATGAGAACTATGAGTGGAGACTCGTGTTGGGGTAAGGCCAACTGTGTTTGAAGTTTTCGATTTCATTAGGGTATCTCCTACGAATAACTTTCTATGTTACCCCCCTCCCTTTTGTAATATGAGAATTATGAGTGGAGACTCGTGTTGGGGTAAGGCCACCTGTGTTTGAAGTTTTCCATTTCGTTAGCGTATCTCCAACGAATAACTTTCTATGTTACCCCCCTCTTTTGTATTGGGAGAACTATAAGTGGAGACTCGTGTTGGGGTAAGGCGAACTGTGTTTGAAGTTTTCGATTTCATTAGGGTATCTTCCACGAATAACTTTCTATGTTACCGCCTCCCTTATGTAATACGAGAACTATGAGCGGAGACTCGTGTTGAAGTAAGGCCACCTGTGTTTGAAGTTTTCGATTTCATTAGGGTATCTCCTACGAATAACTTTCTATGTTACCCCCTCCCTTATGTAATACGAGAACTATGAGCGGAGACTCGTGTTGGGGTAAGGCCAACTGTGTTTGAAGTCTTCGATTTCATTAGGGTATCTCCTACAAATAACTTTCTATGTTACCCCCCTCCCTTTTGTAATATGAGAACTATGAGCGGAGACTCGTGTTGGGGTAAGGTCACCTGTGTTTGAAGTTTTCGATTTCATTAGGGTATCTCCTACGAATAACTTTCTATGTTATCCCCTCCCTTATGTAATACGAGAACTATGAGTGGAGACTTGTGTTTGGGTAAGGCCAACTGTGTTTGAAGTTTTCAATTTCATTAAGGTATCTCCTACGAATAACTTTCTATGTTACTCCCCTACCTTTTGTATTATGAGAACTATGAGTGGAAACTCGTGCTGGGGCAGGGCCAACTGTGTTTGAAGTTTTCGATTTCATTAGGGTATCTCCTACGAATAACTTTCCATCTTACCTCCCTCCCTTTTGTAATATGAGAACTATGAGTGGAGACTTGTGTTGGGGTAAGGCCACCTGTGTTTGAAGTTTTCGATTTCATTAGGGTATCTCCTACGAATAACTTTCTATGTTACCCCCCTTCCTTTTGTAATATGAGAACTATGAGTAGAAACTCGTGTTGGGTTGGAAACTCGTGTTGGGGTGAGGCCACCTGTGTTTGAAGTTTTCGATTTCATTAGGGTATCTCCTACGATTAACTTTCTATGTTACCCCCCTTCCTTTTGTAATATGAGAACTATGAGTGGAAGCTCGTGTTGGGGTGGAAACTCGTGTTGGGGTAAGGCCAACTGTGTTTGAAGTTTTCGATTTCATTAGGGTATCTCCTACGAATAACTTTCTATGTTACCTCCCTCCATTTTGTAATATGAGAACTATGAGTGGAGACTCGTGTTGGGGTAAGGCCAACTGTGTTTGAAGTTTTCGATTTCATTAGGGTATCTCCTACGAATAACTTTCTATGTTACCCCCCTCCCTTTTGTAATATGAGAATTATGAGTGGAGACTCGTGTTGGGGTAAGGCCACCTGTGTTTGAAGTTTTCCATTTCATTAGGGTATCTCCAACGAATAACTTTCTATGTTACCCCCCTCTTTTGTAATAGGAGAACTATGAGTGGAGACTCGTGTTGGGGTAAGGCGAACTGTGTTTGAAGTTTTCGATTTCATTAGGGTATCTTCCACGAATAACTTTCTATGTTACCGCCTCCGTTATGTAATACGAGAACTATGAGCGGAGACTCGTGTTGGGGTAAGGCCACCTGTGTTTGAAGTTTTCGATTTCATTAGAGTATCTCCTACGAATAACTTTCTATGTTACCCCCTCCCTTATGTAATACGAGAACTATGAGCGGAGACTCGTGTTGGGGTAAGGCCAACTGTGTTTGAAGTTTTCAATTTCATTAAGGTATCTCCTACGAATAACTTTCTATGTTACTCCCCTACCTTTTGTATTATGAGAACTATGAGTGGAAACTCGTGCTGGGGCAGGGCCAACTGTGTTTGAAGTTTTCGATTTCATTAGGGTATCTCCTACGAATAACTTTCCATCTTACCTCCCTCCCTTTTGTAATATGAGAACTATGAGTGGAGACTTGTGTTGGGGTAAGGCCACCTGTGTTTGAAGTTTTCGATTTCATTAGGGTATCTCCTACGAATAACTTTCTATGTTACCCCCCTTCCTTTTGTAATATGAGAACTATGAGTAGAAACTCGTGTTGGGTTGGAAACTCGTGTTGGGGTGAGGCCACCTGTGTTTGAAGTTTTCGATTTCATTAGGGTATCTCCTACGATTAACTTTCTATGTTACCCCCCTTCCTTTTGTAATATGAGAACTATGAGTGGAAGCTCGTGTTGGGGTGGAAACTCGTGTTGGGGTAAGGCCAACTGTGTTTGAAGTTTTCGATTTCATTAGGGTATCTCCTACGAATAACTTTCTATGTTACCCCCCTCCATTTTGTAATATGAGAACTATGAGTGGAGACTCGTGTTGGGGTAAGGCCAACTGTGTTTGAAGTTTTCGATTTCAGTAGGGTATCTCCTACGAATAACTTTCTATGTTACCCCCCTCCCTTTTGTAATATGAGAATTATGAGTGGAGACTCGTGTTGGGGTAAGGCCACCTGTGTTTGAAGTTTTCCATTTCATTAGGGTATCTCCAACGAATAACTTTCTATGTTACCCCCCTCTTTTGTAATAGGAGAACTATGAGTGGAGACTCGTGTTGGGGTAAGGCGAACTGTGTTTGAAGTTTTCGATTTCATTAGGGTATCTTCCACGAATAACTTTCTATGTTACCGCCTCCGTTATGTAATACGAGAACTATGAGCGGAGACTCGTGTTGGGGTAAGGCCACCTGTGTTTGAAGTTTTCGATTTCATTAGAGTATCTCCTACGAATAACTTTCTATGTTACCCCCTCCCTTATGTAATACGAGAACTATGAGCGGAGACTCGTGTTGGGGTAAGGCCAACTGTGTTTGAAGTTTTTGATTTCATTAGGGTATCTCCTACGAATAACTTTCTATGTTACCCCCCTCCCTTTTGTAATATGAGAACTATGAGTGGAGACTCGTGTTGGGGTAAGGTCACCTGTGTTTAAAGTTTTTGATTTCATTAGGGTATCTCCTACGAATAACTTTCTATGTTACCCTCCTTCCTTTTGTATTATGAGAACTATGAGTGCAAACTCGTGCTGGGGCAGGGCCAACTGTGTTTGAAGTTTTCGATTTCATTAGGGTATCTCCTACGAATAACTTTCTATGTTACCCCCCTCCGTTATGTAATATCAGAACTATGAGCGGAGAGTCGTAGTGGGGTAAGGCCGTGTTTGAAGTTTTCGATTTCATTAGTGTATCTCCTACGATTCACTTTCTATGTTATTCTTATGGAGTATGAGAACTATGAGTGGAGACTCGTGTTGGGGTAAGGCCACCTGTGTTTGAAGTTTGCGATTTGATTAGGGTATCTCCTATGACTAACTTACATGTTACCCCCCTCCCTTATGTAATATGAGAACTATGAGTAGAAACTCGTGTTGGGTCGAAAACTCGTGTTGGGGTGAGGCCACCTGTGTTTGAAGTTTTCGATTTCATTAGGGTATCTCCTACGATTAACTTTCCATCTTACCTCCCTCCCTTTTGTAATATGAGAACTATGAGTGGAGACTTGTGTTGGGGTAAGGCCACCTGTGTTTGAAGTTTTCGATTTCATTAGGGTATCTCCTACGAATAACTTTCTATGTTACCCCCCTTCCTTTTGTAATATGAGAACTATGAGTAGAAACTCGTGTTGGGTTGGAAACTCGTGTTGGGGTGAGGCCACCTGTGTTTGAAGTTTTCGATTTCATTAGGGTATCTCCTACGATTAACTTTCTATGTTACCCCCCTTCCTTTTGTAATATGAGAACTATGAGTGGAAGCTCGTGTTGGGGTGGAAACTCGTGTTGGGGTAAGGCCAACTGTGTTTGAAGTTTTCGATTTCATTAGGGTATCTCCTACGAATAACTTTCTATGTTACCCCCCTCCATTTTGTAATATGAGAACTATGAGTGGAGACTCGTGTTGGGGTAAGGCCAACTGTGTTTGAAGTTTTCGATTTCATTAGGGTATCTCCTATGAATAACTTTCTATGTTACCCCCCTCCCTTTTGTAATATGAGAATTATGAGTGGAGACTCGTGTTGGGGTAAGGCCACCTGTGTTTGAAGTTTTCCATTTCATTAGGGTATCTCCAACGAATAACTTTCTATGTTACCCCCCTCTTTTGTAATAGGAGAACTATGAGTGGAGACTCGTGTTGGGGTAAGGCGAACTGTGTTTGAAGTTTTCGATTTCATTAGGGTATCTTCCACGAATAACTTTCTATGTTACCGCCTCCGTTATGTTATACGAGAACTATGAGCGGAGACTCGTGTTGGGGTAAGGCCACCTGTGTTTGAAGTTTTCGATTTCATTAGAGTATCTCCTACGAATAACTTTCTATGTTACCCCCTCCCTTATGTAATACGAGAACTATGAGCGGAGACTCGTGTTGGGGTAAGGCCAACTGTGTTTGAAGTTTTCGATTTCATTAGGGTATCTCCTACGAATAACTTTCTATGTTACCCCCCTCCCTTTTGTAATATGAGAACTATGAGTGGAGACTCGTGTTGGGGTAAGGTCACCTGTGTTTAAAGTTTTTGATTTCATTAGGGTATCTCCTACGAATAACTTTCTATGTTACCCTCCTTCCTTTTGTAATATGAGAACTATGAGTGCAAACTCATGCTGGGGCAGGGCCAACTGTGTTTGAAGTTTTCGATTTCATTAGGGTATCTCCTACGAATAACTTTCTATGTTACCCCCCTCCGTTATGTAATATCAGAACTATGAGCGGAGAGTCGTGGTGGGGTAAGGCCGTGTTTGAAGTTTTCGATTTCATTAGTGTATCTCCTACGATTCACTTTCTATGTTATTGTTATGGATTATGAGAACTATGAGTGGAGACTCGTGTTGGGGTAAGGCCACCTGTGTTTGAAGTTTGCGATTTGATTAGGGTATCTCCTATGACTAACTTACATGTTACCCCCCTCCCTTATGTAATATGAGAACTATGAGTGGAGACTCGTGTTGGGGTAAGGCCACCTGTGTTTGAAGTTTTAGATTTCATTAGGGTATCTCCTACGAATAACTTTCTATGTTACCCCCTTCCTTTTGTAATACAAGAACTATGAGTAGAAACTCGTCTTGGGGTGGAAACTCCTGTTGGGGTAAGGCCAACTGTGTTTTAAGTTCTCGATTTCATTAGAGTATCTCCTACGAATAACTTTCTATGTTATTCCCTCGCTTTTGTAATATGAGAACTATGAGTGGAGACTCGTGTTGGGGTAAGGCAACCTGTGTTTGAAGTTTTCGATTTCATTAGGGTATCTCCTACCAATAACTTTCTATGTTACCCCCTTCCTTTTGTAATATGAGAACTATGAGCGGAGACTCGTGTTGGGGTAAGGCCACCTGTGTTTGAAGTTTTCGATTTCATTAGGGTATCTCCTACGAATAACTTTATATGTTACCCCCTCCCTTATGTAATACGAGAACTATGAGCGGAGACTCGTGTTGGGGTAAGGCCAACTGTGTTTGAAGTTTTCGATTTCATTAGGGTATCTTCTACGAATAACTTTCTATGTTACCCTCCTTCCTTTTGTATTATGAGAACTATGAGTGGAAACTCGTGCTGGGGCAGGGCCAACTGTGTTTGAAGTTTTCGATTTCATTAGGGTATCTCCTACGAATAACTTTCCATCTTACCTCCCTCCCTTTTGTAATATGAGAACTATGAGTGGAGACTTGTGTTGGGGTAAGGCCACCTGTGTTTGAAGTTTTCGATTTCATTAGGGTATCTCCTACGAATAACTTTCTATGTTACCCCCCTTCCTTTTGTAATATGAAAACTATGAGTAGAAACTCGTGTTGGGTTGGAAACTCGTGTTGGGGTGAGGCCACCTGTGTTTGAAGTTTTCGATTTCATTAGGGTATCTCCTACGATTAACTTTCTATGTTACCCCCCTTCCTTTTGTTATATGAGAACTATGAGTGGAAGCTCGTGTTGGGGTGGAAACTCGTGTTGGGGTAAGGCCAACTGTGTTTGAAGTTTTCGATTTCATTAGGGTATCTTCTACGAATAACTTTCTATGTTACCCTCCTTCCTTTTGTATTATGAGAACTATGAGTGGAAACTCGTGTTGGGGTAAGGCCACCTGTGTTTGAAGTTTTCCATTTCGTTAGGGTATCTCCAACGAATAATTTTCTATGTTACCCCCCTCTTTTGTATTGGGAGAACTATAAGTGGAGACTCGTGTTGGGGTAAGGCGAACTGTGTTTGAAGTTTTCGATTTCATTAGGGTATCTTCCACGAATAACTTTCTATGTTACCGCCTCCCTTATGTAATACGAGAACTATGAGCGGAGACTCGTGTTGAAGTAAGGCCACCTGTGTTTGAAGTTTTCGATTTCATTAGGGTATCTCCTACGAATATCTTTCTATGTTACCCCCTCCCTTATGTAATACGAGAACTATGAGCGGAGACTCGTGTTGGGGTAAGGCCAACTGTGTTTGAAGTCTTCGATTTCATTAGGGTATCTCCTACAAATAACTTTCTATGTTACCCCCCTCCCTTTTGTAATATGAGAACTATGAGCGGAGACTCGTGTTGGGGTAAGGTCACCTGTGTTTGAAGTTTTCGATTTCATTAGGGTATCTCCTACGAATAACTTTCTATGTTATCCCCTCCCTTATGTAATACGAGAACTATGAGTGGAGACTTGTGTTTGGGTAAGGCCAACTGTGTTTGAAGTTTTCAATTTCATTAAGGTATCTCCATCGAATAACTTTCTATGTTACTCCCCTACCTTTTGTATTATGAGAACTATGAGTGGAAACTCGTGCTGGGGCAGGGCCAACTGTGTTTGAAGTTTTCGATTTCATTAGGGTATCTCCTACGAATAACTTTCCATCTTACCTCCCTCCCTTTTGTAATATGAGAACTATGAGTGGAGACTTGTGTTGGGGTAAGGCCACCTGTGTTTGAAGTTTTCGATTTCATTAGGGTATCTCCTACGAATAACTTTCTATGTTACCCCCCTTCCTTTTGTAATATGAGAACTATGAGTAGAAACTCGTGTTGGGTTGGAAACTCGAGTTGGGGTGAGGCCACCTGTGTTTGAAGTTTTCGATTTCATTAGGGTATCTCCTACGATTAACTTTCTATGTTACCCCCCTTCCTTTTGTAATATGAGAACTATGAGTGGAAGCTCGTGTTGGGGTGGAAACTCGTGTTGGGGTAAGGCCAACTGTGTTTGAAGTTTTCGATTTCATTAGGGTATCTCCTACGAATAACTTTCTATGTTACCTCCCTCCATTTTGTAATATGAGAACTATGAGTGGAGACTCGTGTTGGGGTAAGGCCAACTGTGTTTTAAGTTTTCGATTTCATTAGGGTATCTCCTACGAATAACTTTCTATGTTACCCCCCTCCCTTTTGTAATATGAGAATTATGAGTGGAGACTCGTGTTGGGGTAAGGCCACCTGTGTTTGAAGTTTTCCATTTCATTAGGGTATCTCCAACGAATAACTTTCTATGTTACCCCCCTCTTTTGTAATAGGAGAACTATGAGTGGAGACTCGTGTTGGGGTAAGGCGAACTGTGTTTGAAGTTTTCGATTTCATTAGGGTATCTTCCACGAATAACTTTCTATGTTACCGCCTCCGTTATGTAATACGAGAACTATGAGCGGAGACTCGTGTTGGGGTAAGGCCACCTGTGTTTGAAGTTTTCGATTTCATTAGAGTATCTCCTACGAATAACTTTCTATGTTACCCCCTCCCTTATGTAATACGAGAACTATGAGCGGAGACTCGTGTTGGGGTAAGGCCAACTGTGTTTGAAGTTTTCAATTTCATTAAGGTATCTCCTACGAATAACTTTCTATGTTACTCCCCTACCTTTTGTATTATGAGAACTATGAGTGGAAACTCGTGCTGGGGCAGGGCCAACTGTGTTTGAAGTTTTCGATTTCATTAGGGTATCTCCTACGAATAACTTTCCATCTTACCTCCCTCCCTTTTGTAATATGAGAACTATGAGTGGAGACTTGTGTTGGGGTAAGGCCACCTGTGTTTGAAGTTTTCGATTTCATTAGGGTATCTCCTACGAATAACTTTCTATGTTACCCCCCTTCCTTTTGTAATATGAGAACTATGAGTAGAAACTCGTGTTGGGTTGGAAACTCGTGTTGGGGTGAGGCCACCTGTGTTTGAAGTTTTCGATTTCATTAGGGTATCTCCTACGATTAACTTTCTATGTTACCCCCCTTCCTTTTGTAATATGAGAACTATGAGTGGAAGCTCGTGTTGGGGTGGAAACTCGTGTTGGGGTAAGGCCAACTGTGTTTGAAGTTTTCGATTTCATTAGGGTATCTCCTACGAATAACTTTCTATGTTACCCCCCTCCATTTTGTAATATGAGAACTATGAGTGGAGACTCGTGTTGGGGTAAGGCCAACTGTGTTTGAAGTTTTCGATTTCATTAGGGTATCTCCTACGAATAACTTTCTATGTTACCCCCCTCCCTTTTGTAATATGAGAATTATGAGTGGAGACTCGTGTTGGGGTAAGGCCACCTGTGTTTGAAGTTTTCCATTTCATTAGGGTATCTCCAACGAATAACTTTCTATGTTACCCCCCTCTTTTGTAATAGGAGAACTATGAGTGGAGACTCGTGTTGGGGTAAGGCGAACTGTGTTTGAAGTTTTCGATTTCATTAGGGTATCTTCCACGAATAACTTTCTATGTTACCGCCTCCGTTATGTAATACGAGAACTATGAGCGGAGACTCGTGTTGGGGTAAGGCCACCTGTGTTTGAAGTTTTCGATTTCATTAGAGTATCTCCTACGAATAACTTTCTATGTTACCCCCTCCCTTATGTAATACGAGAACTATGAGCGGAGACTCGTGTTGGGGTAAGGCCAACTGTGTTTGAAGTTTTTGATTTCATTAGGGTATCTCCTACGAATAACTTTCTATGTTACCCCCCTCCCTTTTGTAATATGAGAACTATGAGTGGAGACTCGTGTTGGGGTAAGGTCACCTGTGTTTAAAGTTTTTGATTTCATTAGGGTATCTCCTACGAATAACTTTCTATGTTACCCTCCTTCCTTTTGTATTATGAGAACTATGAGTGCAAACTCGTGCTGGGGCAGGGCCAACTGTGTTTGAAGTTTTCGATTTCATTAGGGTATCTCCTACGAATAACTTTCTATGTTACCCCCCTCCGTTATGTAATATCAGAACTATGAGCGGAGAGTCGTAGTGGGGTAAGGCCGTGTTTGAAGTTTTCGATTTCATTAGTGTATCTCCTACGATTCACTTTCTATGTTATTCTTATGGAGTATGAGAACTATGAGTGGAGACTCGTGTTGGGGTAAGGCCACCTGTGTTTGAAGTTTGCGATTTGATTAGGGTATCTCCTATGACTAACTTACATGTTACCCCCCTCCCTTATGTAATATGAGAACTATGAGTAGAAACTCGTGTTGGGTCGAAAACTCGTGTTGGGGTGAGGCCACCTGTGTTTGAAGTTTTCGATTTCATTAGGGTATCTCCTACGATTAACTTTCTATGTTACCCCCCTTCCTTTTGTAATATGAGAACTATGAGTGGAAGCTCGTGTTGGGGTGGAAACTCGTGTTGGGGTAAGGCCAACTGTGTTTGAAGTTTTCGATTTCATTAGGGTATCTCCTACGAATAACTTTCTATGTTACCCCCCTCCATTTTGTAATATGAGAACTATGAGTGGAGACTCGTGTTGGGGTAAGGCCAACTGTGTTTGAAGTTCTCGATTTCATTAGGGTATCTCCTATGAATAACTTTCTATGTTACCCCCCTCCCTTTTGTAATATGAGAAT
The DNA here is from genome assembly GCF_043290135.1 of Rhipicephalus microplus. NCBI lineage: Eukaryota > Metazoa > Arthropoda > Arachnida > Ixodida > Ixodidae > Rhipicephalus > Rhipicephalus microplus. Next base: position 112,769,516 of record NC_134707.1, on the reverse strand, counting down.
TATGAGTGGAGACTCGTGTTGGGGTAAGGCCACCTGTGTTTGAAGTTTTCCATTTCATTAGGGTATCTCCAACGAATAACTTTCTATGTTACCCCCCTCTTTTGTAATAGGAGAACTATGAGTGGAGACTCGTGTTGGGGTAAGGCGAACTGTGTTTGAAGTTTTCGATTTCATTAGGGTATCTTCCACGAATAACTTTCTATGTTACCGCCTCCGTTATGTAATACGAGAACTATGAGCGGAGACTCGTGTTGGGGTAAGGCCACCTGTGTTTGAAGTTTTCGATTTCATTAGAGTATCTCCTACGAATAACTTTCTATGTTACCCCCTCCCTTATGTAATACGAGAACTATGAGCGGAGACTCGTGTTGGGGTAAGGCCAACTGTGTTTGAAGTTTTCGATTTCATTAGGGTATCTCCTACGAATAACTTTCTATGTTACCCCCCTCCCTTTTGTAATATGAGAACTATGAGTGGAGACTCGTGTTGGGGTAAGGTCACCTGTGTTTAAAGTTTTTGATTTCATAAGGGTATCTCCTACGAATAACTTTCTATGGTACCCTCCTTCCTTTTGTAATATGAGAACCATTAGTGCAAACTCATGCTGGGGCAGGGCCAACTGTGTTTGAAGTTTTCGATTTCATTAGGGTATCTCCTACGAATAACTTTCTATGTTATCCCCCTCCGTTATGTAATATCAGAACTATGAGCGGAGAGTCGTGGTGGGGTAAGGCCGTGTTTGAAGTTTTCGATTTCATTAGTGTATCTCCTACGATTCACTTTCTATGTTATTGTTATGGAGTATGAGAACTATGAGTGGAGACTCGTGTTGGGGTAAGGCCACCTGTGTTTGAAGTTTGCGATTTGATTAGGGTATCTCCTATGACTAACTTACATGTTACCCCTCTCCCTTATGTAATATGAGAACTATGAGTGGAGACTCGTGTTGGGGTAAGGCCACCTGTGTTTGAAGTTTTAGATTTCATTAGGGTATCTCCTACGAATAACTTTCTATGTTACCCCCTTCCTTTTGTAATACAAGAACTATGAGTAGAAACTCGTCTTGGGGTGGAAACTCCTGTTGGGGTAAGGCCAACTGTGTTTTAAGTTCTCGATTTCATTAGAGTATCTCCTACGAATAACTTTCTATGTTATTCCCTCGCTTTTGTAATATGAGAACTATGAGTGGAGACTCGTGTTGGGGTAAGGCAACCTGTGTTTGAAGTTTTCGATTTCATTAGGGTATCTCCTACCAATAACTTTCTATGTTACCCCCTTCCTTTTGTAATATGAGAACTATGAGCGGAGACTCGTGTTGGGGTAAGGCCACCTGTGTTTGAAGTTTTCGATTTCATTAGGGTATCTCCTACGAATAACTTTATATGTTACCCCCTCCCTTATGTAATACGAGAACTATGAGCGGAGACTCGTGTTGGGGTAAGGCCAACTGTGTTTGAAGTTTTTCGATTTCATTAGGGTATCTTCTACGAATAACTTTCTATGTTACCGCCTCCCTTATGTAATACGAGAACTATGAGCGGAGACTCGTGTTGGGGTAAGGCCACCTGTGTTTGAAGTTTTCGATTTCATTAGGGTATCTCCTACGAATAACTTTCTATGTTACCCCCTCCATTTTGTAATATGAGAACTATGAGTGGAGACTCGTGTTGGGGTAAGGTTAACTGTGTTTGAAGTTTTCGATTTCATTAGGGTATCTCCTACGAATAACTTTCTATGTTACCCCCCTCCCTTTTGTAATACGAGAATTGTGAGTGGAGTCTCGTGTTGGGGTAAGGCCACCTGTGTTTGAAGTTTTCCATTTCATTAGGGTATCTCCAACGAATAACTTTCTATGTTACCCCCCTCTTTTGTAATAGGAGAACTATGAGTGGAGACTCGTGTTGGCGTAAGGCGAACTGTGTTTGAAGTTTTCGATTTCATTAGGGTATCTTCCACGAATAACTCTCTATGTTACCGCCTCCGTTATGTAATACGAGAACTATGAGCGGAGACTCGTGTTGGGGTAAGGCCACCTGTGTTTGAAGTTTTCGATTTCATTAGAGTATCTCCTACGAATAACTTTCTATGTTACCCCCTCCCTTATGTAATACGAGAACTATGAGCGGAGACTCGTGTTGGGGTAAGGCCAACTGTGTTTGAAGTTTTCGATTTCATTAGGGTATCTCCTACGAATAACTTTCTATGTTACCCCCCTCCCTTTTGTAGTATGAGAACTATGAGTGGAGACTCGTGTTGGGGTAAGGTCACCTGTGTTTAAAGTTTTATTTCATTAGGGTATCTCCTACGAATAACTTTCTATGTTACCCTCCTTCCTTTTGTAATATGAGAACTATGAGTGCAAACTCGTGCTGGGGCAGGGCCAACTGTGTTTGAAGTTTTCGATTTCATTAGGGTATCTCCTACGAATAACTTTCTATGTTACCCCCTCTGTTATGTAATATCAGAACTATGAGCGGAGAGTCGTGGTGGGGTAAGGCCGTGTTTGAAGTTTTCGATTTCATTAGTGTATCTCCTACGATTCACTTTCTATGTTATTCTTGTGGAGTATGAGAACTATGAGTGGAGACTCGTGTTGGGGTAAGGCCACCTGTGCTTGAAGTTTGCGATTTGATTAGGGTATCTCCTATGACTAACTTACATGTTACCCCCTTCCCTTATGTAATATGAGAACTATGAGTGGAGACTCGTGTTGGGTTAAGGCCACCTGTGTTTGAAGTTTTAGATTTCATTAGGGTATCTCCTACGAATAACTTTCTATGTTACCCCCTTCCTTTTGTAATACAAGAACTATGAGTAGAAACTCGTCTTGGGGTGGAAACTCATGTTGGGGTAAGGCCAACTGTGTTTTAAGTTCTCGATTTCATTAGAGTATCTCCTACGAATAACTTTCTATGTTACCCCCCTCGCTTTTGTAATATGAGAACTATGAGTGGAGACTCGTGTTGGGGTAAGGCAACCTGTGTTTGAAGTTTTCGATTTCATTAGGGTATCTCCTACCAATAACTTTCTATGTTACCCCCTTCCTTTTGTAATATGAGAACTATGAGTGGAAGCTCGTGTTGGGGTAAGGCCAACTGTGTTTGAAGTTTTCGATTTCATTAGGGTATCTCCTACGAATAACTTTTTATGTTGCCCCCCTCCATTTTGTAATATGAGAACTATGAGTGGAGACTCGTGTTGGGGTAAGGCAACCTGTGTTTGAAGTTTTCGATTTCATTAGGGTATCTCCTACGACTAACTTTCTATGTTACCCCCCCCCCCCTATGTAATACGAGAACTATGAGCGGAGACTCGTGTTGGGGTAAGGCCAACTGTGTTTGAAGTTTTCGATTTCATTAGGGTATTTCCTACGAATAACTTTCTATGTTACCCCCCTCCCTTTTATAATATGAGAAGTATGAGTGGAGACTCGTGTTGGGGTAAGGCCACCTGTGTTTGAAGTTTTCGATTTCATTAGGGTATCTCCTACGAATAACTTTATATGTTACCCCCTCCCTTATGTAATACGAGAACTATGAGCGGAGACTCGTGTTGGGGTAAGGCCAACTGTGTTTGAAGTTTTCGATTTCATTAGGGTATCTTCTACGAATAACTTTCTATGTTACCCTCCTTCCTTTTGTATTATGAGAACTATGAGTGGAGACTCGTGTCGGGGTAAGGCCACCTGTGTTTAAAGTTTTCAATTTCATTAGGGTATCTCCTGCGAATCACTTTCTATGTTACCCCCTCCCTTTTGTAATATGAGAACTATGAGTGGAGACTCGTGTTGGGGTAAGGCGAACTGTGTTTGAAGTTTTCGATTTCATCAGGGTATCTTCCACGAATAACTTTCTATGTTACCGCCTCCCTTATGTAATACGAGAACTATGAGCGGAGACTCGTGTTGGGGTAAGGCCACCTGTGTTTGAAGTTTTCGATTTCATTAGGGTATCTCCTACGAATAACTTTATATGTTACCCCCTCCCTTATGTAATACGAGAACTATGAGCGGAGACTCGTGTTGGGGTAAGGCCAACTGTGTTTGAAGTTTTCGATTTCATTAGGGTATCTTCTACGAATAACTTTCTATGTTACCCTCCTTCCTTTTGTATATGAGAACTATGAGTGGAAACTCGTGCTGGGGCAGGGCCAACTGTGTTTGAAGTTTTCGATTTCATTAGGGTATCTCCTACGAATAACTTTCCATCTTACCTCCCTCCCTTTTGTAATATGAGAACTATGAGTGGAGACTTGTGTTGGGGTAAGGCCACCTGTGTTTGAAGTTTTCGATTTCATTAGGGTATCTCCTACGAATAACTTTCTATGTTACCCCCCTTCCTTTTGTAATATAAGAACTATGAGTAGAAACTCGTGTTGGGTTGGAAACTCGTGTTGGGGTGAGGCCACCTGTGTTTGAAGTTTTCGATTTCATTAGGGTATCTCCTACGATTAACTTTCTATGTTACCCCCCTTCCTTTTGTAATATGAAAACTATGAGTGGAAGCTCGTGTTGGGGTGGAAACTCGTGTTGGGGTAAGGCCAACTGTGTTTGAAGTTTTCGATTTCATTAGGGTATCTCCTACGAATAACTTTCTATGTTACCCCCCTCCATTTTGTAATATGAGAACTATGAGTGGAGACTCGTGTCGGGGTAAGGCCAACTGTGTTTGAAGTTTTCGATTTCATTAGGGTATCTCCTACGAATAACTTTCTATGTTACCCCCCTCCCTTTTGTAATATGAGAATTATGAGTGGAGACTCGTGTTGGGGTAAGGCCACCTGTGTTTGAAGTTTTCCATTTCATTAGGGTATCTCCAACGAATAACTTTCTATGTTACCCCCCTCTTTTGTAATAGGAGAACTATGAGTGGAGACTCGTGTTGGGGTAAGGCGAACTGTGTTTGAAGTTTTCGATTTCATTAGGGTATCTTCCACGAATAACTTTCTATGTTACCGCCTCCGTTTTGTAATACGAGAACTATGAGCGGAGACTCGTGTTGGGGTAAGGCCACCTGTGTTTGAAGTTTTCGATTTCATTAGAGTATCTCCTACGAATAACTTTCTATGTTACCCCCTCCCTTATGTAATACGAGAACTATGAGCGGAGACTCGTGTTGGGGTAAGGCCAACTGTGTTTGAAGTTTTCGATTTCATTAGGGTATCTCCTACGAATAACTTTCTATGTTACCCCCCTCCCTTTTGTATTTAGAGAACTATGAGTGGAGACTCGTGTTGGGGTAAGGTCACCTGTGTTTAAAGTTTTTGATTTCATTAGGGTTTCTCCTACGAATAACTTTCTATGTTACCCTCCTTCCTTTTGTAATATGAGAACTATGAGTGCAAACTCATGCTGGGGCAGGGCCAACTGTGTTTGAAGTTTTCGATTTCATTAGGGTATCTCCTACGAATAACTTTCTATGTTACCCCCCTCCGTTATGTAATATCAGAACTATGAGCGGAGAGTCGTGGTGGGGTAAGGCCGTGTTTGAAGTTTTCGATTTCATTAGTGTATCTCCTACGATTCACTTTCTATGTTATTGTTATGGAGTATGAGAACTATGAGTGGAGACTCGTGTTGGGGTAAGGCCACCTGTGTTTGAAGTTTGCGATTTGATTAGGGTATCTCCTATGACTAACTTACATGTTACCCCCCTCCCTTATGTAATATGAGAACTATGAGTGGAGACTCGTGTTGGGGTAAGGCCACCTGTGTTTGAAGTTTTAGATTTCATTAGGGTATCTCCTACGAATAACTTTCTATGTTACCCCCTTCCTTTTGTAATACAAGAACTATGAGTAGAAACTCGTCTTGGGGTGGAAACTCCTGTTGGGGTAAGGCCAACTGTGTTTTAAGTTCTCGATTTCATTAGAGTATCTCCTACGAATAACTTTCTATGTTATTCCCTCGCTTTTGTAATATGAGAACTATGAGTGGAGACTCGTGTTGGGGTAAGGCAACCTGTGTTTGAAATTTTCGATTTCATTAGGGTATCTCCTACCAATAACTTTCTATGTTACCCCCTTCCTTTTGTAATATGAGAACTATGAGTGGAAGCTCGTGTTGGGGTAAGGCCAACTGTGTTTGAAGTTTTCGATTTCATTAGGGTATCTCCTACGAATAACTTTTTATGTTGCCCCCCTCCATTTTGTAATATGAGAACTATGAGTGGAGACTCGTGTTGGGGTAAGGCCACCTGTGTTTGAAGTTTTCGATTTCATTAGGGTATCTCCTACGACTAACTTTCTATGTTACCCCCCCCTATGTAATACGAGAACTATGAGCGGAGACTCGTGTTGGGGTAAGGCCAACTGTGTTTGAAGTTTTCGATTTCATTAGGGTATTTCCTACGAATAACTTTCTATGTTACCCCCCTCCCTTTTATAATATGAGAAGTATGAGTGGAGACTCGTGTCGGGGTAAGGCCACCTGTGTTTAAAGTTTTCAATTTCATTAGGGTATCTCCTGCGAATCACTTTCTATGTTACCCCCTCCCTTTTGTAATATGAGAACTATGAGTGGAGACTCGTGTTGGGGTAAGGCGAACTGTGTTTGAAGTTTTCGATTTCATTAGGGTATCTTCCACGAATAACTTTCTATGTTACCGCCTCCCTTATGTAATACGAGAACTATGAGTGGAGACTCGTGTTGGGGTAAGGCCACCTGTGTTTGAAGTTTTCGATTTCATTAGGGTATCTCCTACGAATAACTTTATATGTTACCCCCTCCCCTATGTAATACGAGAACTATGAGCGGAGACTCGTGTTGGGGTAAGGCCAACTGTGTTTGAAGTTTTCGATTTCATTAGGGTATCTTCTACGAATAACTTTCTATGTTACCCTCCTTCCTTTTGTATTATGAGAACTATGAGTGGAAACTCGTGCTGGGGCAGGGCCAACTGTGTTTGAAGTTTTCGATTTCATTAGGGTATCTCCTACGAATAACTTTCCATCTTACCTCCCTCCCTTTTGTAATATGAGAACTATGAGTGGAGACTTGTGTTGGGGTAAGGCCACCTGTGTTTGAAGTTTTCGATTTCATTAGGGTATCTCCTACGAATAACTTTCTATGTTACCCCCCTTCCTTTTGTAATATGAGAACTATGAGTAGAAACTCGTGTTGGGTTGGAAACTCGTGTTGGGGTGAGGCCACCTGTGTTTGAAGTTTTCGATTTCATTAGGGTATCTCCTACGATTAACTTTCTATGTTACCCCCCTTCCTTTTGTTATATGAGAACTATGAGTGGAAGCTCGTGTTGGGGTGGAAACTCGTGTTGGGGTAAGGCCAACTGTGTTTGAAGTTTTCGATTTCATTAGGGTATCTCCTACGAATAACTTTCTATGTTACCCCCCTCCATTTTGTAATATGAGAACTATGAGTGGAGACTCGTGTTGGGGTAAGGCCAACTGTGTTTGAAGTTTTCGATTTCATTAGGGTATCTCCTACGAATAACTTTCTATGTTACCTCCCTCTTTTGTAATAGGAGAACTATGAGTGGAGACTCGTGTTGGGGTAAGGCGAACTGTGTTTGAAGTTTTCGATTTCATTAGGGTATCTTCCACGAATAACTTTCTATGTTACCGCCTCCGTTATGTAATACGAGAACTATGAGCGGAGACTCGTGTTGGGGTAAGGCCACCTGTGTTTGAAGTTTTCGATTTCATTAGGGTATCTCCTACGAATAACTTTCTATGTTACCCCCCTTCCTTTTGTAATATGAGAACTATGAGTAGAAACTCGTGTTGGGTTGGAAACTCGTGTTGGGGTGAGGCCACCTGTGTTTGAAGTTTTCGATTTCATTAGGGTATCTCCTACGATTAACTTTCTATGTTACCCCCCTTCCTTTTGTTATATGAGAACTATGAGTGGAAGCTCGTGTTGGGGTGGAAACTCGTGTTGGGGTAAGGCCAACTGTGTTTGAAGTTTTCGATTTCATTAGGGTATCTCCTACGAATAACTTTCTATGTTACCCCCCTCCATTTTGTAATATGAGAACTATGAGTGGAGACTCGTGTTGGGGTAAGGCCACCTGTGTTTGAAGTTTTCCATTTCATTAGGGTATCTCCAACGAATAACTTTCTATGTTACCTCCCTCTTTTGTAATAGGAGAACTATGAGTGGAGACTCGTGTTGGGGTAAGGCGAACTGTGTTTGAAGTTTTCGATTTCATTAGGGTATCTTCCACGAATAACTTTCTATGTTACCGCCTCCGTTATGTAATACGAGAACTATGAGCGGAGACTCGTGTTAGGGTAAGGCCACCTGTGTTTGAAGTTTTCGATTTCATTAGGGTATCTCCTACGAATAACTTTCTATGTTACCCCCTCCCTTATGTAATACGAGAACTATGAGCGGAGACTCGTGTTGGGGTAAGGCCAACTGTGTTTGAAGTTTTCGATTTCATTAGGGTATCTCCTACGAATAACTTTCTATGTTACCCCCCTCCCTTTTGTAATATGAGAACTATGAGTGGAGACTCGTGTTGGGGTAAGGTCACCTGTGTTTAAAGTTTTTGATTTCATTAGGGTATCTCCTACGAATAACTTTCTATGTTACCCTCCTTCCTTTTGTAATATGAGAACTATGAGTGCAAACTCGTGCTGGGGCAGGGCCAACTGTGTTTGAAGTTTTCGATTTCATTAGGGTATCTCCTACGAATAACTTTCTATGTTACCCCCCTCCGTTATGTAATATCAGAACTATGAGCGGAGAGTCGTGGTGGGGTAAGGCCGTGTTTGAAGTTTTCGATTTCATTAGTGTATCTCCTACGATTCACTTTCTATGTTATTCTTATGGAGTATGAGAACTATGAGTGGAGACTCGTGTTGGGGTAAGGCCACCTGTGTTTGAAGTTTGCGATTTGATTAGGGTATCTCCTATGACTAACTTACATGTTACTCCCCTCCCTTATGTAATATGAGAACTATGAGTGGAGACTCGTGTTGGGGTAAGGCCACCTGTGTTTGAAGTTTTAGATTTCATTAGGGTATCTCCTACGAATAACTTTCTATGTTACCCCCTTCCTTTTGTAATACAAGAACTATGAGTAGAAACTCGTCTTGGGGTGGAAACTCCTGTTGGGGTAAGGCCAACTGTGTTTTAAGTTCTCGATTTCATTAGAGTATCTCCTACGAATAACTTTCTATGTTACCCCCCTCGCTTTTGTAATATGAGAACTATGAGTGGAGACTCGTGTTGGGGTAAGGCAACCTGTGTTTGAAGTTTTCGATTTCATTAGGGTATCTCCTACCAATAACTTTCTATGTTACCCCCTTCCTTTTGTAATATGAGAACTATGAGTGGAAGCTCGTGTTGGGGTAAGGCCAACTGTGTTTGAAGTTTTCGATTTCATTAGGGTATCTCCTACGAATAACTTTTTATGTTGCCCCCCTCTATTTTGTAATATGAGAACTATGAGTGGAGACTCGTGTTGGGGTAAGGCCACCTGTGTTTGAAGTTTTCGATTTCATTAGGGTATCTCCTACGAATAACTTTATATGTTACCCCCTCCCTTATGTAATACGAGAACTATGAGCGGAGACTCGTGTTGGGGTAAGGCCAACTGTGTTTGAAGTTTTCGATTTCATTAGGGTATCTTCTACGAATAACTTTCTATGTTACCCTCCTTCCTTTTGTATATGAGAACTATGAGTGGAAACTCGTGCTGGGGCAGGGCCAACTGTGTTTGAAGTTTTCGATTTCATTAGGGTATCTCCTACGAATAACTTTCCATCTTACCTCCCTCCCTTTTGTAATATGAGAACTATGAGTGGAGACTTGTGTTGGGGTAAGGCCACCTGTGTTTGAAGTTTTCGATTTCATTAGGGTATCTCCTACGAATAACTTTCTATGTTACCCCCCTTCCTTTTGTAATATAAGAACTATGAGTAGAAACTCGTGTTGGGTTGGAAACTCGTGTTGGGGTGAGGCCACCTGTGTTTGAAGTTTTCGATTTCATTAGGGTATCTCCTACGATTAACTTTCTATGTTACCCCCCTTCCTTTTGTATTATGAGAACTATGAGTGGAAGCTCGTGTTGGGGTGGAAACTCGTGTTGGGGTAAGGCCAACTGTGTTTGAAGTTTTCGATTTCATTAGGGTATCTCCTACGAATAACTTTCTATGTTACCCCCCTCCATTTTGTAATATGAGAACTATGAGTGGAGACTCGTGTTGGGGTAAGGCCAACTGTGTTTGAAGTTTTCGATTTCATTAGGGTATCTCCTACGAATAACTTTCTATGTTACCCCCCTCCCTTTTGTAATATGAGAATTATGAGTGGAGACTCGTGTTGGGGTAAGGCCACCTGTGTTTGAAGTTTTCCATTTCATTAGGGTATTTCCTACGAATAACTTTCTATGTTACCCCCCTCCCTTTTATAATATGAGAAGTATGAGTGGAGACTCGTGTCGGGGTAAGGCCACCTGTGTTTAAAGTTTTCGATTTCATTAGGGTATTTCCTACGAATAACTTTCTATGTTACCCCCCTCCCTTTTATAATATGAGAAGTATGAGTGGAGACTCGTGTCGGGGTAAGGCCACCTGTGTTTAAAGTTTTCAATTTCATTAGGGTATCTCCTGCGAATCACTTTCTATGTTACCCCCTCCCTTTTGTAATATGAGAACTATGAGTGGAGACTCGTGTTGGGGTAAGGCGAACTGTGTTTGAAGTTTTCGATTTCATTAGGGTATCTTCCACGAATAACTTTCTATGTTACCCCCTCCCTTATGTAATACGAGAACTATGAGCGGAGACTCGTGTTGGGGTAAGGCCAACTGTGTTTGAAGTTTTCGATTTCATTAGGGTATCTTCTACGAATAACTTTCTATGTTACCCTCCTTCCTTTTGTATTATGAGAACTATGAGTGGAAACTCGTGCTGGGGCAGGGCCAACTGTGTTTGAAGTTTTCGATTTCATTAGGGTATCTCCTACGAATAACTTTCCATCTTACCTCCCTCCCTTTTGTAATATGAGAACTATGAGTGGAGATTTGTGTTGGGGTAAGGCCACCTGTGTTTGAAGTTTTCGATTTCATTAGGGTATCTCCTACGAATAACTTTCTATGTTACCCCCCTTCCTTTTGTAATATGAGAACTATGAGTAGACACTCGTGTTGGGTTGGAAACTCGTGTTGGGGTGAGGCCACCTGTGTTTGAAGTTTTCGATTTCATTAGGGTATCTCCTACGATTAACTTTCTATGTTACCCCCCTTCCTTTTGTAATATGAGAACTATGAGTGGAAGCTCGTGTTGGGGTGGAAACTCGTGTTGGGGTAAGGCCAACTGTGTTTGAAGTTTTCGATTTCATTAGGGTATCTCCTACGAATAACTTTCTATGTTACCCCCCTCCATTTTGTAATATGAGAACGATGAGTGGAGACTCGTGTTGGGGTAAGGCCAACTGTGTTTGAAGTTTTCGATTTCATTAGGGTATCTCCTACGAATAACTTTCTATGTTACCCCCCTCCCTTTTGTAATATGAGAATTATGAGTGGAGACTCGTGTTGGGGTAAGGCCACCTGTGTTTGAAGTTTTCCATTTCATTAGGGTATCTCCAACGAATAACTTTCTATGTTACCCCCCTCTTTTGTAATAGGAGAACTATGAGTGGAGACTCGTGTTGGGGTAAGGCGAACTGTGTTTGAAGTTTTCGATTTCATTAGGGTATCTTCCACGAATAACTTTCTATGTTACCGCCTCCGTTATGTAATACGAGAACTATGAGTGGAGACTCGTGTTGGGGTAAGGCGAACTGTGTTTGAAGTTTTCGATTTCATTAGGGTATCTTCCACGAATAACTTTCTATGTTACCGCCTCCGTTATGTAATACGAGAACTATGAGTGGAGACTCGTGTTGGGGTAAGGCCACCTGTGTTTGAAGTTTTCGATTTCATTAGGGTATCTCCTACGAATAACTTTCTATGTTACCCCCTCCCTTATGTAATACGAGAACTATGAGCGGAGACTCGTGTTGGGGTAAGGTCACCTGTGTTTAAAGTTTTTGATTTCATTAGGGTATCTCCTACGAATAACTTTCTATGTTACCCTCCTTCCTTTTGTAATATGAGAACTATGAGTGCAAACTCGTGCTGGGGCAGGGCCAACTGTGTTTGAAGTTTTCGATTTCATTAGGGTATCTCCTACGAATAACTTTCTATGTTACCCCCCTCCGTTATGTAATATCAGAACTATGAGCGGAGAGTCGTGGTGGGGTAAGGCCGTGTTTGAAGTTTTCGATTTCATTAGTGTATCTCCTACGATTCACTTTCTATGTTATTCTTATGGAGTATGAGAACTATGAGTGGAGACTCGTGTTGGGGTAAGGCCACCTGTGTTTGAAGTTTGCGATTTGATTAGGGTATCTCCTATGACTAACTTACATGTTACCCCCCTCCCTTATGTAATATGAGAACTATGAGTGGAGACTCGTGTTGGGGTAAGGCCACCTGTGTTTGAAGTTTTAGATTTCATTAGGGTATCTCCTACGAATAACTTTCTATGTTACCCCCTTCCTTTTGTAATACAAGAACTATGAGTAGAAACTCGTCTTGGGGTGGACACTCCTGTTGGGGTAAGGCCAACTGTGTTTTAAGTTCTCGATTTCATTAGAGTATCTCCTACGAATAACTTTCTATGTTACCCCCCTCGCTTTTGTAATATGAGAACTATGAGTGGAGACTCGTGTTGGGGTAAGGCAACCTGTGTTTGAAGTTTTCGATTTCATTAGGGTATCTCCTACCAATAACTTTCTATGTTACCCCCTTCCTTTTGTAATATGAGAACTATGAGTGGAAGCTCGTGTTGGGGTAAGGCCAACTGTGTTTGAAGTTTTCGATTTCATTAGGGTATCTCCTACGACTAACTTTCTATGTTACCCCCCCCCCCTATGTAATACGAGAACTATGAGCGGAGACTCGTGTTGGGGTAAGGCCAACTGTGTTTGAAGTTTTCGATTTCATTAGGGTATTTCCTACGAATAACTTTCTATGTTACCCCCCTCCCTTTTATAATATGAGAAGTATGAGTGGAGACTCGTGTCGGGGTAAGGCCACCTGTGTTTAAAGTTTTCAATTTCATTAGGGTATCTCCTGCGAATCACTTTCTATGTTACCCCCTCCCTTTTGTAATATGAGAACTATCAGTGGAGACTCGTGTTGGGGTAAGGCGAACTGTGTTTGAAGTTTCGATTTCATTAGGGTATCTTCCACGAATAACTTTCTATGTTACCGCCTCCCTTATGTAATACGAGAACTATGATCGGAGACTCGTGTTGGGGTAAGGCCACCTGTGTTTGAAGTTTTCGATTTCATTAGGGTATCTCCTACGAATAACTTTATATGTTACCCCCTCCCTTATGTAATACGAGAACTATGAGCGGAGACTCGTGTTGGGGTAAGGCCAACTGTGTTTGAAGTTTTCGATTTCATTAGGGTATCTTCTACGAATAACTTTCTATGTTACCCTTCTTCCTTTTGTATTATGAGAACTATGAGTGGAAACTCGTGCTGGGGCAGGGCCAACTGTGTTTGAAGTTTTCGATTTCATTAGGGTATCTCCTACGAATAACTTTCTATGTTACCCCCCTCCCTTATGTAATATGAGAACTATGAGTGGAGACTCGTGTTGGGGTAAGGCCACGTGTGTTTGAAGTTTTCGATTTCATTAGGGTGTCTCCTACGAATAACTTTCTATGTTACCTTCTTCCTTTTGTAATATGAGAACTATGAGTAAAAACTCGGGTTGGGTTGGAAACTCGTGTTGGGGTAAGGCCAACTGTGTTTGAAATTTTCGATTTCATTAGGGTATCTCCTACGAATAACTTTCTATGTTACCTCCCTCCCTTTTGTAATATGAGAACTATGAGTGGAGACTCGTGTTGGGGTAAAGCCACCTGTGTTTGAAGTTTTCGATTTCATTAGGGTATCTCCTACGAATAACTTTCTATGTTACCCCCCTTCCTTTTGTAATATGAGAACTATGAGTAGAAACTCGTGTTGGGTTGGAAACTCGTGTTGGGGTGAGGCCACCTGTGTTTGAAGTTTTCGATTTCATTAGGGTATCTCCTACGAATAACTTTCTATGTTACCCCCCTTCCTTTTGTAATATGAGAACTATGAGTGGAAGCTCGTGTTGGGGTGGAAACTCGTGTTGGGGTAAGGCCAACTGTGTTTGAAGTTTTCGATTTCATTAGGGTATCTCCTACGAATAACTTTCTATGTTACCCCCCTCCCTTTTGTAATATGAGAACTATGAGTGGAGACTCGTGTTGGGGTAAGGCCACCTGTGTTTGAAGTTTTCCATTTCATTAGGGTATCTCCAACGAATAACTTTATATGTTACCCCCCTCTTTTGTAATAGGAGAACTATGAGTGGAGACTCGTGTTGGGGTAAGGCGAACTGTGTTTGAAGTTTTCGATTTCATTAGGATATCTTCCACGAATAACTTTCTATGTTACCCCCTCCCTTATGTAATACGAGAACTATGAGCGGAGACTCGTGTTGGGGTGAGGCCAACTGTGTTTGAAGTTTTCGATTTCATTAGGGTATCTCCTACGAATAACTTTCTATGTTACCCTCCTTCCTTTTGTAATATGAGAACTATGAGTGCAAACTCGTGCTGGGGCAGGGCCAACTGTGTTTGAAGTTTTCGATTTCATTAGGGTATCTCCTACGAATAACTTTCTATGTTACCCCCCTCGGTTATGTAATATCAGAACTATGAGCGGAGAGTCGTGTTGGGGTAAGGCTGTGTTTGAAGTTTTCGATTTCATTAGTGTATCTCCTACGATTCACTTTCTATGTTATTCTTATGGAGTATGAGAACTATGAGTGGAGACTCGTGTTGGGGTAAGGCCACCTGTGTTTGAAGTTTGCGATTTGATTAGGGTATCTCCTATGAATAACTTACATGTTACCCCCCTCCCTTATGTAATATGAGAACTATGAGTGGAGACTCGTGTAGGGGTAAGGCCACCTGTGTTTGAAGTTTTAGATTTCATTAGGGTATCTCCTACGAATAACTTTCTATGTTACCCCCTTCCTTTTGTAATATGAGAACTATGAGTGGAAGCTCGTGTTGGGGTAAGGCCAACTGTGTTTGAAGTTTTCGATTTCATTAGGGTATCTCTTACGAATAACTTTTTATGTTGCCCCCCTCCATTTTGTATTATTAGAACTATGAGTGGAGACTCGTGTTGGGGATAGGCCACCTGTGTTTGAAGTTTTCGATTTCATTAGGGTATCTCCTACGACTAACTTTCTATGTTACCCCCCCCCCCTATGTAATACGAGAACTATGAGAGGAGACTCGTGTTGGGGTAAGGCCAACTGTGTTTGAAGTTTTTGATTTCATTAGGGTATCTCCTACGAATAACTTTCTATGTTACCCCCCTCCCTTTTATAATATGAGAAGTATGAGTGGAGACTCGTGTCGGGGTAAGGCCACCTGTGTTTAAAGTTTTCAATTTCATTAGGGTATCTCCTGCGAATCACTTTCTATGTTACCCCCTCCCTTTTGTAATATGAGAACTATGAGTGGAGACTCGTGTTGGGGTAAGGCCAACTGTGTTTGAAGTTTTCGATTTCATTAGGGTATCTTCTACGAATAACTTTCTATGTTACCGCCTCCCTTATGTAATACGAGAACTATGAGCGGAGACTTGTGTTGGGGTAAGGCCACCTGTGTTTGAAGTTTTCGATTTCATTAGGGTATCTCCTGCGAATAACTTTCTATGTTACCCCCTCCCTTATGTAATACGAGAACTATGAGCGGAGACTCATGTTGGGGTAAGGCCACCTGTGTTTGAAGTTTTCGATTTCATTAGGGTATCTCCTACGAATAACTTTCTATGTTACCCCCCTTCCTTTTGTAATATGAGAACTATGAGTAGAAACTCGTGTTGGGTTGGAAACTCGTGTTGGGGTGAGGCCACCTGTGTTTGAAGTTTTCGATTTCATTAGGGTATCTCCTACGATTAACTTTCTATGTTACCCCCCTTCCTTTTGTAATATGAGAACTATGAGTGGAAGCTCGTGTTGGGGTGGAAACTCGTGTTGGGGTAAGGCCAACTGTGTTTGAAGTTTTCGATTTCATTAGGGTATCTCCTACGAATAACTTTCTATGTTACCCCCCTCCATTTTGTAATATGAGAACGATGAGTGGAGACTCGTGTTGGGGTAAGGCCAACTGTGTTTGAAGTTTTCGATTTCATTAGGGTATCTCCTACGAATAACTTTCTATGTTACCCCCCTCCCTTTTGTAATATGAGAATTATGAGTGGAGACTCGTGTTGGGGTAAGGCCACCTGTGTTTAAAGTTTTCAATTTCATTAGGGTATCTCCTGCGAATCACTTTCTATGTTACCCCCTCCCTTTTGTAATATGAGAACTATCAGTGGAGACTCGTGTTGGGGTAAGGCGAACTGTGTTTGAAGTTTTCGATTTCATTAGGGTATCTTCCACGAATAACTTTCTATGTTACCGCCTCCCTTATGTAATACGAGAACTATGAGCGGAGACTCGTGTTGGGGTAAGGCCACCTGTGTTTGAAGTTTTCGATTTCATTAGGGTATCTCCTACGAATAACTTTATATGTTACCCCCTCCCTTATGTAATACGAGAACTATGAGCGGAGACTCGTGTTGGGGTAAGGCCAACTGTGTTTGAAGTTTTCGATTTCATTAGGGTATCTTCTACGAATAACTTTCTATGTTACCCTTCTTCCTTTTGTATTATGAGAACTATGAGTGGAAACTCGTGCTGGGGCAGGGCCAACTGTGTTTGAAGTTTTAGATTTCATTAGGGTATCTCCTACGAATAACTTTCTATGTTACCCCCTCCCTTATGTAATATGAGAACTATGAGTGGAGACTCGTGTTGGGGTAAGGCCACGTGTGTTTGAAGTTTTCGATTTCATTAGGGTATCTCCTACGAATAACTTTCTATGTTACCTTCTTCCTTTTGTAATATGAGAACTATGAGTAAAAACTCGTGTTGGGTTGGAAACTCGTGTTGGGGTAAGGCCAACTGTGTTTGAAATTTTCGATTTCATTAGGGTATCTCCTACGAATAACTTTCTATGTTACCTCCCTCCCTTTTGTAATATGAGAACTATGAGTGGAGACTCGTGTTGGGGTAAAGCCACCTGTGTTTGAAGTTTTCGATTTCATTAGGGTATCTCCTACGAATAACTTTCTATGTTACCCCCATTCCTTTTGTAATATGAGAACTATGAGTAGAAACTCGTGTTGGGTTGGAAACTCGTGTTGGGGTGAGGCCACCTGTGTTTGAAGTTTTCGATTTCATTAGGGTATCTCCTACGAATAACTTTCTATGTTACCCCCCTTCCTTTTGTAATATGAGAACTATGAGTGGAAGCTCGTGTTGGGGTGGAAACTCGTGTTGGGGTAAGGCCAACTGTGTTTGAAGTTCTCGATTTCATTAGGGTATCTCCTACGAATAACTTTCTATGTTACCCCCCTCCATTTTGTAATATGAGAACTATGAGTGGAGACTCGTGTTGGGGTAAGGCCAACTGTGTTTGAAGTTTTCGATTTCATTAGGGTATCTCCTACGAATAACTTTCTATGTTACCCCCCTCCCTTTTGTAATATGAGAACTATGAGTGGAGACTCGTGTTGGGGTAAGGCCACCTGTGTTTGAAGTTTTCCATTTCATTAGGGTATCTCCAACGAATAACTTTATATGTTACCCCCCTCTTTTGTAATAGGAGAACTATGAGTGGAGACTCGTGTTGGGGTAAGGCGAACTGTGTTTGAAGTTTTCGATTTCATTAGGGTATCTTCCACGAATAACTTTCTATGTTACCCCCTCCCTTATGTAATACGAGAACTATGAGCGGAGACTCGTGTTGGGGTGAGGCCAACTGTGTTTGAAGTTTTCGATTTCATTAGGGTATCTCCTACGAATAACTTTCTATGTTACCCTCCTTCCTTTTGTAATATGAGAACTATGAGTGCAAACTCGTGCTGGGGCAGGGCCAACTGTGTTTGAAGTTTTCGATTTCATTAGGGTATCTCCTACGAATAACTTTCTATGTTACCCCCCTCGGTTATGTAATATCAGAACTATGAGCGGAGAGTCGTGTTGGGGTAAGGCTGTGTTTGAAGTTTTCGATTTCATTAGTGTATCTCCTACGATTCACTTTCTATGTTATTCTTATGGAGTATGAGAACTATGAGTGGAGACTCGTGTTGGGGTAAGGCCACCTGTGTTTGAAGTTTGCGATTTGATTAGGGTATCTCCTATGAATAACTTACATGTTACCCCCCTCCCTTATGTAATATGAGAACTATGAGTGGAGACTCGTGTTGGGGTAAGGCCACCTGTGTTTGAAGTTTTAGATTTCATTAGGGTATCTCCTACGAATAACTTTCTATGTTACCCCCTTCCTTTTGTAATATGAGAACTATGAGTGGAAGCTCGTGTTGGGGTAAGGCCAACTGTGTTTGAAGTTTTCGATTTCATTAGGGTATCTCTTACGAATAACTTTTTATGTTGCCCCCCTCCATTTTGTAATATGAGAACTATGAGTGGAGACTCGTGTTGGGGATAGGCCACCTGTGTTTGAAGTTTTCGATTTCATTAGGGTATCTCCTACGACTAACTTTCTATGTTACCCCCCCCCCCCCTATGTAATACGAGAACTATGAGCGGAGACTCGTGTTGGGGTAAGGCCAACTGTGTTTGAAGTTTTTGATTTCATTAGGGTATCTCCTACGAATAACTTTCTATGTTACCCCCCTCCCTTTTATAATATGAGAAGTATGAGTGGAGACTCGTGTCGGGGTAAGGCCACCTGTGTTTAAAGTTTTCAATTTCATTAGGGTATCTCCTGCGAATCACTTTCTATGTTACCCCCTCCCTTTTGTAATATGAGAACTATGAGTGGAGACTCGTGTTGGGGTAAGGCCAACTGTGTTTGAAGTTTTCGATTTCATTAGGGTATCTTCTACGAATAACTTTCTATGTTACCGCCTCCCTTATGTAATACGAGAACTATGAGCGGAGACTTGTGTTGGGGTAAGGCCACCTGTGTTTGAAGTTTTCGATTTCATTAGGGTATCTCCTGCGAATAACTTTCTATGTTACCCCCTCCCTTATGTAATACGAGAACTATGAGCGGAGACTCATGTTGGGGTAAGGCCACCTGTGTTTGAAGTTTTCGATTTCATTAGGGTATCTCCTACGAATAACTTTCTATGTTACCTTCTTCCTTTTGCAATATGAGAACTATGAGTGGAAACTCGTGTTGGGGTGGAAACTCGTGTTGGGGTAAGGCCAACTGTGTTTGAAGTTTTCGATTTCATTAGGCTATCTCCTACGAATAACTTTCCATTTTACCCCCTCCCTTTTGTAATATGAGAACTATGAGTGGAGACTCGTGTTGGGGTAAGGCCAACTGTGTTTGAAGTTTTTGATTTCATTAGGGTATCTCCTACGAATAACTTTCTATGTTATCCCCTCCCTTATGTAATACGAGAACTATGAGTGGAGACTCGTGTTGGGGTAAGGCCACCTGTGTTTGAAGTTTTCGATTTCATTGGGGTATCTCCTACGAATAACTTTCTATGTTACCCCCCTTCCTTTTGTAATATGAGAACTATGAGTAGAAACTCGTGTTGGGTTGGAAACTCGTGTTGGGGTGAGGCCACCTGTGTTTGAAGTTTTCGATTTCATTAGGGTATCTCCTACGAATAACTTTCTATGTTACCCCCCTTCCTTTTGTAATATGAGAACTATGAGTGGAAGCTCGTGTTGGGGTGGAAACTCGTGTTGGGGTAAGGCCAACTGTGTTTGAAGTTTTCGATTTCATTAGGGTATCTCCTACGAATAACTTTCTATGTTACCCTTCTTCCTTTTGTATTATGAGAACTATGAGTGGAAACTCGTGCTGGGGCAGGGCCAACTGTGTTTGAAGTTTTCGATTTCATTAGGGTATCTCCTACGAATAACTTTCTATGTTACCCCCCTCCCTTATGTAATATGAGAACTATGAGTGGAGACTCGTGTTGGGGTAAGGCCACCTGTGTTTGAAGTTTTCCATTTCATTAGGGTATCTCCAACGAATAACTTTATATGTTACCCCCCTCTTTTGTAATAGGAGAACTATGAGTGGAGACTCGTGTTGGGGTAAGGCGAACTGTGTTTGAAGTTTTCGATTTCATTAGGGTATCTTCCACGAATAACTTTCTATGTTACCGCCTCCGTTATGTAATACGAGAACTATGAGCGGAGACTCGTGTTGGGGTAAGGCCACGTGTGTTTGAAGTTTTCGATTTCATTAGGGTATCTCCTACGAATAACTTTCTATGTTACCCCCCTCCCTTATGTAATATGAGAACTATGAGTGGAGACTCGTGTTGGGGTAAGGCCACCTGTGTTTGAAGTTTTCCATTTCATTAGGGTATCTCCAACGAATAACTTTATATGTTACCCCCCTCTTTTGTAATAGGAGAACTATGAGTGGAGACTCGTGTTGGGGTAAGGCCACCTGTGTTTGAAGTTTTCGATTTCATTAGGGTATCTCCTACGAATAACTTTCTATGTTACCCCCTCCCTTATGTAATACGAGAACTATGAGTGGAGACTCGTGTTGGGGTGAGGCCAACTGTGTTTGAAGTTTTCGATTTCATTAGGGTATCTCCTACGAATAACTTTCTATGTTACCCTCCTTCCTTTTGTAATATGAGAACTATGAGTGCAAACTCATGCTGGGGCAGGGCCAACTGTGTTTGAAGTTTTCGATTTCATTAGGGTATCTCCTACGAATAACTTTCTATGTTACCCCCCCTCCGTTATGTAATATCAGAACTATGAGCGGAGAGTCGTGTTGGGGTAAGGCCGTGTTTGAAGTTTTCGATTTCATTAGGGTATCTCCTGCGAATCACTTTCTATGTTACCCCCTCCCTTTTGTAATATGAGAACTATGAGCGGAGACTTGTGTTGGGGTAAGGCCACCTGTGTTTGAAGTTTTCGATTTCATTAGGGTATCTCCTGCGAATAACTTTCTATGTTACCCCCTCCCTTATGTAATACGAGAACTATGAGTGGAGACTCGTGTTGGGGTAAGGCCACCTGTGTTTGAAGTTTTAGATTTCATTAGGGTATCTCCTACGAATAACTTTCTATGTTACCCCCTTCCTTTTGTAATATGAGAACTATGAGTAGAAACTCGTCTTGGGGTGGAAACTCCTGTTGGGGTAAGGCCAACTGTGTTTCAAGTTCTCGATTTCATTAGAGTATTTCCTACGAATAACTTTCTATGTTACCCCCTTCCTTTTGTAATATGAGAACTATGAGTGGAAGCTCGTGTTGGGGTAAGGCCAACTGTGTTTGAAGTTTTCGATTTCATTAGGGTATCTCTTACGAATAACTTTTTATGTTGCCCCCCTCCATTTTGTAATATGAGAACTATGAGTGGAGACTCGTGTTGGGGATAGGCCACCTGTGTTTGAAGTTTTCGATTTCATTAGGGTATCTCCTACGACTAACTTTCTATGTTACCCCCCCCCCCTATGTAATACGAGAACTATGAGCGGAGACTCGTGTTGGGGTAAGGCCAACTGTGTTTGAAGTTTTTGATTTCATTAGGGTATCTCCTACGAATAACTTTCTATGTTACCCCCCTCCCTTTTATAATATGAGAAGTATGAGTGGAGACTCGTGTCGGGGTAAGGCCACCTGTGTTTAAAGTTTTCAATTTCATTAGGGTATCTCCTGCGAATCACTTTCTATGTTACCCCCTCCCTTTTTTAATATGAGAACTATGAGTGGAGACTCGTGTTGGGGTAAGGCCAACTGTGTTTGAAGTTTTCGATTTCATTAGGGTATCTTCTACGAATAACTTTCTATGTTACCCCCTCCCTTATGTAATACGAGAACTATGAGCGGAGACTCATGTTGGGGTAAGGCCACCTGTGTTTGAAGTTTTCGATTTCATTAGGGTATCTCCTACGAATAAATTTCTATGTTACCTTCTTCCTTTTGTAATATGAGAACTATGAGTGGAAACTCGTGTTGGGGTGGAAACTCGTGTTGGGGTAAGGCCAACTGTGTTTGAAGTTTTCGATTTCATTAGGCTATCTCCTACGAATAACTTTCCATTTTACCCCCTCCCTTTTGTAATATGAGAACTATGAGTGGAGACTCGTGTTGGGGTAAGGCCAACTGTGTTTGAAGTTTTTGATTTCATTAGGGTATCTCCTACGAATAACTTTCTATGTTATCCCCTCCCTTATGTAATACGAGAACTATGAGTGGAGACTCGTGTTGGGGTAAGGCCACCTGTGTTTGAAGTTTTCGATTTCATTAGGGTATCTCCTACGAATAACTTTCTTTGTTACCCCCCTTCCTTTTGTAATATGAGAACTATGAGTAGAAACTCGTGTTGGGTTGGAAACTCGTGTTGGGGTGAGGCCACCTGTGTTTGAAGTTTTCGATTTCATTAGGGTATATCCTACGAATAACTTTCTATGTTACCCCCCTTCCTTTTGTAATATGAGAACTATGAGTGGAAGCTCGTGTTGGGGTGGAAACTCGTGTTGGGGTAAGGCCAACTGTGTTTGAAGTTTTCGATTTCATTAGGGTATCTCCTACGAATAACTTTCTATGTTACCCTTCTTCCTTTTGTATTATGAGAACTATGAGTGGAAACTCGTGCTGGGGCAGGGCCAACTGTGTTTGAAGTTTTCGATTTCATTAGGGTATCTCCTACGAATAACTTTCTATGTTACCCTCCTCCCTTATGTAATATGAGAACTATGAGTGGAGACTCGTGTTGGGGTAAGGCCACGTGTGTTTGAAGTTTTCAATTTCATTAGGGTATCTCCTACGAATAACTTTCTATGTTACCTTCTTCCTTTTGTAATATGAGAACTATCAGTAAAAACTCGTGTTGGGTTGGAAACTCGTGTTGGGGTAAGGCCAACTGTGTTTGAAATTTTCGATTTCATTAGGGTATCTCCTACGAATAACTTTCTATGTTACCTCCCTCCCTTTTGTAATATGAGAACTATGAGTGGAGACTCGTGTTGGGGTAAAGCCACCTGTGTTTGAAGTTTTCGATTTCATTAGGGTATCTCCTACGAATAACTTTCTATGTTACCCCCCTTCCTTTTGTAATATGAGAACTATGAGTAGAAACTCGTGTTGGGTTGGAAACTCGTGTTGGGGTGAGGCCACCTGTGTTTGAAGTTTTCGATTTCATTAGGGTATCTCCTACGAATAACTTTCTATGTTACCCCCCTCCCTTTTATAATATGAGAAGTATGAGTGGAGACTCGAGTCGGGGTAAGGCCACCTGTGTTTAAAGTTTTCAATTTCATTAGGGTATCTCCTGCGAATCACTTTCTATGTTACCCCCTCCCTTTTGTAATATGAGAACTATGAGTGGAGACTCGTGTTGGGGTAAGGCCAACTGTGTTTGAAGTTTTCGATTTCATTAGGGTATCTTCTACGAATAACTTTCTATGTTACCCCCTCCCTTATGTAATACGAGAACTATGAGCGGAGACTCATGTTGGGGTAAGGCCACCTGTGTTTGAAGTTTTCGATTTCATTAGGGTATCTCCTACGAATAACTTTCTATGTTACCTTCTTCCTTTTGTAATATGAGAACTATGAGTGGAAACTCGTGTTGGGGTGGAAACTCGTGTTGGGGTAAGGCCAACTGTGTTTGAAGTTTTCGATTTCATTAGGCTATCTCCTACGAATAACTTTCCATTTTACCCCCTCCCTTTTGTAATATGAGAACTATGAGTGGAGACTCGTGTTGGGGTAAGGCCAACTGTGTTTGAAGTTTTTGATTTCATTAGGGTATCTCCTACGAATAACTTTCTATGTTATCCCCTCCCTTATGTAATACGAGAACTATGAGTGGAGACTCGTGTTGGGGTAAGGCCACCTGTGTTTGAAGTTTTCGATTTCATTAGGGTATCTCCTACGAATAACTTTCTTTGTTACCCCCCTTCCTTTTGTAATATGAGAACTATGAGTAGAAACTCGTGTTGGGTTGGAAACTCGTGTTGGGGTGAGGCCACCTGTGTTTGAAGTTTTCGATTTCATTAGGGTATATCCTACGAATAACTTTCTATGTTACCCCCCTTCCTTTTGTAATATGAGAACTATGAGTGGAAGCTCGTGTTGGGGTGGAAACTCGTGTTGGGGTAAGGCCAACTGTGTTTGAAGTTTTCGATTTCATTAGGGTATCTCCTACGAATAACTTTCTATGTTACCCTTCTTCCTTTTGTATTATGAGAACTATGAGTGGAAACTCGTGCTGGGGCAGGGCCAACTGTGTTTGAAGTTTTCGATTTCATTAGGGTATCTCCTACGAATAACTTTCTATGTTACCCTCCTCCCTTATGTAATATGAGAACTATGAGTGGAGACTCGTGTTGGGGTAAGGCCACGTGTGTTTGAAGTTTTCAATTTCATTAGGGTATCTCCTACGAATAACTTTCTATGTTACCTTCTTCCTTTTGTAATATGAGAACTATGAGTAAAAACTCGTGTTGGGTTGGAAACTCGTGTTGGGGTAAGGCCAACTGTGTTTGAAATTTTCGATTTCATTAGGGTATCTCCTACGAATAACTTTCTATGTTACCTCCCTCCCTTTTGTAATATGAGAACTATGAGTGGAGACTCGTGTTGGGGTAAAGCCACCCGTGTTTGAAGTTTTCGATTTCATTAGGGTATCTACTACGAATAACTTTCTATGTTACCCCCCTTCCTTTTGTAATATGAGAACTATGAGTAGAAACTCGTGTTGGGTTGGAAACTCGTGTTGGGGTGAGGCCACCTGTGTTTGAAGTTTTCGATTTCATTAGGGTATCTCCTACGAATAACTTTCTATGTTACCCCCCTTCCTTTTGTAATATGAGAACTATGAGTGGAAGCTCGTGTTGGGGTGGAAACTCGTGTTGGGGTAAGGCCAACTGTGTTTGAAGTTTTCGATTTCATTAGGGTATCTCCTACGAATAACTTTCTATGTTACCCCCCTCCATTTTGTAATATGACAACTATGAGTGGAGACTCGTGTTGGGGTAAGGCCAACTGTGTTTGAAGTTTTCGATTTCATTAGGGTATCTCCTACGAATAACTTTCTATGTTACCCCCCTCCCTTTTGTAATATGAGAACTATGAGTGGAGACTCGTGTTGGGGTAAGGCCACCTGTGTTTGAAGTTTTCCATTTCATTAGGGTATCTCCAACGAATAACTTTATATGTTACCCCCCTCTTTTGTAATAGGAGAACTATGAGTGGAGACTCGTGTTGGGGTAAGGCGAACTGTGTTTGAAGTTTTCGATTTCATTAGGGTATCTTCCACGAATAACTTTCTATGTTACCGCCTCCGTTATGTAATACGAGAACTATGAGCGGAGACTCGTGTTGGGGTAAGGCCACCTGTGTTTGAAGTTTTCGATTTCATTAGGGTATCTCCTACGAATAACTTTCTATGTTACCCCCTCCCTTATGTAATACGAGAACTATGAGCGGAGGCTCGTGTTGGGGTGAGGCCAACTGTGTTTGAAGTTTTCGATTTCATTAGGGTATCTCCTACGAATAACTTTCTATGTTACCCTCCTTCCTTTTGTAATATGAGAACTATGAGTGCAAACTCGTGCTGGGGCAGGGCCAACTGTGTTTGAAGTTTTCGATTTCATTAGGGTATCTCCTACGAATAACTTTCTATGTTACCCCCCTCCGTTATGTAATATCAGAACTATGAGCGGAGAGTCGTGTTGGGGTAAGGCCGTGTTTGAAGTTTTCGATTTCATTAGTGTATCTCCTACGATTCACTTTCTATGTTATTCTTATGGAGTATGAGAACTATGAGTGAAGACTCGTGTTGGGGTAAGGCCACCTGTGTTTGAAGTTTGCGATTTGATTAGGGTATCTCCTATGACTAACTTACATATTACCCCCCTCCCTTATGTAAAATGAGAACTATGAGTGGAGACTCGTGTTGGGGTAAGGCCACCTGTGTTTGAAGTTTTAGATTTCATTAGGGTATCTCCTACGAATAACTTTCTATGTTACCCCCTTCCTTTTGTAATATGAGAACTATGAGTAGAAACTCGTCTTGGGGTGGAAACTCCTGTTGGGGTAAGGCCAACTGTGTTTTAAGTACTCGATTTCATTAGAGTATCTCCTACGAATAACTTTCTATGTTACCCCCTTCCTTTTGTAATATGAGAACTATGAGCGGAAGCTCGTGTTGGGGTAAGGCCAACTGTGTTTGAAGTTTTTGATTTCATTAGGGTATCTCTTACGAATAACTTTTTATGTTGCCCCCCTCCATTTTGTAATATGAGAACTATGAGTGGAGACTCGTGTTGGGGATAGGCCACCTGTGTTTGAAGTTTTCGATTTCATTAGGGTATCTCCTACGACTAACTTTCTATGTTACCCCCCCCCCCCCTATGTAATACGAGAACTATGAGCGGAGACTCGTGTTGGGGTAAGGCCAACTGTGTTTGAAGTTTTTGATTTCATTAGGGTATCTCCTACGAATAACTTTCTATGTTACCCCCCTCCCTTTTATAATATGAGAAGTATGAGTGGAGACTCGTGTCGGGGTAAGGCCACCTGTGTTTAAAGTTTTCAATTTCATTAGGGTATCTCCTGCGAATCACTTTCTATGTTACCCCCTCCCTTTTGTAATATGAGAGCTATGAGTGGAGACTCGTGTTGGGGTAAGGCCAACTGTGTTTGAAGTTTTCGATTTCATTAGGGTATCTTCTACGAATAACTTTCTATGTTACCGCCTCCCTTATGTAATACGAGAACTATGAGCGGAGACTTGTGTTGGGGTAAGGCCACCTGTGTTTGAAGTTTTCGATTTCATTAGGGTATCTCCTGCGAATAACTTTCTATGTTACCCCCTCCCTTATGTAATACGAGAACTATGAGCGGAGACTCATGTTGGGGTAAGGCCACCTGTGTTTGAAGTTTTCGATTTCATTAGGGTATCTCCTACGAATAACTTTCTATGTTACCTTCTTCCTTTTGTAATATGAGAACTATGAGTAGAAACTCGTGTTGGGGTGGAAACTCGTGTTGGGGTAAGGCCAACTGTGTTTGAAGTTTTCGATTTCATTAGGCTATCTCCTACGAATAACTTTCCATTTTACCCCCTCCCTTTTGTAATATGAGAACTATGAGTGGAGACTCGTGTTGGGGTAAGGCCAACTGTGTTTGAAGTTTTTGATTTCATTAGGGTATCTCCTACGAATAACTTTCTATGTTATCCCCTCCTTTATGTAATACGAGAACGATGAGTGGAGACTCGTGTTGGGGTAAGGCCACCTGTGTTTGAAGTTTTCGATTTCATTAGGGTATCTCCTACGAATAACTTTCTATGTTACCCCCCTTCCTTTTGTAATATGAGAACTATGAGTAGAAACTCGTGTTGGGTTGGAAACTCGTGTTGGGGTGAGGCCACCTGTGTTTGAAGTTTTCGATTTCATTAGGGTATCTCCTACGAATAATTTTCTATATTACCCCTCTTCCTTTTGTAATATGAGAACTATGAGTGGAAGCTCGTGTTGGGGTGGAAACTCGTGTTGGGGTAAGGCCAACTGTGTTTGAAGTTTTCGATTTCATTAGGGTATCTCCTACCAATAACTTTCTATGTTACCCCCCTCCATTTTGTAATATGAGAACTATGAGTGGAGACTCGTGTTGGGGTAAGGCCAACTGTGTTTGAAGTTTTCGACTTCATTAGGGTATCTCCTACGAATAACTTTCTATGTTACCCCCCTCCCTTTTGTAATATGAGAACAATGAGTGGAGACTCGTGTTGGGGTAAGGCCACCTGTGTTTGAAGTTTTCCATTTCATTAGGGTATCTCCAACGAATAACTTTCTATGTTACCCCCCTCTTTTGTAATAGGAGAACTATGAGTGGAGACTCGTGTTGGGGTAAGGCGAACTGTGTTTGAAGTTTTCGATTTCATTAGGGTATCTTCCACGAATAACTTTCTATGTTACCGCCTCCGTTATGTAATACGAGAACTATGAGCGGAGACTCGTGTTGGGGTAAGGCCACCTGTGTTTGAAGTTTTCGATTTCATTAGGGTATCTCCTACGAATAACTTTCTTTGTTACCCCCTCCCTTATGTAATACGAGAACTATGAGCGGAGACTCGTGTTGGGGTAAGGCCAACTGTGTTTGAAGTTTTCAATTTCATTAGGGTATCTCCTACGAATAACTTTCTATGTTACCCCCCTCCCTTTTGTAATATGAGAACTATGAGTGGAGACTCGTGTTGGGGCAGGGCCAACTGTGTTTGAAGTTTTCGATTTCATTAGGGTATCTCCTACGAATAACTTTCTTTGTTACCCCCCTCCATTATGTAATATGAGAACTATGAGTGGAGACACGTGTTGGGGTAAGGTCACGTGTGTTTGAAGTTTTCGATTTCATTAGGGTATCTCCTACGAATAACTTTCTATGTTACCTTCTTCCTTTTGTAATATGAGAACTATGAGTAGAAACTCGTGTTGGGTTGGAAACTCGTGTTGGGGAAAGGCCAACTGTGTTTGAAATTTTCGATTTCATTAGGGTATCTCCTACGAATAACTTTCTATGTTACCTCCCTCCCTTTTGTAATATGAGAACTATGAGTGGAGACTCGTGTTGGGGTAAAGCCACCTGTGTTTGAAGTTTTCGATTTCATTAGGGTATCTCTTACGAATAACTTTCTATGTTACCCCCCTTCCTTTTGTAATATGAGAACTATGAGTAGAAACTCGTGTTGGGTTGGAAACTCGTGTTGGAGTGAGGCCACCTGTGTTTGAAGTTTTCGATTTCATTAGGGTATCTCCTACGAATAACTTTCTATGTTACCCCCCTTCCTTTTGTAATATGAGAAAATGAGTGGAAGCTCGTGTTGGGGTGGAAACTCGTGTTGGGGTAAGGCCAACTGTGTTTGAAGTTTTCGATTTCATTAGGGTATCTCCTACGAATAACTTTCTATGTTACCCCCCTCCATTTTGTAATATGAGAACTATGAGTGGAGACTCGTGTTGGGGTAAGGCCAACTGTGTTTGAAGTTTTCGATTTCATTAGGGTATCTCCTACGAATAACTTTCTATGTTACCCCCCTCCCTTTTGTAATATGAGAACTATGAGTGGAGACTCGTGTTGGGGTAAGGCCACCTGTGTTTGAAGTTTTCCATTTCATTAGGGTATCTCCAACGAATAACTTTATATGTTACCCCCCTCTTTTGTAATAGGAGAACTATGAGTGGAGACTCGTGTTGGGGTAAGGCGAACTGTGTTTGAAGTTTTTGATTTCATTAGGGTATCTTCCACGAATAACTTTCTATGTTACCACCTCCGTTATGTAATACGAGAACTATGAGCGGAGACTCGTGTTGGGGTAAGGCCACCTGTGTTTGAAGTTTTCGATTTCATTAGGGTATCTCCTACGAATAACTTTCTATGTTACCCCCTCCCGTATGTAATACGAGAACTATGAGCGGAGACTCGTGTTGGGGTAAGGCCAACTGTGTTTGAAGTTTTCGATTTCATTAGGGTATCTCCTACGAATAACTTTCTATGTTACCCCCCTCCCTTTTGTAATATGAGAACTATGAGTGGAGACTCGTGTTGGGGTAAGGTCACCTGTGTTTAAAGTTTTCGATTTCATTAGGGTATCTCCTACGAATAACTTTCTATGTTACCCTCCTTCCTTTTGTAATATGAGAACTATGAGTGCAAACTCGTGCTGGGGCAAGGGCCAACTGTGTTTGAAGTTTTCAATTTCATTAGGGTATCTCCTACGAATAACTTTCTATGTTACCCCCCTCCGTTATGTAATATCAGAACTATGAGCGGAGAGTCGTGTTGGGGTAAGGCCGTGTGTGAAGTTTTCGATTTCATTAGTGTATCTCCTACGATTCACTTTCTATGTTATTCTTATGGAGTATGAGAACTATGAGTGGAGACTCGTGTTGGGGTAAGGCCACCTGTGTTTGACGTTTGCGATTTGATTAGGGTATCTCCTATGACTAACTTACATGTTACCCCCCTCCGTTATGTAATATGAGAACTAAGAGTGGAGACTCGTGTTGGGGTAAGGCCACCTGTGTTTGAAGTTTTAGATTTCATTAGGGTATCTCCTACGAATAACTTTCTATGTTACCCCCTTCCTTTTGTAATATGAGAACTATGAGTAGAAACTCGTCTTGGGGTGGAAACTCCTGTTGGGGTAAGGCCAACTGTGTTTTAAGTTCTCGATTTCATTAGAGTGTCTCCTACGAATAACATTCTATGTTACCCCCCTCGCTTTTGTAATATGAGAACTATGAGTGGAGACTCGTGTTGGCGTAAGGCAACCTGTGTTTGAAGTTTTCGATTTCATTAGGGTATCTCTTACCAATAACTTTCTATGTTACCCCCTTCCTTTTGTAATATGAGAACTATGAGTGGAAGCTCGTGTTGGGGTAAGGCCAACTGTGTTTGAAGTTTTCGATTTCATTAGGGTATCTCTTACGAATAACTTTTTATGTTGCCCTCCTCCATTTTGTAATATGAGAACTATGAGTGGAGACTCGTGTTGGGGTAAGGCCACCTGTGTTTGAAGTTTTCGATTTCATTAGGGTATCTCCTACGACTAACTTTCTATGTTACCCCCCCCCTATGTAATACGAGAACTATGAGCGGAGACTCGTGTTGGGGTAAGGCCAACTGTGTTTGAAGTTTTCGATTTCATTAGGGTATCTCCTACGAATAACTTTCTATGTTACCCCCCTCCCTTTTATAATATGAGAAGTATGAGTGGAGACTCGTGTCGGGGTAAGGCCACCTGTGTTTGAAGTTTTAGATTTCATTAGGGTATCTCCTACGAATAACTTTCTATGTTACCCCCCTCCCTTTTGTAATATGAGAACTATGAGTGGAGACTCGTGTTGGGGTAAGGCCACCTGTGTTTGAAGTTTTCCATTTCATTAGGGTATCTCCAACGAATAACTTTATATGTTACCCCCCTCTTTTGTAATAGGAGAACTATGAGTGGAGACTCGTGTTGGGGTAAGGCGAACTGTGTTTGAAGTTTTCGATTTCATTAGGGTATCTTCCACGAATAACTTTCTATGTTACCGCCTCCGTTATGTAATACGAGAACTATGAGCGGAGACTCGTGTTGGGGTAAGGCCACGTGTGTTTGAAGTTTTCGATTTCATTAGGGTATCTCCTACGAATAACTTTCTATGTTACCTTCTTCCTTTTGTAATATGAGAACTATGAGTAAAAACTCGTGTTGGGTTGGAAACTCGTGTTGGGGTAAGGCCAACTGTGTTTGAAATTTTCGATTTCATTAGGGTATCTCCTACGAATAACTTTCTATGTTACCTCCCTCCCTTTTGTAATATGAGAACTATGAGTGGAGACTCGTGTTGGGGTAAAGCCACCTGTGTTTGAAGTTTTCGATTTCATTAGGGTATCTCCTACGAATAACTTTCTATGTTACCCCCCTTCCTTTTGTAATATGAGAACTATGAGTAGAAACTCGTGTTGGGTTGGAAACTCGTGTTGGGGTGAGGCCACCTGTGTTTGAAGTTTTCGATTTCATTAGGGTATCTCCTACGAATAACTTTCTATGTTACCCCCCTTCCTTTTGTAATATGAGAACTATGAGTGGAAGCTCGTGTTGGGGTGGAAACTCGTGTTGGGGTAAGGCCAACTGTGTTTGAAGTTTTCGATTTCATTAGGGTATCTCCTACGAATAACTTTCTATGTTACCCCCCTCCATTTTGTAATATGAGAACTATGAGTGGAGACTCGTGTTGGGGTAAGGCCAACTGTGTTTGAAGTTTTCGATTTCATTAGGGTATCTCCTACGAATAACTTTATATGTTACCCCCCTCTTTTGTAATAGGAGAACTATAAGTGGAGACTCGTGTCGGGGTAAGGCGAACTGTGTTTGAAGTTTTCGATTTCATTAGGGTATCTTCCACGAATAACTTTCTATGTTACCGCCTCCGTTATGTAATACGAGAACTATGAGTGGAGACTCGTGTTGGGGTAAGGCCACCTGTGTTTGAAGTTTTCGATTTCATTAGGGTATCTCCTACGAATAACTTTCTATGTTACCCCCTCCCTTATGTAATACGAGAACTATGAGCGGAGACTCGTGTTGGGGTGAGGCCAACTGTGTTTGAAGTTTTCGATTTCATTAGGGTATCTCCTACGAATAACTTTCTATGTTACCCTCCTTCCTTTTGTAATATGAGAACTATGAGTGCAAACTCGTGCTGGGGCAGGGCCAACTGTGTTTGAAGTTTTCGATTTCATTAGGGTATCTCCTACGAATAACTTTCTATGTTACCCCCCTCCGTTATGTAATATCAGAACTATGAGCGGAGAGTCGTGTTGGGGTAAGGCCGTGTTTGAAGTTTTCGATTTCATTAGGGTATCTCCTGCGAATCACTTTCTATGTTACCCCCTCCCTTTTGTAATATGAGAACTATGAGTGGAGACTCGTGTTGGGGTAAGGCCAACTGTGTTTGAAGTTTTCGATTTCATTAGGGTATCTTCTACGAATAACTTTCTATGTTACCGCCTCCCTTATGTAATACGAGAACTATGAGCGGAGACTTGTGTTGGGGTAAGGCCACCTGTGTTTGAAGTTTTCGATTTCATTAGGGTATCTCCTGCGAATAACTTTCTATGTTACCCCCTCCCTTATGTAATACGAGAACTATGAGTGGAGACTCGTGTTGGGGTAAGGCCACCTGTGTTTGAAGTTTTAGATTTCATTAGGGTATCTCCTACGAATAACTTTCTATGTTACCCCCTTCCTTTTGTAATATGAGAACTATGAGTAGAAACTCGTCTTGGGGTGGAAACTCCTGTTGGGGTAAGGCCAACTGTGTTATAAGTTCTCGATTTCATTAGAGTATCTCCTACGAATAACTTTCTATGTTACCCCCTTCCTTTTGTAATATGAGAACTATGAGTGGAAGCTCGTGTTGGGGTAAGGCCAACTGTGTTTGAAGTTTTCGATTTCATTAGGGTATCTCTTACGAATAACTTTTTATGTTGCCCCCCTCCATTTTGTAATATGAGAACTATGAGTGGAGACTCGTGTTGGGGATAGGCCACCTGTGTTTGAAGTTTTCGATTTCATTAGGGTATCTCCTATGACTAACTTTCTATGTTACCCCCCCCCTATGTAATACAAGAACTATGAGCGGAGACTCGTGTTGGGGTAAGGCCAACTGTGTTTGAAGTTTTTGATTTCATTAGGGTATCTCCTACGAATAACTTTCTATGTTACCCCCCTCCCTTTTATAATATGAGAAGTATGAGTGGAGACTCGTGTCGGGGTAAGGCCACCTGTGTTTAAAGTTTTCAATTTCATTAGGGTATCTCCTGCGAATCACTTTCTATGTTACCCCCTCCCTTTTGTAATATGAGAACTATGAGTGGAGACTCGTGTTGGGGTAAGGCCAACTGTGTTTGAAGTTTTCGATTTCATTAGGGTATCTTCTACGAATAACTTTCTATGTTACCGCCTCCCTTATGTAATACGAGAACTATGAGCGGAGACTTGTGTTGGGGTAAGGCCACCTGTGTTTGAAGTTTTCGATTTTATTAGGGTATCTCCTGCGAATAACTTTCTATGTTACCCCCTCCCTTATGTAATACGAGAACTATGAGCGGAGACTCATGTTGGGGTAAGGCCACCTGTGTTTGAAGTTTTCGATTTCATTAGGG
Organism: Rhipicephalus microplus; assembly: GCF_043290135.1. Classification (NCBI taxonomy): domain Eukaryota; kingdom Metazoa; phylum Arthropoda; class Arachnida; order Ixodida; family Ixodidae; genus Rhipicephalus; species Rhipicephalus microplus. The sequence goes on along the minus strand of NC_134707.1, from coordinate 112,735,771 downwards.
TATCTCCTACGAATAACTTTCTATGTTACCTTCTTCCTTTTGTAATATGAGAACTATGAGTGGAAACTCGTGTTGGGGTGGAAACTCGTGTTGGGGTAAGGCCAACTGTGTTTGAAGTTTTCGATTTCATTAGGCTATCTCCTACGAATAACTTTCCATTTTACCCCCTCCCTTTTGTAATATGAGAACTATGAGTGGAGACTCGTGTTGGGGTAAGGCCAACTGTGTTTGAAGTTTTTGATTTCATTAGGGTATCTCCTACGAATAACTTTCTATGTTATCCCCTCCCTTATGTAATACGAGAACTATGAGTGGAGACTCGTGTTGGGGTAAGGCCACCTGTGTTTGAAGTTTTCGATTTCATTAGGGTATCTCCTACGAATAACTTTCTTTGTTACCCCCCTTCCTTTTGTAATATGAGAACTATGAGTAGAAACTCGTGTTGGGTTGGAAACTCGTGTTGGGGTGAGGCCACCTGTGTTTGAAGTTTTCGATTTCATTAGGGTATATCCTACGAATAACTTTCTATGTTACCCCCCTTCCTTTTGTAATATGAGAACTATGAGTGGAAGCTCGTGTTGGGGTGGAAACTCGTGTTGGGGTAAGGCCAACTGTGTTTGAAGTTTTCGATTTCATTAGGGTATCTCCTACGAATAACTTTCTATGTTACCCTTCTTCCTTTTGTATTATGAGAACTATGAGTGGAAACTCGTGCTGGGGCAGGGCCAACTGTGTTTGAAGTTTTCGATTTCATTAGGGTATCTCCTACGAATAACTTTCTATGTTACCCCCCTCCCTTATGTAATATGAGAACTATGAGTGGAGACTCGTGTTGGGGTAAGGCCACGTGTGTTTGAAGTTTTCAATTTCATTAGGGTATCTCCTACGAATAACTTTCTATGTTACCTTCTTCCTTTTGTAATATGAGAACTATGAGTAAAAACTCGTGTTGGGTTGGAAACTCGTGTTGGGGTAAGGCCAACTGTGTTTGAAATTTTCGATTTCATTAGGGTATCTCCTACGAATAACTTTCTATGTTACCTCCCTCCCTTTTGTAATATGAGAACTATGAGTGGAGACTCGTGTTGGGGTAAAGCCACCTGTGTTTGAAGTTTTCGATTTTATTAGGGTATCTCCTACGAATAACTTTCTATGTTACCCCCCTTCCTTTTGTAATATGAGAACTATGAGTAGAAACTCGTGTTGGGTTGGAAACTCGTGTTGGGGTGAGGCCACCTGTGTTTGAAGTTTTCGATTTCATTAGGGTATCTCCTACGAATAACTTTCTATGTTACCCCCCTTCCTTTTGTAATATGAGAACTATGAGTGGAAGCTCGTGTTGGGGTGGAAACTCGTGTTGGGTTAAGGCCAACTGTGTTTGAAGTTTTCGATTTCATTAGGGTATCTCCTACGAATAACTTTCTATGTTACCCCCCTCCATTTTGTAATATGAGAACTATGAGTGGAGACTCGTGTTGGGGTAAGGCCAACTGTGTTTGAAGTTTTCGATTTCATTAGGGTATCTCCTACGAATAACTTTCTATGTTACCCCCCTCCCTTTTGTAATATGAGAACTATGAGTGGAGACTCGTGTTGGGGTAAGGCCACCTGTGTTTGAAGTTTTCCATTTCATTAGGGTATCTCCAACGAATAACTTTATATGTTACCCCCCTCTTTTGTAATAGGAGAACTATGAGTGGAGACTCGTGTTGGGGTAAGGCGAACTGTGTTTGAAGTTTTCGATTTCATTAGGGTATCTTCCACGAATAACTTTCTATGTTACCGCCTCCGTTATGTAATACGAGAACTATGAGCGGAGACTCGTGTTGGGGTAAGGCCACCTGTGTTTGAAGTTTTCGATTTCATTAGGGTATCTCCTACGAATAACTTTCTATGTTACCCCCTCCCTTATGTAATACGAGAACTATGAGCGGAGACTCGTGTTGGGGTGAGGCCAACTGTGTTTGAAGTTTTCGATTTCATTAGGGTATCTCCTACGAATAACTTTCTATGTTACCCTCCTTCCTTTTGTAATATGAGAACTATGAGTGCAAACTCGTGCTGGGGCAGGGCCAACTGTGTTTGAAGTTTTCGATTTCATTAGGGTATCTCCTACGAATAACTTTCTATGTTACCCCCCTCCGTTATGTAATATCAGAACTATGAGCGGAGAGTCGTGTTGGGGTAAGGCCGTGTTTGAAGTTTTCGATTTCATTAGTGTATCTCCTACGATTCACTTTCTATGTTATTCTTATGGAGTATGAGAACTATGAGTGAAGACTCGTGTTGGGGTAAGGCCACCTGTGTTTGAAGTTTGCGATTTGATTAGGGTATCTCCTATGACTAACTTACATGTTACCCCCCTCCCTTATGTAATATGAGAACTATGAGTGGAGACTCGTGTTGGGGTAAGGCCACCTGTGTTTGAAGTTTTAGATTTCATTAGGGTATCTCCTACGAATAACTTTCTATGTTACCCCCTTCCTTTTGTAATATGAGAACTATGAGTAGAAACTCGTCTTGGGGTGGAAACTCCTGTTGGGGTAAGGCCAACTGTGTTTTAAGTTCTCGATTTCATTAGAGTATCTCCTACGAATAACTTTCTATGTTACCCCCTTCCTTTTGTAATATGAGAACTATGAGCGGAAGCTCGTGTTGGGGTAAGGCCAACTGTGTTTGAAGTTTTCGATTTCATTAGGGTATCTCTTACGAATAACTTTTTATGTTGCCCCCCTCCATTTTGTAATATGAGAACTATGAGTGGAGACTCGTGTTGGGGATAGGCCACCTGTGTTTGAAGTTTTCGATTTCATACGGGTATCTCCTACGACTAACTTTCTATGTTACCCCCCCCCCTATGTAATACGAGAACTATGAGCGGAGACTCGTGTTGGGGTAAGGCCAACTGTGTTTGAAGTTTTTGATTTCATTAGGGTATCTCCTACGAATAACTTTCTATGTTACCCCCCTCCCTTTTATAATATGAGAAGTATGAGTGGAGACTCGTGTCGGGGTAAGGCCACCTGTGTTTAAAGTTTTCAATTTCATTAGGGTATCTCCTGCGAATCACTTTCTATGTTACCCCCTCCCTTTTGTAATATGAGAACTATGAGTGGAGACTCGGGTTGGGGTAAGGCCAACTGTGTTTGAAGTTTTCGATTTCATTAGGGTATCTTCTACGAATAACTTTCTATGTTACCGCCTCCCTTATGTAATACGAGAACTATGAGCGGAGACTTGTGTTGGGGTAAGGCCACCTGTGTTTGAAGTTTTCGATTTCATTAGGGTATCTCCTGCGAATAACTTTCTATGTTACCCCCTCCCTTATGTAATACGAGAACTATGAGCGGAGACTCATGTTGGGGTAAGGCCACCTGTGTTTGAAGTTTTCGATTTCATTAGGGTATCTCCTACGAATAACTTTCTATGTTACCTTCTTCCTTTTGTAATATGAGAACTATGAGTGGAAACTCGTGTTGGGGTGGAAACTCGTGTTGGGGTAAGGCCAACTGTGTTTGAAGTTTTCGATTTCATTAGGCTATCTCCTACGAATAACTTTCCATTTTACCCCCTCCCTTTTGTAATATGAGAACTATGAGTGGAGACTCGTGTTGGGGTAAGGCCAACTGTGTTTGAAGTTTTCGATTTCATTAGGGTATCTCCTACGAATAACTTTCTATGTTATCCCCTCCTTTATGTAATACGAGAACTATGAGCGGAGACTCATGTTGGGGTAAGGCCACCTGTGTTTGAAGTTTTCGATTTCATTAGGGTATCTCCTACGAATAACTTTCTATGTTACCCCCCTTCCTTTTGTAATATGAGAACTATGAGTAGAAACTCGTGTTGGGTTGGAAACTCGTGTTGGGGTGAGGCCACCTGTGTTTGAAGTTTTCGATTTCATTAGGGTATCTCCTACGAATAATTTTCTATGTTACCCCCCTTCCTTTTGTAATATGAGAACTATGAGTGGAAGCTCGTGTTGGGGTGGAAACTCGTGTTGGGGTAAGGCCAACTGTGTTTGAAGTTTTCGATTTCATTAGGGTATCTCCTACGAATAACTTTCTATGTTACCCCCCTCCATTTTGTAATATGAGAACTATGAGTGGAGACTCGTGTTGGGGTAAGGCCAACTGTGTTTGAAGTTTTCGATTTCATTAGGGTATCTCCTACGAATAACTTTCTATGTTACCCCCCTCCCTTTTGTAATATGAGAACAATGAGTGGAGACTCGTGTTGGGGTAAGGCCACCTGTGTTTGAAGTTTTCCATTTCATTAGGGTATCTCCAACGAATAACTTTCTATGTTACCCCCCTCTTTTGTAATAGGAGAACTATGAGTGGAGACTCGTGTTGGGGTAAGGCGAACTGTGTTTGAAGTTTTCGATTTCATTAGGGTATCTTCCACGAATAACTTTCTATGTTACCGCCTCCGTTATGTAATACGAGAACTATGAGCGGAGACTCGTGTTGGGGTAAGGCCACCTGTGTTTGAAGTTTTCGATTTCATTAGGGTATCTCCTACGAATAACTTTCTTTGTTACCCCCTCCCTTATGTAATACGAGAACTATGAGCGGAGACTCGTGTTGGGGTAAGGCCAACTGTGTTTGAAGTTTTCGATTTCATTAGGGTATCTCCTACGAATAACTTTCTATGTTACCCCCCTCCCTTTTGTAATATGAGAACTATGAGTGGAGACTCGTGTTGGGGCAGGGCCAACTGTGTTTGAAGTTTTCGATTTCATTAGGGTATCTCCTACGAATAACTTTCTTTGTTACCCCCCTCCATTATGGAATATGAGAACTATGAGTGGAGACTCGTGTTGGGGTAAGGTCACGTGTGTTTGAAGTTTTCGATTTCATTAGGGTATCTCCTACGAATAACTTTCTATGTTACCTTCTTCCTTTTGTAATATGAGAACTATGAGTAGAAACTCGTGTTGGGTTGGAAACTCGTGTTGGGGTAAGGCCAACTGTGTTTGAAATTTTCGATTTCATTAGGGTATCTCCTACGAATAACTTTCTATGTTACCTCCCTCCCTTTTGTAATATGAGAACTATGAGTGGAGACTCGTGTTGGGGTAAAGCCACCTGTGTTTGAAGTTTTCGATTTCATTAGGGTATCTCTTACGAATAACTTTCTATGTTACCCCCCTTCCTTTTGTAATATGAGAACTATGAGTAGAAACTCGTGTTGGGTTGGAAACTCGTGTTGGAGTGAGGCCACCTGTGTTTGAAGTTTTCGATTTCATTAGGGTATCTCCTACGAATAACTTTCTATGTTACCCCCTTCCTTTTGTAATATGAGAACTATGAGTAGAAACTCGTCTTGGGGTGGAAACTCCTGTTGGGGTAAGGCCAACTGTGTTTTAAGTTCTCGATTTCATTAGAGTGTCTCCTACGAATAACATTCTATGTTACCCCCCTCGCTTTTGTAATATGAGAACTATGAGTGGAGACTCGTGTTGGCGTAAGGCAACCTGTGTTTGAAGTTTTCGATTTCATTAGGGTATCTCTTACCAATAACTTTCTATGTTACCCCCTTCCTTTTGTAATATGAGAACTATGAGTGGAAGCTCGTGTTGGGGTAAGGCCAACTGTGTTTGAAGTTTTCGATTTCATTAGGGTATCTCTTACGAATAACTTTTTATGTTGCCCTCCTCCATTTTGTAATATGAGAACTATGAGTGGAGACTCGTGTTGGGGTAAGGCCACCTGTGTTTGAAGTTTTCGATTTCATTAGGGTATCTCCTACGACTAACTTTCTATGTTACCCCCCCCCCTATGTAATACGAGAACTATGAGCGGAGACTCGTGTTGGGGTAAGGCCAACTGTGTTTGAAGTTTTCGATTTCATTAGGGTATCTCCTACGAATAACTTTCTATGTTACCCCCCTCCCTTTTATAATATGAGAAGTATGAGTGGAGACTCGTGTCGGGGTAAGGCCACCTGTGTTTAAAGTTTCCAATTTCATTAGGGTATCTCCTGCGAATCACTTTCTATGTTACCCCCTCCCTTTTGTAATATGAGAACTGAGTGGAGACTCGTGTTAGGGTAAGGCCAACTGTGTTTGAAGTTTTCGATTTCATTAGGGTATCTTCTACGAATAACTTTCTATGTTACCGCCTCCCTTATGTAATACGAGAACTATGAGCGGAGACTTGTGTTGGGGTAAGGCCACCTGTGTTTGAAGTTTTCGATTTCATTAGGGTATCTCCTGCGAATAACTTTCTATGTTACCCCCTCCCTTATGTAATACGAGAACTATGAGCGGAGACTCATGTTGGGGTAAGGCCAACTGTGTTTGAAGTTTTTGATTTCATTAGGGTATCCCCTATGAATAACTTTCTATGTTACCCCCCTCCCTTTTGTAATATGAGAACTATGAGGGGAGACTCGTGTTGGGGTAAGGCCACCTGTGTTTAAAGTTTTCGATTACATTAGGGTATCTCCTACGAATAACTTTATATGTTACCCCCCTCCCTTATGTAATATGAGAACTATGAGTGGAGACTTGTGTTGGGGTAAGGCCACCTGTGTTTGAAGTTTTAGATTTCATTAGGGTATCTCCTACGAATAACTTTCTATGTTACCCCCCTTCCTTTTGTAATATGAGAACTATGAGTAGAAACTCGTCTTGGGGTGGAAACTCCTGTTGGGGTAAGGCCAACTGTGTTTTAAGTTTTCGATTTCATTTGGGTATCTCCTACGAATAACTTTCTATGTTACCCCCCTCCCTTTTGTAATAGGAGAACTATGAGTGGAGACTCATGTTGGGGTAAGGCGAACTGTGTTTGAAATTTTCGATTTCATTAGGGTATCTTCCACGAATAACTTTCTATGTTACCGCCTCTCTTATGTAATACGAGAACTGTGAGCGGAGACTCGTGTTGGGGTAAGGCCACCTGTGTTTAAGTTTTCGATTTCATTAGGGTATCTCCTACGAATAACTTTCAATGTTACCCCCTCCCTTATGTAATACGAGAACTATGAGCGGAAACTCGTGTTGGGGTAAGGCCAACTGTGTTTGAAGTTTTCGATTTCATTAGGGTATCTCCTACGAATAACTTTCTATGTTACCCCCCTCCCTTTTGTAATATGAGAACTATGATTGGAGACTCGTGTTGGGGTAAGGCCACCTGTGTTTAAAGTTTTCGATTACATTAGGGTATCTCCTACAAATAACTTTCTATGTTACCCCCCTCCCTTGTGTAATATGAGAACTATGAGTGGAGACTCGTGTTGGGGTAAGGCCACCTGTGTTTGAAGTTTTAGATTTCATTAGGGTATCTCCTACGAATAACTTTCTATGTTACCCCCCTTCCTTTTGTATTATGAGAACTATGAGTAGAAACTCGTCTTGGGGTGGAAACTCCTGTTGGGGTAAGGCCACCTGTTTGAAGTTTTTGATTTCATTCGGGTATCTCCTACGAATAACTCTCTATGTTACCCCCCTCCCTTTTGTAATATGAGAACTATGAGTGGAGACTCGTGTTGAAGTAAGGCCACCTGTGTTTGAAGTTTTCGATTTCATTAGAGTATCTCCTACGGATAACTTTATATGTTACCCCCCTTCCTTTTGTAATATGAGAACTATGAGTGAAAACTCGTGTTGGGGTGGAAACTCGTGTTGGGGTAAGCACAACTGTGTTTGAAGATTTCGACTTCATTATGGTATCTCCCACGAATAACTTTCTATGTTACCCCCCTCCCTTATGTAATACTAGAACTATGAGCGGAGACTCGTGTCGGGGTAAGGCCATCTGTGTTTGAAGTTTTCGATTTCATTAGGGTATCTCCTACGACTAACTGTCTATAATACCCCCTTCCTTATGTAATACTAGAACTATGAGCGGAGACTCGTGTTGGGGTAAGGCCAACTGTGTTTGAAGTTTTCGATTTCATTAGGGTATCTCCTACGAATAACTTTCTATGTTACCCCCCTCTCTTTTGTAATATGAGAACTATGAGTGGAGACTCGTGTTGGGCTAAGGCCACCTGTGTTTGAAGTTTTCCATTTCTTTAGGGTATCTCCAGCGAATAACTTTCTATGTTACACCCCTCTTTTGTAATAGGAGAACTATGAGTGGAGACTCGTGTTGGGGTAAGGCGAACTGTGTTTGAAGTTTTCGATTTCATTAGGGTATCTTCCACGAATAACTTTCTATGTTACCACCTCCCTTATGTAATACGAGAACTATGAGCGGAGACTCGTGTTGGCGTAAGGCCACCTGTGTTTGAAGTTTTCAATTTCATTAGGGTATCTCCTGCGAATCACTTTCTATGTTACCCCCTCCCTTTTGTAATACGAGAACTATGAGCGGAGACTCATGTTGGGGTAAGGCCAACTGTGTTTGAAGTTTTTGATTTCATTAGGGTATCCCCTATGAATAACTTTTTATGTTACCCCCCTCCCTTTTGTAATATGAGAACTATGAGGGGAGACTCGTGTTGGGGTAAGGCCACCTGTGTTTAAAGCTTTCGATTACATTAGGGTATCTCCTACGAATAACTTTCTATGTTACCCCCCTCCCTTATGTAATATGAGAACTATGAGTGGAGACTCGTGTTGGGGTAAGGCCACCTGTGTTTGAAGTTTTAGATTTCATTAGAGTATCTCCTACGAATAACTTTCTATGTTACCCCCCTTCCTTTTGCAATATGAGAACTATGAGTAGAAACTCGTCTTGGGGTGGAAACTCCTGTTGGGGTAAGGCCAACTGTGTTTTAAGTTTTCGATTTCATTAGGGTATCTCCTACGAATAACTTTCTATGTTACCCCCCTCCCTTTTGTAATATGAGATTTATGAGCGGAGACTCGTGTTGGGGTAAGGCCACCTGTGTTTGAAAATTTCGATTTCATTAGGGTATCTCCTACGAATAACTTTCTATGTTACCCCCTCCCTTACGTAATACGAGAACTATGAGCGGAGACTCGTGTTGGGGTAAGGCCAACTGTGTTTGAAATTTTCGATTTCAATAGGGTATCTCCTACGAATAACTTTCTATGTTACCCCCTCCCTTATGTAATACGAGAACTATGAGCGGAGACTCGTGTTGGGGTAAGGCCACCTGTTTGAAGTTTTTGATTTCATTAGGGTATCTCCTACGAATAACTTTCTATGTTACCCCCCTCCCTTTTGTAATATGAGAACTATGAGTGGAGACTCGTGTTGAAGTAAAGCCACCTGTGTTTGAAGTTTTCGATTTCATTAGGGTATCTCCTACGGATAACTTTATATGTTACCCCCCTTCCTTTTGTAATATGAGAACTACGAGTGAAAACTCGTGTTGGGGTGCAAACTCGTGTTGGGGTAAGCACAACTGTGTTTGAAGATTTCGACTTCATTAGGGTATCTCCCACGAATAACTTTCTATGTTACCCCCCTCCCTTTTGTATTATGAGAACTATGAGTGGAGACTCGTGTTGCGATAAGGCCACCTGTGTTTGAAGTTTTCGATTTCATTAGGGTATTTCCTACGAATAACTTTCTATGTTACCCCCCTTCCTTTTGTAATATGAGAACTATGATTGGAAACTCGTGTTGGGGTGCAAACTCGTGTTGGGGTAAGGCCAACTTTGTTTGAAGTTTTCGATTTCATTAGGGTATCTCCTACGAATAACTTTCTATGGTACCCCCCTTCCTTTTGTACTATGAGAACTATGAGTGGAAACTCGTGTTGGGGTGGAAACTCGTGTTGGGGTGAGCCAACTGTGTTTGAAGTTTTTGATTTCATTAGCGTATCTCCTAAGAATAACTTTCTAGGTTACCCTCCTTCCATTTGTAATATGAGAACTATGAGTGGAAACTCGTGTTGGGGTGGAAACTCGTGTTGGGGTAAAGCCAACTGTGTTTGAAGTTTTCGATTTCGTTAGGCTATCTCCTACGAATAATTTTCTATTTTACCCCCTCCCTTTTGTAATATGAGAACTATGAGTGGAGACTCGTGTTGGGGTAAGGCCAACTGTGTTTGAAGTTTTCGATTTCATTAGGGTATCTGCTACGAATAACTTTCTATGTTATCCCCTCCCTTATGTAATATGAGAACTATGAGTGGAAACTCGTGTTGGTGTGGAAACTCGTGTTAGGGTAAGGCCAACTGTGTTTGAAGTTTTTGATTTCATTAGGGTATCTCCTACGAATAACTTTCTAAGTTAACCCCCTCGCTTTTGTAATATGAGAACTATGAGTGGAGACTCGTGTTGGGGTGAGGCCACCTGTGTTTGAAGTTTTCGATTTCATTAGGGTATCTCCTACGAATAACTTTCTATGTTACCCCCCTTCCTTTTGTAATATGAGAACTATGAGTGGAAGCTCGTGTTGGGGTGGAAACTCATGTTGGGGTAAGGCCAACTGTGTTTGAAGTTTTCGATTTCATTAGGGTATCTCCTAAGAATAACTTTCTATGTTACCCCCCTCCATTTTGTAATATGAGAACTATGAGTGGAGACTCGTGTTGGGGTAAGGCCACCTGTGTTTAAAGTTTTCGATTTCATTAGGGTATCTCCTACGACTAACTTTCTATGTTATCCCCTCCCTTATGTAATACTAGAACTGTGAGCGGAGACTCGTGTTGGGGTAAGGCCACCTGTGTTTAAGTTTTCGATTTCATTAGGGTATCTCCTACGAATAACTTTCTATGTTACCCCCCTCCCTTTTGTAATATGAGAACTATGATTGGAGACTCGTGTTGGGGTAAAGCCAACTGTGTTTGAAGTTTTCGATTTCATTAGGGTATCTCCTACGAATCACTTTATATGTTACCCCCCTCCCTTTTGTAATATGAGAACTATGAGTGGAGACTTGTGTTGGGGTAAGGCCACCTGTGTTTGAAGTTTTCCATTTCATTAGGGTATCTCCAACGAATAACTTTCTATGTTACCCCCCTCTTTTGTATTAGGAGAACTATGAGTGGAGACTCATGTTGGGGTAAGGCGAACTGTGTTTGAAGTTTTCGATTTCATTAGGGTATCTACCACGAATAACTTTCTATGTTACCCCCCTCTCTTATGTAATATGAGAACTATGAGTGGAGACTCGTGTTGGGGTAAGGCCACCTGTGTTTGAAGTTTTAGATTTCATTAGGGTATCTCCTACGAATAACATTCTATGTTACCCCCCTTCCTTTTGTAATATGAGAACTATGAGTAGAAACTCGTCTTGGGGTGTAAACTCCTGTTGGGGTAAGGTCAACTGTGTTTTAAGTTTTCGATTTCATTAGGGTATCTCCTACGAATAACTTTCTATGTTACCCCCCTCCCTTTTGTAATATGAGAACTATGAGTGGAGACTCGTGTTGAAGTAAGGCCACCTGTGTTTGAAGTTTTCGATTTCATTAGGGTATCTCCTACGGATAACTTTATATGTTACCCCCCTTCCTTTTGTAATATGAGAACTACGAGTGAAAACTCGTGTTGGGGTGCAAACTTGTGTTGGGGTAAGCACAACTGTGTTTGAAGATTTCGACTTCATTAGGGTATCTCCCACGAATAACTTTCTATGTTACCCCCCTCCCTTTTGTATTATGAGAACTATGAGTGGAGACTCGTGTTGGGGTAAGGCCACCTGTGTTTGAAGTTTTCGATTTCATTAGGGTATTTCCTACGAATAACTTTCTATGTTACCCCCCTTCCTTTTGTAATATGAGAACTATGATTGGAAACTCGTGTTGGGGTGCAAACTCGTGTTGGGGTAAGGCCAACTTTGTTTGAAGTTTTCGATTTCATTAGAGTATCTCCTACGAATAACTTTCTATGGTACCCCCTCCCTTTTGTATTATGAGAACTATGAGTGGAGACTCGTGTTGGGGTAAGGCCACCTGTGTTTGAAGTTTTCGATTTCATTAGGGTATTTCCTACGAATAACTTTCTATGTTACCCCCCTTCCTTTTGTAATATGAGAACTATGAGTGGAAACTCGTGTTGGGGTGGAAACTCGTGTTGGGGTAAGGCCAACTGTGTTTGAAGTTTTTGATTTCATTAGCGTATCTCCTAAGAATAACTTTCTATGTTACCCCCCTTCCTTTTGTAATATGAGAACTATGAGTGGAAACTCGTGTTGGGGTGGAAACTCGTGTTGGGGTAAGGCCAACTGTGTTTGAAGTTTTTGATTTCATTAGCGTATCTCCTAAGAATAACTTTCTATGTTACCCTCCTTCCATTTGTAATATGAGAACTATGAGTGGAAACTCGTGTTGGGGTGGAAACTCGTGTTGGGGTAAAGCCAACTGTGTTTGAAGTTTTCGATTTCGTTAGGCTATCTCCTACGAATAATTTTCTATTTTACCCCCTCCCTTTTGTAATATGAGAACTATGAGTGGAGACTCGTGTTGGGGTAAGGCCAACTGTGTTTGAAGTTTTCGATTTCATTAGGGCATCTCCTACGACTAACTTTCTATGTTGTCCCCTCCCTTATGTAATACTAGAACTGTGAGCGGAGACTCGTGTTGGGGTAAGGCCACCTGTGTTTAAGTTTTCGATTTCATTAGGGTATCTCCTACGAATAACTTTCTATGTTACCCCCCTCCCTTTTGTAATATGAGAACTATGATTGGAGACTCGTGTTGGGGTAAGGCCACCTGTGTTTAAAGTTTTCGATTACATTAGGGTATCTCCTACGAATAACTTTCTATGTTACCCCCCTCCCTTATGTAAAATGAGAACTATGAGTGGAGACTCGTGTTGGGGTAAGGCCACCTGTGTTTGAAGTTTTAGATTTCATTAGGGTATCTCCTACGAATAACTTTCTATGTTACCCCCCTTCCTTTTGTAATATGAGAACTATGAGTAGAAACTCGTCTTGGGGTGGAAACTCCTGTTGGGGTAAGGTCAACTGTGTTTTAAGTTTTCGATTTCATTAGGGTATCTCCTACGAATAACTTTCTATGTTACCCCCCTCCCTTTTGTAATATGAGAACTATGAGTGGAGACTCGTGTTGAAGTAAAGCCACCTGTGTTTGAAGTTTTCGATTTCATTAGGGTATCTCCTATGGATAACTTTATATGTTACCCCCCTTCCTTTTGTAATATGAGAGCTACGAGTGAAAACTCGTGTTGGGGTGCAAACTCGTGTTGGGGTAAATACAACTGTGTTTGAAGATTTCGACTTCATTAGGGTATCTCCCACGAATAACTTTCTATGTTACCCCCTCCCTTTTGTATTATGAGAACTATGAGTGGAGACTCGTGTTGGGGTAAGGCCACCTGTGTTTGAAGTTTTCGATTTCATTAGGGTATTTCCTACGAATAACTTTCTATGTTACCCCCCTTCCTTTTGTATTATGAGAACTATGATTGGAAACTCGTGTTGGGGTGCAAACTCGTGTTGGGGTAAGGCCAACTTTGTTTGAAGTTTTCGATTTCATTTGGGTATCTCCTACGAATAACTTTCTATGGTACCCCCTCCCTTTTGTATTATGAGAACTATGAGTGGAGACTCGTGTTGGGGTAAGGCCACCTGTGTTTGAAGTTTTCGATTTCATTAGGGTATTTCCTACGAATAACTTTCTATGTTACCCCCCTTCCTTTTGTAATATGAGAACTATGAGTGGAAACTCGTGTTGGGGTGGAAACTCGTGTTGGGGTAAGGCCAACTGTGTTTGAAGTTTTTGATTTCATTAGCGTATCTCCTAAGAATAACTTTCTATGTTACCCTCCTTCCATTTGTAATATGAGAACTATGAGTGGAAACTCGTGTTGGGGTGGAAACTCGTGTTGGGGTAAAGGCAACTGTGTTTGAAGTTTTCGATTTCGTTAGGCTATCTCCTACGAATAATTTTCTATTTTACCCCCTCCCTTTTGTAATATGAGAACTATGAGTGGAGACTCGTGTTGGGGTAAGGCCAACTGTGTTTGAAGTTTTCGATTTCATTAGGGTATCTCCTACGAATAACTTTCTATGTTACTCCCCTACCTTTTGTAATATGATAACTATGAGTGGAAACTCGTGTTGGGGTGGAAACTCGTGTTAGGGTAAGGCCAACTTTGTTTGAAGTTTTTGATTTCATTAGGGTATCTCCTACGAATAACTTTCTATGTTATCCCCCTCGCTTTTGTAATATGAGAACTATGAGTAGAGACTCGTGTTGGGGTGAGGCCACCTGTGTTTGAAGTTTTCGATTTCATTAGGGTATCTCCTACGAATAACTTTCTATGTTACCCCCCTTCCTTTTGTAATATGAGAACTATGAGTGGAAGCTCGTGTTGGGGTGGAAACTCATGTTGGGGTAAGGCCAACTGTGTTTGAAGTTTTCGATTTCATTAGGGTATCTCCTACGAATAACTTTCTATGTTACCCCCTCCATTTTGTAATATGAGAACTATGAGTGGAGACTCGTGTTGGGGTAAGGCCACCTGTGTTTAAAGTTTTCGATTTCATTAGGGTATCTCCTACGACTAACTTTCTATGTTATCCCCTCCCTTATGTAATACTAGAACTGTGAGCGGAGACTCGTGTTGGGGTAAGGCCACCAGTGTTTAAGTTTTCGATTTCATTAGGGTATCTCCTACGAATAACTTTCTATGTTACCCCCCTCCATTTTGTAATATGAGAACTATGATTGGAGACTCGTGTTGGGGTAAGGCCAACTGTGTTTGAAGTTTTCGATTTCATTAGGGTATCTCCTACGAATCACTTTATATGTTACCCCCCTCCCTTTTGTAATATGAGAACTATGAGTGGAGACTTGTGTTGGGGTAAGGCCACCTGTGTTTGAAGTTTTCCATTTCATTAGGGTATCTCCAACGAATAACTTTCTATGTTACCCCCCTCTTTTGTATTAGGAGAACTATGAGTGGAGACTCATTTTGGGGTAAGGCGAACTGTGTTTGAAGTTTTCGATTTCATTAGGGTATCTTCCACGAATAACTTTCTATGTTACCGCCTCTCTTATGTTATACGAGAACTGTGAGTGGAGACTCGTGTTGGGGTAAGGCCACCGTGTTTAAGTTTTCGATTTCATTAAGGTATCTCCTACGAATAACTTTCTATGTTACCCCCCTCCCTTTTGTAATATGAGAACTATGATTGGAGACTCGTGTTGGGGTAAGGCCACCTGTGTTTAAAGTTTTCGATTACATTAGGGTTTCTCCTACGAATAACTTTCTATGTTACCCCCCTCCCTTATGTAATATGAGAACTATGACTGGAGACTCGTGTTGGGGTAAGGCCACCTGTGTTTGAAGTTTTAGATTTTATTAGGGTAACTCCTACGAATAACTTTCTATGTTACCCCCCTTCCTTTTGTAATATGAGAACTATGAGTAGAAACTCGTCTTGGGGTGGAAACTCCTGTTGGGGTAAGGTCAACTGTGTTTTAAGTTTTCGATTTCATTAGGGTATCTCCTACGAATAACTTTCTATGGTACCCCCTATCTTTTGTAATATGAGAACTATGAGTGGAGACTCGTGTTGGGGTGAGGCCACCTGTGTTTGAAGTTTTCGATTTCACTAGGGTATCTTTTACGAATAACTTTCTATGTTACCCCCCTTCCTTTTGTAATATGAGAACTATGAGTGGAAGCTCGTGTTGGGGTGGAAACTCGTGTTGGGGTAAGGCCAACTGTGCTTGAAGTTTTCGATTTCATTAGGGTATCTCCTACGACTAACTTTCTATGTTACCCCCTCCCTTATGTAATACTAGAACTATGAGCGGAGACTCGTGTCGGGGTAAGGCCATCTGTGTTTGAAGTTTTCGATTTCATTAGGGTATCTCCTACGACTAACTGTCTATGTTAGCCCCTTCCTTATGTAATACTAGAACTATGAGCGGAGACTCGTGTTGGGGTAAGGCCAACTGTGTTTGAAGTTTTCGATTTCATTAGGGTATCTCCTACGAATAACTTTCTATGTTACCCCCCTCCCTTTTGTAATATGAGAACTATGAGTGGAGACTCGTGTTGGGGTAAGGCCACCTGTGTTTGAAGTTTTCCATTTCATTAGGGTATCTCCAACGAATAACTTTCTATGTTACCCCCCTCTTTTGTAATAGGAGAACTATGAGTGGAGACTCGTGTTGGGGTAAGGCGAACTGTGTTTGAAGTTTTCGATTTCATTAGGGTATCTTCCACGAATAACTTTCTATGTTACCACCTCCCTTATGTAATACGAGAACTATGAGCGGAGACTCGTGTTTGGGTAAGGCCACCTGTGTTTGAAGTTTTCAATTTCATTAGGGTATCTCCTGCGAATCACTTTCTATGTTACCCCCTCCCTTTTGTAATACGAGAACTATGAGCGGAGACTCATGTTGGGGTAAGGCCAACTGTGTTTGAAGTTTTTGATTTCATTAGGGTATCCCCTATGAATAAATTTTTATGTTACCCCCCTCCCTTTTGTAATATGAGAACTATGAGGGGAGACTCGTGTTGGGGTAAGGCCACCTGTGTTTAAAGTTTTCGATTACATTAGGGTATCTCCTACGAATAACTTTCTATGTTACCCCCCTCCCTTATGTAATATGAGAACTATGAGTGGAGACTCGTGTTGGGGTAAGGCCACCTGTGTTTGAAGTTTTAGATTTCATTTGGGTATCTCCTACGAATAACTTTCTATGTTACCCCCCTTCCTTTTGTAATATGAGAACTATGAGTAGAAACTCGTCTTGGGGTGGAAACTCCTGTTGGGGTAAGGCCAACTGTGATTTAAGTTTTCGATTTCATTAGGGTATCTCCTACGAATAACTTTCTATGTTACCCCCCTCCCTTTTGTAATATGAGAAGTATGAGTGGAGACTCGTGTCGGGGTAAGGCCACCTGTGTTTAAAGTTTTCGATTTCATTAGGGTATCTCCTGCGAATCGCTTTCTATGTTACCCCCTCCCTTTTGTAATATGAGAACTATGAGTGGAGACTCGTGTTGGGGTAAGGCCAACTGTGTTTGAAATTTTCGATTTCATTAGGGTATCTCCTACGAATAACTTTCTATGTTACCTCCCTCCCTTTTGTAATATGAGAACTATGAGTGGAGACTCGTGTTGGGGTAAAGCCACCTGCGTTTGAAGTTTTCGATTTCATTAGGGTATCTCCTACGAATAACTTTCTATGTTACCCCCCTTCCTTTTGTAATATGAGAACTATGAGTAGAAACTCGTGTTGGGTTGGAAACTCGTGTTGGGGTGAGGCCACCTGTGTTTGAAGTTTTCGATTTCATTAGGGTATCTCCTACGAATAACTTTCTATGTTACCCCCCTTCCTTTTGTAATATGAGAACTATGAGTGGAAGCTCGTGTTGGGGTGGAAACTCGTGTTGGGGTAAGGCCAACTTTGTTTGAAGTTTTCGATTTCATTAGGGTATCTCCTACGAATAACTTTCTATGTTACCCCCCTCCCTTTTGTAATATGAGAACTATGAGTGGAGACTCGTGTTGGGGTAAGGCCACCTGTGTTTGAAGTTTTCCATTTCATTAGGGTATCTCCAACGAATAACTTTCTATGTTACCCCCCTCTTTTGTAATAGGAGAACTATCAGTGGAGACTCGTGTTGGGGTAAGGCGAACTGTGTTTGAAGTTTTCGATTTCATTAGGGTATCTTCCACGAATAACTGTCTATGTTAGCCCCTTCCTTATGTAATACTAGAACTATGAGCGGAGACTCGTGTTGGGGTAAGGCCAACTGTGTTTGAAGTTTTCGATTTCATTAGGGTATCTCCTACGAATAACTTTCTATGTTACCCCCCTCCCTTTTGTAATATGAGAACTATGAGTGGAGACTCGTGTTGGGGTAAGGCCACCTGTGTTTGAAGTTTTCCATTTCATTAGGGTATCTCCAACGAATAACTTTCTATGTTACCCCCCTCTTTTGTAATAGGAGAACTATGAGTGGAGACTCGTGTTGGGGTAAGGCGAACTGTGTTTGAAGTTTTCGATTTCATTAGGGTATCTTCCACGAATAACTTTCTATGTTACCACCTCCCTTATGTAATACGAGAACTATGAGCGGAGACTCGTGTTTGGGTAAGGCCACCTGTGTTTGAAGTTTTCAATTTCATTAGGGTATCTCCTGCGAATCACTTTCTATGTTACCCCCTCCCTTTTGTAATACGAGAACTATGAGCGGAGACTCATGTTGGGGTAAGGCCAACTGTGTTTGAAGTTTTTGATTTCATTAGGGTATCCCCTATGAATAAATTTTTATGTTACCCCCCTCCCTTTTGTAATATGAGAACTATGAGGGGAGACTCGTGTTGGGGTAAGGCCACCTGTGTTTAAAGTTTTCGATTACATTAGGGTATCTCCTACGAATAACTTTCTATGTTACCCCCCTCCCTTATGTAATATGAGAACTATGAGTGGAGACTCGTGTTGGGGTAAGGCCACCTGTGTTTGAAGTTTTAGATTTCATTTGGGTATCTCCTACGAATAACTTTCTATGTTACCCCCCTTCCTTTTGTAATATGAGAACTATGAGTAGAAACTCGTCTTGGGGTGGAAACTCCTGTTGGGGTAAGGCCAACTGTGATTTAAGTTTTCGATTTCATTAGGGTATCTCCTACGAATAACTTTCTATGTTACCCCCCTCCCTTTTGTAATATGAGAAGTATGAGTGGAGACTCGTGTCGGGGTAAGGCCACCTGTGTTTAAAGTTTTCGATTTCATTAGGGTATCTCCTGCGAATCGCTTTCTATGTTACCCCCTCCCTTTTGTAATATGAGAACTATGAGTGGAGACTCGTGTTGGGGTAAGGCCAACTGTGTTTGAAGTTTTCGATTTCATTAGGGTATCTCCTACGAATAACTTTCTATGTTACCCCCCTCCCTTTTGTAATATGAGAACTATGAGTGGAGACTCGTGTTGGGGTAAGGCCACCTGTGTTTGAAGTTTTCCATTTCATTAGGGTATCTCCAACGAATAACTTTCTATGTTACCCCCCTCTTTTGTAATAGGAGAACTATGAGTGGAGACTCGTGTTGGGGTAAGGCGAACTGTGTTTGAAGTTTTCGATTTCATTAGGGTATCTTCCACGAATAACTTTCTATGTTACCACCTCCCTTATGTAATACGAGAACTATGAGCGGAGACTCGTGTTTGGGTAAGGCCACCTGTGTTTGAAGTTTTCAATTTCATTAGGGTATCTCCTGCGAATCACTTTCTATGTTACCCCCTCCCTTTTGTAATACGAGAACTATGAGCGGAGACTCATGTTGGGGTAAGGCCAACTGTGTTTGAAGTTTTTGATTTCATTAGGGTATCCCCTATGAATAAATTTTTATGTTACCCCCCTCCCTTTTGTAATATGAGAACTATGAGGGGAGACTCGTGTTGGGGTAAGGCCACCTGTGTTTAAAGTTTTCGATTACATTAGGGTATCTCCTACGAATAACTTTCTATGTTACCCCCCTCCCTTATGTAATATGAGAACTATGAGTGGAGACTCGTGTTGGGGTAAGGCCACCTGTGTTTGAAGTTTTAGATTTCATTTGGGTATCTCCTACGAATAACTTTCTATGTTACCCCCCTTCCTTTTGTAATATGAGAACTATGAGTAGAAACTCGTCTTGGGGTGGAAACTCCTGTTGGGGTAAGGCCAACTGTGATTTAAGTTTTCGATTTCATTAGGGTATCTCCTACGAATAACTTTCTATGTTACCCCCCTCCCTTTTGTAATATGAGAAGTATGAGTGGAGACTCGTGTCGGGGTAAGGCCACCTGTGTTTAAAGTTTTCGATTTCATTAGGGTATCTCCTGCGAATCGCTTTCTATGTTACCCCCTCCCTTTTGTAATATGAGAACTATGAGTGGAGACTCGTGTTGGGGTAAGGCCAACTGTGTTTGAAATTTTCGATTTCATTAGGGTATCTCCTACGAATAACTTTCTATGTTACCTCCCTCCCTTTTGTAATATGAGAACTATGAGTGGAGACTCGTGTTGGGGTAAAGCCACCTGCGTTTGAAGTTTTCGATTTCATTAGGGTATCTCCTACGAATAACTTTCTATGTTACCCCCCTTCCTTTTGTAATATGAGAACTATGAGTAGAAACTCGTGTTGGGTTGGAAACTCGTGTTGGGGTGAGGCCACCTGTGTTTGAAGTTTTCGATTTCATTAGGGTATCTCCTACGAATAACTTTCTATGTTACCCCCCTTCCTTTTGTAATATGAGAACTATGAGTGGAAGCTCGTGTTGGGGTGGAAACTCGTGTTGGGGTAAGGCCAACTTTGTTTGAAGTTTTCGATTTCATTAGGGTATCTCCTACGAATAACTTTCTATGTTACCCCCCTCCCTTTTGTAATATGAGAACTATGAGTGGAGACTCGTGTTGGGGTAAGGCCACCTGTGTTTGAAGTTTTCCATTTCATTAGGGTATCTCCAACGAATAACTTTCTATGTTACCCCCCTCTTTTGTAATAGGAGAACTATCAGTGGAGACTCGTGTTGGGGTAAGGCGAACTGTGTTTGAAGTTTTCGATTTCATTAGGGTATCTTCCACGAATAACTTTCTATGCTACCGCCTCCGTTATGTAATACGAGAACTATGAGCGGAGACTCGTGTTGGGGTAAGGCCACCTGTGTTTGAAGTTTTCGATTTCATTAGGGTATCTCCTACGAATAACTTTCTATGTTACCCCCTCCCTTATGTAATACGAGAACTATGAGCGGAGACTCGTGTTGGGGTAAGGCCAACTGTGTTTGAAGTTTTCGATTTCATTAGGGTATCTCCTACAAATAACTTTCTATGTTACCCCCCTCCCTTTTGTAATATGAGAACTATGAGTGGAGACTCGTGTTGGAGTAAGGTCACCTGTGTTTAAAGTTTTCGATTTTATTAGGGTATCTCCTACGAATAACTTTCTATGTTACCCTCCTTCCTTTTGTAATATGAGAACTATGAGTGCAAACTCGTGCTGGGGCAGGGCCAACTGTGTTTGAAGTTTTCGATTTCATTAGGGTATCTCCTACGAATAACTTTCTATGTTACCCCCCTCCGTTATGTAATATCAGAACTATGAGCGGAGAGTGTTGTTGGGGTAAGGCCGTGTTTGAAGTTTTCGATTTCATTAGTGTATCTCCTACGATTCACTTTCTATGTTATTCTTATGGAGTATGAGAACTATGAGTGGAGACTCGTGTTGGGGTAAGGCCACTTGTGTTTGAAGTTTGCGATTTGATTAGGGTATCTCCTATGACTAACTTACATGTTACCCCCCTCCCTTATGTAATATGAGAACTATGAGTGGAGACTCGTGTTGGGGTAAGGCCACCTGTGTTTGAAGTTTTAGATTTCATTAGGGTATCTCCTACGAATA
Source organism: Rhipicephalus microplus (assembly GCF_043290135.1). NCBI lineage: Eukaryota > Metazoa > Arthropoda > Arachnida > Ixodida > Ixodidae > Rhipicephalus > Rhipicephalus microplus. The sequence continues at coordinate 112,714,529 of NC_134707.1, read as the reverse complement.
ACTTTCTATGTTACCCCCTTCCTTTTGTAATATGAGAACTATGAGTAGAAACTCGTCTTGGGGTGGAAACTCCTGTTGGGGTAAGGCCAACTGTGTTTTAAGTTCTCGATTTCATTAGAGTATCTCCTACGAATAACTTTCTATGTTACCCCTCTCGCTTTTGTAATATGAGAACTATGAGTGGAGACTCGTGTTGGGGTAAGGCAACCTGTGTTTGAAGTTTTCGATTTCATTAGGGTATCTCCTACCAATAACTTTCTATGTTACCCCCTTCCTTTTGTAATATGAGAACTATGAGTGGAAGCTCGTGTTGGGGTAAGGCCAACTGTGTTTGAAGTTTTCGATTTCATTAGGGTATCTCCTACGAATAACTTTTTATGTTGCCCCCCTCCATTTTGTAATATGAGAACTATGAGTGGAGACTCGTGTTGGGGTAAGGCCACCTGTGTTTGAAGTTTTCGATTTCATTAGGGTATCTCCTACGACTAACTTTCTATGTTACCCCCTCCTATGTAATACGAGAACTATGAGCGGAGACTCGTGTTGGGGTAAGGCCAACTGTGTTTGAAGTTTTCGATTTCATTAGGGTATCTCCTACGAATAACTTTCTATGTTACCCCCCTCCCTTTTATAATATGAGAAGTATGAGTGGAGACTCGTGTCGGGGTAAGGCCACCTGTGTTTAAAGTTTTCAATTTCATTAGGGTATCTCCTACGAATCACTTTATATGTTACCCCCCTCCCTTTTGTAATATGAGAACTATGAGTGGAGACTTGTGTTGGGGTAAGGCCACCTGTGTTTGATGTTTTCCATTTCATTAGGGTATCTCCAACGAATAACTTTCTATGTTACCCCCCTCTTTTGTATTAGGAGAACTATGAGTGGAGACTCATGTTGGGGTAAGGCGAACTGTGTTTGAAGTTTTCGATTTCATTAGGGTATCTTCCACGAATAACTTTCTATGTTACCGCCTCCCTTATGTAATACGAGAACTGTGAGCGGAGACTCGTGTTGGGGTAAGGCCACCGTGTTTAGGTTTTCGATTTCATTAGGGTATCTCCTACGAATAACTTTCTATGTTACCCCCCTCCCTTTTGTAATATGAGAACTATGATTGGAGACTCGTGTTGGGGTAAGGCCACCTGTGTTTAAAGTTTTCGATTACAATAGGGTATCTCCTACGAATAACTTTCTATGTTACCCCCCTCCCTTGTGTAATATGAGAACTATGAGTGGAGACTCGTGTTGGGGTAAGGCCACCTGTGTTTGAAGTTTTAGATTTCATTAGGGTATCTCCTACGAATAACTTTCTATGTTACCCCCTTCCTTTTGTAATATGAGAACTATGAGTAGAAACTCGTCTTGGGGTGGAAACTCCTGTTGGGGTAAGGTCAACTGTGTTTTAAGTTTTCGATTTCATTAGGGTATCTCCTACGAATAACTTTCTATGGTACCCCCTATCTTTTGTAATATGAGAACTATGAGTGGAGACTCGTGTTGGGGTGAGGCCACCTGTGTTTGAAGTTTTCGATTTCACTAGGGTATCTCCTACGAATAACTTTCTATGTTACCCCCCTTCCTTTTGTAATACGAGAACTATGAGTGGAAGCTCGTGTTGGGGTGGAAACTCGTGTTGGGGTAAGGCCAACTGTGTTTGAAGTTTTCGATTTCATTAGGGTATCTCCTACGACTAACTTTCTATGTTACCCCCTCCCTTATGTAATACTAGAACTATGAGCGGAGACTCGTGTCGGGGTAAGGCCATCTGTGTTTGAAGTTTTCGATTTCATTAGGGTATCTCCTACGACTAACTGTCTATGTTACCCCCTTCCTTATGTAATACGAGAACTATGAGCGGAGACTCGTGTTGGGGTAAGGCCACCTGTGTTTGAAGTTTTCAATTTCATTAGGGTATCTCCTGCGAATCACTTTCTATGTTACCCCCTCCCTTTTGTAATACGAGAACTATGAGCGGAGACTCATGTTGGGGTAAGGCCAACTGTGTTTGAAGTTTTTGATTTCATTAGGGTATCCCCTATGAATAAATTTTTATGTTACACCCCTCCCTTTTGTAATATGAGAACTATGAGGGGAGACTCGTGTTGGGGTAAGGCCACCTGTGTTTAAAGTTTTCGATTACATTAGGGTATCTCCTACGAATAACTTTCTATGTTACCCCCCTCCCTTATGTAATATGAGAACTATGAGTGGAGACTCGTGTTGGGGTAAGGCCACCTGTGTTTGAAGTTTTAGATTTCATTTGGGTATCTCCTACGAATAACTTTCTATGTTACCCCCCTTCCTTTTGTAATATGAGAACTATGAGTAGAAATTCGTCTTGGGGTGGAAACTCCTGTTGGGGTAAGGCCAACTGTGATTTAAGTTTTCGATTTCATTAGGGTATCTCCTACGAATAACTTTCTATGTTACCCCCCTCCCTTTTGTAATATGAGAAGTATGAGTGGAGACTCGTGTCGGGGTAAGGCCACCTGTGTTTAAAGTTTTCGATTTCATTAGGGTATCTCCTGCGAATCACTTTCTATGTTACCCCCTCCCTTTTGTAATATGAGAACTATGAGTGGAGACTCGTGTTGGGGTAAGGCGAACTGTGTTTGAAGTTTTCGATTTCATTAGGGTATCTTCCACGAATAACTTTCTATGTTACCGCCTCCCTTATGTAATACGAGAACTATGAGCGGAGACTCGTGTTGGGGTAAGGCCACCTGTGTTTGAAGTTTTCGATTTCATTAGGGTATCTCCTACGAATAACTTTATATGTTACCCCCCCCCCTTATGTAATACGAGAACTATGAGCGGAGACTCGTGTTGGGGTAAGGCCAACTGTGTTTGAAGTTTTCGATTTCATTAGGGTATCTCCTACGAATAACTTTCTATGTTACCTTCTTCCTTTTGTAATATGAGAACTATGAGTAGAAACTCGTTTTGGGTTGGAAACTCGTGTTGGGGTAAGGCCAACTGTGTTTGAAATTTTCGATTTCATTAGGGTATCTCCTACGAATAACTTTCTATGTTACCTCCCTCCCTTTTGTAATATCAGAACTATGAGTGGAGACTCGTGTTGGGGTAAAGCCACCTGCGTTTGAAGTTTTCGATTTCATTATGGTATCTCCTACGAATAACTTTCTATGTTACCCCCCTTCCTTTTGTAATATGAGAACTATGAGTAGAAACTCGTGTTGGGTTGGAAACTCGTGTTGGGGTGAGGCCACCTGTGTTTGAAGTTTTCGATTTCATTAGGGTATCTCCTACGAATAACTTTCTATGTTACCCCCCTTGCTTTTGTAATATGAGAACTATGAGTGGAAGCTCGTGTTGGGGTGGAAACTCGTGTTGGGGTAAGGCCAACTGTGTTTGAAGTTTTCGATTTCATTAGGGTATCTCCTACGAATAACTTTCTATGTTACCCCCCTCCATTTTGTAATATGAGAACTATGAGTGGAGACTCGTGTTGGGGTAAGGCCAACTGTGTTTGAAGTTTTCGATTTCATTAGGGTATCTCCTACGAATAACTTTCTATGTTACCCCCCTCCCTTTTGTAATATGAGAACTATGAGTGGAGACTCGTGTTGGGGTAAGGCCACCTGTGTTTGAAGTTTTCCATTTCATTAGGGTATCTCCAACGAATAAATTTCTATGTTACCCCCCTCTTTTGTAATAGGAGAACTATGAGTGGAGACTCGTGTTGGGGTAAGGCGAACTGTGTTTGAAGTTTTCGATTTCATTAGGGTATCTTCCACGAATAACTTTCTATGTTACCGCCTCCGTTATGTAATACGAGAACTATGAGCGGAGACTCGTGTTGGGGTAAGGCCACCTGTGTTTGAAGTTTTCGATTTCATTAGGGTATCTCCTACGAATAACTTTCTATGTTACCCCCTCCCTAATGTAATACGAGAACTATGAGCGGAGACTCGTGTTGGGGTAAGGCCAACTGTGTTTGAAGTTTTCGATTTCATTAGGATATCTCCTACGAATAACTTTCTATGTTACCCCCCTCCCTTTTGTAATATGAGAACTATGAGTGGAGACTCGTGTTGGGGTAAGGTCACCTGTGTTTAAAGTTTTCGATTTCATTAGGGTATCTCCTACGAATAACTTTCTATGTTACCCTCCTTCCTTTTGTAATATGAGAACTATGAGTAGAAACTCGTGTTGGGTTGGAAACTGGTGTTGGGGTAAGGCCAACTGTGTTTGAAATTTTCGATTTCATTAGGGTATCTCCTACGAATAACTTTCTATGTTACCTCCCTCCCTTTTGTAATATGAGAACTATGAGTGGAGACTCGTGTTGGGGTAAAGCCACCTGCGTTTGAAGTTTTCGATTTCATTAGGGTATCTCCTACGAATCACTTTCCATGTTACCCCCTCCCTTTTGTAATATGAGAACTATGAGTGGAGACTCGTGTTGGGGTAAGGCGAACTGTGTTTGAAGTTTTCGATTTCATTAGGGTATCTTCCACGAATAACTTTCTATGTTACCGCCTCCCTTATGTAATACGAGAACTATGAGCGGAGACTCGTGTTGGGGTAAGGCCACCTGTGTTTGAAGTTTTCGATTTCATTAGGGTATCTCCTACGAATAACTCTATATGTTACCCCCCCCCCTTATGTAATACGAGAACTATGAGCGGAGACTCGTGTTGGGGTAAGGCCAACTGTGTTTGAAGTTTTCGATTTCATTAGGGTATCTCCAACGAATAAATTTCTATGTTACCCCCCTCTTTTGTAATAGGAGAACTATGAGTGGAGACTCGTGTTGGGGTAAGGCGAACTGTGTTTGAAGTTTTCGATTTCATTAGGGTATCTTCCACGAATAACTTTCTATGTTACCGCCTCCGTTATGTAATACGAGAACTATGAGCGGAGACTCGTGTTGGGGTAAGGCCACCTGTGTTTGAAGTTTTCGATTTCATTAGGGTATCTCCTACGAATAACTTTCTATGTTACCCCCTCCCTAATGTAATACGAGAACTATGAGCGGAGACTCGTGTTGGGGTAAGGCCAACTGTGTTTGAAGTTTTCGATTTCATTAGGATATCTCCTACGAATAACTTTCTATGTTACCCCCCTCCCTTTTGTAATATGAGAACTATGAGTGGAGACTCGTGTTGGGGTAAGGTCACCTGTGTTTAAAGTTTTCGATTTCATTAGGGTATCTCCTACGAATAACTTTCTATGTTACCCCCCTTCCTTTTGTAATATGAGAACTATGAGTAGAAACTCGTCTTGGGGTGGAAACTCCTGTTGGGGTAAGGCCAACTGTGATTTAAGTTTTCGATTTCATTAGGGTATCTCCTACGAATAACTTTCTATGTTACCCCCCTCCCTTTTGTAATATGAGAAGTATGAGTGGAGACTCGTGTCGGGGTAAGGCCACCTGTGTTTAAAGTTTTCGATTTCATTAGGGTATCTCCTGCGAATCACTTTCCATGTTACCCCCTCCCTTTTGTAATATGAGAACTATGAGTGGAGACTCGTGTTGGGGTAAGGCGAACTGTGTTTGAAGTTTTCGATTTCATTAGGGTATCTTCCACGAATAACTTTCTATGTTACCGCCTCCCTTATGTAATACGAGAACTATGAGCGGAGACTCGTGTTGGGGTAAGGCCACCTGTGTTTGAAGTTTTCGATTTCATTAGGGTATCTCCTACGAATAACTCTATATGTTACCCCCCCCCCTTATGTAATACGAGAACTATGAGCGGAGACTCGTGTTGGGGTAAGGCCAACTGTGTTTGAAGTTTTCGATTTCATTAGGGTATCTTCTACGAATAACTTTCTATGTTACCCTCCTTCCTTTTGTATTATGAGAACTATGAGTGGAAACTCGTGCTGGGGCAGGGCCAACTGTGTTTGAAGTTTTCGATTTCATTAGGGTATCTCCTACGAATAACTTTCTATGTTACCCCCCTCCCTTATGTAATATGAGAACTATGAGTGGAGACTCGTGTTGGGGTAAGGCCACGTGTGTTTGAAGTTTTCGATTTCATTAGGGTATCTACTACGAATAACTTTCTATGTTACCTTCTTCCTTTTGTAATATGAGAACTATGAGTAGAAACTCGTGTTGGGTTGGAAACTCGTGTTGGGGTAAGGCCAACTGTGTTTGAAATTTTCGATTTCATTAGGGTATCTCCTACGAATAACTTTCTATGTTACCTCCCTCCCTTTTGTAATATGAGAACTATGAGTGGAGACTCGTGTTGGGGTAAAGCCACCTGCGTTTGAAGTTTTCGATTTCATTAGGGTATCTCCTACGAATAACTTTCTATGTTACCCCCCTTCCTTTTGTAATATGAGAACTATGAGTAGAAACTCGTGTTGGGTTGGAAACTCGTGTTGGGGTGAGGCCACCTGTGTTTGAAGTTTTCGATTTCATTAGGGTATCTCCTACGAATAACTTTCTATGTTACCTTCTTCCTTTTGTAATATGAGAACTATGAGTAGAAACTCGTGTTGGGTTGGAAACTCGTGTTGGGGTAAGGCCAACTGTGTTTGAAATTTTCGATTTCATTAGGGTATCTCCTACGAATAACTTTCTATGTTACCTCCCTCCCTTTTGTAATATGAGAACTATGAGTGGAGACTCGTGTTGGGGTAAGGCCACCTGTGTTTGAAGTTTTCCATTTCATTAGGGTATCTCCAACGAATAAATTTCTATGTTACCCCCCTCTTTTGTAATAGGAGAACTATGAGTGGAGACTCGTGTTGGGGTAAGGCGAACTGTGTTTGAAGTTTTCGATTTCATTAGGGTATCTTCCACGAATAACTTTCTATGTTACCGCCTCCGTTATGTAATACGAGAACTATGAGCGGAGACTCGTGTTGGGGTAAGGCCACCTGTGTTTGAAGTTTTCGATTTCATTAGGGTATCTCCTACGAATAACTTTCTATGTTTCCCCCTCCCTTATGTAATACGAGAACTATGAGCGGAGACTCGTGTTGGGGTAAGGCCAACTGTGTTTGAAGTTTTCGATTTCATTAGAATATTTCCTACGAATAACTTTCTATGTTACCCCCCTCCCTTTTGTAATATGAGAACTATGAGTGGAGACTCGTGTTGGGGTAAGGTCACCTGTGTTTAAAGTTTTCGATTTCATTAGGGTATCTCCTACGAATAACTTTCTATGTTACCCCCTTCCTTTTGTAATATGAGAACTATGAGTAGAAACTCGTCTTGGGGTGGAAACTCCTGTTGGGGTAAGGCCAACTGTGATTTAAGTTTTCGATTTCATTAGGGTATCTCCTACGAATAACTTTCTATGTTACCCCCCTCCCTTTTGTAATATGAGAAGTATGAGTGGAGACTCGTGTCGGGGTAAGGCCACCTGTGTTTAAAGTTTTCGATTTCATTAGGGTATCTCCTGCGAATCACTTTCTATGTTACCCCCTCCCTTTTGTAATATGAGAACTATGAGTGGAGACTCGTGTTGGGGTAAGGCGAACTGTGTTTGAAGTTTTCGATTTCATTAGGGTATCTTCCACGAATAACTTTCTATGTTACCGCCTCCCTTATGTAATACGAGAACTATGAGCGGAGACTCGTGTTGGGGTAAGGCCACCTGTGTTTGAAGTTTTCGATTTCATTAGGGTATCTCCTACGAATAACTTTCTATGTTACCCCCTTCCTTTTGTAATATGAGAACTATGAGTAGAAACTCGTCTTGGGGTGGAAACTCCTGTTGGGGTAAGGTCAACTGTGTTTTAAGTTTTCGATTTCATTAGGGTATCTCCTACGAATAACTTTCTATGGTACCCCCTATCTTTTGTAATATGAGAACTATGAGTGGAGACTCGTGTTGGGGTGAGGCCACCTGTGTTTGAAGTTTTCGATTTCACTAGGGTATCTCCTACGAATAACTTTCTATGTTACCCCCCTTCCTTTTGTAATACGAGAACTATGAGTGGAAGCTCGTGTTGGGGTGGAAACTCGTGTTGGGGTAAGGCCAACTGTGTTTGAAGTTTTCGATTTCATTAGGGTATCTCCTACGACTAACTTTCTATGTTACCCCCTCCCTTATGTAATACTAGAACAATGAGCGGAGACTCGTGTCGGGGTAAGGCCATCTGTGTTTGAAGTTTTCGATTTCATTAGGGTATCTCCTACGACTAACTGTCTATGTTACCCCCTTCCTTATGTAATACGAGAACTATGAGCGGAGACTCGTGTTGGGGTAAGGCCACCTGTGTTTGAAGTTTTCAATTTCATTAGGGTATCTCCTGCGAATCACTTTCTATGTTACCCCCTCCCTTTTGTAATACGAGAACTATGAGCGGAGACTCATGTTGGGGTAAGGCCAACTGTGTTTGAAGTTTTTGATTTCATTAGGGTATCCCCTATGAATAAATTTTTATGTTACACCCCTCCCTTTTGTAATATGAGAACTATGAGGGGAGACTCGTGTTGGGGTAAGGCCACCTGTGTTTAAAGTTTTCGATTACATTAGGGTATCTCCTACGAATAACTTTCTATGTTACCCCCCTCCCTTATGTAATATGAGAACTATGAGTGGAGACTCGTGTTGGGGTAAGGCCACCTGTGTTTGAAGTTTTAGATTTCATTTGGGTATCTCCTACGAATAACTTTCTATGTTACCCCCCTTCCTTTTGTAATATGAGAACTATGAGTAGAAATTCGTCTTGGGGTGGAAACTCCTGTTGGGGTAAGGCCAACTGTGATTTAAGTTTTCGATTTCATTAGGGTATCTCCTACGAATAACTTTCTATGTTACCCCCCTCCCTTTTGTAATATGGGAAGTATGAGTGGAGACTCGTGTCGGGGTAAGGCCACCTGTGTTTAAAGTTTTCGATTTCATTAGGGTATCTCCTGCGAATCACTTTCTATGTTACCCCCTCCCTTTTGTAATATGAGAACTATGAGTGGAGACTCGTGTTGGGGTAAGGCGAACTGTGTTTGAAGTTTTCGATTTCATTAGGGTATCTTCCACGAATAACTTTCTATGTTACCGCCTCCCTTATGTAATACGAGAACTATGAGCGGAGACTCGTGTTGGGGTAAGGCCACCTGTGTTTGAAGTTTTCGATTTCATTAGGGTATCTCCTACGAATAACTTTATATGTTACCCCCCCCCCCCTTATGTAATACGAGAACTATGAGCGGAGACTCGTGTTGGGGTAAGGCCAACTGTGTTTGAAGTTTTCGATTTCATTAGGGTATCTCCTACGAATAACTTTCTATGTTACCTTCTTCCTTTTGTAATATGAGAACTATGAGTAGAAACTCGTTTTGGGTTGGAAACTCGTGTTGGGGTAAGGCCAACTGTGTTTGAAATTTTCGATTTCATTAGGGTATCTCCTACGAATAACTTTCTATGTTACCTCCCTCCCTTTTGTAATATGAGAACTATGAGTGGAGACTCGTGTTGGGGTAAAGCCACCTGCGTTTGAAGTTTTCGATTTCATTATGGTATCTCCTACGAATAACTTTCTATGTTACCCCCCTTCCTTTTGTAATATGAGAACTATGAGTAGAAACTCGTGTTGGGTTGGAAACTCGTGTTGGGGTGAGGCCACCTGTGTTTGAAGTTTTCGATTTCATTAGGGTATCTCCTACGAATAACTTTCTATGTTACCCCCCTTGCTTTTGTAATATGAGAACTATGAGTGGAAGCTCGTGTTGGGGTGGAAACTCGTGTTGGGGTAAGGCCAACTGTGTTTGAAGTTTTCGATTTCATTAGGGTATCTCCTACGAATAACTTTCTATGTTACCCCCCTCCATTTTGTAATATGAGAACTATGAGTGGAGACTCGTGTTGGGGTAAGGCCAACTGTGTTTGAAGTTTTCGATTTCATTAGGGTATCTCCTACGAATAACTTTCTATGTTACCCCCCTCCCTTTTGTAATATGAGAACTATGAGTGGAGACTCGTGTTGGGGTAAGGCCACCTGTGTTTGAAGTTTTCCATTTCATTAGGGTATCTCCAACGAATAAATTTCTATGTTACCCCCCTCTTTTGTAATAGGAGAACTATGAGTGGAGACTCGTGTTGGGGTAAGGCGAACTGTGTTTGAAGTTTTCGATTTCATTAGGGTATCTTCCACGAATAACTTTCTATGTTACCGCCTCCGTTATGTAATACGAGAACTATGAGCGGAGACTCGTGTTGGGGTAAGGCCACCTGTGTTTGAAGTTTTCGATTTCATTAGGGTATCTCCTACGAATAACTTTCTATGTTACCCCCTCCCTAATGTAATACGAGAACTATGAGCGGAGACTCGTGTTGGGGTAAGGCCAACTGTGTTTGAAGTTTTCGATTTCATTAGGATATCTCCTACGAATAACTTTCTATGTTACCCCCCTCCCTTTTGTAATATGAGAACTATGAGTGGAGACTCGTGTTGGGGTAAGGTCACCTGTGTTTAAAGTTTTCGATTTCATTAGGGTATCTCCTACGAATAACTTTCTATGTTACCCTCCTTCCTTTTGTAATAGGAGAACTATGAGTAGAAACTCGTGTTGGGTTGGAAACTGGTGTTGGGGTAAGGCCAACTGTGTTTGAAATTTTCGATTTCATTAGGGTATCTCCTACGAATAACTTTCTATGTTACCTCCCTCCCTTTTGTAATATGAGAACTATGAGTGGAGACTCGTGTTGGGGTAAAGCCACCTGCGTTTGAAGTTTTCGATTTCATTAGGGTATCTCCTACGAATAACTTTCTATGTTACCCCCCTTCCTTTTGTAATATGAGAACTATGAGTAGAAACTCGTCTTGGGGTGGAAACTCCTGTTGGGGTAAGGCCAACTGTGATTTAAGTTTTCGATTTCATTAGGGTATCTCCTACGAATAACTTTCTATGTTACCCCCCTCCCTTTTGTAATATGAGAAGTATGAGTGGAGACTCGTGTCGGGGTAAGGCCACCTGTGTTTAAAGTTTTCGATTTCATTAGGGTATCTCCTGCGAATCACTTTCCATGTTACCCCCTCCCTTTTGTAATATGAGAACTATGAGTGGAGACTCGTGTTGGGGTAAGGTGAACTGTGTTTGAAGTTTTCGATTTCATTAGGGTACCTTCCACGAATAACTTTCTATGTTACCGCCTCCCTTATGTAATACGAGAACTATGAGCGGAGACTCGTGTTGGGGTAAGGCCACCTGTGTTTGAAGTTTTCGATTTCATTAGGGTATCTCCTACGAATAACTCTATATGTTACCCCCCCCCCCTTATGTAATACGAGAACTATGAGCGGAGACTCGTGTTGGGGTAAGGCCAACTGTGTTTGAAGTTTTCGATTTCATTAGGGTATCTTCTACGAATAACTTTCTATGTTACCCTCCTTCCTTTTGTATTATGAGAACTATGAGTGGAAACTCGTGCTGGGGCAGGGCCAACTGTGTTTGAAGTTTTCGATTTCATTAGGGTATCTTCTACGAATAACTTTCTATGTTACCCCCCTCCCTTATGTAATATGAGAACTATGAGTGGAGACTCGTGTTGGGGTAAGGCCACGTGTGTTTGAAGTTTTCGATTTCATTAGGGTATCTACTACGAATAACTTTCTATGTTACCTTCTTCCTTTTGTAATATGAGAACTATGAGTAGAAACTCGTGTTGGGTTGGAAACTCGTGTTGGGGTAAGGCCAACTGTGTTTGAAATTTTCGATTTCATTAGGGTATCTCCTACGAATAACTTTCTATGTTACCTCCCTCCCTTTTGTAATATGAGAACTATGAGTGGAGACTCGTGTTGGGGTAAAGCCACCTGCGTTTGAAGTTTTCGATTTCATTAGGGTATCTCCTACGAATAACTTTCTATGTTACCCCCCTTCCTTTTGTAATATGAGAACTATGAGTAGAAACTCGTGTTGGGTTGGAAACTCGTGTTGGGGTGAGGCCACCTGTGTTTGAAGTTTTCGATTTCATTAGGGTATCTCCTACGAATAACTTTCTATGTTACCTTCTTCCTTTTGTAATATGAGAACTATGAGTAGAAACTCGTGTTGGGTTGGAAACTCGTGTTGGGGTAAGGCCAACTGTGTTTGAAATTTTCGATTTCATTAGGGTATCTCCTACGAATAACTTTCTATGTTACCTCCCTCCCTTTTGTAATATGAGAACTATGAGTGGAGACTCGTGTTGGGGTAAGGCCACCTGTGTTTGAAGTTTTCCATTTCATTAGGGTATCTCCAACGAATAAATTTCTATGTTACCCCCCTCTTTTGTAATAGGAGAACTATGAGTGGAGACTCGTGTTGGGGTAAGGCGAACTGTGTTTGAAGTTTTCGATTTCATTAGGGTATCTTCCACGAATAACTTTCTATGTTACCGCCTCCGTTATGTAATACGAGAACTATGAGCGGAGACTCGTGTTGGGGTAAGGCCACCTGTGTTTGAAGTTTTCGATTTCATTAGGGTATCTCCTACGAATAACTTTCTATGTTACCCCCTCCCTTATGTAATACGAGAACTATGAGCGGAGACTCGTGTTGGGGTAAGGCCAACTGTGTTTGAAGTTTTCGATTTCATTAGGATATCTCCTACGAATAACTTTCTATGTTACCCCCCTCCCTTTTGTAATATGAGAACTATGAGTGGAGACTCGTGTTGGGGTAAGGTCACCTGTGTTTAAAGTTTTCGATTTCATTAGGGTATCTCCTACGAATAACTTTCTATGTTACCCTCCTTCCTTTTGTAATATGAGAACTATGAGTAGAAACTCGTGTTGGGTTGGAAACTCGTGTTGGGAAAAGGCCAACTGTGTTTGAAATTTTCGATTTCATTAGGGTATCTCCTACGAATAACTTTCTATGTTACCTCCCTCCCTTTTGTAATATGAGAACTATGAGTGGAGACTCGTGTTGGGGTAAAGCCACCTGCGTTTGAAGTTTTCGATTTCATTAGGGTATCTCCTACGAATAACTTTCTATGTTACCCCCCTTCCTTTTGTAATGTGAGAACTATGAGTAGAAACTCGTCTTGGGGTGGAAACTCCTGTTGGGGTAAGGCCAACTGTGATTTAAGTTTTCGATTTCATTAGGGTATCTCCTACGAATAACTTTCTATGTTACCCCCCTCCCTTTTGTAATATGAGAAGTATGAGTGGAGACTCGTGTCGGGGTAAGGCCACCTGTGTTTAAAGTTTTCGATTTCATTAGGGTATCTCCTGCGAATCACTTTCTATGTTACCCCCTCCCTTTTGTAATATGAGAACTATGAGTGGAGACTCGTGTTGGGGTAAGGCGAACTGTGTTTGAAGTTTTCGATTTCATTAGGGTATCTTCCACGAATAACTTTCTATGTTACCGCCTCCCTTATGTAATACGAGAACTATGAGCGGAGACTCGTGTTGGGGTAAGGCCACCTGTGTTTGAAGTTTTCGATTTCATTAGGGTATCTCCTACGAATAACTCTATATGTTACCCCCCCCTTATGTAATACGAGAACTATGAGCGGAGACTCGTGTTGGGGTAAGGCCAACTGTGTTTGAAGTTTTCGATTTCATTAGGGTATCTTCTACGAATAACTTTCTATGTTACCCTCCTTCCTTTTGTATTATGAGAACTATGAGTGGAAACTCGTGCTGGGGCAGGGCCAACTGTGTTTGAAGTTTTCGATTTCATTAGGGTATCTCCTACGAATAACTTTCTATGTTACCCCCCTCCCTTATGTAATATGAGAACTATGAGTGGAGACTCGTGTTGGGGTAAGGCCACGTGTGTTTGAAGTTTTCGATTTCATTAGGGTATCTCCTACGAATAACTTTCTATGTTACCTTCTTCCTTTTGTAATATGAGAACTATGAGTAGAAACTCGTGTTGGGTTGGAAACTCGTGTTGGCGTAAGGCCAACTGTGTTTGAAATTTTCGATTTCATTAGGGTATCTCCTACGAATAACTTTCTATGTTACCTCCCTCCCTTTTGTAATATGAGAACTATGAGTGGAGACTCGTGTTGGGGTAAAGCCACCTGCGTTTGAAGTTTTCGATTTCATTAGGGTATCTCCTACGAATAACTTTCTATGTTACCCCCCTTCCTTTTGTAATATGAGAACTATGAGTAGAAACTCGTGTTGGGTTGGAAACTCGTGTTGGGGTGAGGCCACCTGTGTTTGAAGTTTTCGATTTCATTAGGGTATCTCCTACGAATAACTTTCTATGTTACCCCCCTTCCTTTTGTAATATCAGAACTATGAGTGGAAGCTCGTGTTGGGGTGGAAACTCGTGTTGGGGTAAGGCCAACTTTGTTTGAAGTTTTCGATTTCATTAGGGTATCTCCTACGAATAACTTTCTATGTTACCCCCCTCCATTTTGTAATATGAGAACTATGAGTGGAGACTCGTCTTGGGGTAAGGCCAACTGTGTTTGAAGTTTTCGATTTCATTAGGGTATCTCCTACGAATAACTTTCTATGTTACCCCCCTCCCTTTTGTAATATGAGAACTATGAGTGGAGACTCGTGTTGGGGTAAGGCCACCTGTGTTTGAAGTTTTCCATTTCATTAGGGTATCTCCAACGAATATCTTTCTATGTTACCCCCCTCTTTTGTAATAGGAGAACTATGAGTGGAGACTCGTGTTGGGGTAAGGCGAACTGTGTTTGAAGTTTTCGATTTCATTAGGGTATCTTCCACGAATAACTTTCTATGTTACCGCCTCCGTTATGTAATACGAGAACTATGAGCGGAGACTCGTGTTGGGGTAAGGCCACCTGTGTTTGAAGTTTTCGATTTCATTAGGGTATCTCCTACGACTAACTTTCTATGTTACCCCCCCCCCTATGTAATACGAGAACTATGAGCGGAGACTCGTGTTGGGGTAAGGCCAACTGTGTTTGAAGTTTTCGATTTCATTAGGGTATCTCCTACGAATAACTTTCTATGTTACCCCCCTCCCTTTTGTAATATGAGAACTATGAGTGGAGACTCGTGTTGGGGTAAGGCAACCTGTGTTTGAAGTTTTCGATTTCATTAGGGTATCTCCTACCAATAACTTTCTATGTTACCCCCTTCCTTTTGTAATATGAGAACTATGAGTGGAAGCTCGTGTTGGGGTAAGGCCAACTGTGTTTGAAGTTTTCGATTTCATTAGGGTATCTCCTACGAATAACTTTTTATGTTGCCCCCCTCCATTTTGTAATATGAGAACTATGAGTGGAGACTCGTGTTGGGGTAAGGCCACCTGTGTTTGAAGTTTTCGATTTCATTAGGGTATCTCCTACGACTAACTTTCTATGTTACCCCCCCCCCTATGTAATACGAGAACTATGAGCGGAGACTCGTGTTGGGGTAAGGCCAACTGTGTTTGAAGTTTTCGATTTCATTAGGGTATCTCCTACGAATAACTTTCTATGTTACCCCCCTCCCTTTTATAATATGAGAAGTATGAGTGGAGACTCGTGTCGGGGTAAGGCCACCTGTGTTTAAAGTTTTCCATTTCATTAGGGTATCTCCAACGAATAACTTTCTATGTTACCCCCCTCTTTTGTATTAGGAGAACTATGAGTGGAGACTCATGTTGGGGTAAGGCGAACTGTGTTTGAAGTTTTCGATTTCATTAGGGTATCTTCCACGAATAACTTTCTATGTTACCGCCTCTCTTATGTAATACGAGAACTGTGAGCGGAGACTCGTGTTGGGTTGGAAACTCGTGTTGGGGTAAGGCCAACTGTGTTTGAAATTTTCGATTTCATTAGGGTATCTCCTACGAATAACTTTCTATGTTACCTCCCTCCCTTTTGTAATATGAGAATTATGAGTGGAGACTCGTGTTGGGGTAAGGCCACCTGTGTTTGAAGTTTTCCATTTCATTAGGGTATCTCCAACGAATAAATTTCTATGTTACCCCCCTCTTTTGTAATAGGAGAACTATGAGTGGAGACTCGTGTTGGGGTAAGGCCAACTGTGTTTGAAGTTTTCGATTTCATTAGGATATCTCCTACGAATAACTTTCTATGTTACCCCCCTCCCTTTTGTAATATGAGAACTATGAGTGGAGACTCGTGTTGGGGTAAGGTCACCTGTGTTTAAAGTTTTCGATTTCATTAGGGTATCTCCTACGAATAACTTTCTATGTTACCCTCCTTCCTTTTGTAATATGAGAACTATGAGTAGAAACTCGTGTTGGGTTGAAAACACGTGTTGGGGTAAGGCCAACTGTGTTTGAAATTTTCGATTTCATTAGGGTATCTCCTACGAATAACTTTCTATGTTACCTCCCTCCCTTTTGTAATATGAGAACTATGAGTGGAGACTCGTGTTGGGGTAAAGCCACCTGCGTTTGAAGTTTTCGATTTCATTAGGGTATCTCCTACGAATAACTTTCTATGTTACCCCCCTTCCTTTTGTAATATGAGAACTATGAGTAGAAACTCGTCTTGGGGTGGAAACTCCTGTTGGGGTAAGGCCAACTGTGATTTAAGTTTTCGATTTCATTAGGGTATCTCCTACGAATAACTTTCTATGTTACCCCCCTCCCTTTTGTAATATGAGAAGTATGAGTGGAGACTCGTGTCGGGGTAAGGCCACCTGTGTTTAAAGTTTTCGATTTCATTAGGGTATCTCCTGCGAATCACTTTCTATGTTACCCCCTCCCTTTTGTAATATGAGAACTATGAGTGGAGACTCGTGTTGGGGTAAGGCGAACTGTGTTTGAAGTTTTCGATTTCATTAGGGTATCTTCCACGAATAACTTTCTATGTTACCGCCTCCCTTATGTAATACGAGAACTATGAGCGGAGACTCGTGTTGGGGTAAGGCCACCTGTGTTTGAAGTTTTCGATTTCATTAGGGTATCTCCTACGAATAACTCTATATGTTACCCCCCCCTTATGTAATACGAGAACTATGAGCGGAGACTCGTGTTGGGGTAAGGCCAACTGTGTTTGAAGTTTTCGATTTCATTAGGGTATCTTCTACGAATAACTTTCTATGTTACCCTCCTTCCTTTTGTATTATGAGAACTATGAGTGGAAACTCGTTCTGGGGCAGGGCCAACTGTGTTTGAAGTTTTCGATTTCATTAGGGTATCTCCTACGAATAACTTTCTATGTTACCCCCCTCCCTTATGTAATATGAGAACTATGAGTGGAGACTCGTGTTGGGGTAAGGCCACGTGTGTTTGAAGTTTTCGATTTCATTAGGGTATCTCCTACGAATAACTTTCTATGTTACCTTCTTCCTTTTGTAATATGAGAACTATGAGTAGAAACTCGTGTTGGGTTGGAAACTCGTGTTGGGGTAAGGCCAACTGTGTTTGAAATTTTCGATTTCATTAGGGTATCTCCTACGAATAACTTTCTATGTTACCTCCCTCCCTTTTGTAATATGAGAACTATGAGTGGAGACTCGTGTTGGGGTAAAGCCACCTGCGTTTGAAGTTTTCGATTTCATTAGGGTATCTCCTACGAATAACTTTCTATGTTACCCCCCTTCCTTTTGTAATATGAGAACTATGAGTAGAAACTCGTGTTGGGTTGGAAACTCGTGTTGGGGTGAGGCCACCTGTGTTTAAGTTTTCGATTTCATTAGGGTATCTCCTACGAATAACTTTCTATGTTACCCCCCTTCCTTTTGTAATATGAGAACTATGAGTGGAAGCTCGTGTTGGGGTGGAAACTCGTGTTGGGGTAAGGCCAACTTTGTTTGAAGTTTTCGATTTCATTAGGGTATCTCCTACGAATAACTTTCTATGTTACCCCCCTCCATTTTGTATTATGAGAACTATGAGTGGAGACTCGTCTTGGGGTAAGGCCAACTGTGTTTGAAGTTTTCGATTTCATTAGGGTATCTCCTACGAATAACTTTCTATGTTACCCCCCTCCCTTTTGTAATATGAGAACTATGAGTGGAGGCTCGTGTTGGGGTAAGGCCACCTGTGTTTGAAGTTTTCCATTTCATTAGGGTATCTCCAACGAACAACTTTCTATGTTACCCCCCTCTTTTGTAATAGGAGAACTATGAGTGGAGACTCGTGTTGGGGTAAGGCGAACTGTGTTTGAAGTTTTCGATTTCATTAGGGTATCTTCCACGAATAACTTTCTATGTTACCGCCTCCGTTATGTAATACGAGAACTATGAGCGGAGACTCGTGTTGGGGTAAGGCCACCTGTGTTTGAAGTTTTCGATTTCATTAGGGTATCTCCTACGACTAACTTTCTATGTTACCCCCCCCCTATGTAATACGAGAACTATGAGCGGAGACTCGTGTTGGGGTAAGGCCAACTGTGTTTGAAGTTTTCGATTTCATTAGGGTATCTCCTACGAATAACTTTTTATGTTGCCCCCCTCCATTTTGTAATATGAGAACTATGAGTGGAGACTCGTGTTGGGGTAAGGCCACCTGTGTTTGAAGTTTTCGATTTCATTAGGGTATCTCCTACCAATAACTTTCTATGTTACCCCCTTCCTTTTGTAATATGAGAACTATGAGTGGAAGCTCGTGTTGGGGTAAGGCCAACTGTGTTTGAAGTTTTCGATTTCATTAGGGTATCTCCTACGAATAACTTTTTATGTTGCCCCCCTCCATTTTGTAATATGAGAACTATGAGTGGAGACTCGTGTTGGGGTAAGGCCACCTGTGTTTGAAGTTTTCGATTTCATTAGGGTATCTCCTACGACTAACTTTCTATGTTACCCCCCCCCCCCTATGTAATACGAGAACTATGAGCGGAGACTCGTGTTGGGGTAAGGCCAACTGTGTTTGAAGTTTTCGATTTCATTAGGGTATCTCCTACGAATAACATTCTATGTTACCCCCCTCCCTTTTATAATATGAGAAGTATGAGTGGAGACTCGTGTCGGGGTAAGGCCACCTGTGTTTAAAGTTTTCAATTTCATTAGGGTATCTCCTACGAATCACTTTATATGTTACCCCCCTCCCTTTTGTAATATGAGAACTATGAGTGGAGACTTGTGTTGGGGTAAGGCCACCTGTGTTTGATGTTTTCCATTTCATTAGGGTATCTCCAACGAATAACTTTCTATGTTACCCCCTCTTTTGTATTAGGAGAACTATGAGTGGATACTCATGTTGGGGTAAGGCGAACTGTGTTTGAAGTTTTCGATTTCATTAGGGTATCTTCCACGAATAACTTTCTATGTTACCGCCTCCCTTATGTAATACGAGAACTGTGAGCGGAGACTCGTGTTGGGGTAAGGCCACCGTGTTTAAGTTTTCGATTTCATTAGGGTATCTCCTACGAATAACTTTCTAGTTACCCCCCTCCCTTTTGTAATATGAGAACTATGATTGGAGACTCGTGTTGGGGTAAGGCCACCTGTGTTTAAAGTTTTCGATTACATTAGGGTATCTCCTACGAATAACTTTCTATGTTACCCCCCTCCCTTATGTAATATGAGAACTATGAGTGGAGACTCGTGTTGGGGTAAGGCCACCTGTGTTTGAAGTTTTAGATTTCATTAGGGTATCTCCTACGAATAACTTTCTATGTTACCCCCCTTCCTTTTGTAATATGAGAACTATGAGTAGAAACTCGTCTTGGGGTGGAAACTCCTGTTGGGGTAAGGTCAACTGTGTTTTAAGTTTTCGATTTCATTAGGGTATCTCCTACGAATAACTTTTTTATGGTACCCCCTATCTTTTGTAATATGAGAACTATGAGTGGAGACTCGTGTTGGGGTGAGGCCACCTGTGTTTGAAGTTTTCGATTTCACTAGAGTATCTCCTACGAATAACTTTCTATGTTACCCCCCTTCCTTTTGTAATATGAGAACTATGAGTGGAAGCTCGTGTTGGGGTAAGGCCAACTGTGTTTGAAGTTTTCGATTTCATTAGGGTATCTCCTACGACTAACTTTCTATGTTACCCCCTCCCTTATGTAATACTAGAACTATGAGCGGAGACTCGTGTCGGGGTAAGGCCATCTGTGTTTGAAGTTTTCGATTTCATTAGGGTATCTCCTAAGACTAACTGTCTATGTTACCCCCTTCCTTATGTAATACGAGAACTATGAGCGGAGACTCGTGTTGGGGTAAGGCCACCTGTGTTTGAAGTTTTCAATTTCATTAGGGTATCTCCTGCGAATCACTTTCTATGTTACCCCCTCCCTTTTGTAATACGAGAACTACGAGCGGAGACTCATGTTGGGGTAAGGCCAACTGTGTTTGAAGTTTTTGATTTGATTAGGGTATCCCCTATGAATAAATTTTTATGTTACACCCCTCCCTTTTGTAATATGAGAACTATGAGGGGAGACTCGTGTTGGGGTAAGGCCACCTGTGTTTAAAGTTTTCGATTACATTAGGGTATCTCCTACGAATAACTTTCTATGTTACCCCCCTTCCTTTTGTAATATGAGAACTATGAGTAGAAATTCGTCTTGGGGTGAAAACTCCTGTTGGGGTAAGGCCAACTGTGATTTAGGTTTTCGATTTCATTAGGGTATCTCCTACGAATAACTTTCTATGTTACCCCCCTCCCTTTTGTAATATGAGAAGTATGAGTGGAGACTCGTGTCGGGGTAAGGCCACCTGTGTTTAAAGTTTTCGATTTCATTAGGGTATCTCCTGCGAATCACTTTCTATGTTACCCCCTCCCTTTTGTAATATGAGAACTATGAGTGGAGACTCGTGTTGGGGTAAGGCGAACTGTGTTTGAAGTTTTCGATTTCATTAGGGTATCTTCCACGAATAACTTTCTATGTTACCGCCTCCCTTATGTAATACGAGAACTATGAGCGGAGACTCGTGTTGGGGTAAGGCCACCTGTGTTTGAAGTTTTCGATTTCATTAGGGTATCTCCTACGAATAACTTTATATGTTACCCCCCCCCCCCTTATGTAATACGAGAACTATGAGCGGAGACTCGTGTTGGGGTAAGGCCAACTGTGTTTGAAGTTTTCGATTTCATTAGGTTATCTCCTACGAATAACTTTCTATGTTACCTTCTTCCTTTTGTAATATGAGAACTATGAGTAGAAACTCGGGTTGGGTTGGAAACTCGTGTTGGGGTAAGGCCAACTGTGTTTGAAATTTTCGATTTCATTAGGGTATCTCCTACGAATAACTTTCTATGTTACCTCCCTCCCTTTTGTAATATGAGAACTATGAGTGGAGACTCGTGTTGGGGTAAAGCCACCTGCGTTTGAAGTTTTCAATTTCATTAGGGTATCTCCTACGAATAACTTTCTATGTTACCCCCTTCCTTTTGTAATATGAGAACTATGAGCAGAAACTCGTGTTGGGTTGGAAACTCGTGTTGGGGTGAGGCCACCTGTGTTTGAAGTTTTCGATTTCATTAGGGTATCTCCTACGAATAACTTTCTATGTTACCCCCCTTGCTTTTGTAATATGAGAACTATGAGTGGAAGCTCGTGTTGGGGTGGAAACTCGTGTTGGGGTAAGGCCAACTGTGTTTGAAGTTTTCGATTTCATTAGGGTATCTTCCACGAATAACTTTCTATGTTACCGCCTCCATTATGTAATACGAGAACTATGAGCGGAGACTCGTGTTGGGGTAAGGCCACCTGTGTTTGAAGTTTTCGATTTCATTAGGGTATCTCCTACGAATAACTTTCTATGTTACCCCCTCCCTTATGTAATACGAGAACTATGAGCGGAGACTCGTGTTGGGGTAAGGCCAACTGTGTTTGAAGTTTTCGATTTCATTAGGATATCTCCTACGAATAACTTTCTATGTTATCCCCCTCCCTTTTGTAATATGAGAACTATGAGTGGAGACTCGTGTTGGGGTAAGGTCACCTGTGTTTAAAGTTTTCGATTTCATTAGGGTATCTCCTACGAATAACTTTCTATGTTACCCTCCTTCCTTTTGTAATATGAGAACTATGAGTAGAAACTCGTGTTGGGTTGGAAACTCGTGTTGGGGTAAGGCCAACTGTGTTTGAAATTTTCGATTTCATTAGGGTATCTCCTACGAATAACTTTCTATGTTACCTCCCTCCCTTTTGTAATATGAGAACTATGAGTGGAGACTCGTGTTGGGGTAAAGCCACCTGCGTTTGAAGTTTTCGATTTCATTAGGGTATCTCCTACGAATAACTTTCTATGTTACCCCCCTTCCTTTTGTAATATGAGAACTATAAGTAGAAACTCGTCTTGGGGTGGAAACTCCTGTTGGGGTAAGGCCAACTGTGATTTAAGTTTTCGATTTCATTAGGGTATCTCCTACGAATAACTTTCTATGTTACCCCCCTCCCTTTTGTAATATGAGAAGTATGAGTGGAGACTCGTGTCGGGGTAAGGCCACCTGTGTTTAAAGTTTTCGATTTCATTAGGGTATCTCCTGCGAATCACTTTCTATGTTACCCCCTCCCTTTTGTAATATGAGAACTATGAGTGGAGACTCGTGTTGGGGTAAGGCGAACTGTGTTTGAAGTTTTCGATTTCATTAGGGTATCTTCCACGAATAACTTTCTATGTTACCGCCTCCCTTATGTAATACGAGAACTATGAGCGGAGACTCGTGTTGGGGTAAGGCCACCTGTGTTTGAAGTTTTCGATTTCATTAGGGTATCTCCTACGAATAACTCTATATGTTACCCCCCCCCCCTTATGTAATACGAGAACTATGAGCGGAGACTCGTGTTGGGGTAAGGCCAACTGTGTTTGAAGTTTTCGATTTCATTAGGGTATCTTCTACGAATAACTTTCTATGTTACCCTCCTTCCTTTTGTATTATGAGAACTATGAGTGGAAACTCGTGCTGGGGCAGGGCCAACTGTGTTTGAAGTTTTCGATTTCATTAGGGTATCTCCTACGAATAACTTTCTATGTTACCCCCCTCCCTTATGTAATATGAGAACTATGAGTGGAGACTCGTGTTGGGGTAAGGCCACGTGTGTTTGAAGATTTCGATTTCATTAGGGTATCTCCTACGAATAACTTTCTATGTTACCTTCTTCCTTTTGTAATATGAGAACTATGAGTAGAAACTCGTGTTGGGTTGGAAACTCGTGTTGGCGTAAGGCCAACTGTGTTTGAAATTTTCGATTTCATTAGGGTATCTCCTACGAATAACTTTCTATGTTACCTCCCTCCCTTTTGTAATATGAGAACTATGAGTGGAGACTCGTGTTGGGGTAAAGCCACCTGCGTTTGAAGTTTTCGATTTCATTAGGGTATCTCCTACGAATAACTTTCTATGTTACCCCCCTTCCTTTTGTAATATGAGAACTATGAGTAGAAACTCGTGTTGGGTTGGAAACTCGTGTTGGGGTGAGGCCACCTGTGTTTGAAGTTTTCGATTTCATTAGGGTATCTCCTACGAATAACTTTCTATGTTACCCCCCTTCCTTTTGTAATATGAGAACTATGAGTGGAAGCTCGTGTTGGGGTGGAAACTCGTGTTGGGGTAAGGCCAACTTTGTTTGAAGTTTTTGATTTCATTAGGGTATCTCCTACGAATAACTTTCTATGTTACCCCCCTCCATTTTGTAATATGAGAACTATGAGTGGAGACTCGTCTTGGGGTAAGGCCAACTGTGTTTGAAGTTTTCGATTTCATTAGGGTATCTCCTACGAATAACTTTCTATGTTACCCCCCTCCCTTTTGTAATATGAGAACTATGAGTGGAGACTCGTGTTGGGGTAAGGCCACCTGTGTTTGAAGTTTTCCATTTCATTAGGGTATCTCCAACGAATAACTTTCTATGTTACCCCCCTCTTTTGTAATAGGAGAACTATGAGTGGAGACTCGTGTTGGGGTAAGGCGAACTGTGTTTGAAGTTTTCGATTTCATTAGGGTATCTTCCACGAATAACTTTCTATGTTACCGCCTCCGTTATGTAATACGAGAACTATGAGCGGAGACTCGTGTTGGGGTAAGGCCACCTGTGTTTGAAGTTTTCGATTTCATTAGGGTATTTCCTACGACTAACTTTCTATGTTACCCCCCCCTATGTAATACGAGAACTATGAGCGGAGACTCGTGTTGGGGTAAGGCCAACTGTGTTTGAAGTTTTCGATTTCATTAGGGTATCTCCTACGAATAACTTTCTATGTTACCCCCCTCCCTTTTGTAATATGAGAACTATGAGTGGAGACTCGTGTTGGGGTAAGGCAACCTGTGTTTGAAGTTTTCGATTTCATTAGGGTATCTCCTACCAATAACTTTCTATGTTACCCCCTTCCTTTTGTAATATGAGAACTATGAGTGGAAGCTCGTGTTGGGGTAAGGCCAACTGTGTTTGAAGTTTTCGATTTCATTAGGGTATCTCCTACGAATAACTTTTTATGTTGCCCCCCTCCATTTTGTAATATGAGAACTATGAGTGGAGACTCGTGTTGGGGTAAGGCCACCTGTGTTTGAAGTTTTCGATTTCATTAGGGTATCTCCTACGACTAACTTTCTATGTTACCCCCCCCCTATGTAATACGAGAACTATGAGCGGAGACTCGTGTTGGGGTAAGGCCAACTGTGTTTGAAGTTTTCGATTTCATTAGGGTATCTCCTACGAATAACTTTCTATGTTACCCCCCTCCCTTTTATAATATGAGAAGTATGAGTGGAGACTCGTGTCGGGGTAAGGCCACCTGTGTTTAAAGTTTTCAATTTCATTAGGGTATCTCCTACGAATCACTTTATATGTTACCCCCCTCCCTTTTGTAATATGAGAACTATGAGTGGAGACTTGTGTTGGGGTAAGGGAACCTGTGTTTGATGTTTTCCATTTCATTAGGGTATCTCCAACGAATAACTTTCTATGTTACCCCCTCTTTTGTATTAGGAGAACTATGAGTGGAGACTCATGTTGGGGTAAGGCGAACTGTGTTTGAAGTTTTCGATTTCATTAGGGTATCTTCCACGAATAACTTTCTATGTTACCGCCTCCCTTATGTAATACGAGAACTGTGAGCGGAGACTCGTGTTGGGGTAAGGCCACCGTGTTTAAGTTTTCGATTTCATTAGGGTATCTCCTACGAATAACTTTCTAGTTACCCCCCTCCCTTTTGTAATATGAGAACTATGATTGGAGACTCGTGTTGGGGTAAGGCCACCTGTGTTTAAAGTTTTCGATTACATTAGGGTATCTCCTACGAATAACTTTCTATGTTACCCCCCTCCCTTATGTAATATGAGAACTATGAGTGGAGACTCGTGTTGGGGTAAGGCCACCTGTGTTTGAAGTTTTAGATTTCATTAGGGTATCTCCTACGAATAACTTTCTATGTTACCCCCCTTCCTTTTGTAATATGAGAACTATGAGTAGAAACTCGTCTTGGGGTGGAAACTCCTGTTGGGGTAAGGTCAACTGTGTTTTAAGTTTTCGATTTCATTAGGGTATCTCCTACGAATAACTTTTTTATGGTACCCCCTATCTTTTGTAATATGAGAACTATGAGTGGAGACTCGTGTTGGGGTGAGGCCACCTGTGTTTGAAGTTTTCGATTTCACTAGGGTATCTCCTACGAATAACTTTCTATGTTACCCCCCTTCCTTTTGTAATATGAGAACTATGAGTGGAAGCTCGTGTTGGGGTAAGGCCAACTGTGTTTGAAGTTTTCGATTTCA
This sequence comes from Rhipicephalus microplus, assembly GCF_043290135.1. Lineage (NCBI taxonomy): Eukaryota > Metazoa > Arthropoda > Arachnida > Ixodida > Ixodidae > Rhipicephalus > Rhipicephalus microplus. The sequence continues at coordinate 112,689,057 of NC_134707.1, read as the reverse complement.
TTAGGGTATCTCCTACGACTAACTTTCTATGTTACCCCCTCCCTTATGTAATACTAGAACTATGAGCGGAGACTCGTGTCGGGGTAAGGCCATCTGTGTTTGAAGTTTTCGATTTCATTAGGGTATCTCCTAAGACTAACTGTCTATGTTACCCCCTTCCTTATGTAATACGAGAACTATGAGCGGAGACTCGTGTTGGGGTAAGGCCACCTGTGTTTGAAGTTTTCAATTTCATTAGGGTATCTCCTGCGAATCACTTTCTATGTTACCCCCTCCCTTTTGTAATACGAGAACTATGAGCGGAGACTCATGTTGGGGTAAGGCCAACTGTGTTTGAAGTTTTTGATTTCATTAGGGTATCCCCTATGAATAAATTTTTATGTTACACCCCTCCCTTTTGTAATATGAGAACTATGAGGGGAGACTCGTGTTGGGGTAAGGCCACCTGTGTTTAAAGTTTTCGATTACATTAGGGTATCTCCTACGAATAACTTTCTATGTTACCCCCCTTCCTTTTGTAATATGAGAACTATGAGTAGAAATTCGTCTTGGGGTGAAAACTCCTGTTGGGGTAAGGCCAACTGTGATTTAAGTTTTCGATTTCATTAGGGTATCTCCTACGAATAACTTTCTATGTTACCCCCCTCCCTTTTGTAATATGAGAAGTATGAGTGGAGACTCGTGTCGGGGTAAGGCCACCTGTGTTTAAAGTTTTCGATTTCATTAGGGTATCTCCTGCGAATCACTTTCTATGTTACCCCCTCCCTTTTGTAATATGAGAACTATGAGTGGAGACTCGTGTTGGGGTAAGGCGAACTGTGTTTGAAGTTTTCGATTTCATTAGGGTATCTTCCACGAATAACTTTCTATGTTACCGCCTCCCTTATGTAATACGAGAACTATGAGCGGAGACTCGTGTTGGGGTAAAGCCAACTGTGTTTGAAGTTTTCGATTTCATTAGGTTATCTCCTACGAATAACTTTCTATGTTACCTTCTTCCTTTTGTAATATGAGAACTATGAGTAGAAACTCGGGTTGGGTTGGAAACTCGTGTTGGGGTAAGGCCAACTGTGTTTGAAATTTTCGATTTCATTAGGGTATCTCCTACGAATAACTTTCTATGTTACCTCCCTCCCTTTTGTAATATGAGAACTATGAGTGGAGACTCGTGTTGGGGTAAAGCCACCTGCGTTTGAAGTTTTCGATTTCATTAGGGTATCTCCTACGAATAACTTTCTATGTTACCCCCTTCCTTTTGTAATATGAGAACTATGAGCAGAAACTCGTGTTGGGTTGGAAACTCGTGTTGGGGTGAGGCCACCTGTGTTTGAAGTTTTCGATTTCATTAGGGTATCTCCTACGAATAACTTTCTATGTTACCCCCCTTGCTTTTGTAATATGAGAACTATGAGTGGAAGCTCGTGTTGGGGTGGAAACTCGTGTTGGGGTAAGGCCAACTGTGTTTGAAGTTTTCGATTTCATTAGGGTATCTCCTACGAATAACTTTCTATGTTACCCCCCTCCATTTTGTAATATGAGAACTATGAGTGGAGACTCGTGTTGGGGTAAGGCCAACTGTGTTTGAAGTTTTCGATTTCATTAGGGTATCTCCTACGAATAACTTTCTATGTTACCCCCCTCCCTTTTGTAATATGAGAACTATGAGTGGAGACTCGTGTTGGGGTAAGGCCACCTGTGTTTGAAGTTTTCCATTTCATTAGGGTATCTCCAACGAATAAATTTCTATGTTACCCCCCTCTTTTGTAATAGGAGAACTATGAGTGGAGACTCGTGTTGGGGTAAGGCGAACTGTGTTTGAAGTTTTCGATTTCATTAGGGTATCTTCCACGAATAACTTTCTATGTTACCGCCTCCGTTATGTAATACGAGAACTATGAGCGGAGACTCGTGTTGGGGTAAGGCCACCTGTGTTTGAAGTTTTCGATTTCATTAGGGTATCTCCTACGAATAACTTTCTATGTTACCCCCTCCCTTATGTAATACGAGAACTATGAGCGGAGACTCGTGTTGGGGTAAGGCCAACTGTGTTTGAAGTTTTCGATTTCATTAGGATATCTCCTACGAATAACTTTCTATGTTACCCCCCTCCCTTTTGTAATATGAGAACTATGAGTGGAGACTCGTGTTGGGGTAAGGTCACCTGTGTTTAAAGTTTTCGATTTCATTAGGGTATCTCCTACGAATAACTTTCTATGTTACCCTCCTTCCTTTTGTAATATGAGAACTATGAGTAGAAACTCGTGTTGGGTTGGAAACTCGTGTTGGGGTAAGGCCAACTATGTTTGAAATTTTCGATTTCATTAGGGTATCTCCTACGAATAACTTTCTATGTTACCTCCCTCCCTTTTGTAATATGAGAACTATGAGTGGAGACTCGTGTTGGGGTAAAGCCACCTGCGTTTGAAGTTTTCGATTTCATTAGGGTATCTCCTACGAATAACTTTCTATGTTACCCCCCTTCCTTTTGTAATATGAGAACTATGAGTAGAAACTCGTCTTGGGGTGGAAACTCCTGTTGGGGTAAGGCCAACTGTGATTTAAGTTTTCGATTTCATTAGGGTATCTCCTACGAATAACTTTCTATGTTACCCCCCTCCCTTTTGTAATATGAGAAGTATGAGTGGAGACTCGTGTCGGGGTAAGGCCACCTGTGTTTAAAGTTTTCGATTTCATTAGGGTATCTCCTGCGAATCACTTTCTATGTTACCCCCTCCCTTTTGTAATATGAGAACTATGAGTGGAGACTCGTGTTGGGGTAAGGCGAACTGTGTTTGAAGTTTTCGATTTCATTAGGGTATCTTCCACGAATAACTTTCTATGTTACCGCCTCCCTTATGTAATACGAGAACTATGAGCGGAGACTCGTGTTGGGGTAAGGCCACCTGTGTTTGAAGTTTTCGATTTCATTAGGGTATGTCCTACGAATAACTCTATATGTTACCCCCCCCCCTTATGTAATACGAGAACTATGAGCGGAGACTCGTGTTGGGGTAAGGCCAACTGTGTTTGAAGTTTTCGATTTCATTAGGGTATCTCCTACGAATAACTTTCTATGTTACCCCCCTCCCTTATGTAATATGAGAACTATGAGTGGAGACTCGTGTTGGGGTAAGGCCACGTGTGTTTGAAGTTTTCGATTTCATTAGGGTATCTCCTACGAATAACTTTCTATGTTACCCCCCTTCCTTTTGTAATATGAGAACTATGAGTAGAAACTCGTCTTGGGGTGGAAACTCCTGTTGGGGTAAGGCCAACTGTGATTTAAGTTTTCGATTTCATTAGGGTATCTCCTACGAATAACTTTCTATGTTACCCTCCTTACTTTTGTATTATGAGAACTATGAGTGGAAACTCGTGCTGGGGCAGGGCCAACTGTGTTTGAAGTTTTCGATTTCATTAGGGTATCTCCTACGAATAACTTTCTATGTTACCCCCCTCCCTTATGTAATATGAGAACTATGAGTGGAGACTCGTGTTGGGGTAAGGCCACGTGTGTTTGAAGTTTTCGATTTCATTAGGGTATCTCCTACGAATAACTTTCTGTGTTACCTCCCTCCCTTTTGTAATATGAGAACTATGAGTGGAGACTCGTGTTGGGGTAAAGCCACCTGCGTTTGAAGTTTTCGATTTCATTAGGGTATCTCCTACGAATAACTTTCTATGTTACCCCCCTTCCTTTTGTAATATGAGAACTATGAGTAGAAACTCGTGTTGGGTTGGAAACTCGTGTTGGGGTGAGGCCACCTGTGTTTGAAGTTTTCGATTTCATTAGGGTATCTCCTACGAATAACTTTCTATGTTACCCCCCTTCCTTTTGTAATATGAGAACTATGAGTGGAAGCTCGTGTTGGGGTGGAAACTCGTGTTGGGGTAAGGCCAACTTTGTTTGAAGTTTTCGATTTCATTAGGGTATCTCCTACGAATAACTTTCTATGTTACCCCCCTCCATTTTGTAATATGAGAACTATGAGTGGAGACTCGTCTTGGGGTAAGGCCAACTGTGTTTGAAGTTTTCGATTTCATTAGGGTATCTCCTACGAATAACTTTCTATGTTACCCCCCTCCCTTTTGTAATATGAGAACTATGAGTGGAGACTCGTGTTGGGGTAAGGCCACCTGTGTTTGAAGTTTTCCATTTCATTATGTATCTCCAACGAATAACTTTCTATGTTACCCCCCTCTTTTGTAATAGGAGAACTATGAGCAGAAACTCGTGTTGGGTTGGAAACTCGTGTTGGGGTGAGGCCACCTGTGTTTGAAGTTTTCGATTTCATTAGGGTATCTCCTACGAATAACTTTCTATGTTACCCCCCTTGCTTTTGTAATATGAGAACTATGAGTGGAAGCTCGTGTTGGGGTGGAAACTCGTGTTGGGGTAAGGCCAACTGTGTTTGAAGTTTTCGATTTCATTAGGGTATCTCCTACGAATAACTTTCTATGTTACCCCCCTCCATTTTGTAATATGAGAACTATGAGTGGAGACTCGTGTTGGGGTAAGGCCAACTGTGTTTGAAGTTTTCGATTTCATTAGGGTATCTCCTACGAATAACTTTCTATGTTACCCCCCTCCCTTTTGTAATATGAGAACTATGAGTGGAGACTCGTGTTGGGGTAAGGCCACCTGTGTTTGAAGTTTTCCATTTCATTAGGGTATCTCCAACGAATAAATTTCTATGTTACCCCCCTCTTTTGTAATAGGAGAACTATGAGTGGAGACTCGTGTTGGGGTAAGGCGAACTGTGTTTGAAGTTTTCGATTTCATTAGGGTATCTTCCACGAATAACTTTCTATGTTACCGCCTCCGTTATGTAATACGAGAACTATGAGCGGAGACTCGTGTTGGGGTAAGGCCACCTGTGTTTGAAGTTTTCGATTTCATTAGGGTATCTCCTACGAATAACTTTCTATGTTACCCCCTCCCTTATGTAATACGAGAACTACGAGCGGAGACTCGTGTTGGGGTAAGGCCAACTGTGTTTGAAGTTTTCGATTTCATTAGGATATCTCCTACGAATAACTTTCTATGTTACCCCCCTCCCTTTTGTAATATGAGAACTATGAGTGGAGACTCGTGTTGGGGTAAGGTCACCTGTGTTTAAAGTTTTCGATTTCATTAGGGTATCTCCTACGAATAACTTTCTATGTTACCCTCCTTCCTTTTGTAATATGAGAACTATGAGTAGAAACTCGTGTTGGGTTGGAAACTCGTGTTGGGGTAAGGCCAACTGTGTTTGAAATTTTTGATTTCATTAGGGTATCTCCTACGAATAACTTTCTATGTTACCTCCCTCCCTTTTGTAATATGAGAACTATGAGTGGAGACTCGTGTTGGGGTAAAGCCACCTGCGTTTGAAGTTTTCGATTTCATTAGGGTATCTCCTACGAATAACTTTCTATGTTACCCCCCTTCCTTTTGTAATTTGAGAACTATGAGTAGAAACTCGTCTTGGGGTGGAAACTCCTGTTGGGGTAAGGCCAACTGTGATTTAAGTTTTTGATTTCATTAGGGTATCTCCTGCGAATCACTTTCTATGTTACCCCCTCCCTTTTGTAATATGAGAACTATGAGTGGAGACTCGTGTTGGGGTAAGGCGAACTGTGTTTGAAGTTTTCGATTTCATTAGGGTATCTTCCACGAATAACTTTCTATGTTACCGCCTCCCTTATGTAATACGAGAACTATGAGCGGAGACTCGTGTTGGGGTAAGGCCACCTGTGTTTGAAGTTTTCGATTTCATTAGGGTATCTCCTACGAATAACTCTATATGTTACCCCCCCCCCCCTTATGTAATACGAGAACTATGAGCGGAGACTCGTGTTGGGGTAAAGCCAACTGTGTTTGAAGTTTTCGATTTCATTAGGGTATCTTCTACGAATAACTTTCGATGTTACCTCCCTCCCTTTTGTAATATGAGAACTATGAGTGGAGACTCGTGTTGGGGTAAAGCCACCTGCGTTTGAAGTTTTCGATTTCATTAGGGTATCTCCTACGAATAACTTTCTATGTTACCCCCCTTCCTTTTGTAATATGAGAACTATGAGTAGAAAGTCGTCTTGGGGTGGAAACTCCTGTTGGGGTAAGGCCAACTGTGATTTAAGTTTTCGATTTCATTAGGGTATCTCCTACGAATAACTTTCTATGTTACCCCCCTCCCTTTTGTAATATGAGAAGTATGAGTGGAGACTCGTGTCGGGGTAAGGCCACCTGTGTTTAAAGTTTTCGATTTCATTAGGGTATCTCCTGCGAATCACTTTCTATGTTACCCCCTCCCTTTTGTAATATGAGAACTATGAGTGGAGACTCGTGTTGGGGTAAGGCGAACTGTGTTTGAAGTTTTCGATTTCATTAGGGTATCTTCCACGAATAACTTTCTATGTTACCGCCTCCCTTATGTAATACGAGAACTATGAGCGGAGACTCGTGTTGGGGTAAGGCCACCTGTGTTTGAAGTTTTCGATTTCATTAGGGTATGTCCTACGAATAACTCTATATGTTACCCCCCCCCCTTATGTAATACGAGAACTATGAGCGGAGACTCGTGTTGGGGTAAGGCCAACTGTGTTTGAAGTTTTCGATTTCATTAGGGTATCTTCTACGAATAACTTTCTATGTTACCCTCCTTCCTTTTGTATTATGAGAACTATGAGTGGAAACTCGTGCTGGGGCAGGGCCAACTGTGTTTGAAGTTTTCGATTTCATTAGGGTATCTCCTACGAATAACTTTCTATGTTACCCCCCTCCCTTATGTAATATGAGAACTATGAGTGGAGACTCGTGTTGGGGTAAGGCCACGTGTGTTTGAAGTTTTCGATTTCATTAGGGTATCTCCTACGAATAACTTTCTGTGTTACCTCCCTCCCTTTTGTAATATGAGAACTATGAGTGGAGACTCGTGTTGGGGTAAAGCCACCTGCGTTTGAAGTTTTCGATTTCATTAGGGTATCTCCTACGAATAACTTTCTATGTTACCCCCCTTCCTTTTGTAATATGAGAACTATGAGTAGAAACTCGTGTTGGGTTGGAAACTCGTGTTGGGGTGAGGCCACCTGTGTTTGAAGTTTTCGATTTCATTAGGGTATCTCCTACGAATAACTTTCTATGTTACCCCCCTTCCTTTTGTAATATGAGAACTATGAGTGGAAGCTCGTGTTGGGGTGGAAACTCGTGTTGGGGTAAGGCCAACTTTGTTTGAAGTTTTCGATTTCATTAGGGTATCTCCTACGAATAACTTTCTATGTTACCCCCCTCCATTTTGTAATATGAGAACTATGAGTGGAGACTCGTCTTGGGGTAAGGCCAACTGTGTTTGAAGTTTTCGATTTCATTAGGGTATCTCCTACGAATAACTTTCTATGTTACCCCCCTCCCTTTTGTAATATGAGAACTATGAGTGGAGACTCGTGTTGGGGTAAGGCCACCTGTGTTTGAAGTTTTCCATTTCATTAGGGTATCTCCAACGAATAACTTTCTATGTTACCCCCCTCTTTTGTAATAGGAGAACTATGAGCAGAAACTCGTGTTGGGTTGGAAACTCGTGTTGGGGTGAGGCCACCTGTGTTTGAAGTTTTCGATTTCATTAGGGTATCTCCTACGAATAACTTTCTATGTTACCCCCCTTGCTTTTGTAATATGAGAACTATGAGTGGAAGCTCGTGTTGGGGTGGAAACTCGTGTTGGGGTAAGGCCAACTGTGTTTGAAGTTTTCGATTTCATTAGGGTATCTCCTACGAATAACTTTCTATGTTACCCCCCTCCATTTTGTAATATGAGAACTATGAGTGGAGACTCGTGTTGGGGTAAGGCCAACTGTGTTTGAAGTTTTCGATTTCATTAGGGTATCTCCTACGAATAACTTTCTATGTTACCCCCCTCCCTTTTGTAATATGAGAACTATGAGTGGAGACTCGTGTTGGGGTAAGGCCACCTGTGTTTGAAGTTTTCCATTTCATTAGGGTATCTCCAACGAATAAATTTCTATGTTACCCCCCTCTTTTGTAATAGGAGAACTATGAGTGGAGACTCGTGTTGGGGTAAGGCGAACTGTGTTTGAAGTTTTCGATTTCATTAGGGTATCTTCCACGAATAACTTTCTATGTTACCGCCTCCGTTATGTAATACGAGAACTATGAGCGGAGACTCGTGTTGGGGTAAGGCCACCTGTGTTTGAAGTTTTCGATTTCATTAGGGTATCTCCTACGAATAACTTTCTATGTTACCCCCTCCCTTATGTAATACGAGAACTATGAGCGGAGACTCGTGTTGGGGTAAGGCCAACTGTGTTTGAAGTTTTCGATTTCATTAGGATATCTCCTACGAATAACTTTCTATGTTACCCCCCTCCCTTTTGTAATATGAGAACTATGAGTGGAGACTCGTGTTGGGGTAAGGTCACCTGTGTTTAAAGTTTTCGATTTCATTAGGGTATCTCCTACGAATAACTTTCTATGTTACCCTCCTTCCTTTTGTAATATGAGAACTATGAGTAGAAACTCGTGTTGGGTTGGAAACTCGTGTTGGGGTAAGGCCAACTGTGTTTGAAATTTTCGATTTCATTAGGGTATCTCCTACGAATAACTTTCTATGTTACCTCCCTCCCTTTTGTAATATAAGAACTATGAGTGGAGACTCGTGTTGGGGTAAAGCCACCTGCGTTTGAAGTTTTCGATTTCATTAGGGTATCTCCTACGAATAACTTTCTATGTTACCCCCCTTCCTTTTGTAATATGAGAACTATGAGTAGAAACTCGTCTTGGGGTGGAAACTCCTGTTGGGGTAAGGCCAACTGTGATTTAAGTTTTTGATTTCATTAGGGTATCTCCTGCGAATCACTTTCTATGTTACCCCCTCCCTTTTGTAATATGAGAACTATGAGTGGAGACTCGTGTTGGGGTAAGGCGAACTGTGTTTGAAGTTTTCGATTTCATTAGGGTATCTTCCACGAATAACTTTCTATGTTACCGCCTCCCTTATGTAATACGAGAACTATGAGCGGAGACTCGTGTTGGGGTAAGGCCACCTGTGTTTGAAGTTTTCGATTTCATTAGGGTATCTCCTACGAATAACTCTATATGTTACCCCCCCCCTTATGTAATACGAGAACTATGAGCGGAGACTCGTGTTGGGGTAAGGCCAACTGTGTTTGAAGTTTTCGATTTCATTAGGGTATCTTCTACGAATAACTTTCTATGTTACCCTCCTTCCTTTTGTATTATGAGAACTATGAGTGGAAACTCGTGCTGGGGCAGGGCCAACTGTGTTTGAAGTTTTCGATTTCATTAGGGTATCTCCTACGAATAACTTTCTATGTTACCCCCCTCCCTTATGTAATATGAGAACTATGAGTGGAGACTCGTGTTGGGGTAAGGCCACGTGTGTTTGAAGTTTTCGATTTCATTAGGGTATCTCCTACGAATAACTTTCTATGTTACCTTCTTCCTTTTGTAATATGAGAACTATGAGTAGAAACTCGTGTTGGGTTGGAAACTCGTGTTGGGGTAAGGCCAACTGTGTTTGAAATTTTCGATTTCATTAGGGTATCTCCTACGAATAACTTTCTATGTTACCTCCCTCCCTTTTGTAATATGAGAACTATGAGTGGAGACTCGTGTTGGGGTAAAGCCACCTGCGTTTGAAGTTTTCGATTTCATTAGGGTATCTCCTACGAATAACTTTCTATGTTACCCCCCTTCCTTTTGTAATATGAGAACTATGAGTAGAAACTCGTGTTGGGTTGGAAACTCGTGTTGGGGTGAGGCCACCTGTGTTTGAAGTTTTCGATTTCATTAGGGTATCTCCTTCGAATAACTTTTTATGTTACCCCCCTTCCTTTTGTAATATGAGAACTATGAGTGGAAGCTCGTGTTGGGGTGGAAACTCGTGTTGGGGTAAGGCCAACTTTGTTTGAAGTTTTCGATTTCATTAGGGTATCTCCTACGAATAACTTTCTATGTTACCCCCCTCCATTTTGTAATATGAGAACTATGAGTGGAGACTCGTCTTGGGGTAAGGCCAACTGTGTTTGAAGTTTTCGATTTCATTAGGGTATCTCCTACGAATAACTTTCTATGTTACCCCCCTCCCTTTTGTAATATGAGAACTATGAGTGGAGACTCGTGTTGGGGTAAGGCCACCTGTGTTTGAAGTTTTCCATTTCATTAGGGTATCTCCAACGAATAACTTTCTATGTTACCCCCCTCTTTTGTAATAGGAGAACTATGAGCAGAAACTCGTGTTGGGTTGGAAACTCGTGTTGGGGTGAGGCCACCTGTGTTTGAAGTTTTCGATTTCATTAGGGTATCTCCTACGAATAACTTTCTATGTTACCCCCCTTCCTTTTGTAATATGAGAACTATGAGTAGAAACTCGTGTTGGGTTGGAAACTCGTGTTGGGGTGAGGCCACCTGTGTTTGAAGTTTTCGATTTCATTAGGGTATCTCCTACGAATAACTTTTTATGTTACCCCCCTTCCTTTTGTAATATGAGAACTATGAGTGGAAGCTCGTGTTGGGGTGGAAACTCGTGTTGGGGTAAGGCCAACTTTGTTTGAAGTTTTCGATTTCATTAGGGTATCTCCTACGAATAACTTTCTATGTTACCCCCCTCCATTTTGTAATATGAGAACTATGAGTGGAGACTCGTGTTGGGGTAAAGCCACCTGCGTTTGAAGTTTTCGATTTCATTAGGGTATCTCCTACGAATAACTTTCTATGTTACCCCCCTTCCTTTTGTAATATGAGAACTATGAGTAGAAACTCGTGTTGGGTTGGAAACTCGTGTTGGGGTGAGGCCACCTGTGTTTGAAGTTTTCGATTTCATTAGGGTATCTCCTACGAATAACTTTTTATGTTACCCCCCTTCCTTTTGTAATATGAGAACTATGAGTGGAAGCTCGTGTTGGGGTGGAAACTCGTGTTGGGGTAAGGCCAACTTTGTTTGAAGTTTTCGATTTCATTAGGGTATCTCCTACGAATAACTTTCTATGTTACCCCCCTCCATTTTGTAATATGAGAACTATGAGTGGAGACTCGTCTTGGGGTAAGGCCAACTGTGTTTGAAGTTTTCGATTTCATTAGGGTATCTCCTACGAATAACTTTCTATGTTACCCCCCTCCCTTTTGTAATATGAGAACTATGAGCGGAGACTCGTGTTGGGGTAAGGCCACCTGTGTTTGAAGTTTTCGATTTCATTAGGGTATCTCCTACGAATAACTTTCTATGTTACCCCCTCCCTTATGTAATACGAGAACTATGAGCGGAGACTCGTGTTGGGGTAAGGCCAACTGTGTTTGAAGTTTTCGATTTCATTAGGATATCTCCTACGAATAACTTTCTATGTTACCCCCCTCCCTTTTGTAATATGAGAACTATGAGTGGAGACTCGTGTTGGGGTAAGGTCACCTGTGTTTAAAGTTTTCGATTTCATTAGGGTATCTCCTACGAATAACTTTCTATGTTACCCTCCTTCCTTTTGTAATATGAGAACTATGAGTAGAAACTCGTGTTGGGTTGGAAACTCGTGTTGGGGTAAGGCCAACTGTGTTTGAAATTTTCGATTTCATTAGGGTATCTCCTACGAATAACTTTCTATGTTACCTCCCTCCCTTTTGTAATATGAGAACTATGAGTGGAGACTCGTGTTGGGGTAAAGCCACCTGCGTTTGAAGTTTTCGATTTCATTAGGGTATCTCCTACGAATAACTTTCTATGTTACCCCCCTTCCTTTTGTAATATGAGAACTATGAGTAGAAACTCGTCTTGGGTTGGACACTCCTGTTGGGGTAAGGCCAACTGTGATTTAAGTTTTCGATTTCATTAGGGTATCTCCTGCGAATCACTTTCTATGTTACCCCTTCCCTTTTGTAATATGAGAACTATGAGTGGAGACTCGTGTTGGGGTAAAGCCACCTGCGTTTGAAGTTTTCGATTTCATTAGGGTATCTCCTACGAATAACTTTCTATGTTACCCCCCTTCCTTTTGTAATATGAGAACTATGAGTAGAAACTCGTGTTGGGTTGGAAACTCGTGTTGGGGTGAGGCCACCTGTGTTTGAAGTTTTCGATTTCATTAGGGTATCTCCTACGAATAACTTTTTATGTTACCCCCCTTCCTTTTGTAATATGAGAACTATGAGTGGAAGCTCGTGTTGGGGTGGAAACTCGTGTTGGGGTAAGGCCAACTTTGTTTGAAGTTTTCGATTTCATTAGGGTATCTCCTACGAATAACTTTCTATGTTACCCCCCTCCATTTTGTAATATGAGAACTATGAGTGGAGACTCGTCTTGGGGTAAGGCCAACTGTGTTTGAAGTTTTCGATTTCATTGGGGTATCTCCTACGAATAACTTTCTATGTTACCCCCCTCCCTTTTGTAATATGAGAACTATGAGCGGAGACTCGTGTTGGGGTAAGGCCACCTGTGTTTGAAGTTTTCGATTTCATTAGGGTATCTCCTACGAATAACTTTCTATGTTACCCCCTCCCTTATGTAATACGAGAACTATGAGCGGAGACTCGTGTTGGGGTAAGGCCAACTGTGTTTGAAGTTTTCGATTTCATTAGGATATCTCCTACGAATAACTTTCTATGTTACCCCCCTCCCTTTTGTAATATGAGAACTATGAGTGGAGACTCGTGTTGGGGTAAGGTCACCTGTGTTTAAAGTTTTCGATTTCATTAGGGTATCTCCTACGAATAACTTTCTATGTTACCCTCCTTCCTTTTGTAATATGAGAACTATGAGTAGAAACTCGTGTTGGGTTGGAAACTCGTGTTGGGGTAAGGCCAACTGTGTTTGAAATTTTCGATTTCATTAGGGTATCTCCTACGAATAACTTTCTATGTTACCTCCCTCCCTTTTGTAATATGAGAACTATGAGTGGAGACTCGTGTTGGGGTAAAGCCACCTGCGTTTGAAGTTTTCGATTTCATTAGGGTATCTCCTACGAATAACTTTCTATGTTACCCCCCTTCCTTTTGTAATATGAGAACTATGAGTAGAAACTCGTCTTGGGTTGGACACTCCTGTTGGGGTAAGGCCAACTGTGATTTAAGTTTTCGATTTCATTAGGGTATCTCCTGCGAATCACTTTCTATGTTACCCCTTCCCTTTTGTAATATGAGAACTATGAGTGGAGACTCGTGTTGGGGTAAGGCGAACTGTGTTTGAAGTTTTCGATTTCATTAGGGTATCTTCCACGAATAACTTTCTATGTTACCGCCTTCCTTATGTAATACGAGAACTATGAGCGGAGACTCGTGTTGGGGTAAGGCCACCTGTGTTTGAAGTTTTCGATTTCATTAGGGTATCTCCTACGAATAACTCTATATGTTACCCCCCCCCCCTTATGTAATACGAGAACTATGAGCGGAGACTCGTGTTGGGGTAAGGCCAACTGTGTTTGAAGTTTTCGATTTCATTAGGGTATCTTCTACGAATAACTTTCTATGTTACCCTCCTTCCTTTTGTATTATGAGAACTATGAGTGGAAACTCGTGCTGGGGCAGGGCCTACTGTGTTTGAAGTTTTCGATTTCATTAGGGTATCTCCTACGAATAACTTTCTATGTTACCCCCCTCCCTTATGTAATATGAGAACTATGAGTGGAGACTCGTGTTGGGGTAAGGCCACGTGTGTTTGAAGTTTTCGATTTCATTAGGGTATCTCCTACGGATAACTTTCTATGTTACCTTCTTCCTTTTGTAATATGAGAACTATGAGTAGAAACTCGTGTTGGGTTGGAAACTCGTGTTGGGGTAAGGCCAACTGTGTTTGAAATTTTCGATTTCATTAGGGTATCTCCTACGAATAACTTTCTATGTTACCTCCCTCCCTTTTGTAATATGAGAACTATGAGTGGAGACTCGTGTTGGGGTAAAGCAACCTGCGTTTGAAGTTTTCGATTTCATTAGGGTATCTCCTACGAATAACTTTCTATGTTACCCCCCTTCCTTTTGTAATATGAGAACTATGAGTAGAAACTCGTCTTGGGGTGGAAACTCCTGTTGGGGTAAGGCCAACTGTGATTTAAGTTTTCGATTTCATTAGGGTATCTCCTACGAATAACTTTCTATGTTACCCCCCTCCCTTTTGTAATATGAGAAGCATGAGTGGAGACTCGTGTCGGGATAAGGCCACCTGTGTTTAAAGTTTTCGATTTCATTAGGGTATCTCCTGCGAATCACTTTCTATGTCACCCCCTCCCTTTTGTAATATGAGAACTATGAGTGGAGACTCGTGTTGGGGTAAGGCGAACTGTGTTTGAAGTTTTCGATTTCATTAGGGTATCTTCCACGAATAACTTTCTATGTTACCGCCTCCCTTATGTAATACGAGAACTATGAGCGGAGACTCGTGTTGGGGTAAGGCCACCTGTGTTTGAAGTTTTCGATTTCATTAGGGTATCTCCTACGAATAACTCTATATGTTACCCCCCCCCTTATGTAATACGAGAACTATGAGCGGAGACTCGTGTTGGGGTAAGGCCAACTGTGTTTGAAGTTTTCGATTTCATTAGGGTATCTTCTACGAATAACTTTCTATGTTACCCTCCTTCCTTTTGTATTATGAGAACTATGAGTGGAAACTCGTGCTGGGGTGGAAACTCGTGTTGGGGTAAGGCCAACTTTGTTTGAAGTTTTCGATTTCATTAGGGTATCTCCTACGAATAACTTTCTATGTTACCCCCCTCCATTTTGTAATATGAGAACTATGAGTGGAGACTCGTGTTGGGGTAAAGCCACCTGCGTTTGAAGTTTTCGATTTCATTAGGGTATCTCCTACGAATAACTTTCTATGTTACCCCCCTTCCTTTTGTAATATGAGAACTATGAGTAGAAACTCGTGTTGGGTTGGAAACTCGTGTTGGGGTGAGGCCACCTGTGTTTGAAGTTTTCGATTTCATTAGGGTATCTCCTACGAATAACTTTTTATGTTACCCCCCTTCCTTTTGTAATATGAGAACTATGAGTGGAAGCTCGTGTTGGGGTGGAAACTCGTGTTGGGGTAAGGCCAACTTTGTTTGAAGTTTTCGATTTCATTAGGGTATCTCCTACGAATAACTTTCTATGTTACCCCCCTCCATTTTGTAATATGAGAACTATGAGTGGAGACTCGTCTTGGGGTAAGGCCAACTGTGTTTGAAGTTTTCGATTTCATTAGGGTATCTCCTACGAATAACTTTCTATGTTACCCCCCTCCCTTTTGTAATATGAGAACTATGAGCGGAGACTCGTGTTGGGGTAAGGCCACCTGTGTTTGAAGTTTTCGATTTCATTAGGGTATCTCCTACGAATAACTTTCTATGTTACCCCCTCCCTTATGTAATACGAGAACTATGAGCGGAGACTCGTGTTGGGGTAAGGCCAACTGTGTTTGAAGTTTTCGATTTCATTAGGATATCTCCTACGAATAACTTTCTATGTTACCCCCCTCCCTTTTGTAATATGAGAACTATGAGTGGAGACTCGTGTTGGGGTAAGGTCACCTGTGTTTAAAGTTTTCGATTTCATTAGGGTATCTCCTACGAATAACTTTCTATGTTACCCTCCTTCCTTTTGTAATATGAGAACTATGAGTAGAAACTCGTGTTGGGTTGGAAACTCGTGTTGGGGTAAGGCCAACTGTGTTTGAAATTTTCGATTTCATTAGGGTATCTCCTACGAATAACTTTCTATGTTACCTCCCTCCCTTTTGTAATATGAGAACTATGAGTGGAGACTCGTGTTGGGGTAAAGCCACCTGCGTTTGAAGTTTTCGATTTCATTAGGGTATCTCCTACGAATAACTTTCTATGTTACCCCCCTTCCTTTTGTAATATGAGAACTATGAGTAGAAACTCGTCTTGGGTTGGACACTCCTGTTGGGGTAAGGCCAACTGTGATTTAAGTTTTCGATTTCATTAGGGTATCTCCTGCGAATCACTTTCTATGTTACCCCTTCCCTTTTGTAATATGAGAACTATGAGTGGAGACTCGTGTTGGGGTAAAGCCACCTGCGTTTGAAGTTTTCGATTTCATTAGGGTATCTCCTACGAATAACTTTCTATGTTACCCCCCTTCCTTTTGTAATATGAGAACTATGAGTAGAAACTCGTGTTGGGTTGGAAACTCGTGTTGGGGTGAGGCCACCTGTGTTTGAAGTTTTCGATTTCATTAGGGTATCTCCTACGAATAACTTTTTATGTTACCCCCCTTCCTTTTGTAATATGAGAACTATGAGTGGAAGCTCGTGTTGGGGTGGAAACTCGTGTTGGGGTAAGGCCAACTTTGTTTGAAGTTTTCGATTTCATTAGGGTATCTCCTACGAATAACTTTCTATGTTACCCCCCTCCATTTTGTAATATGAGAACTATGAGTGGAGACTCGTCTTGGGGTAAGGCCAACTGTGTTTGAAGTTTTCGATTTCATTGGGGTATCTCCTACGAATAACTTTCTATGTTACCCCCCTCCCTTTTGTAATATGAGAACTATGAGCGGAGACTCGTGTTGGGGTAAGGCCACCTGTGTTTGAAGTTTTCGATTTCATTAGGGTATCTCCTACGAATAACTTTCTATGTTACCCCCTCCCTTATGTAATACGAGAACTATGAGCGGAGACTCGTGTTGGGGTAAGGCCAACTGTGTTTGAAGTTTTCGATTTCATTAGGATATCTCCTACGAATAACTTTCTATGTTACCCCCCTCCCTTTTGTAATATGAGAACTATGAGTGGAGACTCGTGTTGGGGTAAGGTCACCTGTGTTTAAAGTTTTCGATTTCATTAGGGTATCTCCTACGAATAACTTTCTATGTTACCCTCCTTCCTTTTGTAATATGAGAACTATGAGTAGAAACTCGTGTTGGGTTGGAAACTCGTGTTGGGGTAAGGCCAACTGTGTTTGAAATTTTCGATTTCATTAGGGTATCTCCTACGAATAACTTTCTATGTTACCTCCCTCCCTTTTGTAATATGAGAACTATGAGTGGAGACTCGTGTTGGGGTAAAGCCACCTGCGTTTGAAGTTTTCGATTTCATTAGGGTATCTCCTACGAATAACTTTCTATGTTACCCCCCTTCCTTTTGTAATATGAGAACTATGAGTAGAAACTCGTCTTGGGTTGGACACTCCTGTTGGGGTAAGGCCAACTGTGATTTAAGTTTTCGATTTCATTAGGGTATCTCCTGCGAATCACTTTCTATGTTACCCCTTCCCTTTTGTAATATGAGAACTATGAGTGGAGACTCGTGTTGGGGTAAGGCGAACTGTGTTTGAAGTTTTCGATTTCATTAGGGTATCTTCCACGAATAACTTTCTATGTTACCGCCTTCCTTATGTAATACGAGAACTATGAGCGGAGACTCGTGTTGGGGTAAGGCCACCTGTGTTTGAAGTTTTCGATTTCATTAGGGTATCTCCTACAAATAACTCTATATGTTACCCCCCCCCTTATGTAATACGAGAACTATGAGCGGAGACTCGTGTTGGGGTAAGGCCAACTGTGTTTGAAGTTTTCGATTTCATTAGGGTATCTTCTACGAATAACTTTCTATGTTACCCTCCTTCCTTTTGTATTATGAGAACTATGAGTGGAAACTCGTGCTGGGGCAGGGCCTACTGTGTTTGAAGTTTTCGATTTCATTAGGGTATCTCCTACGAATAACTTTCTATGTTACCCCCCTCCCTTATGTAATATGAGAACTATGAGTGGAGACTCGTGTTGGGGTAAGGCCACGTGTGTTTGAAGTTTTCGATTTCATTAGGGTATCTCCTACGGATAACTTTCTATGTTACCTTCTTCCTTTTGTAATATGAGAACTATGAGTAGAAACTCGTGTTGGGTTGGAAACTCGTGTTGGGGTAAGGCCAACTGTGTTTGAAATTTTCGATTTCATTAGGGTATCTCCTACGAATAACTTTCTATGTTACCTCCCTCCCTTTTGTAATATGAGAACTATGAGTGGAGACTCGTGTTGGGGTAAAGCAACCTGCGTTTGAAGTTTTCGATTTCATTAGGGTATCTCCTACGAATAACTTTCTATGTTACCCCCCTTCCTTTTGTAATATGAGAACTATGAGTAGAAACTCGTCTTGGGGTGGAAACTCCTGTTGGGGTAAGGCCAACTGTGATTTAAGTTTTCGATTTCATTAGGGTATCTCCTACGAATAACTTTCTATGTTACCCCCCTCCCTTTTGTAATATGAGAAGCATGAGTGGAGACTCGTGTCGGGATAAGGCCACCTGTGTTTAAAGTTTTCGATTTCATTAGGGTATCTCCTGCGAATCACTTTCTATGTCACCCCCTCCCTTTTGTAATATGAGAACTATGAGTGGAGACTCGTGTTGGGGTAAGGCGAACTGTGTTTGAAGTTTTCGATTTCATTAGGGTATCTTCCACGAATAACTTTCTATGTTACCGCCTCCCTTATGTAATACGAGAACTATGAGCGGAGACTCGTGTTGGGGTAAGGCCACCTGTGTTTGAAGTTTTCGATTTCATTAGGGTATCTCCTACGAATAACTCTATATGTTACCCCCCCCCTTATGTAATACGAGAACTATGAGCGGAGACTCGTGTTGGGGTAAGGCCAACTGTGTTTGAAGTTTTCGATTTCATTAGGGTATCTTCTACGAATAACTTTCTATGTTACCCTCCTTCCTTTTGTATTATGAGAACTATGAGTGGAAACTCGTGCTGGGGCAGGGCCAACTGTGTTTGAAGTTTTCGATTTCATTAGGGTATCTCCTACGAATAACTTTCTATGTTACCCCCCTCCCTTATGTAATATGAGAACTATGAGTGGAGACTCGTGTTGGGGTAAGGCCACGTGTGTTTGAAATTTTCGATTTCATTAGGGTATCTCCTACGAATAACTTTCTATGTTACCTTCTTCCTTTTGTAATATGAGAACTATGAGTAGAAACTCGTGTTGGGGTAAGGCCACCTGTGTTTGAAGTTTTCGATTTCATTAGGGTATCTCCTACGAATAACTCTATATGTTACCCCCCCCCTTATGTAATACGAGAACTATGAGCGGAGACTCGTGTTGGGGTAAGGCCAACTGTGTTTGAAGTTTTCGATTTCATTAGGGTATCTTCTACGAATAACTTTCTATGTTACCCTCCTTCCTTTTGTATTATGAGAACTATGAGTGGAAACTCGTGCTGGGGCAGGGCCTACTGTGTTTGAAGTTTTCGATTTCATTAGGGTATCTCCTACGAATAACTTTCTATGTTACCCCCCTCCCTTATGTAATATGAGAACTATGAGTGGAGACTCGTGTTGGGGTAAGGCCACGTGTGTTTGAAGTTTTCGATTTCATTAGGGTATCTCCTACGGATAACTTTCTATGTTACCTTCTTCCTTTTGTAATATGAGAACTATGAGTAGAAACTCGTGTTGGGTTGGAAACTCGTGTTGGGGTAAGGCCAACTGTGTTTGAAATTTTTGATTTCATTAGGGTATCTCCTACGAATAACTTTCTATGTTACCTCCCTCCCTTTTGTAATATGAGAACTATGAGTGGAGACTCGTGTTGGGGTAAAGCAACCTGCGTTTGAAGTTTTCGATTTCATTAGGGTATCTCCTACGAATAACTTTCTATGTTACCCCCCTTCCTTTTGTAATATGAGAACTATGAGTAGAAACTCGTCTTGGGGTGGAAACTCCTGTTGGGGTAAGGCCAACTGTGATTTAAGTTTTCGATTTCATTAGGGTATCTCCTACGAATAACTTTCTATGTTACCCCCCTCCCTTTTGTAATATGAGAAGCATGAGTGGAGACTCGTGTCGGGATAAGGCCACCTGTGTTTAAAGTTTTCGATTTCATTAGGGTATCTCCTGCGAATCACTTTCTATGTCACCCCCTCCCTTTTGTAATATGAGAACTATGAGTGGAGACTCGTGTTGGGGTAAGGCGAACTGTGTTTGAAGTTTTCGATTTCATTAGGGTATCTTCCACGAATAACTTTCTATGTTACCGCCTCCCTTATGTAATACGAGAACTATGAGCGGAGACTCGTGTTGGGGTAAGGCCACCTGTGTTTGAAGTTTTCGATTTCATTAGGGTATCTCCTACGAATAACTCTATATGTTACCCCCCCCCCTTATGTAATACGAGAACTATGAGCGGAGACTCGTGTTGGGGTAAGGCCAACTGTGTTTGAAGTTTTCGATTTCATTAGGGTATCTTCTACGAATAACTTTCTATGTTACCCTCCTTCCTTTTGTATTATGAGAACTATGAGTGGAAACTCGTGCTGGGGCAGGGCCAACTGTGTTTGAAGTTTTCGATTTCATTAGGGTATCTCCTGCGAATCACTTTCTATGTTACCCCTTCCCTTTTGTAATATGAGAACTATGAGTGGAGACTCGTGTTGGGGTAAGGCGAACTGTGTTTGAAGTTTTCGATTTCATTAGGGTATCTTCCACGAATAACTTTCTATGTTACCGCCTTCCTTATGTAATACGAGAACTATGAGCGGAGACTCGTGTTGGGGTAAGGCCACCTGTGTTTGAAGTTTTCGATTTCATTAGGGTATCTCCTACGAATAACTCTATATGTTACCCCCCCCCTTATGTAATACGAGAACTATGAGCGGAGACTCGTGTTGGGGTAAGGCCAACTGTGTTTGAAGTTTTCGATTTCATTAGGGTATCTTCTACGAATAACTTTCTATGTTACCCTCCTTCCTTTTGTATTATGAGAACTATGAGTGGAAACTCGTGCTGGGGCAGGGCCTACTGTGTTTGAAGTTTTCGATTTCATTAGGGTATCTCCTACGAATAACTTTCTATGTTACCCCCCTCCCTTATGTAATATGAGAACTATGAGTGGAGACTCGTGTTGGGGTAAGGCCACGTGTGTTTGAAGTTTTCGATTTCATTAGGGTATCTCCTACGGATAACTTTCTATGTTACCTTCTTCCTTTTGTAATATGAGAACTATGAGTAGAAACTCGTGTTGGGTTGGAAACTCGTGTTGGGGTAAGGCCAACTGTGTTTGAAATTTTCGATTTCATTAGGGTATCTCCTACGAATAACTTTCTATGTTACCTCCCTCCCTTTTGTAATATGAGAACTATGAGTGGAGACTCGTGTTGGGGTAAAGCAACCTGCGTTTGAAGTTTTCGATTTCATTAGGGTATCTCCTACGAATAACTTTCTATGTTACCCCCCTTCCTTTTGTAATATGAGAACTATGAGTAGAAACTCGTCTTGGGGTGGAAACTCCTGTTGGGGTAAGGCCAACTGTGATTTAAGTTTTCGATTTCATTAGGGTATCTCCTACGAATAACTTTCTATGTTACCCCCCTCCCTTTTGTAATATGAGAAGCATGAGTGGAGACTCGTGTCGGGATAAGGCCACCTGTGTTTAAAGTTTTCGATTTCATTAGGGTATCTCCTGCGAATCACTTTCTATGTCACCCCCTCCCTTTTGTAATATGAGAACTATGAGTGGAGACTCGTGTTGGGGTAAGGCGAACTGTGTTTGAAGTTTTCGATTTCATTAGGGTATCTTCCACGAATAACTTTCTATGTTACCGCCTCCCTTATGTAATACGAGAACTATGAGCGGAGACTCGTGTTGGGGTAAGGCCACCTGTGTTTGAAGTTTTCGATTTCATTAGGGTATCTCCTACGAATAACTCTATATGTTACCCCCCCCCTTATGTAATACGAGAACTATGAGCGGAGACTCGTGTTGGGGTAAGGCCAACTGTGTTTGAAGTTTTCGATTTCATTAGGGTATCTTCTACGAATAACTTTCTATGTTACCCTCCTTCCTTTTGTATTATGAGAACTATGAGTGGAAACTCGTGCTGGGGTGGAAACTCGTGTTGGGGTAAGGCCAACTTTGTTTGAAGTTTTCGATTTCATTAGGGTATCTCCTACGAATAACTTTCTATGTTACCCCCCTCCATTTTGTAATATGAGAACTATGAGTGGAGACTCGTGTTGGGGTAAAGCCACCTGCGTTTGAAGTTTTCGATTTCATTAGGGTATCTCCTACGAATAACTTTCTATGTTACCCCCCTTCCTTTTGTAATATGAGAACTATGAGTAGAAACTCGTGTTGGGTTGGAAACTCGTGTTGGGGTGAGGCCACCTGTGTTTGAAGTTTTCGATTTCATTAGGGTATCTCCTACGAATAACTTTTTATGTTACCCCCCTTCCTTTTGTAATATGAGAACTATGAGTGGAAGCTCGTGTTGGGGTGGAAACTCGTGTTGGGGTAAGGCCAACTTTGTTTGAAGTTTTCGATTTCATTAGGGTATCTCCTACGAATAACTTTCTATGTTACCCCCCTCCATTTTGTAATATGAGAACTATGAGTGGAGACTCGTCTTGGGGTAAGGCCAACTGTGTTTGAAGTTTTCGATTTCATTAGGGTATCTCCTACGAATAACTTTCTATGTTACCCCCCTCCCTTTTGTAATATGAGAACTATGAGCGGAGACTCGTGTTGGGGTAAGGCCACCTGTGTTTGAAGTTTTCGATTTCATTAGGGTATCTCCTACGAATAACTTTCTATGTTACCCCCTCCCTTATGTAATACGAGAACTATGAGCGGAGACTCGTGTTGGGGTAAGGCCAACTGTGTTTGAAGTTTTCGATTTCATTAGGATATCTCCTACGAATAACTTTCTATGTTACCCCCCTCCCTTTTGTAATATGAGAACTATGAGTGGAGACTCGTGTTGGGGTAAGGTCACCTGTGTTTAAAGTTTTCGATTTCATTAGGGTATCTCCTACGAATAACTTTCTATGTTACCCTCCTTCCTTTTGTAATATGAGAACTATGAGTAGAAACTCGTGTTGGGTTGGAAACTCGTGTTGGGGTAAGGCCAACTGTGTTTGAAATTTTCGATTTCATTAGGGTATCTCCTACGAATAACTTTCTATGTTACCTCCCTCCCTTTTGTAATATGAGAACTATGAGTGGAGACTCGTGTTGGGGTAAAGCCACCTGCGTTTGAAGTTTTCGATTTCATTAGGGTATCTCCTACGAATAACTTTCTATGTTACCCCCCTTCCTTTTGTAATATGAGAACTATGAGTAGAAACTCGTCTTGGGTTGGACACTCCTGTTGGGGTAAGGCCAACTGTGATTTAAGTTTTCGATTTCATTAGGGTATCTCCTGCGAATCACTTTCTATGTTACCCCTTCCCTTTTGTAATATGAGAACTATGAGTGGAGACTCGTGTTGGGGTAAAGCCACCTGCGTTTGAAGTTTTCGATTTCATTAGGGTATCTCCTACGAATAACTTTCTATGTTACCCCCCTTCCTTTTGTAATATGAGAACTATGAGTAGAAACTCGTGTTGGGTTGGAAACTCGTGTTGGGGTGAGGCCACCTGTGTTTGAAGTTTTCGATTTCATTAGGGTATCTCCTACGAATAACTTTTTATGTTACCCCCCTTCCTTTTGTAATATGAGAACTATGAGTGGAAGCTCGTGTTGGGGTGGAAACTCGTGTTGGGGTAAGGCCAACTTTGTTTGAAGTTTTCGATTTCATTAGGGTATCTCCTACGAATAACTTTCTATGTTACCCCCCTCCATTTTGTAATATGAGAACTATGAGTGGAGACTCGTCTTGGGGTAAGGCCAACTGTGTTTGAAGTTTTCGATTTCATTGGGGTATCTCCTACGAATAACTTTCTATGTTACCCCCCTCCCTTTTGTAATATGAGAACTATGAGCGGAGACTCGTGTTGGGGTAAGGCCACCTGTGTTTGAAGTTTTCGATTTCATTAGGGTATCTCCTACGAATAACTTTCTATGTTACCCCCTCCCTTATGTAATACGAGAACTATGAGCGGAGACTCGTGTTGGGGTAAGGCCAACTGTGTTTGAAGTTTTCGATTTCATTAGGATATCTCCTACGAATAACTTTCTATGTTACCCCCCTCCCTTTTGTAATATGAGAACTATGAGTGGAGACTCGTGTTGGGGTAAGGTCACCTGTGTTTAAAGTTTTCGATTTCATTAGGGTATCTCCTACGAATAACTTTCTATGTTACCCTCCTTCCTTTTGTAATATGAGAACTATGAGTAGAAACTCGTGTTGGGTTGGAAACTCGTGTTGGGGTAAGGCCAACTGTGTTTGAAATTTTCGATTTCATTAGGGTATCTCCTACGAATAACTTTCTATGTTACCTCCCTCCCTTTTGTAATATGAGAACTATGAGTGGAGACTCGTGTTGGGGTAAAGCCACCTGCGTTTGAAGTTTTCGATTTCATTAGGGTATCTCCTACGAATAACTTTCTATGTTACCCCCCTTCCTTTTGTAATATGAGAACTATGAGTAGAAACTCGTCTTGGGTTGGACACTCCTGTTGGGGTAAGGCCAACTGTGATTTAAGTTTTCGATTTCATTAGGGTATCTCCTGCGAATCACTTTCTATGTTACCCCTTCCCTTTTGTAATATGAGAACTATGAGTGGAGACTCGTGTTGGGGTAAGGCGAACTGTGTTTGAAGTTTTCGATTTCATTAGGGTATCTTCCACGAATAACTTTCTATGTTACCGCCTTCCTTATGTAATACGAGAACTATGAGCGGAGACTCGTGTTGGGGTAAGGCCACCTGTGTTTGAAGTTTTCGATTTCATTAGGGTATCTCCTACGAATAACTCTATATGTTACCCCCCCCCTTATGTAATACGAGAACTATGAGCGGAGACTCGTGTTGGGGTAAGGCCAACTGTGTTTGAAGTTTTCGATTTCATTAGGGTATCTTCTACGAATAACTTTCTATGTTACCCTCCTTCCTTTTGTATTATGAGAACTATGAGTGGAAACTCGTGCTGGGGCAGGGCCTACTGTGTTTGAAGTTTTCGATTTCATTAGGGTATCTCCTACGAATAACTTTCTATGTTACCCCCCTCCCTTATGTAATATGAGAACTATGAGTGGAGACTCGTGTTGGGGTAAGGCCACGTGTGTTTGAAGTTTTCGATTTCATTAGGGTATCTCCTACGGATAACTTTCTATGTTACCTTCTTCCTTTTGTAATATGAGAACTATGAGTAGAAACTCGTGTTGGGTTGGAAACTCGTGTTGGGGTAAGGCCAACTGTGTTTGAAATTTTCGATTTCATTAGGGTATCTCCTACGAATAACTTTCTATGTTACCTCCCTCCCTTTTGTAATATGAGAACTATGAGTGGAGACTCGTGTTGGGGTAAAGCAACCTGCGTTTGAAGTTTTCGATTTCATTAGGGTATCTCCTACGAATAACTTTCTATGTTACCCCCCTTCCTTTTGTAATATGAGAACTATGAGTAGAAACTCGTCTTGGGGTGGAAACTCCTGTTGGGGTAAGGCCAACTGTGATTTAAGTTTTCGATTTCATTAGGGTATCTCCTACGAATAACTTTCTATGTTACCCCCCTCCCTTTTGTAATATGAGAAGCATGAGTGGAGACTCGTGTCGGGATAAGGCCACCTGTGTTTAAAGTTTTCGATTTCATTAGGGTATCTCCTGCGAATCACTTTCTATGTCACCCCCTCCCTTTTGTAATATGAGAACTATGAGTGGAGACTCGTGTTGGGGTAAGGCGAACTGTGTTTGAAGTTTTCGATTTCATTAGGGTATCTTCCACGAATAACTTTCTATGTTACCGCCTCCCTTATGTAATACGAGAACTATGAGCGGAGACTCGTGTTGGGGTAAGGCCACCTGTGTTTGAAGTTTTCGATTTCATTAGGGTATCTCCTACGAATAACTCTATATGTTACCCCCCCCCTTATGTAATACGAGAACTATGAGCGGAGACTCGTGTTGGGGTAAGGCCAACTGTGTTTGAAGTTTTCGATTTCATTAGGGTATCTTCTACGAATAACTTTCTATGTTACCCTCCTTCCTTTTGTATTATGAGAACTATGAGTGGAAACTCGTGCTGGGGCAGGGCCAACTGTGTTTGAAGTTTTCGATTTCATTAGGGTATCTCCTACGAATAACTTTCTATGTTACCCCCCTCCCTTATGTAATATGAGAACTATGAGTGGAGACTCGTGTTGGGGTAAGGCCACGTGTGTTTGAAATTTTCGATTTCATTAGGGTATCTCCTACGAATAACTTTCTATGTTACCTTCTTCCTTTTGTAATATGAGAACTATGAGTAGAAACTCGTGTTGGGTTGGAAACTCGTGTTGGGGTAAGGCCAACTGTGTTTGAAATTTTCGATTTCATTAGGGTATCTCCTACGAATAACTTTCTATGTTACCTCCCTCCCTTTTGTAATAAGAGAACTATGAGTGGAGACTCGTGTTGGGGTAAAGCCACCTGCGTTTGAAGTTTTCGATTTCATTAGGGTATCTCCTACGAATAACTTTCTATGTTACCCCCCTTCCTTTTGTAATATGAGAACTATGAGTAGAAACTCGTGTTGGGTTGGAAACTCGTGTTGGGGTGAGGCCACCTGTGTTTGAAGTTTTCGATTTCATTAGGGTATCTCCTACGAATAACTTTTTATGTTACCCCCCTTCCTTTTGTAATATGAGAACTATGAGTGGAAGCTCGTGTTGGGGTGGAAACTCGTGTTGGGGTAAGGCCAACTTTGTTTGAAGTTTTCGATTTCATTAGGGTATCTCCTACGAATAACTTTCTATGTTACCCCCCTCCATTTTGTAATATGAGAACTATGAGTGGAGACTCGTCTTGGGGTAAGGCCAACTGTGTTTGAAGTTTTCGATTTCATTAGGGTATCTCCTACGAATAACTTTCTATGTTACCCCCCTCCCTTTTGTAATATGAGAACTATGAGTGGAGACTCGTGTTGGGGTAAGGCCACCTGTGTTTGAAGTTTTCCATTTCATTAGGGTATCTCCAACGAATAACTTTCTATGTTACCCCCCTCTTTTGTAATAGGAGAACTATGAGCAGAAACTCGTGTTGGGTTGGAAACTCGTGTTGGGGTGAGGCCACCTGTGTTTGAAGTTTTCGATTTCATTAGGGTATCTCCTACGAATAACTTTCTATGTTACCCCCCTTGCTTTTGTAATATGAGAACTATGAGTGGAAGCTCGTGTTGGGGTGGAAACTCGTGTTGGGGTA
Source organism: Rhipicephalus microplus (assembly GCF_043290135.1). Lineage (NCBI taxonomy): Eukaryota > Metazoa > Arthropoda > Arachnida > Ixodida > Ixodidae > Rhipicephalus > Rhipicephalus microplus. Next base: position 112,661,999 of record NC_134707.1, on the reverse strand, counting down.
AGGCCAACTGTGTTTGAAGTTTTCGATTTCATTAGGGTATCTCCTACAAATAACTTTCTATGTTACCCCCCTCCATTTTGTAATATGAGAACTATGAGTGGAGACTCGTGTTGGGGTAAGGCCAACTGTGTTTGAAGTTTTCGATTTCATTAGGGTATCTCCTACGAATAACTTTCTATGTTACCCCCCTCCCTTTTGTAATATGAGAACTATGAGTGGAGACTCGTGTTGGGGTAAGGCCACCTGTGTTTGGAGTTTTCCATTTCATTAGGGTATCTCCAACGAATAAATTTCTATGTTACCCCCCTCTTTTGTATTATGAGAACTATGAGTGGAGACTCGTGTTGGGGTAAGGCCACCTGTGTTTGAAGTTTTCGATTTCATTAGGGTATCTCCTACGACTAACTTTCTATGTTACCCCCCCCCCCCTATGTAATACGAGAACTATGAGCGGAGACTCGTGTTGGGGTAAGGCCAACTGTGTTTGAAGTTTTCGATTTCATTAGGGTATCTCCTACGAATAACTTTCTATGTTACCCCCCTCCCTTTTATAATATGAGAAGTATGAGTGGAGACTCGTGTCGGGGTAAGGCCACCTGTGTTTAAAGTTTTCAATTTCATTAGGGTATCTCCTACGAATCACTTTATATGTTACCCCCCTCCCTTTTGTAATATGAGAACTATGAGTGGAGACTTGTGTTGGGGTAAGGCCACCTGTGTTTGAAGTTTTCCATTTCATAAGGGTATCTCCAACGAATAACTTTCTATGTTACCCCCCTCTTTTGTATTAGGAGAACTATGAGTGGAGACTCATGTTGGGGTAAGGCGAACTGTGTTTGAAGTTTTCGATTTCATTAGGGTATCTTCCACGAATAACTTTCTATGTTACCGCCTCCCTTATGTAATACGAGAACTGTGAGCGGAGACTCGTGTTGGGGTAAGGCCACCGTGTTTAAGTTTTCGATTTCATTAGGGTATCTCCTACGAATAACTTTCTATGTTACCCCCCTCCCTTTTGTAATATGAGAACTATGATTGGAGACTCGTGTTGGGGTAAGGCCACCTGTGTTTAAAGTTTTCGATTACATTAGGGTATCTCCTACGAATAACTTTCTATGTTACCCCCCTTTCTTATGTAATATGAGAACTATAAGTGGAGACTCGTGTTGGGGTAAGGCCACCTGTGTTTGAGATTTCATTAGGGTATCTCCTACGAATAACTTTCTATGTTACCCCCCTTCCTTTTGTAATATGAGAACTATGAGTAGAAACTCGTCTTGGGGTGGAAACTCCTGTTGGGGTAAGGTCAACTGTGTTTTAAGTTTTCGATTTCATTAGGGTATCTCCTACGAATAACTTTCTATGGTACCCCCTATCTTTTGTAATATGAAAACTATGAGTGGAGACTCGTGTTGGGGTGAGGCCACCTGTGTTTGAAGTTTTCGATTTCACTAGGGTATCTCCTACGAATAACTTTCTATGTTACCGCCCTTCCTTTTGTAATATGAGAACTATGAGTGGAAGCTCGTGTTGGGGTGGAAACTCGTGTTGGGGTAAGGCCAACTGTGTTTGAAGTTTTCGATTTCATTAGGGTATCTCCTACGACTAACTTTCTATGTTACCCCCTCCCTTATGTAATACTAGAACTATGAGCGGAGACTCGTGTCGGGGTAAGGCCATCTGTGTTTGAAGTTTTCGATTTCATTAGGGTATCTCCTACGACTAACTGTCTATGTTACCCCCTTCCTTATGTAATACTAGAACTATGAGCGGAGACTCGTGTTGGGGTAAGGCCAACTGTGTTTGAAGTTTTCGATTTCATTAGGGTATCTCCTACGAATAACTTTCTATGTTACCCCCCTCCCTTTTGTAATATGAGAACTATGAGTGGAGACTCGTGTTGGGGTAAGGCCACCTGTGTTTGAAGTTTTCCATTTCATTAGGGTATCTCCAACGAATAACTTTCTATGTTACCCCCCTCTTTTGTAATAGGAGAACTATGAGTGGAGACTCGTGTTGGGGTAAGGCGAACTGTGTTTGAAGTTTTCGATTTCATTAGGGTATCTTCCACGAATAACTTTCTATGTTACCACCTCCCTTATGTAATACGAGAACTATGAGCGGAGACTCGTGTTGGGGTAAGGCCACCTGTGTTTGAAGTTTTCAATTTCATTAGGGTATCTCCTGCGAATCACTTTCTATGTTACCCCCTCCCTTTTGTAATACGAGAACTATGAGCGGAGACTCATGTTGGGGTAAGGCCAACTGTGTTTGAAGTTTTTGATTTCATTAGGGTATCCCCTATGAATAAATTTTTATGTTACCCCCCTCCCTTTTGTAATATGAGAACGATGAGGGGAGACTCGTGTTGGGGTAAGGCCACCTGTGTTTAAAGTTTTCGATTACATTAGGGTATCTCCTACGAATAACTTTCTATGTTACCCCCCTCCCTTATGTAATATGAGAACTATGAGTGGAGACTCGTGTTGGGGTAAGGCCACCTGTGTTTGAAGTTTTAGATTTCATTTGGGTATCTCCTACGAATAACTTTCTATGTTACCCCCCTTCCTTTTGTAATATGAGAACTATGAGTAGAAATTCGTCTTGGGGTGGAAACTCCTGTTGGGGTAAGGCCAACTGTGATTTAAGTTTTCGATTTCATTAGGGTATCTCCTACGAATAACATTCTATGTTACCCCCCTCCCTTTTGTAATATGAGAAGTATGAGTGGAGACTCGTGTCGGGGTAAGGCCACCTGTGTTTAAAGTTTTCGATTACATTAGGGTATCTCCTACGAATAACTTTCTATGTTACCTTCTCCCTTATGTAATATGAGAACTATGAGTGGAGACTTGTGTTGGGGTAAGGCCACCTGTGTTTGAAGTTTTAGATTTCATTAGGGTATCTCCTACGAATAACTTTCTATGTTACCCCCCTTCCTTTTGTAATATGAGAACTATGAGTAGAAACTCGTCTTGGGGTGGAAACTCCTGTTGGGGTAAGCACAACTGTGTTTTAAGTTTTCGATTTCATTAGGGTATCTCCCACGAATAACTTTCTATGTTACCCCCCTCCCTTTTGTATTATGAGAACTATGAGTGGAGACTCGTGTTGGGGTAAGGCCACCTGTGTTTGAAGTTTTCGATTTCATTAGGGTATTTCCTACGAATAACTTTCTATGTTACCCCCCTTCCTTTTGTAATATGAGAACTATGATTGGAAACTCGTGTTTGGGTGCAAACTCGTGTTGGGGTAAGGCCAACTTTGTTTGAAGTTTTCGATTTCATTAGGGTATCTCCTACGAATAACTTTCTATGTTACCCCCCTTCCTTTTGTAATATGAGAACTATGAGTGGAAACTCGTGTTGGGGTAAGGCCAACTGTGTTTGAAGTTTTCGATTTCATTAGCGTATCTCCTAAGAATAACTTTCTATGTTACCCCCCTTCCATTTGTAATATGAGAACTATGAGTGGAAACTCGTGTTGGGGTGGAAACTCGTGTTGGGGTAAAGCCAACTGTGTTTGAAGTTTTCGATTTCGTTGGGCTATCTCCTACGAATAACTTTCTATTTTACCCCCTTCCTTTTGTATTATGAGAACTATGAGTGGAGACTCGTGTTGGGGTGAGGCCACCTGTGTTTGAAGTTTTCGATTTCACCAGGGTATCTCCTGCGAATAACTTTCTATGTTACCCCCCCCCCTATGTAATACGAGAACTATGAGCGGAGACTCGTGTTGGGGTAAGGCCAACTGTGTTTGAAGTTTTCGATTTCATTAGGGTATCTCCTACGAATAACTTTCTATGTTACCCCCCTCCCTTTTATAATATGAGAAGTATGAGTGGAGACTCGTGTCGGGGTAAGGCCACCTGTGTTTAAAGTTTTCAATTTCATTAGGGTATCTCCTACGAATCACTTTATATGTTACCCCCCTCTCTTTTGTAATATGAGAACTATGAGTGGAGACTTGTGTTGGGGTAAGGCCACCTGTGTTTGATGTTTTCCATTTCATTAGGGTATCTCCAACGAATAACTTTCTATGTTACCCCCCTCTTTTGTATTAGGAGAACGATGAGTGGAGACTCATGTTGGGGTAAGGCGAACTGTGTTTGAAGTTTTCGATTTCATTAGGGTATCTTCCACGAATAACTTTCTATGTTACCGCCTCCCTTATGTAATACGAGAACTGTGAGCGGAGACTCGTGTTGGGGTAAGGCCACCGTGTTTAAGTTTTCGATTTCATTAGGGTATCTCCTACGAATAACTTTCTATGTTACCCCCCTCCCTTTTGTAATATGAGAACTATGATTGGAGACTCGTGTTGGGGTAAGGCCACCTGTGTTTAAAGTTTTCGATTACATTAGGGTATCTCCTACGAATAACTTTCTATGTTACCCCCCTCCCTTATGTAATATGAGAACTATGAGTGGAAGCTCGTGTTGGGGTGGAAACTCGTGTTGGGGTAAGGCCAACTGTGTTTGAAGTTTTCGATTTCATTAGGGTATCTCCTACGACTAACTTTCTATGTTACCCCCTCCCTTATGTAATACTAGAACTATGAGCGGAGACTCGTGTCGGGGTAAGGCCATCTGTGTTTGAAGTTTTCGATTTCATTAGGGTATCTCCTACGACTAACTTTCTATGTTACCCCCTCCCTTATGTAATACTAGAACTATGAGCGGAGACTCGTGTCGGGGTAAGGCCAACTGTGTTTGAAGTTTTCGATTTCATTAGGGTATCTCCTACGAATAACTTTCTATGTTACCCCCCTCCCTTTTATAATATGAGAAGTATGAGTGGAGACTCGTGTCGGGGTAAGGCCACCTGTGTTTAAAGTTTTCAATTTCATTAGGGTATCTCCTACGAATCACTTTATATGTTACCCCCCTCCCTTTTGTAATATGAGAACTATGAGTGGAGACTTGTGTTGGGGTAAGGCCACCTGTGTTTGAAGTTTTCCATTTCATAAGGGTATCTCCAACGAATAACTTTCTATGTTACCCCCCTCTTTTGTATTAGGAGAACTATGAGTGGAGACTCATGTTGGGGTAAGGCGAACTGTGTTTGAAGTTTTCGATTTCATTAGGGTATCTTCCACGAATAACTTTCTATGTTACCGCCTCCCTTATGTAATACGAGAACTGTGAGCGGAGACTCGTGTTGGGGTAAGGCCACCGTGTTTAAGTTTTCGATTTCATTAGGGTATCTCCTACGAATAACTTTCTATGTTACCCCCCTCCCTTTTGTAATATGAGAACTATGATTGGAGACTCGTGTTGGGGTAAGGCCACCTGTGTTTAAAGTTTTCGATTACATTAGGGTATCTCCTACGAATAACTTTCTATGTTACCCCCCTTTCTTATGTAATATGAGAACTATAAGTGGAGACTCGTGTTGGGGTAAGGCCACCTGTGTTTGAGATTTCATTAGGGTATCTCCTACGAATAACTTTCTATGTTACCCCCCTTCCTTTTGTAATATGAGAACTATGAGTAGAAACTCGTCTTGGGGTGGAAACTCCTGTTGGGGTAAGGTCAACTGTGTTTTAAGTTTTCGATTTCATTAGGGTATCTCCTACGAATAACTTTCTATGGTACCCCCTATCTTTTGTAATATGAAAACTATGAGTGGAGACTCGTGTTGGGGTGAGGCCACCTGTGTTTGAAGTTTTCGATTTCACTAGGGTATCTCCTACGAATAACTTTCTATGTTACCGCCCTTCCTTTTGTAATATGAGAACTATGAGTGGAAGCTCGTGTTGGGGTGGAAACTCGTGTTGGGGTAAGGCCAACTGTGTTTGAAGTTTTCGATTTCATTAGGGTATCTCCTACGACTAACTTTCTATGTTACCCCCTCCCTTATGTAATACTAGAACTATGAGCGGAGACTCGTGTCGGGGTAAGGCCATCTGTGTTTGAAGTTTTCGATTTCATTAGGGTATCTCCTACGACTAACTGTCTATGTTACCCCCTTCCTTATGTAATACTAGAACTATGAGCGGAGACTCGTGTTGGGGTAAGGCCAACTGTGTTTGAAGTTTTCGATTTCATTAGGGTATCTCCTACGAATAACTTTCTATGTTACCCCCCTCCCTTTTGTAATATGAGAACTATGAGTGGAGACTCGTGTTGGGGTAAGGCCACCTGTGTTTGAAGTTTTCCATTTCATTAGGGTATCTCCAACGAATAACTTTCTATGTTACCCCCCTCTTTTGTAATAGGAGAACTATGAGTGGAGACTCGTGTTGGGGTAAGGCGAACTGTGTTTGAAGTTTTCGATTTCATTAGGGTATCTTCCACGAATAACTTTCTATGTTACCACCTCCCTTATGTAATACGAGAACTATGAGCGGAGACTCGTGTTGGGGTAAGGCCACCTGTGTTTGAAGTTTTCAATTTCATTAGGGTATCTCCTGCGAATCACTTTCTATGTTACCCCCTCCCTTTTGTAATACGAGAACTATGAGCGGAGACTCATGTTGGGGTAAGGCCAACTGTGTTTGAAGTTTTTGATTTCATTAGGGTATCCCCTATGAATAAATTTTTATGTTACCCCCCTCCCTTTTGTAATATGAGAACGATGAGGGGAGACTCGTGTTGGGGTAAGGCCACCTGTGTTTAAAGTTTTCGATTACATTAGGGTATCTCCTACGAATAACTTTCTATGTTACCCCCCTCCCTTATGTAATATGAGAACTATGAGTGGAGACTCGTGTTGGGGTAAGGCCACCTGTGTTTGAAGTTTTAGATTTCATTTGGGTATCTCCTACGAATAACTTTCTATGTTACCCCCCTTCCTTTTGTAATATGAGAACTATGAGTAGAAATTCGTCTTGGGGTGGAAACTCCTGTTGGGGTAAGGCCAACTGTGATTTAAGTTTTCGATTTCATTAGGGTATCTCCTACGAATAACATTCTATGTTACCCCCCTCCCTTTTGTAATATGAGAAGTATGAGTGGAGACTCGTGTCGGGGTAAGGCCACCTGTGTTTAAAGTTTTCGATTACATTAGGGTATCTCCTACGAATAACTTTCTATGTTACCTTCTCCCTTATGTAATATGAGAACTATGAGTGGAGACTTGTGTTGGGGTAAGGCCACCTGTGTTTGAAGTTTTAGATTTCATTAGGGTATCTCCTACGAATAACTTTCTATGTTACCCCCCTTCCTTTTGTAATATGAGAACTATGAGTAGAAACTCGTCTTGGGGTGGAAACTCCTGTTGGGGTAAGCACAACTGTGTTTTAAGTTTTCGATTTCATTAGGGTATCTCCCACGAATAACTTTCTATGTTACCCCCCTCCCTTTTGTATTATGAGAACTATGAGTGGAGACTCGTGTTGGGGTAAGGCCACCTGTGTTTGAAGTTTTCGATTTCATTAGGGTATTTCCTACGAATAACTTTCTATGTTACCCCCCTTCCTTTTGTAATATGAGAACTATGATTGGAAACTCGTGTTTGGGTGCAAACTCGTGTTGGGGTAAGGCCAACTTTGTTTGAAGTTTTCGATTTCATTAGGGTATCTCCTACGAATAACTTTCTATGTTACCCCCCTTCCTTTTGTAATATGAGAACTATGAGTGGAAACTCGTGTTGGGGTAAGGCCAACTGTGTTTGAAGTTTTCGATTTCATTAGCGTATCTCCTAAGAATAACTTTCTATGTTACCCCCCTTCCATTTGTAATATGAGAACTATGAGTGGAAACTCGTGTTGGGGTGGAAACTCGTGTTGGGGTAAAGCCAACTGTGTTTGAAGTTTTCGATTTCGTTGGGCTATCTCCTACGAATAACTTTCTATTTTACCCCCTTCCTTTTGTATTATGAGAACTATGAGTGGAGACTCGTGTTGGGGTGAGGCCACCTGTGTTTGAAGTTTTCGATTTCACCAGGGTATCTCCTGCGAATAACTTTCTATGTTACCCCCCCCCCCCTATGTAATACGAGAACTATGAGCGGAGACTCGTGTTGGGGTAAGGCCAACTGTGTTTGAAGTTTTCGATTTCATTAGGGTATCTCCTACGAATAACTTTCTATGTTACCCCCCTCCCTTTTATAATATGAGAAGTATGAGTGGAGACTCGTGTCGGGGTAAGGCCACCTGTGTTTAAAGTTTTCAATTTCATTAGGGTATCTCCTACGAATCACTTTATATGTTACCCCCCTCTCTTTTGTAATATGAGAACTATGAGTGGAGACTTGTGTTGGGGTAAGGCCACCTGTGTTTGATGTTTTCCATTTCATTAGGGTATCTCCAACGAATAACTTTCTATGTTACCCCCCTCTTTTGTATTAGGAGAACGATGAGTGGAGACTCATGTTGGGGTAAGGCGAACTGTGTTTGAAGTTTTCGATTTCATTAGGGTATCTTCCACGAATAACTTTCTATGTTACCGCCTCCCTTATGTAATACGAGAACTGTGAGCGGAGACTCGTGTTGGGGTAAGGCCACCGTGTTTAAGTTTTCGATTTCATTAGGGTATCTCCTACGAATAACTTTCTATGTTACCCCCCTCCCTTTTGTAATATGAGAACTATGATTGGAGACTCGTGTTGGGGTAAGGCCACCTGTGTTTAAAGTTTTCGATTACATTAGGGTATCTCCTACGAATAACTTTCTATGTTACCCCCCTCCCTTATGTAATATGAGAACTATGAGTGGAAGCTCGTGTTGGGGTGGAAACTCGTGTTGGGGTAAGGCCAACTGTGTTTGAAGTTTTCGATTTCATTAGGGTATCTCCTACGACTAACTTTCTATGTTACCCCCTCCCTTATGTAATACTAGAACTATGAGCGGAGACTCGTGTCGGGGTAAGGCCATCTGTGTTTGAAGTTTTCGATTTCATTAGGGTATCTCCTACGACTAACTTTCTATGTTACCCCCTCCCTTATGTAATACTAGAACTATGAGCGGAGACTCGTGTCGGGGTAAGGCCATCTGTGTTTGAAGTTTTCGATTTCATTAGGGTATCTCCTACGACTAACTGTCTATGTTACCCCCTTCCTTATGTAATACTAGAACTATGAGCGGAGACTCGTGTTGGGGTAAGGCCAACTGTGTTTGAAGTTTTCGATTTCATTAGGGTATCTCCTACGAATAACTTTCTATGTTACCCCCCTCCCTTTTGTAATATGAGAACTATGAGTGGAGACTCGTGTTGGGGTAAGGCCACCTGTGTTTGAAGTTTTCCATTTCATTAGGGTATCTCCAACGAATAACTTTCTATGTTACCCCCCTCTTTTGTAATAGGAGAACTATGAGTGGAGACTCGTGTTGGGGTAAGGCGAACTGTGTTTGAAGTTTTCGATTTCATTAGGGTATCTTCCACGAATAACTTTCTATGTTACCACCTCCCTTATGTAATACGAGAACTATGAGCGGAGACTCGTGTTGGGGTAAGGCCACCTGTGTTTGAAGTTTTCAATTTCATTAGGGTATCTCCTGCGAATCACTTTCTATGTTACCCCCTCCCTTTTGTAATACGAGAACTATGAGCAAAGACTCATGTTGGGGTAAGGCCAACTGTGTTTGAAGTTTTTGATTTCATTAGGGTATCCCCTATGAATAAATTTTTATGTTACCCCCCTCCCTTTTGTAATATGAGAACTATGAGGGGAGACTCGTGTTGGGGTAAGGCCACCTGTGTTTAAAGTTTTCGATTACATTAGGGTATCTCCTACGAATAACTTTCTATGTTACCCCCTCCCTTATGTAATACGAGAACTATGAGCGGAGACTCGTGTTGGGGTAAGGCCAACTGTGTTTGAAGTTTTCGATTTCATTAGGGTATCTCCTACGAATAACTTTCTATGTTACCCCCCTCCCTTTTGTAATATGAGAACTATGAGTGGAGACTCGTGTTGGGGTAAGGTCACCTGTGTTTAAAGTTTTCGATTTCATTAGGGTATCTCCTACGAATAACTTTCTATGTTACCCTCCTTCCTTTTGTAATATGAGAACTATGAGTGCAAACTCGTGCTGGGGCAGGGCCAACTGTGTTTGAAGTTTTCGATTTCATTAGGGTATCTCCTACGAATAACTTTCTATGTTACCCCCCTCCGTTATGTAATATCAGAACTATGAGCGGAGAGTCGTGTTGAGGTAAGGCCGTGTTTGAAGTTTTCGATTTCATTAGTGTATCTCCTACGATTCACTTTCTATGTTATTCTTATGGAGTATGAGAACTATGAGTGGAGACTCGTGTTGGGGTAAGGCCACCTGTGTTTGAAGTTTGCGATTTGATTAGGGTATCTCCTATGACTAACTTACATGTTACCCCCCTCCCTTATGTAATATGAGAACTATGAGTGGAGACTCGTGTTGGGGTAAGGCCACCTGTGTTTGAAGTTTTAGATTTCATTAGGGTATCTCCTACGAATAACTTTCTATGTTACCCCCTTCCTTTTGTAATATGAGAACTATGAGTAGAAACTCGTCTTGGGGTTGAAACTCCTGTTGGGGTAAGGCCAACTGTGTTTTAAGTTCTCGATTTCATTAGAGTATCTCCTACGAATAACTTTCTATGTTACCCCTCTCGCTTTTGTAATATGAGAACTATGAGTGGAGACTCGTGTTGGGGTAAGGCAACCTGTGTTTGAAGTTTTCGATTTCATTAGGGTATCTCCTACCAATAACTTTCTATGTTACCCCCTTCCTTTTGTAATATGAGAACTATGAGTGGAAGCTCGTGTTAGGGTAAGGCCAACTGTGTTTGAAGTTTTCGATTTCATTAGGGTATCTCCTACGAATAACTTTTTATGTTGCCCCCCTCCATTTTGTAATATGAGAACTATGAGTGGAGACTCGTGTTGGGGTAAGGCCACCTGTGTTTGAAGTTTTCGATTTCAATAGGGTATCTCCTACGACTAACTTTCTATGTTACCCCCCCCTACGTAATACGAGAACTATGAGCGGAGACTCGTGTTGGGGTAAGGCCAACTGTGTTTGAAGTTTTCGATTTCATTAGGGTATCTCCTACGAATAACTTTCTATGTTACCCCCCTCCCTTTTATAATATGAGAAGTATGAGTGGAGACTCGTGTCGGGGTAAGGCCACCTGTGTTTAAAGTTTTCAATTTCATTAGGGTATCTCCTACGAATCACTTTATATGTTACCCCCCTCCCTTTTGTAATATGAGAACTATGAGTGGAGACTTGTGTTGGGGTAAGGCCACCTGTGTTTGAAGTTTTCCATTTCATTAGGGTATCTCCAACGAATAACTTTCTATGTTACCCCCCTCTTTTGTATTAGGAGAACTATGAGTGGAGACTCATGTTGGGGTAAGGCGAACTGTGTTTGAAGTTTTCGATTTCATTAGGGTATCTTCCACGAATAACTTTCTATGTTACCGCCTCCCTTATGTAATACGAGAACTGTGAGCGGAGACTCGTGTTGGGGTAAGGCCACCGTGTTTAAGTTTTCGATTTCATTAGGGTATCTCCTACGAATAACTTTCTATGTTACCCCCCTCCCTTTTGTAATATGAGAACTATGATTGGAGACTCGTGTTGGGGTAAGGCCACCTGTGTTTAAAGTTTTCGATTACATTAGGGTACATCCTACGAATAACTTTCTATGTTACCCCCCTCCCTTATGTAATATGAGAACTATAAGTGGAGACTCGTGTTGAGGTAAGGCCACCTGTGTTTGAAGTTTTAGATTTGATTAGGGTATCTCCTACGAATAACTTTCTATGTTACCCCCCTTCCTTTTGTAATATGAGAACTATGAGTAGAAACTCGTCTTGGGGTGGAAACTCCTGTTGGGGTAAGGTCAACTGTGTTTTAAGTTTTCGATTTCATTAGGGTATCTCCTACGAATAACTTTCTATGGTACCCCCTATCTTTTGTAATATGAGAACTATGAGTGGAGACTCGTGTTGGGGTGAGGCCACCTGTGTTTGAAGTTTTCGATTTCACTAGGGTATCTCCTACGAATAACTTTCTATGTTACCGCCCTTCCTTTTGTAATATGAGAACTATGAGTGGAAGCTCGTGTTGGGGTGCAAACTCGTGTTGGGGTAAGGCCAACTGTGTTTGAAGTTTTCGATTTCATTAGGGTATCTCCTACGACTAACTTTCTATGTTACCCCCTCCCTTATGTAATACTAGAACTATGAGCGGAGACTCGTGTCGGGGTAAGGCCATCTGTGTTTGAAGTTTTCGATTTCATTAGGGTATCTCCTACGACTAACTGTCTATGTTACCCCCTTCCTTATGTAATACTAGAACTATGAGCGGAGACTCGTGTTGGGGTAAGGCCAACTGTGTTTGAAGTTTTCGATTTCATTAGGGTATCTCCTACGAATAACTTTCTATGTTACCCCCCTCCCTTTTGTAATATGAGAACTATGAGTGGAGACTCGTGTTGGGGTAAGGCCACCTGTGTTTGAAGTTTTCCATTTCATTAGGGTATCTCCAACGAATAACTTTCTATGTTACCCCCCTCTTTTGTAATAGGAGAACTATGAGTGGAGACTCGTGTTGGGGTAAGGCGAACTGTGTTTGAAGTTTTCGATTTCATTAGGGTATCTTCCACGAATAACTTTCTATGTTACCACCTCCCTTATGTAATACGAGAACTATGAGCGGAGACTCGTGTTGGGGTAAGGCCACCTGTGTTTGAAGTTTTCAATTTCATTAGGGTATCTCCTGCGAATCACTTTCTATGTTACCCCCTCCCTTTTGTAATACGAGAACTATGAGCGGAGACTCATGTTGGGGTAAGGCCAACTGTGTTTGAAGTTTTTGATTTCATTAGGGTATCCCCTATGAATAAATTTTTATGTTACCCCCCTCCCTTTTGTAATATGAGAACTATGAGGGGAGACTCGTGTTGGGGTAAGGCCACCTGTGTTTAAAGTTTTCGATTACATTAGGGTATCTCCTACGAATAACTTTCTATGTTACCCCCCTCCCTTATGTAATATGAGAACTATGAGTGGAGACTCGTGTTGGGGTAAGGCCACCTGTGTTTGAAGTTTTAGATTTCATTTGGGTATCTCCTACGAATAACTTTCTATGTTACCCCCCTTCCTTTTGTAATATGAGAACTATGAGTAGAAATTCGTCTTGGGGTGGAAACTCCTGTTGGGGTAAGGCCAACTGTGATTTAAGTTTTCGATTTCATTAGGGTATCTCCTACGAATAACATTCTATGTTACCCCCCTCCCTTTTGTAATATGAGAAGTATGAGTGGAGACTCGTGTCGGGGTAAGGCCACCTGTGTTTAAAGTTTTCGATTTCATTAGGGTATCTCCTGCGAATCACTTTCTATGTTACCCCCTCCCTTTTGTAATATGAGAACTATGAGTGGAGACTCGTGTTGGGGTAAGGCGAACTGTGTTTGAAGTTTTCGATTTCATTAGGGTATCTTCCACGAATAACTTTCTATGTTACCGCCTCCCTTATGTAATACGAGAACTATGAGCGGAGACTCGTGTTGGGGTAAGGCCACCTGTGTTTGAAGTTTTCGATTTCATTAGGGTATCTCCTACGAATAACTTTATATGTTACCCCCCCCCCCCTTATGTAATACGAGAACTATGAGCGGAGACTCGTGTTGGGGTAAGGCCAACTGTGTTTGAAGTTTTCGATTTCATTAGGGTATCTTCTACGAATAACTTTCTATGTTACCCTCCTTCCTTTTGTATTATGAGAACTATCAGTGGAAACTCGTGCTGGGGCAGGGCCAACTGTGTTTGAAGTTTTCGATTTCATTAGGGTATCTCCTACGAATAACTTTCTATGTTACCCCCCTCCCTTATGTAATATTAGAACTATGAGTGGAGACTCGTGTTGGGGTGAGGCCACGTGTGTTTGAAGTTTTCGATTTCATTAGGGTATCTCCTACGAATAACTTTCTATGTTACCTTCTTCCTTTTGTAATATGAGAACTATGAGTAGAAACTCGTGTTGGGTTGGAAACTCGTGTTGGGGTAAGGCCAACTGTGTTTGAAATTTTCGATTTCATTAGGGTATCTCCTACGAATAACTTTCTATGTTACCTCCCTCCCTTTTGTAATATGAGAACTATGAGTGGAGACTCGTGTTGGGGTAAAGCCACCTGCGTTTGAAGTTTTCGATTTCATTAGGGTATCTCCTACGAATAACTTTCTATGTTACCCCCCTTCGTTTTGTAATATGAGAACTATGAGTAGAAACTCGTGTTGGGTTGGAAACTCGTGTTGGGGTGAGGCCACCTGTGTTTGAAGTTTTCGATTTCATTAGGGTATCTCCTACGAATAACTTTCTATGTTACCCCCCTTCCTTTTGTAATATGAGAACTATGAGTGGAAGCTCGTGTTGGGGTGGAAACTCGTGTTGGGGTAAGGCCAACTGTGTTTGAAGTTTTCGATTTCATTAGGGTATCTCCTACGAATAACTTTCTATGTTACCCCCCTCCATTTTGTAATATGAGAACTATGAGTGGAGACTCGTGTTGGGGTAAAGCCAACTGTGTTTGAAGATTTCGATTTGATTAGGGTATCTCCTACGAATAACTTTCTATGTTACCCCCCTCCCTTTTGTAATATGAGAACTATGAGTGGAGACTCGTGTTGGGGTAAGGCCACCTGTGTTTGAAGTTTTCCATTTCATTAGGGTATCTCCAACGAATAACTTTCTATGTTACCCCCCTCTTTTGTAATAGGAGAACTATGAGTGGAGACTCGTGTTGGGGTAAGGCGAACTGTGTTTGAAGTTTTCGATTTCATTAGGGTATCTTCCACGAATAACTTTCTATGTTACCGCCTCCGTTATGTAATACAAGAACTATGAGCGGAGACTCGTGTTGGGGTAAGGCCACCTGTGTTTGAAGTTTTCGATTTCATTAGGGTATCTCCTACGAATAACTTTCTATGTTACCCCCTCCCTTATGTAATACGAGAACTATGAGCGGAGACTCGTGTTGGGGTAAGGCCAACTGTGTTTGAAGTTTTCGATTTCATTAGGGTATCTCCTACGAATAACTTTCTATGTTACCCCCCTCCCTTTTGTAATATGAGAACCATGAGTGGAGACTCGTGTTGGGGTAAGGTCACCTGTGTTTAAAGTTTTCGATTACATTAGGGTATCTCCTACGAATAACTTTCTATGTTACCCTCCTTCCTTTTGTAATATGAGAACTATGAATGCAAACTCGTGCTGGGGCAGGGCCAACTGTGTTTGAAGTTTTCGATTTCATTAGGGTATCTCCTACGAATAACTTTCTATGTTACCCCCCTCCGTTATGTAATATCAGAACTATGAGCGGAGAGTCGTGTTGGGGTAAGGCCGTGTTTGAAGTTTTCGATTTCATTAGTGTATCTCCTACGATTCCCTTTCTATGTTATTCTTATGGAGTATGAGAACTATGAGTGGAGACTCGTGTTGGGGTAAGGCCACCTGTGTTTGAAGTTTGCGATTTGATTAGGGTATCTCCTATGACTAACTTACATGTTACCCCCCTCCCTTATGTAATATGAGAACTATGAGTGGAGACTCGTGTTGGAGTAAGGCCACCTGTGTTTGAAGTTTTAGATTTCATTGGGGTATCTCCTACGAATAACTTTCTATGTTACCCCCTTCCTTTTGTAATATGAGAACTATGAGTAGAAACTCGTCTTGGGGTGGAAACTCCTGTTGGGGTAAGGCCAACTGTGTTTTAAGTTCTCGATTTCATTAGAGTATCTCCTACGAATAACTTTCTATGTTACCCCTCTCGCTTTTGTAATATGAGAACTATGAGTGGAGACTCGTGTTGGGGTAAGGCAACCTGTGTTTGAAGTTTTCGATTTCATTAGGGTATCTCCTACCAATAACTTTCTATGTTACCCCCTTCCTTTTGTAATATGAGAACTATAAGTGGAAGCTCGTGTTGGAGTAAGGCCAACTGTGTTTGAGGTTTTCGATTTCATTAGGGTATCTCCTACGAATAACTTTTTATGTTGCCCCCCTCCATTTTGTAATATGAGAACTATGAGTGGAGACTCGTGTTGGGGTAAGGCCACCTGTGTTTGAAGTTTTCGATTTCATTAGGGTATCTCCTACGACTAACTTTCTATGTTACCCCCCCCCCTATGTAATACGAGAACTATGAGCGGAGACTCGTGTTGGGGTAAGGCCAACTGTGTTTGAAGTTTTCGATTTCATTAGGGTATCTCCTACGAATAACTTTCTATGTTACCCCCCTCCATTTTATAATATGAGAAGTATGAGTGGAGACTCGTGTCGGGGTAAGGCCACCTGTGTTTGAAGTTTTCAATTTCATTAGGGTATCTCCTGCGAATCACTTTCTATGTTACCCCCTCCCTTTTGTAATATAAGAACTATGAGTGGAGACTCGTGTTGGGGTAAGGCCAACTGTGTTTGAAGTTTTCGATTTCATTAGGGTATCTTCTACGAATAACTTTCTATGTTACCGCCTCCCTTATGTAATACGAGAACTATGAGCGGAGACTTGTGTTGGGCTAGGGCCACCTGTGTTTGAAGTTTTCGATTTCATAAGGGTATCTCCTGCGAATAACTTTCTATGTTACCCCCTCCCTTATGTAATACGAGAACTATGAGCGGAGACTCATGTTGGGGTAAGGCCAACTGTGTTTGAAGTTTTTGATTTCATTAGGGTATCCCCTATGAATAACTTTCTATGTTACCCCCCTCCCTTTTGTAATATGAGAACTATGAGGGGAGACTCGTGTTGGGGTAAGGCCACCTGTGTTTAAAGTTTTCGATTACATTAGGGTATCTCCTACGAATAACTTTCTATGTTACCTCCCTCCCTTTTGTAATATGAGAACTATGAGTGGAGACTCGTGTTGGGGTAAAGCCACCTGCGTTTGAAGTTTTCGATTTCATTAGGGTATCTCCTACGAATAACTTTCTATGTTACCCTCCTTCCTTTTGTAATATGAGAACTATGAGTAGAAACTCGTCTTGGGGTGGAAACTCCTGTTGGGGTAAGCACAACTGTGTTTGAAGTTTTCGATTTCATTAGGGTATCTCCCACGAATAACGTTCTATGTTACCCCCCTCCCTTTTGTATTATGAGAACTATGAGTGGAGACTCGTGTTGGGGTAAGGCCACCTGTGTTTGAAGTTTTCGATTTCATTAGGGTATTTCCTACGAATAACTTTCTATGTTACCCCCCTTCCTTTTGTAATATGAGAACTATGATTGGAAACTCGTGTTTGGGTGCAAACTCGTGTTGGGGTAAGAACAACTTTGTTTGAAGTTTTCGATTTCATCAGGGTATCTCCTACGAATAACTTTTTATGTTGCCCCCCTCCATTTTGTAATATGAGTACTATGAGTGGAGACTCGTGTTGGGGTAAGGCCACCTGTGTTTGAAGTTTTCGATTTCATTAGGGTATCTCCTACGACTAACTTTCTATGTTACCCCCCCCTATGTAACACGAGAACTATGAGCGGAGACTCGTGTTGGGGTAAGGCCAACTGTGTTTGAAGTTTTCGATTTCATTAGGGTATCTCCTACGAATAACTTTCTATGTTACCCCCCTCCCTTTTATAATATGAGAAGTATGAGTGGAGACTCGTGTCAAGGTAAGGCCACCTGTGTTTAAAGTTTTCAATTTCATTAGGGTATCTCCTACGAATCACTTTATATGTTACCCCCCTCCCTTTTGTAATATCAGAACTATGAGTGGAGACTTGTGTTGGGGTAAGGCCACCTGTGTTTGAAGTTTTCCATTTCATTAGGGTATCTCCAACGAATAACTTTCTATGTTAGCCCCCTCTTTTGTATTAGGAGAACTATGAGTGGAGACTCATGTTGGGGTAAGGCGAACTGTGTTTAAAGTTTTCGATTCCATTAGGGTATCTTCCACGAATAACTTTCTATGTTACCGCCTCCCTTATGTAATACGAGAACTGTGAGCGGAGACTCGTGTTGGGGTAAGGCCACCGTGTTTAAGTTTTCGATTTCATTAGGGTATCTCCTACGAATAACTTTCTATGTTACCCCCCTCCCTTTTGTAATATGAGAACTATGATTGGAGACTCGTGTTGGGGTAAGGCCACCTGTGTTTAAAGTTTTCGATTACATTAGGGTATCTCCTACGAATAACTTTCTATGTTACCCCCTCCCTTATGTAATATGAGAACTATGAGTGGAGACTCGTGTTGGGGTAAGGCCACCTGTGTTTGAAGTTTTAGATTTCATTAGGGTATCTCCTACGAATAACTTTCTATGTTACCCCCCTTCCTTTTGTAATATGAGAACTATGAGTAGAAACTCGTCTTGGGGTGGAAACTCCTGTTGGGGTAAGGTCAACTGTGTTTTAAGTTTTCGATTTCATTAGGGTATCTCCTACGAATAACTTTCTATGGTACCCCCTATCTTTTGTAATATGAGAACAATGAGTGGAGACTCGTGTTGGGGTGAGGCCACCTGTGTTTGAAGTTTTCGATTTCACTAGGGTATCTCCTACGAATAACTTTCTATGTTACCCCCCTTCCTTTTGTAATATGAGAACTATGAGTGGAAGCTCGTGTTGGGGTGGAAACTCGTGTTGGGGTAAGGCCAACTGTGTTTGAAGTTTTCGATTTCATTAAGGTATCTCCTACGACTAACTTTCTATGTTACCCCCTCCCTTATGTAATACTAGAACTATGAGCGGAGACTCGTGTCGGGGTAAGGCCACCTGTGTTTGAAGTTTTCGATTTCATTAGGGTATCTCCTACGACTAACTGTCTATGTTACCCCCTTCCTTATGTAATACTAGAACTATGAGCGGAGACTCGTGTTGGGGTAAGGCCAACTGTGTTTGAAGTTTTCGATTTCATTAGGGTATCTCCTACGAATAACTTTCTATGTTACCCCCCTCCCTTTTGTAATATGAGAACTATGAGTGGAGACTCGTGTTGGGGTAAGGCCACCTGTGTTTGAAGTTTTCCATTTCATTAGGGTATCTCCAACGAATAACTTTCTATGTTACCCCCCTCTTTTGTAATAGGAGAACTATGAGTGGAGACTCGTGTTGGGGTAAGGCGAACTGTGTTTGAAGTTTTCGATTTTATTAGGGTATCTTCCACGAATAACTTTCTATGTTACCACCTCCCTTATGTAATACGAGAACTATGAGCGGAGACTCGTGTTGGGGTAAGGCCACCTGTGTTTGAAGTTTTCAATTTCATTAGGGTATCTCCTGCGAATCACTTTCTATGTTACCCCCTCCCTTTTGTAATACGAGAACTATGAGCGGAGACTCATGTTGGGGTAAGGCCAACTGTGTTTGAAGTTTTTGATTTCATTAGGGTATCCCCTATGAATAAATTTTTATGTTACCCCCCTCCCTTTTGTAATATGAGAACTATGAGGGGAGACTCGTGTTGGGGTAAGGCCACCTGTGTTTAAAGTTTTCGATTACATTAGGGTATCTCCTACGAATAACTTTCTATGTTACCCCCCTCCCTTATGTAATATGAGAACTATTAGTGGAGACTCGTGTTGGGGTAAGGCCACCTGTGTTTGAAGTTTTAGATTTCATTTCGGTATCTCCTACGAATAACTTTCTATGTTACCCCCCTTCCTTTTGTAATATGAGAACTATGAGTAGAAATTCGTCTTGGGGTGGAAACTCCTGTTGGGGTAAGGCCAACTGTGATTTAAGTTTTCGATTTCATTAGGGTATCTCCTACGAATAACTTTCTATGTTACCCCCCTCCCTTTTGTAATATGAGAAGTATGAGTGGAGACTCGTGTCGGGGTAAGGCCACCTGTGTTTAAAGTTTTCGATTTCATTAGGGTATCTCCTGCGAATCACTTTCTATGCTACCCCCTCCCTTTTGTAATATGAGAAGTATGAGTGGAGACTCGTGTTGGGGTAAGGCGAACTGTGTTTGAAGTTTTCGATTTCATTAAGGTATCTTCCACGAATAACTTTCTATGTTACCGCCTCCCTTATGTAATACGAGAACTATGAGCGGAGACTCGTGTTGGGGTAAGGCCACCTGTGTTTGAAGTTTTCGATTTCATTAGGGTATCTCCTACGAATAACTTTATATGTTACCCCCCCCCCCCCTTATGTAATACGAGAACTATGAGCGGAGACTCGTGTTGGGGTAAGGCCAACTGTGTTTGAAGTTTTCGATTTCATTAGGGTATCTTCTACGAATAACTTTCTATGTTACCCTCCTTCCTTTTGTACTTGAGAACTATGAGTGGAAACTCGTGCTGGGGCAGGGCCAACTGTGTTTGAAGTTTTCGATTTCATTAGGGTATCTCCTACGAATAACTTTCTATGTTACCCCCCTCCCTTATGTAATATGAGAACTATGAGTGGAGACTCGTGTTGGGGTAAGGCCACGTGTGTTTGAAGTTTTCGATTTCAATAGGGTATCTCCTACGAATAACTTTCTATGTTACCTTCTTCCTTTTGTAATATGAGAACTATGAGTAGAAACTCGTGTTGGGTTGGAAACTCGTGTTGGGGTAAGGCCAACTGTGTTTGAAATTTTCGATTTCATTAGGGTATCTCCTACGAATAACTTTCTATGTTACCTCCCTCCCTTTTGTAATATGAGAACTATGAGTGGAGACTCGTGTTGGGGTAAAGCCACCTGCGTTTGAAGTTTTCGATTTCATTAGGGTATCTCCTACCAATAACTTTCTATGTTACCCCCTTCCTTTTGTAATATGAGAACTATGAGTGGAAGCTCGTGTTGGAGTAAGGCCAACTGTGTTTGAGGTTTTCGATTTCATTAGGGTATCTCCTACGAATAACTTTTTATGTTGCCCCCCTCCATTTTGTAATATGAGAACTATGAGTGGAGACTCGTGTTGGGGTAAGGCCACCTGTGTTTGAAGTTTTCGATTTCATTAGGGTATCTCCTACGACTAACTTTCTATGTTACCCCCCCCCTATGTAATACGAGAACTATGAGCGGAGACTCGTGTTGGGGTAAGGCCAACTGTGTTTGAAGTTTTCGATTTCATTAGGGTATCTCCTACGAATAACTTTCTATGTTACCCCCCTCCCTTTTATAATATGAGAAGTATGAGTGGAGACTCGTGTCGGGGTAAGGCCACCTGTGTTTAAAGTTTTCAATTTCATTAGGGTATCTCCTGCGAATCACTTTCTATGTTACCCCCTCCCTTTTGTAATATGAGAACTATGAGTAGAGACTCGTGTTGGGGTAAGGCCAACTGTGTTTGAAGTTTTCGATTTCATTAGGGTATCTTCTACGAATAACTTTCTATGTTACCGCCTCCCTTATGTAATACGAGAACTATGAGCGGAGACTTGTGTTGGGCTAGGGCCACCTGTGTTTGAAGTTTTCGATTTCATAAGGGTATCTCCTGCGAATAACTTTCTATGTTACCCCCTCCCTTATGTAATACGAGAACTATGAGCGGAAACTCGTGTTGGGGTAAGGCCAACTGTGTTTGAAGTTTTCGATTTCATTGGGGTATCTCCTACGAATAACTTTCTATGTTACCCCCCTCCATTTTGTAATATGAGAACTATGAGTGGAGACTCGTGTTGGGGTAAGGCCAACTGTGTTTGAAGTTTTCGATTTCATTAGGGTATCTCCTACGAATAACTTTCTATGTTACCCCCCTCCCTTTTGTAATATGAGAACTATGAGTGGAGACTCGTGTTGGGGTAAGGCCACCTGTGTTTGAAGTTTTCCATTTCATTAGGGTATCTCCAACGAATAACTTTCTATGTTACCCCCCTCCCTTTTGTAATATGAGAACTATGAGTGGAGACTCGTGTTGAAGTAAAGCCAACTGTGTTTGAAGTTTTCGATTTCATTAGGGTATCTCCTACGGATAACTTTATATGTTACCCCCCTTCCTTTTGTAATATGAAAACTACGAGTGAAAACTCGTGTTGGGGTGCAAACTCGTGTTGGGGTAAGCACAACTGTGTTTGAAGATTTCGACTTCATTAGGGTATCTCCCACGAATAACTTTCTATGTTACCCCCCTCCCTTTTGTATTATGAGAACTATGAGTGGAGACTCGTGTTGGGGTAAGGCCACCTGTGTTTGATGTTTTCGATTTCATTAGGGTATTTCCTACGAATAACTTTCTAT
Source organism: Rhipicephalus microplus (assembly GCF_043290135.1). Lineage (NCBI taxonomy): Eukaryota > Metazoa > Arthropoda > Arachnida > Ixodida > Ixodidae > Rhipicephalus > Rhipicephalus microplus. The sequence goes on along the minus strand of NC_134707.1, from coordinate 112,639,960 downwards.
GTTACCCCCCTTCCTTTTGTAATATGAGAACTATGATTGGAAACTCGTGTTGGGGTAAGGCCAACTTTGTTTGAAGTTTTCGATTTCATTAGGGTATCTCCTACGAATAACTTTCTATGGTACCCCCTCCCTTTTGTATTATGAGAACTATGAGTGGAGACTCGTGTTGGGGTAAGGCCACCTGTGTTTGAAGTTTTCGATTTCATTAGGGTATTTCCTACGAATAACTTTCTATGTTACCCCCCTTCCTTTTGTAATATGAGAACTATGATTGGAAACTCGTGTTGGGGTGCAAACTCGTGTTGGGGTAAGGCCAACTTTGTTTGAAGTTTTCGATTTCATTAGGGTATCTCCTATGAATAACTTTCTATGTTACCCCCCTTCCTTTTGTAATATGAGAACTATGAGTGGAAACTCGTGTTGGGGTGGAAACTCGTGTTGGGGTAAGGCCAACTGTGTTTGAAGTTTTTGATTTCATTAGCGTATCTCCTAAGAATAACTTTCTATGTTACCCTCCTTCCATTTGTAATATGAGAACTATGAGTGGAAACTCGTGTTGGGGTGGAAACTCGTGTTGGGGTAAAGCCAACTGTGTTTGAAGTTTTCGATTTCGTTAGGCTATCTCCTACGAATAATTTTCTATTTTACCCCCTCCCTTTTGTAATATGAGAACTATGAGTGGAGACTCGTGTTGGGGTAAGGCCAACTGTGTTTGAAGTTTTCGATTTCATTAGGGTATCTCCTACGAATAACTTTCTATGTTATCCCCTCCCTTATGTAATACGAGAACTATGAGTGGAGACTCGTGTTTGGGTAAGGCCACCTGTGTTTGAAGTTTTCAATTTCATTAGGGTATCTCCTACAAATAACTTTCTATGTTACTCCCCTACCTTTTGTAATATGAGAACTATGAGTGGAAACTCGTGTTGGGGTGGAAACTCGTGTTGGGGTAAGGCCAACTGTGTTTGAAGTTTTTGATTTCATTAGGGTATCTCCTACGAATAACTTTCTATGTTATCCCCCTCGCTTTTGTAATATGAGAACTATGAGTGGAGACTCGTGTTGGGGTGAGGCCACCTGTGTTTGAAGTTTTCGATTTCATTAGGGTATCTCCTACGAATAACTTTCTATGTTACCCCCCTTCCTTTTGTAATATGAGAACTATGAGTGGAAGCTCGTGTTGGGGTGGAAACTCATGTTGGGGTAAGGCCAACTGTATTTGAAGTTTTCGATTTCATTAGGGTATCTCCTACGAATAACTTTCTATGTTACCCCCCTCCATTTTGTAATATGAGAACTATGAATGGAGACTCGTGTTGGGGTAAGGCCACCTGTGTTTAAAGTTTTCGATTTCATTAGGGTATCTCCTACGACTAACTTTCTATGTTATCCCCTCCCTTATGTAATACTAGAACTGTGAGCGGAGACTCGTGTTGGGGTAAGGCCACCTGTGTTTGAAGTTTTCCATTTCATTAGGGTATCTCCAATGAATAACTTTCTATGTTACCCCCCTCTTTTGTATTAGGAGAACTATGAGTGGAGACTCATGTTGGGGTAAGGCGAACTGTGTTTGAACTTTTCGATTTCATTAGGGTATCTTCCACGAATAACTTTCTATGTTACCGCCTCCCATATGTAATACGAGAACTGTGAGCGGAGACTCGTGTTGGGGTAAGGCCACCTGTGTTTAAGTTTTCGATTTCATTAGGGTATCTCCTACGAATAACTTTCTATGTTACCCCCCTCCCTTTTGTAATATGAGAACTATGATTTGAGACTCGTGTTGGGGTAAGGCCACCTGTGTTTAAAGTTTTCGATTACATTAGGGTATCTCCTACGAATAACTTTCTATGTTACCCCCCTCCCTTATGTAATATGAGAACTATGAGTGGAGACTCGTGTTGGGGTAAGGCCACCTGTGTTTGAAGTTTTAGATTTCATTAGGGTATCTCCTACGAATAACTTTCTATGTTACCCTTCTTCCTTTTGTAATATGAGAACTATGAGTAGAAACTCGTCTTGGGGTGGAAACTCCTGTTGGGGTAAGGTCAACTGTGTTTTAAGTTTTCGATTTCATTAGGGTATCTCCTACGAATAACTTTCTATGTTACCCCCCTCCCTTTTGTAATATGAGAACTATGAGTGGAAGCTCGTGTTGGGGTGGAAACTCGTGTTGGGGTAAGGCCAACTGTGTTTGAAGTTTTCGATTTCATTAAGGTATCTCCTACGACTAACTTTCTATGTTACCCCCTCCCTTATGTAATACTAGAACTATGAGCGGAGACTCGTGTCGGGGTAAGGCCACCTGTGTTTGAAGTTTTCGATTTCATTAGGGTATCTCCTACGACTAACTGTCTATGTTACCCCCTTCCTTATGTAATACTAGAACTATGAGCGGAGACTCGTGTTGGGGTAAGGCCAACTGTGTTTGAAGTTTTCGATTTCATTAGGGTATCTCCTACGAATAACTTTCTATGTTACCCCCCTCCCTTTTGTAATATGAGAACTATGAGTGGAGACTCGTGTTGGGGTAAGGCCACCTGTGTTTGAAGTTTTCCATTTCATTAGGGTATCTCCAACGAATAACTTTCTATGTTACCCCCCTCTTTTGTAATAGGAGAACTATGAGTGGAGACTCGTGTTGGGGTAAGGCGAACTGTGTTTGAAGTTTTCGATTTCATTAGGGTATCTTCCACGAATAACTTTCTATGTTACCACCTCCCTTATGTAATACGAGAACTATGAGCGGAGACTCGTGTTGGGGTAAGGCCACCTGTGTTTGAAGTTTTCAATTTCATTAGGGTATCTCCTGCGAATCACTTTCTATGTTACCCCCTCCCTTTTGTAATACGAGAACTATGAGCGGAGACTCATGTTGGGGTAAGGCCAACTGTGTTTGAAGTTTTTGATTTCATTAGGGTATCCCCTATGAATAAATTTTTATGTTACCCCCCTCCCTTTTGTAATATGAGAACTATGAAGGGAGACTCGTGTTGGGGTAAGGCCACCTGTGTTTAAAGTTTTCGATTACATTAGGGTATCTCCTACGAATAACTTTCTATGTTACCCCCCTCCCTTATGTAATATGAGAACTATGAGTGGAGACTCGTGTTGGGGTAAGGCCACCTGTGTTTGAAGTTTTAGATTTCATTTCGGTATCTCCTACGAATAACTTTCTATGTTACCCCCCTTCCTTTTGTAATATGAGAACTATGAGTAGAAATTCGTCTTGGGGTGGAAACTCCTGTTGGGGTAAGGCCAACTGTGATTTAAGTTTTCGATTTCATTAGGGTATCTCCTACGAATAACTTTCTATGTTACCCCCCTCCCTTTTGTAATATGAGAAGTATGAGTGGAGACTCGTGTCGGGGTAAGGCCACCTGTGTTTAAAGTTTTCGATTTCATTAGGGTATCTCCTGCGAATCACTTTCTATGCTACCCCCTCCCTTTTGTAATATGAGAACTATGAGTGGAGACTCGTGTTGGGGTAAGGCGAACTGTGTTTGAAGTTTTCGATTTCATTAGGGTATCTTCCACGAATAACTTTCTATGTTACCGCCTCCCTTATGTAATACGAGAACTATGAGCGGAGACTCGTGTTGGGGTAAGGCCACCTGTGTTTGAAGTTTTCGATTTCATTAGGGTATCTCCTACGAATAACTTTATATGTTACCCCCCCCCCTTATGTAATACGAGAACTATGAGCGGAGACTCGTGTTGGGGTAAGGCCAACTGTGTTTGAAGTTTTCGATTTCATTAGGGTATCTTCTACGAATAACTTTCTATGTTACCCTCCTTCCTTTTGTACTTGAGAACTATGAGTGGAAACTCGTGCTGGGGCAGGGCCAACTGTGTTTGAAGTTTTCGATTTCATTAGGGTATCTCCTACGAATAACTTTCTATGTTACCCCCCTCCCTTTTGTAATATGAGAACTATGAGTGGAGACTCGTGTTGGGGTAAGGCCACCTGTGTTTGAAGTTTTCCATTTCATTAGGGTATCTCCAACGAATAACTTTCTATGTTACCCCCCTCCCTTTTGTAATATGAGAACTATGAGTGGAGACTCGTGTTGAAGTAAAGCCAACTGTGTTTGAAGTTTTCAATTTCATTAGGGTATCTCCTACGGATAACTTTATATGTTACCCCCCTTCCTTTTGTAATATGAAAACTACGAGTGAAAACTCGTGTTGGGGTGCAAACTCGTGTTGGGGTAAGCACAACTGTGTTTGAAGATTTCGACTTCATTAGGGTATCTCCCACGAATAACTTTCTATGTTACCCCCCTCCCTTTTGTATTATGAGAACTATGAGTGGAGACTCGTGTTGGGGTAAGGCCACCTGTGTTTGATGTTTTCGATTTCATTAGGGTATTTCCTACGAATAACTTTCTATGTTACCCCCCTTCCTTTTGTAATATGAGAACTATGATTGGAAACTCGTGTTGGGGTAAGGCCAACTTTGTTTGAAGTTTTCGATTTCATTAGGGTATCTCCTACGAATAACTTTCTATGGTACCCCCTCCCTTTTGTATTATGAGAACTATGAGTGGAGACTCGTGTTGGGGTAAGGCCACCTGTGTTTGAAGTTTTCGATTTCATTAGGGTATTTCCTACGAATAACTTTCTATGTTACCCCCCTCCCTTATGTAATATGAGAACTATGAGTGGAGACTCGTGTTGGGGTAAGGCCACGTGTGTTTGAAGTTTTCGATTTCAATAGGGTATCTCCTACGAATAACTTTCTATGTTACCTTCTTCCTTTTGTAATATGAGAACTATGAGTAGAAACTCGTGTTGGGTTGGAAACTCGTGTTGGGGTAAGGCCAACTGTGTTTGAAATTTTCGATTTCATTAGGGTATCTCCTACGAATAACTTTCTATGTTACCTCCCTCCCTTTTGTAATATGAGAACTATGAGTGGAGACTCGTGTTGGGGTAAAGCCACCTGCGTTTGAAGTTTTCGATTTCATTAGGGTATCTCCTACGAATAACTTTCTATGTTACCCCCCTTCCTTTTGTAATATGAGAACTATGAGTGGAAGCTCGTGTTGGGGTGGAAACTCGTGTTGGGGTAAGGCCAACTGTGTTTGAAGATTTCGATTTCATTAGGGTATCTCCTACCAATAACTTTCTATGTTACCCCCTTCCTTTTGTAATATGAGAACTATGAGTGGAAGCTCGTGTTGGAGTAAGGCCAACTGTGTTTGAGGTTTTCGATTTCATTAGGGTATCTCCTACGAATAACTTTTTATGTTGCCCCCCTCCATTTTGTAATATGAGAACTATGAGTGGAGACTCGTGTTGGGGTAAGGCCACCTGTGTTTGAAGTTTTCGATTTCATTAGGGTATCTCCTACGACTAACTTTCTATGTTACCCCCCCCCCTATGTAATACGAGAACTATGAGCGGAGACTCGTGTTGGGGTAAGGCCAACTGTGTTTGAAGTTTTCGATTTCATTAGGGTATCTCCTACGAATAACTTTCTATGTTACCCCCCTCCCTTTTATAATATGAGAAGTATGAGTGGAGACTCGTGTCGGGGTAAGGCCACCTGTGTTTAAAGTTTTCAATTTCATTAGGGTATCTCCTGCGAATCACTTTCTATGTTACCCCCTCCCTTTTGTAATATGAGAACTATGAGTTGAGACTCGTGTTGGGGTAAGGCCAACTGTGTTTGAAGTTTTCGATTTCATTAGGGTATCTTCTACGAATAACTTTCTATGTTACCGCCTCCCTTATGTAATACGAGAACTATGAGCGGAGACTTGTGTTGGGCTAGGGCCACCTGTGTTTGAAGTTTTCGATTTCATAAGGGTATCTCCTGCGAATAACTTTCTATGTTACCCCCTCCCTTATGTAATACGAGAACTATGAGCGGAAACTCGTGTTGGGGTAAGGCCAACTGTGTTTGAAGTTTTCGATTTCATTGGGGTATCTCCTACGAATAACTTTCTATGTTACCCCCCTCCATTTTGTAATATGAGAACTATGAGTGGAGACTCGTGTTGGGGTAAGGCCAACTGTGTTTGAAGTTTTCGATTTCATTAGGGTATCTCCTACGAATAACTTTCTATGTTACCCCCCTCCCTTTTGTAATATGAGAACTATGAGTGGAGACTCGTGTTGGGGTAAGGCCACCTGTGTTTGAAGTTTTCCATTTCATTAGGGTATCTCCAACGAATAACTTTCTATGTTACCCCCCTCGCTTTTGTAATATGAGAACTATGAGTGGAGACTCGTGTTGAAGTAAAGCCAACTGTGTTTGAAGTTTTCGATTTCATTAGGGTATCTCCTACGGATAACTTTATATGTTACCCCCCTTCCTTTTGTAATATGAAAACTACGAGTGAAAACTCGTGTTGGGGTGCAAACTCGTGTTGGGGTAAGCACAACTGTGTTTGAAGATTTCGACTTCATTAGGGTATCTCCCACGAATAACTTTCTATGTTACCCCCCTCCCTTTTGTATTATGAGAACTATGAGTGGAGACTCGTGTTGGGGTAAGGCCACCTGTGTTTGATGTTTTCGATTTCATTAGGGTATTTCCTACGAATAACTTTCTATGTTACCCCCCTTTTTTTTGTAATATGAGAACTATGATTGGAATCTCGTGTTGGGGTAAGGCCAACTTTGTTTGAAGTTTTCGATTTCATTAGGGTATCTCCTACGAATAACTTTCTATGGTACCCCCTCCCTTTTGTATTATGGGAACTATGAGTGGAGACTCGTGTTGGGGTAAGGCCACCTGTGTTTGAAGTTTTCGATTTCATTAGGGTATTTCCTACGAATAACTTTCTATGTTACCCCCCTTCCTTTTGTAATATGAGAACTATGATTGGAAACTCGTGTTGGGGTGCAAACTCGTGTTGGGGTAAGGCCAACTTTGTTTGAAGTTTTCGATTTCATTAGGGTATCTCCTATGAATAACTTTCTATGTTACCCCCCTTCCTTTTGTAATATGAGAACTATGAGTGGAAACTCGTGTTGGGGTGGAAACTCGTGTTGGGGTAAGGCCAACTGTGTTTGAAGTTTTTGATTTCATTAGCGTATCTCCTAAGAATAACTTTCTATGTTACCCTCCTTCCATTTGTAATATGAGAACTATGAGTGGAAACTCGTGTTGGGGTGGAAACTCGTGTTGGGGTAAAGCCAACTGTGTTTGAAGTTTTCGATTTCGTTAGGCTATCTCCTACGAATAATTTTCTATTTTACCCCCTCCCTTTTGTAATATGAGAACTATGAGTGGAGACTCGTGTTGGGGTAAGGCCAACTGTGTTTGAAGTTTTCGATTTCATTAGGGTATCTCCTACGAATAACTTTCTATGTTATCCCCTCCCTTATGTAATACGAGAACTATGAGTGGAGACTCGTGTTTGGGTAAGGCCACCTGTGTTTGAAGTTTTCAATTTCATTAGGGTATCTCCTACAAATAACTTTCTATGTTACTCCCCTACCTTTTGTAATATGAGAACTATGAGTGGAAACTCGTGTTGGGGTTGAAACTCGTGTTGGGGTAAGGCCAACTGTGTTTGAAGTTTTTGATTTCATTAGGGTATCTCCTACGAATAACTTTCTATGCTATCCCCCTCGCTTTTGTAATATGAGAACTATGAGTGGAGACTCGTGTTGGGGTGAGGCCACCTGTGTTTGAAGTTTTCGATTTCATTAGGGTATCTCCTACGAATAACTTTCTATGTTACCCCCCTTCCTTTTGTAATATGAGAACTATGAGTGGAAGCTCGTGTTGGGGTGGAAACTCATGTTGGGGTAAGGCCAACTGTATTTGAAGTTTTCGATTTCATTAGGGTATCTCCTACGAATAACTTTCTATGTTACCCCCCTCCATTTTGTAATATGAGAACTATGAGTGGAGACTCGTGTTGGGGTAAGGCCACCTGTGTTTAAAGTTTTCGATTTCATTAGGGTATCTCCTACGACTAACTTTCTATGTTATCCCCTTCCTTATGTAATACTAGAACTGTGAGCGGAGACTCGTGTTGGGGTAAGGCCACCTGTGTTTGAAGTTTTCCATTTCATTAGGGTATCTCCAATGAATAACTTTCTATGTTACCCCCCTCTTTTGTAATATGAGAGCTATGAGCGGAGACTCGTGTTGGGGTAAGGCCACCTGTGTTTGAAGTTTTCGATTTCATTAGGGTATCTCCTACGAATAACTTTCTATGTTACCCCCTCCCTTATGTAATACGAGAACTATGAGCGGAGACTCGTGTTGGGGTAAGGCCAACTGTGTTTGAAATTTTCGATTTCAATACGTATCTCCTACGAATAACTTTCTATGTTACCCCCTCCCTTATGTAATACGAGAACTATGAGCGGAGACTCGTGTTGGGGTAAGGCCACCTGTTTGAAGTTTTTGATTTCATTAGGGTATCTCCTACGAATAACTTTCTATGTTACCCCCCTCCCTTTTGTAATATGAGAACTATGAGTGGAGACTCGTGTTGAAGTAAGGCCACCTGTGTTTGAAGTTTTCGATTTCATTAGGGTATCTCCTACGGATAACTTTATATGTTACCCCCCTTCCTTTTGTAATATGAGAACTATGAATGAAAACTCGTGTTGGGGTGGAAACTCGTGTTGGGGTAAGCACAACTGTGTTTGAAGATTTCGACTTCATTAGGGTATCTCCCACGAATAACTTTCTATGTTACCACCCTCCCCTTTGTATTATGAGAACTATGAGTGGAGACTCGTGTTGGGGTAAGGCCACCTGTGTTTGAAGTTTTCGATTTCATTAGGGTATTTCCTACGAATAACTTTCTGTGTTACCCCCCTTCCTTTTGTAATATGAGAACTATGATTGGAAACTCGTGTTGGGGTAAGGCCAACTTTGTTTGAAGTTTTCGATTTCATTAGGGTATCTCCTACGAATAACTTTCTATGGTACCCCCTTCCTTTTGTATTATGAGAACTATGAGTGGAGACTCGTGTTGGGGTAAGGCCACCTGTGTTTGAAGTTTTCGAATTAATTAGGGTATTTCCTACGAATAACTTTCTATGTTACCCCCCATCCTTTTGTAATATGAGAACTATGATTGGAAACTCGTGTTGGGGTGCAAACTCGTGTTGGGGTAAGGCCAACTTTGTTTGAATTTTTCGATTTCATTAGGGTATCTCCTATGAATAACTTTCTATGTTACCCCCCTTCTTTTTGTAATATGAGAACTATGAGTGGAAACTCGTGTTGGGGTGGAAACTCGTGTTGGGGTAAGGCCAACTGTGTTTGAAGTTTTTGATTTCATTAGCGTATCTCCTAAGAATAACTTTCTATGTTACCCTCCTTCCATTTGTAATATGAGAACTATGAGTGGAAACTCGTGTTGGTGTGGAAACTCGTGTTGGGGTAAAGCCAACTGTGTTTGAAGTTTTCGATTTCGTTAGGCTATCTCCTACGAATAATTTTCTATTTTACCCCCTCCCTTTTGTAATATGAGAACTATGAGTGGAGACTCGTGTTGGGGTAAGGCCAACTGTGTTTGAAGTTTTCGATTTCATTAGGGTATCTCCTACGAATAACTTTCTATGTTATCCCCTCCCTTATGTAATACGAGAACTATGAGTGGAGACTCGTGTTTGGGTAAGGCCACTTGTGTTTGAAGTTTTCAATTAAATTAGGGTATCTCTTACGAATAACTTTCTATGTTACTCCCCTACCTTTTATAATATGAGAACTATGAGTGGAAACTCGTGTTGGGGTGGAAACTCGTGTTGGGGTAAGGCCAACTGTGGTTGAAGTTTTTGATTTCATTAGGGTATCTCCTACGAATAACTTTCTATGTTATCCCCCTCGCTTTTGTAATATGAGAACTATGAGTGGAGACTCGTGTTGGGGTGAGGCCACCTGTGTTTGAAGTTTTCGATTTCATTAGGGTATCTCCTACGAATAACTTTCTATGTTACCCCCCTTCCTTTTGTAATATGAGAACTATGAGTGGAAGCTCGTGTTGGGGTGGAAACTCATGTTGGGGTAAGGCCAACTGTGTTTGAAGTTTTCGATTTCATTAGGGTATCTCCTACGAATAACTTTCTATGTTACCCCCCTCCATTTTGTAATATGAGAACTATGAGTGGAGACTCGTGTTGGGATAAGGCCACCTGTGTTTAAAGTTTTCGATTTCATTAGGGTATCTCCTACGACTAACTTTCTATGTTATCCCCTCCCTTATGTAATACTAGAACTGTGAGCGGAGACTCGTGTTGGGGTAAGGCCACCTGTGTTTAAGTTTTCGATTTCATTAGGGTATCTCCTACGAATAACTTTTTATGTTACCCCCCTCCCTTTTGTAATATGAGAACTATGATTGGAGACTCGTGTTGGGGTAAGGCCAACTGTGTTTGAAGTTTTCGATTTCATTAGGGTATCTTCTACGAATCACTTTATATGTTACCCCCCTCCCTTTTGTAATATGAGAACTATGAGTGGAGACTTGTGTTGGGGTAAGGCCACCTGTGTTTGAAGTTTTCCATTTCATTAGGGTATCTCCAACGAATAACTTTCTATGTTACCCCCCTCTTTTGTATTAGGAGAACTATGAGTGGAGACTCATGTTGTGGTAAGGCGAACTGTGTTTGAAGTTTTCGATTTCATTAGGGTATCTTCCACGAATAACTTTCTATGTTACCGCCTCCCATATGTAATACGAGAACTGTGAGCGGAGACTCGTGTTGGGGTAAGGCCACCTGTGTTTAAGTTTTCGATTTGATTAGGGTATCTCCTACGAATAACTTTCTATGTTACCCCCCTCCCTTTTGTAATATGAGAACTATGATTGGAGACTCGTGTTGGGGTAAGGCCACCTGTGTTTAAAGTTTTCGATTACATTAGGGTATCTCCTACGAATAACTTTCTATGTTACCCCCCTCCCTTATGTAATATGAGAACTATGAGTGGAGACTCGTGTTGGGGTAAGGCCACCTGTGTTTGAAGTTTTAGATTTCATTAGGGTATCTCCTACGAATAACTTTCTATGTTACCCCCCTTCCTTTTGTAATATGAGAACTATGAGTAGAAACTCGTCTTGGGGTGGAAACTCCTGTTGGGGTAAGGTCAACTGTGTTTTAAGTTTTCGATTTCATTAGGGTATCTCCTACGAATAACTTTCTATGTTACCCCCCTCCCTTTTGTAATATGAGAACTATGAGCGGAGACTCGTGTTGGGGTAAGGCCACCTGTGTTTGAAGTTTTCGATTTCATTAGGGTATCTCCTACGAATAACTTTCTATGTTACCCCCTCCCTTATGTAATACGAGAACTATGAGCGGAGACTCGTGTTGGGGTAAGGCCAACTGTGTTTGAAATTTTCGATTTCAATACGTATCTCCTACGAATAACTTTCTATGTTACCCCCTCCCTTATGTAATACGAGAACTATGAGCGGAGACTCGTGTTGGGGTAAGGCCACCTGTTTGAAGTTTTTGATTTCATTAGGGTATCTCCTACGAATAACTTTCTATGTTACCCCCCTCCCTTTTGTAATATGAGAACTATGAGTGGAGACTCGTGTTGAAGTAAGGCCACCTGTGTTTGAAGTTTTCGATTTCATTAGAGTATCTCCTACGGATAACTTTATATGTTACCCCCCTTCCTTTTGTAATATGAGAACTATGAGTGAAAACTCGTGTTGGGGTGGAAACTCGTGTTGGGGTAAGCACAACTGTGTTTGAAGATTTCGACTTCATTAGGGTATCTCCCACGAATAACTTTCTATGTTACCACCCTCCCCTTTGTATTATGAGAACTATGAGTGGAGACTCGTGTTGGGGTAAGGCCACCTGTGTTTGAAGTTTTCGATTTCATTAGGGTATTTCCTACAAATAACTTTCTATGTTACCCCCCTTCCTTTTGTAATATGAGAACTATGATTGGAAACTCGTGTTGGGGTGCAAACTCGTGTTGGGGTAAGGCCAACTTTGTTTGAAATTTTCGATTTCATTAGGGTATCTCCTACGAATAACTTTCTAAGGTACCCCCTCCCTTTTGTTATATGAGAACTATGAGTGGAGACTCGTGTTGGGGTAAGGCCACCTGTGTTTGAAGTTTTCGATTTCATTAGGGTATCTTCTACGAATAACTTTCTATGTTACCCCCCTTCCTTTCGTAATATGAGAACTATGAGTGGAAACTCGTGTTGGGGTGGAAACTCGTGTTGGGGTAAGGCCAACTGTGTTTGAAGTTTTCGATTTCATTAGCGTATCTCCTAAGAATAACTTTCTATCTTACCCCCCTTCCATTTGTAATATGAGAACTATGAGTGGAAACTCGTGTTGGGGTGGAAACTCGTGTTGGGGTAAAGCCAACTGTGTTTGAAGTTTTCGATTTCGTTAGGCTATCTCCTACGAATAACTTTCTATTTTACCCCCTTCCTTTTGTAATATGAGAACTATGAGTGGAGACTCGTGTAGGGGTAAGGCCAACTGTGTTTGAAGTTTTTGAATTCATTAGGGTATCTCCTACGAATAACTTTCTATGTTATCCCCTCCCTTATGTAATACGAGAACTATGAGTGGAGACACGTGTTTGGGTAAGGCCACCTGTGTTTGAAGTTTTCAATTTCATTAGGGTATCTCCTACGAATAACTTTCTATGTTACTCCCCTACCTTTTGTAATATGAGAACTATGAGTGGAAACTCGTATTGGGGTGGAAACTCGTGTTGGGGTAAGGCCAACTGTGTTTGAAGTTTTCGATTTCATTAGGGTATCTCCTACGAATAACTTTCTATGTTATCCCCCTTACTTTTCTAATATGAGAACTATGAGTGGAGACTCGTGTTGGGGTAAGGCCAACTGTGTTTGAAGTTTTCGATTTCATTAGGGTATCTCCTACGAATAAATTTCCATGTTACCCCCTCCCTTATGTAATACGAGAACTATGAGCGGAGACTCGTGTTTGGGTAAGGCCAACTGTGTTTGAAGTTTTCGATTTCATTAGGGTATCTCCTACGAATAACTTTCTATGTTACCCCCCTCCCTTTTGTAATATGAGAACTATGAGTGGAAACTCGTGCTGGGGCAGGGCCAACTGTGTTTGAAGTTTTCGATTTCATTAGGGTATCTCCTACGAATAACTTTCTATGTTACCCCCCTCTTTTGTAATAGGAGAACTATGAGTGGAGACTCGTGTTGGGGTAAGGCGAACTGTGTTTGAAGTTTTCGATTTCATTAGGGTATGTTCCACGAATAACTTTCTATGTTACCGCCTCCCTTATGTAATACGAGAACTATGAGCGGAGACTCGTGTTTTGATAAGGCCACCTGTGTTTGAAGTTTTCGATTTCATTAGGGTATCTCCTACGAATAACTTTCTATGTTACCCCCTCCCTTATGTAATACGAGAACTATGAGCGGAGACTCGTGTTGGGGTAAGGCCAACTGTGTTTGAAGTTTTCGATTTCATTAGGGTATCTCCTACGAATAACTTTCTATGTTACCCCCTCCCTTATGTAATACGAGAACTATGAGCGGAGACTCGTGTTTGGGTAAGGCCAACTGTGTTTGAAGTTTTCGATTTCATTAGGGTATCTCCTACGAATAACTTTCTATGTTACCCCCCTCCCTTTTGTAATATGAGAACTATGAGTGGAAACTCGTGCTGGGGCAGGGCCAACTGTGTTTGAAGTTTTCGATTTCATTAGGGTATCTCCTACGAATAACTTTAATGTTACCCCCCTCCCTTATGTAATATGAGAACTATGAGTGGAGACTCGTGTTGGGGTAAGGCCACGTGTGTTTGAAGTTTTAGATTTCATTAGGGTATCTCCTACGAATAACTTTCTATGTTACCCCCCTTCCTTTTGTAATATGAGAACTATGAGTAGAAACTCGTCTTGGGGTGGAAACTCCTGTTGGGGTAAGGTCAACTGTGTTTTAAGTTTTCGATTTCATTAGGGTATCCCCTACGAATAACTTTCTATGTTACCCCCCTCCCTTTTGTAATATGAGAACTATGAGCGGAGACTCGTGTTGGGGTGAGGCCACCTGTGTTTGAAGTTTTCGATTTCATTAGGGTATCTCCTACGAATAACTTTCTATGTTACCCCCCTTCCTTTTGTAATATGAGAACTGTGAGTGGAAGCTCGTGTTGGGGTGGAAACTCGTGTTGGGGTAAGGCCAACTGTGTTTGAAGTTTTCGATTTCATTAGGGTATCTCCTACGACTAACTTTCTATGTTACCCCCTTCCTTATGTAATACTAGAACTATGAGCGGAGACTCGTGTCGGGGTAAGGCCATCTGTGTTTGAAGTTTTCGATTTCATTAGGGTATCTCCTACGACTAACTGTCTATGTTACCCCCTTCCTTATGTAATACTAGAACTATGAGCGGAGACTCGTGTTGGGGTAAGGCCAACTGTGTTTGAAGTTTTCGATTTCATTAGGGTATCTCCTACGAATAACTTTCTATGTTACCCCCTCCCTTATGTAATACGAGAACTATGAGCGGAGACTCGTGTTGGGGTAAGGCCACCTGTTTGAAGTTTTTGATTTCATTAGGGTATCTCCTACGAATAACTTTCTATGTTACCCCCCTCCCTTTTGTAATATGAGAACTATGAGTGGAGACTCGTGTTGAAGTAAGGCCACCTGTGTTTGAAGTTTTCGATTTCATTAGAGTATCTCCTACGGATAACTTTATATGTTACCCCCCTTCCTTTTGTAATATGAGAACTATGAGTGAAAACTCGTGTTGGGGTGGAAACTCGTGTTGGGGTAAGCACAACTGTGTTTGAAGATTTCGACTTCATTAGGGTATCTCCCACGAATAACTTTCTATGTTACCACCCTCCCCTTTGTATTATGAGAACTATGAGTGGAGACTCGTGTTGGGGTAAGGCCACCTGTGTTTGAAGTTTTCGATTTCATTAGGGTATTTCCTACAAATAACTTTCTATGTTACCCCCCTTCCTTTTGTAATATGAGAACTATGATTGGAAACTCGTGTTGGGGTGCAAACTCGTGTTGGGGTAAGGCCAACTTTGTTTGAAATTTTCGATTTCATTAGGGTATCTCCTACGAATAACTTTCTAAGGTACCCCCTCCCTTTTGTTATATGAGAACTATGAGTGGAGACTCGTGTTGGGGTAAGGCCACATGTGTTTGAAGTTTTCGATTTCATTAGGGTATCTTCTACGAATAACTTTCTATGTTACCCCCCTTCCTTTCGTAATATGAGAACTATGAGTGGAAACTCGTGTTGGGGTGGAAACTCGTGTTGGGGTAAGGCCAACTGTGTTTGAAGTTTTCGATTTCATTAGCGTATCTCCTAAGAATAACTTTCTATCTTACCCCCCTTCCATTTGTAATATGAGAACTATGAGTGGAAACTCGTGTTGGGGTGGAAACTCGTGTTGGGGTAAAGCCAACTGTGTTTGAAGTTTTCGATTTCGTTAGGCTATCTCCTACGAATAACTTTCTATTTTACCCCCTTCCTTTTGTAATATGAGAACTATGTGTGGAGACTCGTGTAGGGGTAAGGCCAACTGTGTTTGAAGTTTTTGAATTCATTAGGGTATCTCCTACGAATAACTTTCTATGTTATCCCCTCCCTTATGTAATACGAGAACTATGAGTGGAGACTCGTGTTTGGGTAAGGCCACCTGTGTTTGAAGTTTTCAATTTCATTAGGGTATCTCCTACGAATAACTTTCTATGTTACTCCCCTACCTTTTGTAATATGAGAACTATGAGTGGAAACTCGTATTGGGGTGGAAACTCGTGTTGGGGTAAGGCCAACTGTGTTTGAAGTTTTCGATTTCATTAGGGTATCTCCTACGAATAACTTTCTATGTTATCCCCCTCACTTTTCTAATATGAGAACTATGAGTGGAGACTCGTGTTGGGGTAAGGCCAACTGTGTTTGAAGTTTTCGATTTCATTAGGGTATCTCCTACGAATAAATTTCTATGTTACCCCCTGCCTTATGTAATACGAGAACTATGAGCGGAGACTCGTGTTTGGGTAAGGCCAACTGTGTTTGAAGTTTTCGATTTCATTAGGGTATCT
The DNA here is from genome assembly GCF_043290135.1 of Rhipicephalus microplus. NCBI lineage: Eukaryota > Metazoa > Arthropoda > Arachnida > Ixodida > Ixodidae > Rhipicephalus > Rhipicephalus microplus. The sequence goes on along the minus strand of NC_134707.1, from coordinate 112,623,941 downwards.
CCTACGAATAACTTTCTATGTTACCCCCCTCCCTTTTGTAATATGAGAACTATGAGTGGAAACTCGTGCTGGGGCAGGGCCAACTGTGTTTGAAGTTTTCGATTTCATTAGGGTATCTCCTACGAATAACTTTCTATGTTACCCCCCTCTTTTGTAATAGGAGAACTATGAGTGGAGACTCGTGTTGGGGTAAGGCGAACTGTGTTTGAAGTTTTCGATTTCATTAGGGTATGTTCCACGAATAACTTTCTATGTTACCGCCTCCCTTATGTAATACGAGAACTATGAGCGGAGACTCGTGTTTTGATAAGGCCACCTGTGTTTGAAGTTTTCGATTTCATTAGGGTATCTCCTACGAATAACTTTCTATGTTACCCCCTCCCTTATGTAATACGAGAACTATGAGCGGAGACTCGTGTTGGGGTAAGGCCAACTGTGTTTGAAGTTTTCGATTTCATTAGGGTATCTCCTACGAATAACTTTCTATGTTACCCCCTCCCTTATGTAATACGAGAACTATGAGCGGAGACTCGTGTTTGGGTAAGGCCAACTGTGTTTGAAGTTTTCGATTTCATTAGGGTATCTCCTACGAATAACTTTCTATGTTACCCCCCTCCCTTTTGTAATATGAGAACTATGAGTGGAAACTCGTGCTGGGGCAGGGCCAACTGTGTTTGAAGTTTTCGATTTCATTAGGGTATCTCCTACGAATAACTTTAATGTTACCCCCCTCCCTTATGTAATATGAGAACTATGAGTGGAGACTCGTGTTGGGGTAAGGCCACGTGTGTTTGAAGTTTTCAATTTCATTAGGGTATCTCCTACGAATAACTTTCTATGTTACTCCCCTACCTTTTGTAATATGAGAACTATGAGTGGAAACTCGTATTGGGGTGGAAACTCGTGTTGGGGTAAGGCCAAATGTGTTTGAAGTTTTCGATTTCATTAGGGTATCTCCTACGAATAACTTTCTATGTTATCCCCCTCGCTTTTGTAATATGAGAACTATGAGTGGAGACTCGTGTTGGGGTGAGGCCACCTGTGTTTGAAGTTTTCGATTTCATTAGGGTATCTCCTACGAATAACTTTCTATGTTACCCCCCTTCCTTTTGTAATATGAGAACTGTGAGTGGAAGCTCGTGTTGGGGTGGAAACTCGTGTTGGGGTAAGGCCAACTGTGTTTGAAGTTTTCGATTTCATTAGGGTATCTCCTACGACTAACTTTCTATGTTACCCCCTCCCTTATGTAATACTAGAACTATGAGCGGAGACTCGTGTCGGGGTAAGGCCATCTGTGTTTGAAGTTTTCGATTTCATTAGGGTATCTCCTACGACTAACTGTCTATGTTACCCCCTTCCTTATGTAATACTAGAACTATGAGCGGAGACTCGTGTTGGGGTAAGGCCAACTGTGTTTGAAGTTTTCGATTTCATTAGGGTATCTCCTACGAATCACTTTATATGTTACCCCCCTCCCTTTTGTAATATGAGAACTATGAGTGGAGACTTGTGTTGGGGTAAGGCCACCTGTGTTTGAAGTTTTCCGTTTCATTAGGGTATCTCCAACGAATAACTTTCTATGTTACCCCCCTCTTTTGTATTAGGAGAGCTATGAGTGGAGACTCAGGTTGGGGTAAGGCGAACTGTGTTTGAAGTTTTCGATTTCATTAGGGTATCTTCCACGAATAACTTTCTATGTTACCGCCTCCCATATGTAATACGAGAACTGTGAGCGCAGACTCGTGTTGGGGTAAGGCCACCTGTGTTTAAGTTTTCGATTTCATTAGGGTATCTCCTACGAATAACTTTCTATGTTTCCCCCCTCCCTTTTGTAATATGAGAACTGTGATTGGAGACTCGTGTTGGGGTAAGGCCACCTGTGTTTAAAGTTTTCGATTACATTAGGGTATCTCCTACGAATAACTTTCTATGTTACCCCCCTCCCTTATGTAATATGAGAACTATGAGTGGAGACTCGTGTTGGGGTAAGGCCACCTGTGTTTGAAGTTTTAGATTTCATTAGGGTATCTCCTACGAATAACTTTCTATGTTACCCCCCTTCCTTTTGTAATATGAGAACTATGAGTAGAAACTCGTCTTGGGGTGGAAACTCCTGTTGGGGTAAGGTCAACTGTGTTTTAAGTTTTCGATTTCATTAGGGTATCTCCTACGAATAACTTTCTATGTTACCCCCCTCCCTTTTGTAATATGAGAACTATGAGCGGAGACTCGTGTTGGGGTAAGGCCACCTGTGTTTGAAGTTTTCGATTTCATTAGGGTATCTCCTACGAATAACTTTCTATGTTACCCCCTCCCTTATGTAATACGAGAACTATGAGCGGAGACTCGTGTTGGGGTAAGGCCAACTGTGTTTGAAATTTTCGATTTCAATACGTATCTCCTACGAATAACTTTCTATGTTACCCCCTCCCTTATGTAATACGAGAACTATGAGCGGAGACTCGTGTTGGGGTAAGGCCACCTGTTTGAAGTTTTTGATTTCATTAGGGTATCTCCTACGAATAACTTTCTATGTTACCCCCCTCCCTTTTGTAATATGAGAACTATGAGTGGAGACTCGTGTTGAAGAGGCCACCTGTGTTTGAAGTTTTCGATTTCATTAGGGTATCTCCTACGGATAACTTTATATGTTACCCCCCTTCCTTTTGTAATATGACAACTATGAGTGAAAACTCGTGTTGGGGTGGAAACTCGTGTTGGGGTAAGCACAACTGTGTTTGAAGATTTCGACTTCATTAGGGTATCTCCCACGAATAACTTTCTATGTTACCACCCTCCCCTTTGTATTATGAGAACTATGAGTGGAGACTCGTGTTGGGGTAAGGCCACCTGTGTTTGAAGTTTTCGATTTCATTAGGGTATTTCCTACGAATAACTTTCTATGTTACCCCCCTTCCTTTTGTAATATGAGAACTATGATTGGAAACTCGTGTTGGGGTGCAAACTCGTGTTGGGGTAAGGCCAACTTTGTTTGAAATTTTCGATTTCATTAGGGTATCTCCTACGAATAACTTTCTATGGTACCCCCTCCCTTTTGTTATATGAGAACTATGAGTGGAGACTCGTGTTGGGGTAAGGCCACCTGTGTTTGAAGTTTTCGATTTCATTAGGGTATCTTCTACGAATAACTTTCTATGTTACCCCCCTTCCTTTCGTAATATGAGAACTATGAGTGGAAACTCGTGTTGGGGTGGAAACTCGTGTTGGGGTAAGGCCAACTGTGTTTGAAGTTTTCGATTTCATTAGCGTATCTCCTAAGAATAACTTTCTATCTTACCCCCCTTCCATTTGTAATATGAGAACTATGAGTGGAAACTCGTGTTGGGGTGGAAACTCGTGTTGGGGTAAAGCCAACTGTGTTTGAAGTTTTCGATTTCGTTAGGCTATCTCCTACGAATAACTTTCTATTTTACCCCCTTCCTTTTGTAATATGAGAACTATGAGTGGAGACTCGTGTAGGGGTAAGGCCAACTGTGTTTGAAGTTTTCGAATTCATTAGGGTATCTCCTACGAATAACTTTCTATGTTATCCCCTCCCTTATGTAATACGAGAACTATGAGTGGAGACTCGTGTTTGGGTAAGGCCACCTGTGTTTGAAGTTTTCAATTTCATTAGGGTATCTCCTACGAATAACTTTCTATGTTACTCCCCTACCTTTTGTAATATGAGAACTATGAGTGGAAACTCGTATTGGGGTGGAAACTCGTGTTGGGGTAAGGCCAACTGTGTTTGAAGTTTTCGATTTCATTAGGGTATCTCCTACGAATAACTTTCTATGTTATCCCCCTCGCTTTTCTATTATGAGAACTATGAGTGGAGACTCGTGTTGGGGTGAGGCCACCTGTGTTTGAAGTTTTCGATTTCATTAGGGTATCTCCTACGAATAACTTTCTATGTTACCCCCCTTCCTTTTGTAATATGAGAACTATGAGTGGAAGCTCGTGTTGGGGTGGAAACTCGTGTTGGGGTAAGGCCAACTGTGTTTGAAGTTTTCGATTTCATGAGGGTACCTCCTACGAATAACTTTCTATGTTACCCCCCTCTCTTTTGTAATATGAGAACTATGAGTGGAGACTCGTGTTGGGGTAAGGCCAACTGTGTTTGAAGTTTTCGATTTCATTAGGGTATCTCCTACGAATAACTTTCTATGTTACCCCCCTCCCTTTTGTAATATAACTATGAGTGGAAACTCGTGCTGGGGCAGGGCCAACTGTGTTTGAAGTTTTCGATTTCATTAGGGTATCTCCTACGAATAACTTTCTATGTTACCCCCCTCTTTTGTAATAGGAGAACTATGAGTGGAGACTCGTGTTGGGGTAAGGCGAACTGTGTTTGAAGTTTTCGATTTCATTAGGGTATGTTCCACGAATAACTTTCTATGTTACCGCCTCCCTTATGTAATACGAGAACTATGAGCGGAGACTCGTGTTGGGGTAAGGCCACCTGTGTTTGAAGTTTTCGATTTCATTAGGGTATCTCCTACGAATAACTTTCTATGTTACCCCCTCCCTTATGTAATACGAGAACTATGAGCGGAGACTCGTGTTGGGGTAAGGCCAACTGTGTTTGAAGTTTTCGATTTCATTAGGGTATCTCCTACGAATAACTTTCTATGTTACACCCTCCCTTATGTAATACGAGAACTATGAGCGGAGACTCGTGTTTGGGCAAGGCCAACTGTGTTTGAAGTTTTCGATTTCATTAGGGTATCTCCTACGAATAACTTTCTATGTTACCCCCCTCCCTTTTGTAATATGAGAACTATGACTGGAAACTCGTGCTGGGGCAGGGCCAACTGTGTTTGAAGTTTTCGATTTCATTAGGGTATCTCCTACGAATAACTTTAATGTTACCCCCCTCCCTTATGTAATATGAGAACTATGAGTGGAGACTCGTGTTGGGGTAAGGCCACGTGTGTTTGAAGTTTTCAATTTCATTAGGGTATCTCCTACGAATAACTTTCTATGTTACTCCCCTACCTTTTGTAATATGAGAACTATGAGTGGAAACTCGTATTGGGGGTAAAACTCGTGTTGGGGTAAGGCCAAATGTGTTTGAAGTTTTCGATTTCATTAGGGTATCTCCTACGAATAACTTTCTATGTTATCCCCCTCGCTTTTGTAATATGAGAACTATGAGTGGAGACTCGTGTTGGGGTGAGGCCACCTGTGTTTGAAGTTTTCGATTTCATTAGGGTATCTCCTACGAATAACTTTCTATGTTACCCCCCTTCCTTTTGTAATATGAGAACTGTGAGTGGAAGCTCGTGTTGGGGTGGAAACTCGTGTTGGGGTAAGTCCAACTGTGTTTGAAGTTTTCGATTTCATTAGGGTATCTCCTACGACTAACTTTCTATGTTACCCCCTCCCTTATGTAATACTAGAACCATGAGCGGAGACTCGTGTCGGGGTAAGGCCATCTGTGTTTGAAGTTTTCGATTTCATTAGGGTATCTCCTACAACTGTCTATGTTACCCCCTTCCTTATGTAATACTAGAACTATGAGCGGAGACTCGTGTTGGGGTAAGGCCAACTGTGTTTGAAGTTTTCGATTTCATTAGGGTATCTCCTACGAATAACTTTCTATGTTACCCCCCTCCCTTATGTAATATGAGAACTATGAGTGGAGACTCGTGTTGGGGTAAGGCCACGTGTGTTTGAAGTTTTCGATTTCATTAGGGTATCTCCTACGAATAACTTTCTCTGTTACCTCCCTCCCTTTTGTAATATGAGTACTATGAGTGGAGACTCGTGTTGGGGTAAGGCCGCCTGTGTTTGAAGTTTTCGATTTCATTAGGGTATCTCCTACGAATAACTTTCTATGTTACCCCCTTCCTTTTGTAATATGAGAACTATGAGTAGAAACTCGTGTTGGGTTGGAAACTCGTGTTGGGGTAAGGCCAACTGTGTTTGAAATTTTCGATTTCATTAGGGTATCTCCTACGAATAACTTTCTATGTTACCTCCCTCCCTTTTGTAATATGAGAACTATGAGTGGAAACTCGTGTTGGGGTGGAAACTCGTGTTGGGGTAAGGCCAACTGTGTTTGAAGTTTTCGATTTCATTAGGGTACCTCCTACGAATAACTTTCTATGTTACCCCTCTCCATTTTGTAATATGAGAACTATGAGTGGAGACTCGTGTTGGGGTAAGGCCAACTGTGTTTGAAGTTTTCGATTTCATTAGGGTATCTCCTACGAATAACTTTCTATGTTACCCCCCTCCCTTTTGTAATATGAGAACTATGAGTGGAGACTCCTGTTGGGGTAAGGCCAACTGTGTTTTAAGTTTTCGATTTCATTAGGGTATCTCCTACGAATAACTTTCTATGTTACCCCCCTCCCTTTTGTAATATGAGAACTATGAGCGGAGACTCGTGTTGGGGTAAGGCCACCTGTGTTTGAAGTTTTCGATTTCATTAGGGTATCTGGTACGAATAACTTTCTATGTTACCCCCTCCCTTATGTAATACGAGAACTATGAGCGGAGACTCGTGTTGGGGTAAGGCCAACTGTGTTTGAAATTTTCGATTTCATTAGCGTATCTCCTACGAATAACTTTCTATGTTACCCCCTTCCTTATGTAATACGAGAACTATGAGCGGAGACTCGTGTTGGGGTAAGGCCACCTGTTTGAAGTTTTTGATTTCGTTAGGGTATCTCCTACGAATAACTTTCTATGTTACCCCCCTCCCTTTCGTAATATGAGAACTATGAGTGGAGACTCGTGTTGAAGTAAGGCCACCTGTGTTTGAAGTTTTCGATTTCATTAGGGTATCTCCTACGAATAACTTTATATGTTACCCCCCTTCCTTTTGTAATATGAGAACTATGAGTGAAAACTCGTGTTGGGGTGGAAACTCGTGTTGGGGTAAGCACAACTGTGTTTGAAGATTTCGACTTCATTAGGGTATCTCCCACGAATAACTTTCTATGTTACCCCCCTCCCTTTTGTATTATGAGAACTATGAGTGGAGACTCGTGTTGGGGTAAGGCCACCTGTGTTTGAAGTTTTCGATTTCATTAGCGTATTTCCTACGAATAACTTTCTATGTTACCCCCCTTCCTTTTGTAATGTGAGAACTATGATTGGAAACTCGTGTTGGGGTGCAAAGTCGTGTTGGGGTAAGGCCAACTGTGTTTGAAGTTTTCGATTTCATTAGCGTATCTCCTAAGAATAACTTTCTATGTTACCCCCCTTCCATTTGTAATATGAGAACTATGAGTGGAAACTCGTGTTGGGGTGGAAACTCGTGTTGGGGTAATGCCAACTGTGTTTGAAGTTTTCGATTTCGTTAGGCTATCTCCTACGAATAACTTTCTATTTTACCCCCTCCCTTTTGTAATATGAGAACTATGAGTGGAGACTCGTGTTGGGGTAAGGCCAACCGTGTTTGAAGTTTTCGATTTCATGAGGGTACCTCCTACGAATAACTTTCTATGTTACCCCCCTCCCTTTTGTAATATGAGAACTATGAGTGGAGACTCGTGTTGGGGTAAGGCCACCTGTGTTTGAAGTTTTCCATTTCATTAGGGTATCTCCAACGAATAACTTTCTATGTTACCCCCCTCTTTTGTAATAGGAGAAGTATGAGTGGAGACTCATGTTGGGGTAAGGCGAACTGTGTTTGAAGTTTTCGATTTCATTAGGGTATCTTCCACGAATAACTTTCTATGTTACCGCCTCTCTTATGTAATACGAGAACTGTGAGCGGAGACTCGTGTTGGGGTAAGGCCACCTGTGTTTGAGGTTTTCGATTTCATTAGGGTATCTCCTACGAATAACTTTCTATGTTACCCCCTCCCTTATGTAATACGAGAACTATGAGCGGAAACTCGTGTTGGGGTAAGGCCAACTGTGTTTGAAGTTTTCGATTTCATTAGGGTATCTCCTACGAATAACTTTCTATGTTACCCCCCTCCCTTTTGTAATATGAGAACTATGATTGGAGACTCGTGTTGGGGTAAGGCCACCTGTGTTTAAAGTTTTCGATTACATTAGGGTATCTCCTACGAATAACTTTCTATGTTACCCCCTCCCTTATGTAATATGAGAACTATGAGTGGAGACTCGTGTTGGGGTAAGGCCACCTGTGTTTGAAGTTTTAGATTTCATTAGGGTATCTCCTACGAATAACTTTCTATGTTACCCCCCTTCCTTTTGTAATATGAGAACTATGAGTGGAGACTCGTGTTGGGGTAAAGCCACCTGTGTTGAAAGTTTTAGATTTCATTAGGGTATCTCCTACGAATAACTTTCTATGTTACCCCCCTTCCTTTTGTAATATGAGTGGAAACTCGTGTTGGGTGGAAACTTGTGTTGGGGTAAGGCCAACTGAGTTTGAAGTTTTCGATTTCATTAGGGTATCTCGCACAAATAACTTTCTATGTTACCCCCTCCCTTATGTAATACGAGAACTATGAGCGGAGACTCGTGTTGGGGTAAGGCCGTGTTTGAAGTTTTCGATTTTATTAGTGTATCTCCTACGATTCACTTTCTATGTTATTCTTATGGAGTATGAGAACTATGAGTGGAGACTCGTGTTGGGGTAAGGCCACCTGTGTTTGAAGTTTGCGATTTGATTAGGGTATCTCCTATGACTAACTTACATTTTACCGCCCTCCCTTATGTAATATGAGAACTATGAGTGGAGACTCGTGTTGGGGTATGGCCAACTGTGTTTGAAGTTTTCGATTTCATTAAGGTATCTCCTACGAATAACTTTCTATGTTACCCCCTCCCATATGTAATACGAGAACTATGAGCGCAGACTCGTGTTGGGGTAAGGCCACCTGTGTTTGAAGTTTTCGATTTCATTAGGGTATCTCCTACGAATAACTTTCTATGTTACCCCCTCCCTTATGTAATACGAGAACTATGAGCGGAGACTCGTGTTGGGGTAAGGCCAACTGTGTTTGAAGTTTTCGATTTCAGTAGCGTATCTCCTACGAATAACTTTCTATGTTACCCCCTCCCTTATGTAATACGAGAACTATGAGCAGAGCCTCGTGTTGGGGTAAGGCCACCTGTTTGAAGTTTTTGATTTCATTAGGGTATCTCCTACGAATAACTTTCTATGTTACCCCCCTCCCTTTTGTAATAAGAGAACTATGAGTGGAGACTCGTGTTGAAGTAAGGCCACCTGTGTTTGAAGTTTTCAATTTCATTAGGGTATCTCCTACGAATAACTTTCTATGTTACCCCCCTCCCTTTTGTAATATGAGAACTATGAGTGGAAACTCGTGTTGGGGTGGAAACTCGTGTAGGGGTAAGGCCAACTGTGTTTGAAGTTTTCGATTTCATTAGGGTATCTCCAACGAATAACTTTCTATGTTACTCCCCTTCCTTTTGTAATATGAGTGGAAACTCGTGTTGGGTGGAAACTCGTGTAGGGGTAAGGCCAACTGAGTTTGAAGTTTTCGATTTCATTAGGGTATCTCCCACAAATAACTTTCTATGTTACCCCCTCTCTTATGTATAACGAGAACTATGAGCGGAGACTCGTGTTGGGGTAAGGCCGTGTTTGAAATTTTTGATTTCATTAGTGTATCTCGTACGATTCACTTTTTATGTTATTCTTATGGAGTATGAGAACTATGAGTAGAGACTCGTGTTGGGATAAGGCCACCTGTGTTTGAAGTTTGCGATTTGATTAGGGTATCTCCTATGACTAACTTACATGTTACCCCCCTCCCTTATGTAATATGAGAACTATGAGTGGAGACTCGTGTTGGGGTAAGGCCACCTGTGTTTGAAGTTTTCGATTTCATTGGGGTATCTCCTACGACTAACTTTCTATGTTACCCCCCTCTCTTAAGTGATACACAGCAGGGGCCTTTAAGAAAAAAATAAACGATGATGATGTCATCACAAATTTGGACAAGTAGGATAGCGGTTACGTCATTAATCATGCTTCCGTAGATACGCGATGTACACGGTATACATCTGTAAGATATGTGCACTCTTTTGATGCTGTATGTGGCTGATGACGATGAAGAATTGTAGCTTAGCACTGTGCAGTGATTGGAAAGCTTTAAATCCCGCACAAGTTGTGAGATTAGCATTGCATGATAACTTGTTGTTAGTGCACCGCTATATTATTCAGATTAACGCGATTCCATGTGCGACATGACACCCGTTTGGGGCCTTTTTGCAAAATTGGTTTCAAGCACCAGCGTGGCTTTGTAGTATGACACTAGATTACCACCTCGAGGGCGTGGATTCACATCGTTTGTATCTCAAAATCTGGGGCATGCTTTTTGAATTCTTGATTTCGGCATGCCAACGGCCAGCCTTGAAAAAACAAAAAAGACAGTATAGGCAAAGCCCATGCTCCTCAGATACAACTGTCTTCCCGTTGCACATGCGCAGAGGTGTTCACTCACTTATCACCACGACCCGATAACTATCACACGTGTTGGTGTAACATATCGCGATGCGAACCCCACACTTCATTCTTGGCAAAACTGAAGTGTGGCTATTATAGCCCCAGCAATGAAGCAGCCTGCGTTGTCGGCTGCTTCTTCGAAGAATCGTCGGTACAGGCTGCTGCGTACGCTTCGTGCTCGACTGGTTTTGTGTCGGTGGTGAGAATGTCGTTGTCAGAGCAGACGGGTCCTCTTCTTCGGGCACATGCGGTAGTTCAGACTTATAGACCACAGCTGGCTCTTTTTCCCATTTGAGGCAAGAGCAGCGCAATTGATCAAGATGCGCATTATGGCACGTGATTTCTTACCAACACTAAGTATATTCATGTCTATTCGATTTGCTACACTTTACCCGGTAACCACTTGACCGTCTACCGATCGTACACTCATTCACAGCGAAAGAACGGAACGTCGTCGCGTGCCGCTTGGCAGCGGACGTTTTCACTTTCTCTGTTGGTCACTCAAAACACCGCTCACATCTGGTCGTAGCAACAATAAGCAGGTCCTCAGTTTGCATCGCAAAAATTCCTTCTGGTGATCTTCCCGTAAAAGTAAGAGGCGTTGAACCATACTAGAACAAGAACTTATCTAGGCGACGTTGCAGCGATCTGATTCTCTTTTACGTTTTTCAATAACCGCTTCAAAAAGCTCTAGTTGTTAGCACCACTCTTTTGGACAGTACAGTAGATTTAAGGTGATATGGTCGATTCAATCTGTACTTACCAACATTCACGTTCACAAAAGTTGGAAACTCAGATTTTGTTCAGGGCAGTTAGGTGCGCAGAATGGGAGACCATTACCTGTTTACAACTTCAGTCGGAGCAGCGAATAACAAACACACAACCTCAGCTGTTTTAGTACCTTTTGTCGGCAGCATGCACTTCACACATAATCATTTTGAAAAGTCATCCACAACAATTAGAAAATTTCGCGATTACTTTTCTGCAAAAATCAAGTGGTCTTGTTGCCACGGGTAATCACAGGAATTTAAGGAAACAAAAAATGGCTGTGTTGCAGGAAGAACTCCTGCAGCACAGCCATTTCCTTCTGCAGCGTGCTGCAGAACGAAATTGCACGCTGCAGGAAGAACTCCTGCAGCACGCTGCGTTTGCGCACTGCCTTTTCAAGGGAATCGTTGATACCAGGCTACCAGACCAGTGACCCCACAAGAGCCTTCATCTTTGTTATCCCGATATGCTGATAATACCATAGTACAAGGACTACAGTCTTCACGCTTTCAGGAACGACAACGCGGTTCATCCACGCAATGAAGTCGTCATGCATAGTGAGCTCAATATGGCGTACCCAGAATGGCTGCAGTTCAGCGCTAATGGCCTTTGGACAACCATGTCATGTCCTATTCGGAACAAGTCGCAGCAAACTGTCATACTATGCAGCTCGCACAGTGTCTTTTTAGGTCAGTGGCAAATCTGACAACGTCAAAAAATAACGTGTCTTCTTGTTCCACCTCCGACGGTGGTAGGTGTGACAAAGCATTAGCATGCGAGATGACAGTTGCCGGCCTATGCGTATCTTTTTTAACGGTGGTGTGTTATAAATCTTAAGGCATCTTTGCACCCTGGAGGTTGCCTCTGCATCGCAATGCCGATGTGGGATAGAAAGCACCGTAATTGGTTGGTGATTCGTTAGAACGCTCACTTCCCTGCCATAAATATGTTTGTGGAATTTCATTACTCCAAAGGTGATGCTTGGAGTCTCTTTCTATATTTGTCCGTAATTTCAACCGGACACTGACAGTGATCCCGATGCGAAAGCAACTGGATTCTCTTGGCCGTTCACGTAATTTGGCAGCACTGCTCCTATAGGCTGTACTGCGAAACGTCACACGCGAGCTGAATCTTTTTTGTGACATCATTTATCTCCAACGCACTTTCATCCGTCAACAACGTTTTACACATGTTGACAGTGTTCAAAGTGTCGTCACATAGTCGAGACCAGTGCCCCCTGGTTTCCTGGCGAAGCAAGTTATGGAGAGGCTCCAGTAGTGTCGCAACATTTGGCAAAGATATTGCGTAACTGTTCACCTAACACAAATAACGCCTTTAGTTGCGTGACATTGCCTACAGTTTGGGTGCATTCTTTATTCCTGTTACGAGATTTTTTTTCTACTTCATGTTACAAGTATATATCACTTTCTTTTTTTTCTGAAAAAAGGTGCACCTTTCAGCGTTGACCTTGACGCTTTATTGATTTAGCTGACTGAGCACTCACTCAAGTCTTTCACGACACTGCTCATAGCTCTCTCTGGCTGTGATGATATCGTCAAGATAGCAGATCATGCCTTCAAATTTCCTCAACACCTGGTCCATCCTTGCCTCTAATGTGGCTGATGCATAGGCTACACCTTATGGTAGGCGCTTGCACCGAAAAATGCTCATATGCATGTTAACCGCGAGGAGTTCCTGGGCACGTTCATCTAATTCCACTTGCAATACCCCTTAACTCATGTCAAACACAGAAATCTCAGCTCCACCATGCAACGTCGTGAAAACATCTTCCGACGGCGCCAGAGAGTAGCGGTCAACTTATCCGATAGGATTGATGGTGATGGGATAATGATCACACAGTCAAATCCTGTTATTCTTTTCATGTATTACCACGAAACTGGTAGCAAGAGGACTGTGTCTCACGTGGTACACAATGTCGGCCTTCTCGATAATAAGCAACTGTTGTTCTACCTGCTCCCTTAATGGATGGTGTTGCTTTATAGAAAAAAATACCGGTGTGGCGCCTTTCTTCCGCCCCTCTGTTAGTGACGTACTCTGATTTAAATACCTCTCAGTATTTATCAATTAGCTGCGCTACTTCATGGATAATATGTCCATTTACTACATTCGCCTAGTCGAGTTTTATTTTCCTCAGGCGCTCCCACCCCAATAACGTTGACATTCTTGCCGCTTTGCTATCTGTAGCAATCACTTGTGCTAAGCGCACGGGCTGATCCTGGTATTTTAGATCCACATCAATGATACCATTGACTAAAATTTGATGTTGATATGTGGGGTTCAACGTCGCAACACCACCATTTGATTATAAGACCCACAGTAGTGGAGGGCCTTGGAAATTTTGAATAAGGCATGCCATTGTAGGTAACTAATCAAACATCGGTTTCTCTGAAACTTCCATCGGCAAAATGTTTTAAACAGTCTGTTTCACACATTACAGACACGAGTGCGTCTAAATCCAGCTTCATCGGAATCTCTTTTCCGTACCTCCGCAACTATACAACAACCACAAATGTACCAGACCTGCGGTGTGTGTGACAAAATATCAACAATTTGCCAAGCGTTCCATCGGATCCACGTTAGAATAGCCACTCTAGGTTTACACATTTTGAATGCATTGCCCTTCTTGTGACATTTAAAGAAATGGCTGTTCAAGAACGGATATCTCACAAGAGAATGTCATCCACCGCAACGATGACACACCTCAGTCTCTCGTGGGCCCGCTGAGTGTTCGACGTGACTTTCCTGGTGATGTCCCCATCAGATGCTTGCCGCGGCGACGCTGCTGTGTCCTTGTGCCAGTGAACATAACTGTCGGCCTTTGCCCCCACTGCGAGGTGTCGACAGAAGGAGGTTCCTGAGCTTGACGTATGCCTTCTCTCGGATGAACGCCAACAGCACTTGTATCATCCTATCTTCCACGATGTCGTTGGCAGCGACGAAACCCGCAAACCACTCGAACAATACACCGAGAGTCCCCGCCGTCCGGTTCAAACTCTGCAGGAGCTTTCATAGCACAGCCCCTTTAATAGGTTCTGTGTTCACAGCAGTTCTGTCACCGCTCTCATCGCGAATCATGCTGTATCTTCAGAGTCCTAGCATGCTCTTTGAATAACTTATTTCGGCGTGCCAACGTTCAGTCTCGAAACAAAAGCTAGTAAAGAAGGCATATGCGCCTAATATACAAGTATATCCAGGTTACACATGCGCAATAGTGTTTACTCGCTTATCACCACTACTTGATAACTAAGGCACGTGGTGTAGCATATATCGCGATGCAAACACAACAAAATTCTACTCGCTCCTGTGTAGCTTTCTCAATTTAAACATGAAACATTTCTTAGTGAACTGCAAGCAATTTGAATCTATCTATCTATCTATCTATCTATCTATCTATCTATCTATCTATCTATCTGTCTGTCTGTCTATCTATCTATCTATCTATCTATCTATCTATCTATCTATCTATCTGTCTGTCTGTCTGTCTGTCTGTCTGTCTGTCTGTCTATCTATCTATCTATCTATCTATCTATCTATCTATCTATCTATCTATCTATCTGTCTGTCTGTCTGTCTGTCTGTCTGTCTGTCTGTCTATCTATCTATCTATCTATCTATCTATCTATCTATCTATCTATCTATCTATCTATCTATCTGTTGGTCTGTCTGTCTTTCTGGCTGTCTGTGTACGTATGTCTAGTCGCCTCTATCTGCGTGCTCTCCTGATAATGTCCTTAGCTTGAGGTCGACCAAAATTAGTATGCAAGGATAAATTGGTTTCAAAAATATGACTGTCTGGCCATGACGTGATAGCACCAAAGTTATCCCGCTTCAGACACTTTTCTCTAGACAATGGGGCGACATGCCGATATACCCTGGGCCGCGATATGTGGGTATGCGCCACAGGTGATTGACATTTCAAATCTACCCAGAATCAGCGAAAACAGCCAATGGTAGTTTAAATGCGTTAGTGTTGAGAAGAACTGACACGGGCAGCATTGACAAGACGAATTCAATGAATTAATAACAGGGTCTCCGTAAGACTTGTACCTAAGTATTCTGCGTGATAATCACTTATTAGACCAAACAGTCACGCTAAGGCTCGATACAGCTTAGGAAAAGCACCCTATGCAGGCGTAATGTTGGTGAAAAGTCCATTTTAGTTGCAGTACTGGCTATCTACTTTTATAGCTACATATGTACCCCTACATTGCAGGAGTCACATTATTTTAACGTCTGTTCTATACTTAAGTGCCATTCACTGAATTTAGTCAAAGCCCTATCCAGGGCTACCAACTTATAAAGAACAAGCGCTACATAAAAAAATTACTTCTTCCTGTGTTCGCTATTGCCATCTTGCTGGTGCCATCGCTACGCAACTGTTAAAAGGACCCTGCGACACTATTTCAGCATGTATTTTTTATCGGTTTATATAATGTTGTCGAACGCGCCGCTATCGTTACTCAAATGGCAACGCTGAAATATACGCTGTTACAGTTTTAATTCAACAGACAAACCACCCCGATTTCAGAAGACGGTGACAAACATCGGATATTTTTGTTATGGAAAGTGACGTGATGTTTGGTGATGTGACGGCAAGGACCATTCGCTGTTTATTGGCTGCACGCGACAAATAGTGTTCAATATTCATAAAGTGGTAGCTATAGGCTATACGAGCGGATGATAAAAAAGATAGACAGACAGACAGACAGGCGGACAGACAGACAGGCAGACAGACAGACAGACAGACAGACAGACAGACGGACGGACGGACGGACGGACGGACGTACGGATGGACGGACGGATGGATGGATGGATGGATGGAAGGATGGATGGATGGATGGATGGATGAATGGATGGATGCATTGAAGAACGAATGAACGAACGGATGGATGTATGTCATTGCCAATGACTGCATCGTGCCGCACATGCTTTTTAAATACGCACTCAGATGTACCGATATGCAATTCACCACGATTCGAGGGACGTGCTTAGACTTAATGTTTGCAAACTTCTCACTGCCGCCAATACAAGAACCTCTCTCGCTTCAGTTAATGGACCGTAAAGCCGTAACAACAAGGAACCACAATTCAGCCGCCATGACAACGAAGGAATGAAAATGACAAACAAAAAACAACAAAAAATAAGAACAATATTTAAAAAACTGACTTGTATAATATACGCAGTTTTACGTCTTTCTAATGATGTCATGGGCTAACTTTTCACGGAAGTGTTACGGTTTTCCGAAGATCTCCTCCTCTCAAGTTTCGCCCACTTATCATCATATATTCCGTGGATATGGCGTGATTTTTTTTTTAAATCTATATGCTGCCAAGTTAAAATACGTGGACAGCTGCGCTCATACTTCGGATTGAGGGTATTTTGATCGTCGGTAATTTTCTGCGAAGCTTACTTCGTTTTGGCGTACGCTTCGCCGCTGTTTTGCTCTTTATGGGAGAGGGGAAAATACTTCAGCCACAAAATGTACCTAATATTTTTACTTTTGTTCAGATTAGCAACCTTTTCCTGCCCATTGTGTGGAACGAACCTCATTTACATCGCGAAACTCTTGGCCTTCTGCTTTTTCTATATTAAGCTACATGGGCCGAGGTGGAGAAGTTTCGCGTTGCATACAGTGAGCATTTATGCGCAAACAAGAGGAACACCGGAGTCGCACGGCACTCATCTGGCGCACCGGAGAAAGTCTGCAAGCCCGAGGAGTGCCGTGCCAGTAGTTGGCTGGCGCTTCATTTGTGTGAGATTACTCATTCGCTATTGTGTCCATCTGTCCATCCGTCCGGAGATCGTTCGTCGTTTAGTCTATCCTTATGGCTTGTCCGCTTGTCCATATATTCGTGGTTCGTCTCGACGGACGAATACCTGGTGCGTCCTTTCGTCCATCAGGGGTTGTCTCTTCTTGTGCAGTTCATTCTTGGCTCATTTATCCATCCATTGATCTGTGGTTCATTGGTCCGTCCGTCCGTAGCTGAAGCTACGTATACCTTGGCATAGCCGAGCTAAGCCACTGCTAATTTATATTTTCTGTCGCTGATATCTCGTGCTCAATGATGGTTACATTTCGCGCAATTTACTCATAAAAACACCGTTATCTAGAACTTTTCTATGTTCAACCTCAACGTCCTTCCACGTGTTCTGGGCTTCTTGAGTCCTTTCTTTTGGGTGTAGCTTTTCCACTAGGCCAACTTTCTTGCATTGCGGTAATTACATCATGACACTACCATTCGGCGCTGCTGGATACGATCTCTTCCTTTGGTTGTAATTACATACACGCATATGCTTCGAGAGAAGCAACGAAATCCTACATCCGATGAAATTGGACAGTGAGAGTCGACGATAAAACTAGGTCCTGTAAGGTACTTAGTGAGTGCTTTGAAGTCACCAACCGGGATTTGGGATGATACCTGTTTTATATTGTTCTGTCACAACTATGTCCGATATTCGTCTAGTGTTAAATCTTTTTTTTCGCGTGTGTCTCCACGTCCCCGCGTCTCCCTGTGATGGACAGGGACGTGCATGAACTAGACTAGGCGATTAGGTGCCCTGCCCCTAAAATGTTCGCCTAATGAAGAGCTAGAACAGGCATGGCGCCAAGATAATGCTTCCCAATGCACATGCAGGTCGGCACGAAGCCATCGAAATATATTCTCAAATTAGACTGCTTTATATGCGTATGCGTTTGAAATACAGATAGCTTACAACAGAATAACAGCAACGCCAGCGAGATAAGTTCAGCTCAACGTCACCTGCTGGAAAACTTGAGACTGGGAAACACCATGAGTTCATTTATTGCAGCACTACGACACCGTACCAATATTAACGCATTGGCATTGAAATGCTTGTTTTAGAGAAATTTTTGGGGTGAAGTCGGAGTCGGGTCGATTGTTGTAAGCAATAAATCAGTATTGTACGTGAGTGGAATTTCATGATAGATGCAAATAAATAGAAAATAAAACCAAGGTCGTCACTTTAGCGGGAATCGAATCCAGATCTTCTGCGTTGTCAGCATGTGTTCCGCTATCATTCGACGCCCTTTCTTGAAACTGCTCCGTAATATAATCTACGCAAATTTTGCCTATTGCAAGGCGTCTACTTGACGCTTTTTACACTGCACGATTGAACCGTATAATCATGAAACGGGTTAAAACATGCCAACTGCACAAGAAATTGCACAAGGATGTCATGATTTTGCAATATTTCATTGCCTTTTATTGCTAATAAATGTAATGTGCGTTGTTTTAATAAAAATAGTTGGAGTAAGCGCCCATCTTATGATACACTTTTGTTGTTGTCCTCGTCAAATGTAGTGCTACAGTTCTCAAAGCACAACGGTTGAGTCGTTCTAATGTACATCTAATAGTAAGCGCGTGGGAAAATTAACCAGCATTTTGAGTAACAGCATATCACTTCCCAATCTTAGTTTCCGTGCAGCATTTCCCATTTGTATATACTGCCTGCTTATGTTATAAACAGCTCATGTGTCGGTGAACTCATCAGCAGCAACCATATTTTGATGGATTTTTTTCCAAGTGCAAAATTTAAATTGAAATGGTGAAATTATTAGAGTCGTTAGTATTTCAAAGAAAGCTCTTTGAACCTGCAGAAGTATAATATATTGTTTTTTTTTATTTATATGTACCCCTCGCTTATAATATAATGGTTGTGTCCTTTGCTCGTTTTGTATGTGCTCATATTGTTTCCTCTGTAGATATTCTTTATTTTTTTAGTTTTTGTGAGTAGTATTCAAGTTCGACCCAATCCTGTGTGGGTCGAGAAGGACTTGCAGTTGTGTGAATTAAATCAATCAATCAATCATGACTGCAGATGCTCTGGTGCGTGCGTTATATTACAGACGTCTTGCGGGTGCTTCTCTAATTTACTCAAGCGTGAATTTGGTGTTTTGGGCCCTTCACAACTGTACCAGCAAAATGCATTCTAGAATAGTTTGAAAGAACCAGTTTCACAGGCACAGCTATTCTTTCACTTGCGGAATGGTTGAGGCACTGATGAGAAGCGAAGCAAGGGTAGCGATTGAGGAGGTGCTGCAAACGGCATCGAGTTAGAATATCGCGTTGCCCATTTCAAACGTTGCTCAAGCGTCTTCCAATTTAGTCATGCATGTACGAGCCTTAAGCCGGTACACATCTCCCGTAGATTTTGGCGTAAACAGTGTGGATGACCACACAAGTGGTAAGCATGGTAAAAACGCTCTTCTGTTGACTAATACGAAGTCCAAGGAGGTACTTTTCACAGTAAAACTTGACACAGCTCGCCTATATTCAGGCCTAAAATCACCAAGCGAGCACCAGCATCCCAAAGATGAGTGTAGGGGAATAAAATAAAAAGGAGAAACATGCTGGACCACGTTACTTTTCTCATACTTTTTCGTCGTCTGTGTAGTACTACGCCGACTTGCAGTCGGGAAGAGAAATTGATGTCCATGTCATTGTAGTCCAAAAACTCTTTGTACAATTCATGATATTAAAAAAACTGATACCGAAATAAATAAACTGATACAAAGTGTCCTGACATATGTTTCGCATTACCAGCTCAGCCATTGAGAGGTATTGTAACATTATTGTGCGATAGATGGCCTGGTCCCCATTATTTTAAGCACGCTTCGCTCCGGTGTGTGGAATTTGTTGTCGAGACAACACGTAAGGCATGAATTTGTCACTGACAACGATATTCACTCGGCTCGTTTTGTAATACTAACTTCTGTTGAAATTTTCCTAATGTTCACTGTCTGTGACCATAAATTTCTCTAAACAAAGCTTCTTTAGAATGTGGCTGCATTCATTGTCTTCTTCAAAACCAACAGGAAGACAAAATTTTATGTCATAAGTACAACATCCTCTCAACAAAAGCCTATCAAGATGCTTAATTTCCTGTCTAAAATCTGAGTGACTTCCGCTGGGCTTCCTTACTTCAGTGTGGTCAGGCTGCATACATGAAAAATGCCTTTGTTGTGGCCGTGACGTCCAGGTTTGTATTCAAAATGTTCGTCTTTTATAATGGTATTTATTAGCACAACCGTCTCTCATGGAGGGTCATAACACAGATGATCATACAATGACAAAGTACAATAGAATTACACTTTCTACACGATTTCACAATACTTGAAACAGTTGAGTTAGAATTACATAAAATTGAGTAATATTCGGCACTAGTCAAAACAGGTATACCCCTAAGAAACAATTCATATTACAAAAAGAAAATTGAAAATAACTATGTAGCAAGAAGGCCGGCCAGATACTGCAGTGCAGCGATTGAAAAGGGTGGACTCCTTGCAAAAGTTGCGTAAGAGCAGGTGAAGGCTCCACGGCGTTCTCGGGTGAGAACCATGGAAAGCCAGGTTCGTAATCGCCGCAGCTCCAGTAGTCATGGAGTTCGTTGGAGGCTGACGAGACAATGGAGTCTGGTTCACTGGATTCAGTGGTTGAGATTGCGGGAAGATGAAGAGACATAGACGCCATCCTTGAACCATGCTTGGTGCGGCGGCAGGAAGCCGGGTTCCATGGCTGAGTAAGCGTGGACGGCTTCCCTTGAATGGTGGGACCACGATGCCTTTGAAGCATGAGCAAGGACAGTGCGTTATAAAGGGTCGTTTTCGATGATAGTGAAAGTGTGTGTGTAGGGGGGGGGGGGCACGTGCACGCGGTTGCACGTGTGTGCGTGTGTCCGCTCATTTCCAATTTCACAGTTTGATCACTCTCAGAAGAAGTGTCTCTGAAGGAGCGTAAAAATAATGAGGGCGGGAATGTTTCCTTCGTGAGTTCGTTCATTTTTTGCTGTAAATATCAAAAGTGTCCTTACTTTGATCACCATCCCAGCTGCGCGGAGAATTCACTGTTCTTTTTCGCGTGTATGTGTACTTTACATAGCCTCTCGACTCGGACGTGACATTTTCTTGTATCGGCTGCTACTGTTTTTATGGTGCGTGTTGAAGCGCTGGGAAATCTCTCATAAACGAACAAAAATCAATAAAGAGAGTGAGAGTATCGTGGGTAGTGGGTGTAGGTGTTCTCATTTCCTTTTACCGGGTCCGGTTCATTGTGAGCATCGATAAAAGGGCGATGTATATATTAAGCATGCCGGTGATCCTTCCTTCCTTATTAGTGTATAAGAAATGGAACGCAAGACAACCATGGTTCGCATGCTCCCAGGCTTATCATTCCCTTTTACGGTATGCGCATATTATTTCAACAGCTAGTTGAGTGTTTGCTTTAAAATCGACTGTAACATTGCTCTCTGCTTTTTAAGCTGGAGTAGGCACTTGTAAATGGGTGCCCGTATATCTGTAGCTTGCTTCAGCATTGTGTGCAAGTTCCACTCGTCATGCTTTTTTTCCCATTTCCTCGTTTAAATAGCTTGATGACTTGGCGCTGGTTATGTCTCAATTGAGAATGCAGGATTACGCTGATAGCGCAGTTGTTTTTAGGGACCTTGTTTAACGCCTAATGTTGCATGAGTCGCCTTCAATCTGGCCCTGCAGATATGGATTACAGCTTTCTGGTACAAAGCAAGTACGCCAATCCATTTTAGGGGCGGCGCACATAAGAGTCTCGGCGTGTCGGCGGTCATCGTCACCTGCTGCTGCTGTCATGAGGGTCGAATTGAGCGCTAGAAAGGCCACCGTCCCTCCCCAAAAGTGAGTTTAACCTCCTTCGCCGCCACTTCAGCGCTGGCTGCTTGATCAGATAAAGCAAACGGCGTGCGTTGACCCTGTAAGCACCCTGTCACCAGGGAGAGTGAACGCACTGCAGAACCATTCACTGGCCACGCCGTATACATAGGCAGTGCACCTTTTGGAGCCGGAGGGAGATTCCTCTTATGCGCTGTTGACAATAAAAGATTCGCACTGTGCGCGATAACTGAAAAAGGTCTGCTTCCCAAACCCCTTTCCACGTTTTGCCTTGGTGAAGCTGAAAGGCCCTTCTAAACATACTTCGGCCTTGTCGAGTTTCGTTGCTATGTAGGATGTATAGTGGTGCTAAATTTTACAGTTTTCAAAAGGCACAATGTAGTTCAGCAAATTGGGCGCACGGGAGTAACACAGACACGAAGCAAAGAGGAGAACAGAGACACGAAGCAAAGAGGAGGCACACAGCACGAGCGTTTCCTCTTTGCTTTGAGAGGAGTGCCTCCTCTTTGCTTTTTGTGTTACTCCCGCGCCACCAGTTTGCTGAACAATCATGAATTACCAATTAGCCCGCCTTTCCATCCTTTTGCAAGAAGCAATGTAGATTTAACACACCTTCAGTGGCCCCACATTGCGCCTTGAAATACTTCACAGTCAGCCTACAGATGCGCAGAGCATTGGGCAGTTCAGGGCGTTCAGTGCGTCAGCCATTTTGGAATTCAGCGGGCGAAATACTCAGCGTGGACAGGATGCGACACTCGAAGTAATGGTGGTCCGCTACGCACTCTTCGTACCATCCTGGGCCTTGGATAACTCTCTTGTTGCGATCATATGAATGATTAACGCCACTGATATTCTTGCTTGGACGATAGATTGCGGACTGTTATACAGCATTCTCTTGAATATATATGTTTATTGAATGTGTTTGTGCATTTCTGTGTACACTCTGTAGATTGTGGTCGAAGCTTAAATATATTAGCCAGACTCGTGTTTCTAAAGATGGTTCACATGCTTGAATTACCAGCGTCCGATAAGCATCAATGTTTGAACCGAGTATACTATATTCTTATTTTTGCGTAACCTCTGGGCTCGCAACTACATGACCAGCTGACAAGCTTTGGAGCTTTGCCTGCCAGGGGCATAGGCAGAAATGCACGCAATATGACTCGGGAAAAAAGCTGGGGGAGGGGGGGCTGTGCATTACCGTTTGGCTACACCCCTGTTGCCTACTCGCAAGCAGATGTTTCGGTGAAATATTGCTCTTAGTGGTATGCCATCGTTTTTCGCTATAATTTTTTTTCCTTTTCTTTTGTGCAGAACAGAGCGACGCGAGCGTGGCAAGCTACAATTAAACTGCGATTTAAAGGAAGTTTCGCCATTCACAACACTGGTTCTGACTAATACGCTGTCTGGGTGAGCGTAGAAAGGCAGAACCTCGGGTGCCACAAGTCTTATATTCTACATTATTCTCTTATTTATGCTCCCTATATTGGAGAAAAAATTGACAGGGCCATTCATGCATCGCCTAAAACGAGTAAAAGGTAAAAACTGTCTCAGAGTGGAGCCATTATTGTCGAGGTTTGCCGTGTGTCGTTATATAAATCACCATTAACCGCTTAAGCGGCAATGTCTACAATTGTACAGCTCAACTGCGGAAACGCTTCTCCTACCGCGTGTTCTAGCCAGCGGCTTGAAAGACCGTGTGCTCAATTCGCGTAGGCTTGGCGAGTGGATAACTAGTGGTCATTAACTTTAGTGCATGGTGTACTGCTGCAGAGGTCCACTCTGCTGGAAACAGTATCAAGTGTGAGGATCATTCGAGAGGCCGCAATCGAGGATCAATAAAGAGCATTCTTTTGCCTGTGCTGTAAACAAATAAAAAAATCAAGCCCGTATTTGGGCCTAATTTTTTATCGGCGTTATACAAAGACTGAAGCTGACCGACTGAATAGGAATTGCATGTATAATAACACACTAAGTAGCAATAATACTGAAACTCCCCCGGAACAACACATTTCTCTATTTTCTTTCTTGAAGTATTATACGTGAGTGCATTGGCATCATGTCATGTGAATATTACGTACTTGGAGACAGTGGATCAGAATACGCCACTGAAGTGGTTTACCCCCATCTCCGCCCAGGCATAATTTGGCTAGCAAAAGAAGCTGAAACGCACCCAGCATATCTTTTCGAGACCCAGCCTTGCGCGGCTTACTGCCAGCTGCGGTAATTTTTTTCGTCTAATTGAACCTATTTGTCCCCCAAGACCGTTTTCTCGATGCGAAGATTATTATTTCATACATTTTACATGCCCTGTTTGATCTGAAAATTCAGTTTCACGATACGCGGTTCACTAGACGTTTTGGAGATCAAGAAAGTTTTCCCGAAAAACAGCCATTTTGTTCATTCTCTGGGATCGGCAAGCTTTCAGTGTATACCTCGCTTGGTTTCGCACTGCCTCTGACGAAACGAACCAACTCCTAATAACGCCGAGTCACTAAGGCGTAATTTCGTAGTGTTATCTCTTTGTAAACTGGTGATGAGCGATGCCACCCTGCGATCATGCCTTTCATTATCATTCGTGTTCACCCCAACGACACTGAAGGCCGATTTTGACTTTCGATGAGACATTTAGTCATTTCACCTCAAAGATTGAAGTGGACATAGGGCATAATTACAGCGATACTTTAAGGAGGTGCTTGCTGGCCATGCGTCAGAACACGCCCCTGAAAGGGTCCATCCGCTTCTCCTCCAAGAGCGGAGCCACCACTGAGAACAGGGAAAGAATTGCTCGACTGTGGCGCTCACTCCTGTAGCGAGACTGTATACATCTGAGAAATGCTGATGTGATGAATTTAGAAAAACTTCGCCTCCTCGAGTTTTTTTTTCCTGGCCTCAGTTGTTTGTGTCACCCTTACGTAGCCATTATATCGTATCTGCTTATTCTTGATTTTGTTGCGTTAATAATGAATCCTTGAAACAATGGTGCACTGATTTACAAACAGGGCATGTCAAGTGCGCCCTCATTTAAAGTATACAGACACTTATTTGGACTAGAGTTACCTGCTCTATAATGAAGGGATTTGGGCAAGGAGGGGGCAAATCACAAACAGGAAGCAAGAAGAATCACCTCTTTTTATTTCGATATTTTCTAGACAAATACATTGTTTATTTAATTAAGCGGCCCTTCAACTCCTAAATGAAGAAGCATTGCTCCTAATACTTCCTCTTACTAGAGTATCTGCTCGGAAATGTTGTCGCACTTTACAGTGAAGTACGGCTAAATTTGCTACGCCACCAAGACGTCTCGCCGTGCGTGCGAATTTCACATCGCTTATAGCGTGACACGCGTTGTTGGGCATACGCTGGGCCACATGAAAATTTCTAACCAGATGGTCTCTACTGAGTCTGGGACATACAGCTGCCTCGACGGGGACGGCTGGAGACTCGGGGTGCTGTATGAGACGTCCAGAAAGTTCTGCAAAATGTGGGGCTGTTCGTAAAGTGAACTCGGGCAGCTCTTAGGGTGCGCCGTCCGCATTTGAACGGATACAGTCTCGATGCGGGCTTTCTGGTACATGCTAACTACGGGTACACAGTGCTACAACGTCCCTTCCTTCTTTGCCCCGTTGTATCACTGTTTATCTGACGTTCACTCTAAAAGGACGCAGACTGTATACGTAGCTTGACCAATCTCAATGAGTGTTATGAGCAGTCGGTCTCCCTTTGCTGTGGAAATATTTGAAAGAAAATTGTCAATATTTGAAGCAGCCTAAAATACCTCTGCGTCGGTAAGTTATTCTCATGGACATGTTAAAAAATAAGGACAAACATTTGAGCGCTATTGAGCTTCGACTGTAACAGTTGAACGCGATAGCGATATTCTGTTTCCAGTGCGCACTTCAATCACTTAGTGTATGAAATATTTTCGAACTTGCTATGCACCCAATTAGCAGGGGCGTAGCCAGGGGCTGCCACACCGAGGACGTGTTCTACCTCCCCCCCTCCCCAAAATATTTTTTCGCTTTGTCATAGAAAGCGAAAAATGGCCATATTACGGGGACCTCTCCTAAAAGTAAAATGATGCCCCCCCTCACCCGAAAAAAAATTTTCTAGCTACGTGACTGCCACTAAGTGGGCTTAAGGGGCGCAGTAACGCATGTGTGCCTTTTGTAGTGCGTGACTGGTTTTAAACTCTGAATAAATTATACGATAATTACATGTTCTGACGCCCGCTGGCTATTTACGCTTGCACCAAGCGCTATCACGGGAGTATGTCATGTTTTATTAAGAGTTGTTTATACATGACGCGTGCATTTGTTAAGCGTGAAAGTTAATTTCACTGCATATCTGAGCAGAGGATGTTCTTTTCACTGTATTCACAAGCAGACGCGTCACTGTGATGTAGAACAACCACTTGTCATGCAAATGACCCATGTTTGATCTTCGCCCAAACCCAAAATTTTTATAATCTGTCTCTGTTTTTCGGCCAAGCACAAGATGATTTCCTGCTCACAACCAACGTGCCGACGCTGGCGTTGGTATTTCTGCGAAACGAGCTTTTTAACGCTATTCCGTTAAAGAACTGAGTACATACTGCCTTTCGCTCGCACGTGTCCAGCTTTAGCTGATGTTTCGAAAACTACTACAGTCTTGACCTTGGACTACTTACAAAGAGAGAAAAACGGCGGGAAATTCTTAAAGACTCAAGGTGAAAGCACGTCACGAGCGCTCACGTTTTGCCTGCTTCTTCTAGTGTCTGTGACATAAGAAGGTAGGGACGGTCGGTAGAAGCAGATGAGGAAGAAGTGCAGTATAGAATAAACATGGCGTATGAGCCAGGCCACGTCACCTATTCATCATAGCGTCACACGAGTTGGCAGGATGAAGACCTCCCAGCCACTTCATCAGTGTCTCATCATCGACGCAGTTCACCACAAGACGCCCTGACCATACATCGACTACGGAATCATCTCCTAGCCGCACACAGCGACCAGCACCATGACAGAATCATCGACCGACCTTCCCATCCCCAAGTACACCGGAGCAGCGGACGATGGACCTGTACAGGACTGGTTCGACCTGTTCGAGTTCCACGCTACCGCTGCATCTTGGTCGGAACGGGAAATGGTTACGAACTTGAGCGACTACGTCACCGGTGAGGCATTTAAATTTTACCTCACCCACATATTCGACAACGATGAGTCTTGGCAAAAGATAAAACAAGAAATGATCATTTGGTGTAAAAAATACGATGACGACTACGACGAAGACTTGCTTGTAACCCGCCATTCACAGACAACTGCACTCAGTCGTGAATTTTACAGGCAGTCTTCAACCATTCGAAAGCACAACAAGATTCGACCTCTGACAAAAGACGAAGTGGCACACAAGCTCAGTGGCAGACGACAACGCGTATTTTGGGAAAAACACAGCCATCGAGCGCGCCTCCCTTCTGCACGAAAGTCGGCATTTGCGAAGTCATCGTTTCAGCATATGACCCGAGACGTTGCCCAACCACCTGATGCCGTTCTCTCTTCGTCTGGCATACGTGGTCCACCACCTGGGTTTTCATCACGCGGTTCTTCAAGCGTTCCTAACGCTCACCATTTGCATTATAAGGACGCCGTATTTATGATAGGTGACTTGGCGTATTGAAAAAATACCCTGTCGAGCCAGGCTCCTTCAACACGGGTTCATGCAGCGCCATCCAGTCCATACACACTCGACAGTGGAAGAAACACTGAAGGCTCCGACGCATCGAACATCGCAAGCTACCAGGCGCAAGAACCACTCGCAGTGAACTGTGAAGAAGCCCTTGAAGAGCATAATGATGGCACATTACCAACTATGCCTGATAAGCAAGACACCAGCTCACCATGCATCAGCTGTCTGCAGGACGCGTCAAACCTCGAAGGAAATGAATGCCCGATTTCAGAAGGGGCGCCACTACAGCCATCTCCTGAGCAGCACCAGCAAAACAAGCAAAACGAAGTTCACAAACTCAGAAAACAACGAGAGAGACTGCAACGAAAGCATCGGCGAACGCCAAATTCAATGGAAGCGCGTTCACCAGTTGAAGAACATCAAAAAATAGGATCTCCAAACCAACAAGACGTCAGACACTTTCGGACAAAGAAAAGTCGCCAGAAACGCTCCCAGCGTCTGCTATTCCGCCGACTGCAACACCACAGAAAGCGCCGAGAAAGACGCGGAAGCACTGCTTGCAAACCGCAAGCACTCAGGCACTCCATCACAGTCTGTCGAGAAGCACGCAAGCAAGAAGCATCAGGATTGCACCATTCACGGCGAAAAGTACAACCTCGACGACATCTGAGCTGCCGATGCAACAAAGCGTTCCAACCTTGGTCAGGCCGAACAAGAGTTCCAGCAGTACTGTCAGTATCCACGTGTATCCCGCTCTGTCCGGAACGCAACAGTCAGCCTCGCCCACCAGAGTTGTTATAGAGTTCACCGGACTGCTTCGTCGGGCTTGAAGATTCATCGAGATTGTGAAATTCCGTTGGTATGTGAAACTGTGAACTTGGCCATTGTTTTGTTTATTCTCTTTTTCGATTTGTTGTAGTTTGTAGCCGGTGCCATCTTTCGGGGGGAGGGGGAATCCTGTGACGTAAGAAGGCAGGGACGGTTGGTAGAAGCAGATGAGGAAGAAGTGCAGTATAGAATAAACATGGCATATGAGCCAGGCCACGTCACCTATTCATAATAGCGTCACATGCCTGTCTTGACTTTGCGCTGTTTTTCCCTCTTATAAGCATGAACCCACAGATCCAAGCCGCAACTCTAGCAAGATTTACAAAGCCTAGTACGTCATCACCTGCGTCAAGTCGAAACTTCATAGAAGCGGCTTGAATTCAGCAGTTAGCTTTACCAAGCGTCGTCCTCTCCGAGCGTCTGTTTTGCGGGCCTTCGAACTCCTACAAGTAGCGTAAGGCTCCATGTCGTCGCACAACAGATTCCAGCTGTAGAACTGAACTCAAAAGAAACGTGAAAAATGTACTCGCATTGTCATATTTACGGAAGTGTTATGCGAAAACTAAACTGCATTCATACACACGTGAATATATCGGAAAATGGATGCTCCCCGAAACGTTGCTCAGAAAATGCCAGAAGGACGCACCACGATATAAACGAGCTTGCCTGTGCTGCGGCAAGCCGCGTCGCGCAAATCCATTTATCACCGCAGCTTTTGGCGCGCAAGATTTACTTTGCATTTTCTCGGAATCTTGAGGAGGATGCCGTCGAATCGAGTGGTGCTACCCAGTGTTTTGAGAGAAAACTTTCCGAAGGGGGCAGCTCGAGTCCTTGAGCCTCGCTTTCACGCGCTTTTTGCCACGTGATGAAAATGCCATTTCGGCACGAGACGACGGGCTGCATGAAATCGTGTGCATGTTGTCCCTTTCAGCGATATTCGTGAGCTGTACCGCATATACAAGCTGCCGTTCTTCAACAAATGTATCAACCACGTTGGGAGCAAGTTTCTTGCATTCTAATCGACGCCTCCAACGGAAGCCTCCGAGCGCGACGGCTGTGGCGTGTTTTGACAACACTATCCATCATGCCGTTGTTGGAAAGTTTGGTCCAATAGATGGTTTCGCGATTGTTGCTGTACAAAAGCTCTTTGGCATAGTAGCAGGCGATTTCGCTCGTATTGAAGTTATTATTGCAGTGTGCGTCTATCTTGTTCTTTTCTTCTATGAGAGCTAATTAAAGTTTAAATGTGAAGTTATCATGTAAAGAGAGAGAAAAGACGAGGATCGAAATACAGGGACGTTAACCAAGCTTTAGCTTTGTTGGCTACACTACGCTTGGGGTGAGTGAAGGGACAATGGTAGAAAGAAAATATTACAGAAGAGAAAGGTAACGGTAAGAAAAAAGTCGATGAACACCTAGGTAGAAACTACACAGCAGGAACTCATGCAGTTAGGCGTCAGGTGCTCATCAAGTGCTGACGTCTTTCCGAAGCAAAACATTAATTTTGGGGTGTTGCGGATGTCCGAAAGCGTATGCGAATGTGTCAGAATCTTTTTTTCCGTCAGTGGTGCTGAATCGAAACGACCAAGCTTGGCTTCCAGACCACGTTATTGAGTCTGGAACCAACTATCTAGACCCGAACGTGCATTGTGCATCTGCCGTGGTACCGCTATGTAGTTGAAGTCAGGATATTTATTAATTTATTTATTATTACTGTTAGAGAGAGAGAATAAAATGAGGGAAAGGCAGGGAGGTTAACCAGAAAATGGAGCATCCGGTCTGCTAATCTGCACTAGTTGAAGGGGGAATGGGGAAGAAAGATGCGCGCAAATAAAGGGGGGGGTGCTACAGTCTATACAATAGGCCGCTGCCACGCAAAAAGTTCAGTAAGGCCTTCACTGATTTTCTGTGAACACACAAATCATGTCGCCTTTCCATCACTGATTGTTCAGACAAAGGTCTGTCGTCAAGGCGAGCTAACGGAGCAGCTAGTTGCCGTCTTTGCACGCTGTAACGAGGGCAGTGACGAAGAACGTGCTCTATAGTTTCATCGCTGCCGCAATGACCGCAAGCAGCACTGTCTTCGATACCGATTCAGAAGGAGAAAGCTTTGGTGAAGGCGACACCAAGCCATAGTCGGCAAAGCACCGTTGTCTCGAGTCGAGAGAGTCCAGACGGAGGCCGAGGTTGACGAGACGTGTCCAGTCTATGCAGTCGCGTGTGCCATAAGCACTTGGCGTTCCGCAGGAATTTTAATTATGCATTAGCAATTTTTCGGATTGTAATTGCAGCATCAGTCCTTGAAAATGATATAGATTCTTCTTCACCATCTTCGTGTGCTGATCGAGCAGCTGCATCGGCATGTTCGTTGCCCAATATGCCACAGTGACTTGGAAGCCACTGAAACGTTAGCACCACGGGGGCCGTTACAGGGTGGTAAACAACAACAGAAATAACACTATCAAAAATTCTCAGCCCGACAACAAGACGCATTTTCGAGGACAAATCCAAGAGCAAATTTGAGCACACATACCATTTGCACGCAGTGGCAAGCTATAGCGACAACAAAGACAAGCAGCACGTGTTCACCAACCGATGTCTCATCGGCCACGCACAACATCGCCGCATACAAGCAGCGCAGCAAGTGTTCTGCAATGCAATGCGCAGGAACTTCACCAAGAAACACGCGTACAACGCGTGCGCAAGACAGGAGCACAAGGAAATGCAAGAACACACGAATAAAACGTTACAGCAGTTATTATTCACTTATAAGTGAATAATGACGAAGCAAGGACGACTCATACTGATTAACTGTGACTGCAAAAATTGCAGCCTGTGGAAAAGCACTCCATTCTTCTATTGTTTTCAGTAGGAACGAATATTTAAAACTGTCTACCCTGGCAATAATTGCGAGAAACTGGCCCGCATGGCTACATCTGACGGTGCCAGTGTTCCCTGGTTTTGAATACGAACTAGTGTCTAAGTTTAGGAAATTGTATTTAGCATGAAAAGAAACTTCAACCTAGCTATTCTCCGTCGGTATGAAAGGCGAGGTAGTTTTAGATGGCTAAGCATGTCACTAACCGAATCAGTGCTTCTAAATCTCGACAGAATAAACCTAGCTGCTCGCCTTTGTATTTTTTCGATCTTATCAATCTGGTATCTTCTATACGGATCCGCAACATCAATACAAAGAACCAAATAAAGCTGGGTTTATTGTCCAAGATGGTGAACAGCCCTCGCGCAAGTCTTTCCACTTGCAAGAGGAAACATGCGTTCCAGTTTGAGCATTGCAAGACTTAAGTGACGTACTAGGCACCCACATCATTTGCCTACAAACGTTACGTTGAGTATACAGGCCACTGCATCAACGACCGGCTTCGACACCACAAGAACAACCTAGGGGCCAGAACAAGCAGCGTTTCAGCTAACCATTGCGCCTAGTGTGGCTGCAGTCCTCCTAGCTTCTCTTAGTCTAACCTTGTCCCTGCGTCCGGCGTAACCAGCAGTATATCCCGAACAGCATAATAGATTACGCTGTCTCTTAAAGGTACGTACAAATTGCAGTTGAGTTATGATATTCTTGGTGACACTGTACCGATACTCTCCCATTGGCTGCTGCGCGGGCTGTGCCTGGGTGCGTGAAGAATGAGTGCCTTTCACAGTCTACTGGATCGAGGCCGTACGTGTCGGATCATTGGTGAGGCATGGACGAAGCTGAGCAGTGGGCGTGGAGGGTCGCGGTGGCTCGTGCTTGTTTCCAGACATACTGACAGACGGAAGCGTGGACGGAAGCACAGATGAACGCTTCGCTCCACTCATCCTTCACTTTGTGGATATGCTGTGAATTTTTGAAATAATTCTGTCACTTGCGAGAGAGCACTCATCCTCTTCCCTCTGAGTTCCTTACGTGATGCCATATTTAGGACATGAAGGTCTCTCTCATGTCCCTGTCTGTTAGCGCTCAATATGTCGTCAAGTTCCTTACGTGTTCGTTTTAATACTTACAGAAGCCCTCGAAATCACAAGCAGGCGTTCTCGGTGGTCGTAAAGGCGGCTACCCTTGCAGGCAAGTCACCGCTCGTAGCTATCGCTGACTTTAACGCACCTCACTCAGCCTGGGGTTATCCAAAAGCCACTGTTTAAGTGAAAAACGTTGTTAAAGCTATGACGGACTGCTCCTTGGAGCTGATCACGGACCGTCAGTTCCCAACCCGGTTGTGCAATTCCGTTTCAAGAGACACCACTCTGGATCTGGCATTCCTCAGAAATGCGGAGAAGGTTCAGTGGGTTAACTTGCAGGAAAACCTGGGAAGTGATCACTTCATCCTCGCAGTCACGCAGGAAACCCGGGTGGCTCCACCTAAAGAGTACAGGGTGACGGACTGGGACGAGTTCAGGAAGGGCCGGAAAGCTGATGAGACCGAATATGCCACGTTAGAGGAACTCTTTTCTCGACTCGCGGAGGATGTGCTCCTCGCCACCAAGACTGCTTAAACCGACTTACAGGTGCATACAATGAACTCGCGTCTTGCACATTTATTGGAGGCTAAAGAATCGCTGGTTGAGAGATGGCGCACACAAAAGCTAAATCAGAGGCTCCGCAAACGCATAGCTCTCCTCAATAAGGATATTGAAGAATATTGTCAGGAGCTTTCTAGGCAGCAGTGGAACGAGGTTTGCTCAAAAGTAGATGGGCAGATGCGCAACAGAGGTAGATGGAACCTGTTGAAGGCACTACTCGATCAGACAAACTCCAAAACTAATCAGAGGTTGGCAATCGACCGCTTGGTTCAAGCACAGCAGAGCCGTGGATTCGGTGACACCACTTTACTCAAGGATTCGGCTTGGCGATACCTTCCGCTTGGCCCCTCCGGGGACTGGGATTACTCGGTCTACCAGGGAAGGCCGCTCGAGGAAATCGACTCGTCATTTACGAACCTTGAGATCGAAGAGGTGCTTCATGCACTTAACAGCCGCTCAGCCCCTGGTCAAGACGGCGTTACAAACAAGTTGCTGAGCAATCTCGACGGAAAGTCAATCGCTAAGTTAACCGAGGTGGTTTACTCTCTGGGCAGAAGATTGCGTACGTGAGGCCGGGCGTACCGCCTCGGTAATACTCATTCCCAAGCCGGGCAAGGTACTCGCTATGGAGAACCTCCGTCCCATTTCCCTCACATCTTGCGTGAGGAAGGTGATCGAGCATGCGGTACACAACAGAGTATCTCGGTATTATGAGGATAAAGAGTTCTTTCCTTACAACATGGTAGGTTTCCGGCCTGGTCTCTCTACCCCGTATGTGATGCTGCTGATTAAGAGGCAAATTATCGATCGACACACCCGAGATGTTCGAGGAACATTGGCCCTTGATCTCGCCAAGGCCTTCGATACGATTTTACATCAGTTTATACTGGAGCAGGTAGAGCGCATGAGATTAGGTCCCAAGTTCCACGCCTATTTTCGCGCCTCCCTCAGGGATCGCAAAGCCACCATAAAGATTGGCGAATTAAAATCGGAAGCCTTCACCTTGGGTGCGAGGGGCACGCCGCAGGGAGTGGTAATTTCACCCCTTTTGCTCAACATAGCCATTAAAGGCCTCTCGGAGCGCCTCTCCACTGTATCCAATACCAACTATGCCCTATATGCCGACGACATTACAGTCTGGTGCATGGGCGGTTCGAATGCTGAAGTGGAGCAGGCGCTCCAATATACTTTGTCAATCACAGAACGTTTTCTGCAGGGTACAAGGATCCAGCTATCCGCCTCTAAATCGGAGTTGCTTCTATATCGACCAGTTCGACCCGGAAAAGAAACGAGTCACCGCTTGATCAGGTGCAGATTATAACGACACGGGATGGGCAGTCGATTCCAAGAGTCAATTGTATTTGGGTGCTAGGCTTCCTTTTTAAATCTAACGGCAGAAACTCACAGGTTTTGGCTCGCATCACCTCCGAAACGGAGAACATGCTCAGGCTAATATTGAGGGTTTCAAGCCGCAGGGGAGGGCTGAGGGAAAGCAATCTCCATCGGCTCTTCCATGAATTCCTGATGAGCCACATTAATTACGTGGCATCCTCGCTAAATTTGTCTAAACGTGAGAAGGATGCTCGACACTTTATTGCGTAAAAGCATCAAAAGGGTACTAGGCCTACCTATGAGCACCAGCACGGACCGGCTCATGAGTCTGGGCATGCGCAACACCCTCACGGAGGTGACCGAGGCACAAACACTAGCTCAGGTCGCGCGACTCTCCTCCACGAAAGCTTGGCAGCGTCTCCTACAGTCGCTGGGATATCATCATACGGCAGGGAAGGAACAGAAGATCTTCTTATCACAAACAATGAAGGGCACGTACGAGGTGGCACCCTTCTCGCGTAATGTTCGTCCACAGTGCAATGTTGGCCGGCGGCCCCACCACGGTGGTCTAGTGGCTAACATACTCGGCTGCTGACCCGTAGGTCGCGGGTTCGAACCCCGGCTGCGGCGGCTGCATTTCCGATGGAGGCGGAAATGTTGTAGGCCCGTGTGCTCAGATTTGGGTGCACGTTAAAGAACCCTAGGTGGTCGAAGTTTCCGGAGCCCTCCACTACGGCGTCTCTCCTAATCATATGGTGGTTTTGGGACGTTAAACCCCACATATCAATCAATCAATGTTGGCCGGTGAAAGGCACGGGCCAAGTCTCTCCTTGATTTCTTGGCTAAGTCCACCGGCAGTGTAGCTTTCGTCAATGCGGCGCGGTACGGCCGCTCCAATCGTTTCGCAGCTGTGGTCGTTGATCATCGCGGTCACGTACTCAACTCAGCTTCCGTGAGGAAAGTGTCTGCCTCCGTAGCAGAGCAGGTAGCGATAGCCTTGGCGATGACGGACCCTTAGCGTCCAGAGATATTTACTGACTCC
The DNA here is from genome assembly GCF_043290135.1 of Rhipicephalus microplus. Taxonomy (NCBI): domain Eukaryota; kingdom Metazoa; phylum Arthropoda; class Arachnida; order Ixodida; family Ixodidae; genus Rhipicephalus; species Rhipicephalus microplus. The sequence goes on along the minus strand of NC_134707.1, from coordinate 112,588,695 downwards.
AGGGCTGCCGCCCGGACCTTTGCATCGGAAGTAATCTCTAGGAAGGCTGCCGTTATTTTAAATTCCAGGGGCGTGGTAGGCCACCACACAATCACTTGGTTTCCGGCCCACATGGTCTCAGAGATGCATCCGACTCTTCCCAACGGCAACGAAATATCCCATAACCGTGCACGAGAAATCACGTGCCGCGGTGCTCCGGGTTGGTACGGAGGTGGGTTCGCGGACTTTAAAGATCCGTGGTGCGGAAGACTGAGGCTAGAAAAACATAACGTGAAGCAGGAAGAGCAGGAGAGGAGACAGAACAGCGCCAACTACCAACTAATTATTCACCGTCTAGAAAACGCACTCGAAAGAATACAAAACTACGCATGCATGCACAGCCAACAAACATCCCACAGCATCATGAACAAGGCACGAAGTTATCCAAAAATGCATTTCTGTTGCGTACAACACAATAGATGAATCACTGATATTATCGGGCACTTTCTTTTTAATAAGATTTTCTTCCAAGAGCGAGTAACTAAATTATATGAGTATCGTCTTTGTCATTCCTTCAAGCGTGAAATCAAGTATAGTATATTTCTACTTCTTAAGATTCCTCTCCTAGAGCCGCGAAAACATATATGCAGAACAAGAAATACAGATATATGGCACGTTCAAACATACAGAACAACTTACGGCACGCAAACCCTATAGAAAGCCAGCTTCCGCGACTGCTCAATAGCTTCGCAGCTAAAAACGCACCCCTTGAAACATTGACAAATAAAGAGTTGTTATCATTTTTCCTTTCATAATTCCTGTTATCTATTTGCTCGCGATTTCTGTGCCTTAAAAGTGTACTTCCTTGTATTGTGTCTCATTTTCTGTTATGGTATGCACATTTTGTTTTTTTTTTCTTGAATCCTTGCTGTTCACCAAGTTAGGGGTCAGCAGCTCAGTCAAGCTGTTTTTTGATCCTCGGATTTTGCAGCTTTCACTGCGGGCCCCTGTCATCATGTACACAATGATGATGAAATAAACGTATTATTATTATTATTATTAGAGCTCTCTAGCTGTTTGTGTTTTGCTCCTACAAAGAATCACTGTCCTTTTAAACAATGGCACACATTCACAGGCTTTACAGTGCGCTTTAAGATGCGCATGCTCATTTTTGCTTAAACTATTGGCATGCTCTCTCAGTCTTTCATTAATGCAACGCCCCGTTTGACCGATATAGAACTTGCCACAGTCTAGGGGAGTCCCATATACCACGCCTTGTGCACAGCGCCTAAAAAGTCTTGTGTGCTGCTTCTGGCAGCCCCTTTGCTCATCGCTTGTGATACGTGGGCACAATTGAGCAAGTTTGTTGGGAGCTGAAAAAACAGGTAGTGGTAGTTGGCGCTGTTCTGTCTTCTCTCCTGCTCGTCTTGCTTCACGTTATGTTTTTTGCGCCTCAGTCTTCTGCACCAAGTATGCACCAGCTAGCCCAAAATCAAGTCCTTTCGGAATACCTTTCTCGTACAGTGGGCTCCGGTTCCCTTTGAATCGGACATGGTATGTTTTCGAGTCTCCCTGATGCGTACACGGTGTGTCAGAACATTGTGGCGGCGACATGTCAAGCGCTTTATCTAGGATTTTGCATTAGAAATGGAATCCCGCCCCGGGAAGTCACTTCACTCTTCGGCACTGTTATTTTTTCATGGGGCTATATTAGAAGAATGGTAAAGATTTGGCGTTCTGAGCTGGGCCGCCAAATGAGGCTGTTCAACGTCATTCTCAGGTGCCTGTGCCACCTATATGGGTGACTACCAGGAAGCTAAAGGACTACCGCAATGCGGTGAGTACTGCCATTGAAAGCACGTGGAGCTGTATCCTATCCTGTCTGATATGGAGTATGACCAACACTTCTACCAAAAAAGACCGCGCCGAGAAGCATTATCGGGGATACCGCCGTTGATGATAATATAGTATATCTCTCAATAAGGACCCTAAATATGGCCTAGAACCCAAAGTTGCGGCACAGGACCTCCTTTCGTGGGATCGGCAATTAGCAAGGAAGACGCCACAAGAATAACGTGAACGCTGCCTGCTGGAAGGCGTTGACAGGCGTTGACAGGTGGGCTTGTGGCCTTATCCAGGAACTCCTATAATGAAAAAGCTAGAGAAGCGATCAACAAGAACTTCAAGCCTGTAAAAGTGGGGCTATTTAAAGTCAAGAGAAATGTTGTCTCTTTGTGTGAAGAAATTGGGTGCGAACCCTTGGCTAAACAGATAAGCAGAAGCAAAAAGGATTCCCTCACTGCTTTCTTCAGTGCTAAGACGCATAAAGCCGACGTACCTTTCCGCACCATCATTAGTGAGCGTGGAACTTGGCAATATCAGGTTAGCAGTTTTTTGCTCAAAGCCCTAAAACTTCTTGAAGTTCATGACCCTTTCTTGACAAAAAGTTCTGATGAAGTATTTGGGTTTTTCTGAGGAAACCATGAAATAGGCAACCTTTTTTCCGTAGATGTAGGTGACCTTTTTTACTTGGTTCTGCATCCGGAGCTACTTCGGGCAGTTAAGCAGTGTATAGAAGATAGTGGCGAAGTCATCTTTGTGTCTAAAACAGAGATGTCGTCCGCTAATTTTGTTACCCTCTCAGAAGCTTATGTCAACAACACCTTCGTTTCTTTTAAACATGGAATGTTTTTACAGAGGAAGGGCATTTGCATTGGATCACGGGGGCACCGATTTTATGTGACATTTTTTTATCATCCTTTAACCACGCACTACAAAGTGTTTTTACTTCATCCCATATTTAGATATGTAGATGATTTTTAAGATGTTATTGACAGTAGATGCTATTTTCTTCTTCTTGTGATAGTTTAACAGGTTCAAGATGTTTTAGAGCAAATGCTTAAGGGCTCACGTTTACTAATGAACTTCCGGAAGATAGCTCCTTGCAGTTTTTGGACCTTAACCTGACAATTTGGGCTGGTCACGCATGCTGTGCGTACCTCCTTCGGAGTAAGAAGGAGTTGTTACTTTACGATTCAGCGAATTCAAAGACTGTGAAGCGCGGAATCGCTCTACATTGCTTAGAGTTGGCACTACGCAGATTGTGTGAGCATGTTATGCAAGCTAGCTTTATGCGTCAACTTCTAAGACTTTTCAAGGCTGTCTACTCTCATTCCGTAGTTAGTTCCGTGGTGAAATCCTCGCTGTAGAGGGTGAAAGGCAGAGTGTCTAATGCAAATGCGCGCCCGAAGGCGAGAAAGCGGGTTAATCCTGAGGTGGTCCCATATATACACCGTGTGAGCCTTAACCTCAAGAAGGTGGCTTCCCGTTATGGTGTTCCGGTTGTTTTTTCAGCTCCCAACAAACTTGCCTAATTGTGCCCACGTATCACATCAGATGAGCAAAGGGGCTGCCAGAAGCAGCACACAAGACTTTTTAGGCGCTGTGCACAAGGCGTGGTATATGGGACTCCCCAAGACTGTGGCAAGTTATATATCGGTCAAACGGGGCGTTGCATTAATGACAGACTGAGAGAATATGCCAATAGTTTAGGCAAAAGTGAGCATGCGCATCTTCCAGAGCACTGTAATGCCTGAGGATGTGTGCCATTGTTTGGAAGGACAGTGATTCTTGGTAGGAGCAAAACACAAACAGCTAGAGAGCTCTTGGAAGCCTATTTTATCAAAAAGAAAGGGCCCAATTGTTTCAGTGATACATCTATTTTGTTGTACGCGACAGAAATGCATTTTTTGGGTAACTCAGTGCCTTGTTCATGACGCTGTGCGATGTTTGTTGGCTGTGCACGCATGCGCGGTTTTGTCTTCTTTCCAGTGCGTTTCCTAGACGGTCAATAAACAGTTGGTAGTTGGCGCTGTTCTGTCTTCTCTCCTGCTCTTCCTGCTTCACGTTATGTTTTTTGCGCCTCAGTCTTCTGCACCAAGTATGCACCAACTATCCCAAAAACAAGTCCTTTTGGAATACCTTTTAAAGATCCACTTGGCACCTTTAACAAAGTGACGTCCCATTATCAGTTGTCTAGGCGGAGGTATCCGCTTCCGCATTCCAAGCTCACTCGACCACAGTCGTCGGTTTTCCGAAAGCTACAGGCAGATCATTCCCATCTCGTAGCACATTCAGCCACTTTGCTGATGGCATAACTCCAGGATGCCCTTGTTGTGAGGCACATACTTGCACACTCGCTCATATGCTCTGGCAGTGCCCGGCGTTACATGGCGCAAAGTTCAGCACAGAAGAAGACTGGGAGAGTGCTCTTAAAAGCCCTGATCTCTAAGTCCAATACACGGCAGTCCAGGAGGCCTGCGAACGGGCGGAGAGCCACGGTCTTCCAGCACCGGCATGGACGTGGCCACCAACTGCAGCGGACACCTCTTAGGGGGGTGTCTGACCAGTCTCCAGATTAAATAAAATTTATTTCACTTCACTTCACTTCTTGATTTTTGGTCACACACAAAATGGTGATTTTTGGTTCACAACCAACAACGCCCGCACCAAGGTTTCAATTTCTGTGAAAAGAGTTTTTTAACGCTATCGTGTTAGAAAGTTGCCAGCGCTTACTTTTTCTTAGAGCAAGAGCTACCCCAAGAACCTACGCTGGAGGTAATGTAAAGAAAAGCGTTTATTTACAGATGAGAGCAGAACAAAGCTGTGAGCATATACGAACAGCACTCCACAAGCGGGTCTCTTAAGGTCGTTCGCGTCACGTGATATCAATGAACAGTGCGAACAACCTTTGTCGAAATGAAGGAGCTCGTTTCGCAGAAGTTTGGGCGTCTTTAGTTGTGAGCGAAAACTCACCATCTTGTCCGTGTCCTACTAATAGCGAAAGATGCAGATACAATAAAAAAGATTTGCAGTATCAGAGTGAGGATCGAACCCATGCAGTTCTCATGACAAGCAATTTAGAGTTCAACCACAAAGCCACGCGTAAACTCGAAACTACTGAAACAAAACTTCGTCCACTAAAAAATACAAGCGAAACAAGTGCGTGCTTTAAAAACACACGCGTCCAGTATGCAGGCTTCACAATACAACACGTCTTATCACAGTAATATTTTGTGGCGCAAGCATACAATGCCATTGGGTTTCAGAAACATTTGATTACCATAACGACTTCGTGGTTCACAACAGGCCACATATTACGAAGGGCACGCACGTTACTGCGAGTATTTCCAAACACCACGTGGTGGGTGAATAGCAAGTACGAAAACATCCCACGTGCATAACTGCTCGTCGTTTAAAGCGTGCTATAGCCATTACAGAGAATGCAGTCATAACCAAAATCTTCACAAGCCACTTTCAAATTAACTCATTATATTGTAGTGATCCACAATATAAACTTCTTGAGTAACATCATAGATTAAAAAGTATTCAAGCGGTTGAGGTATACGCCATAGGAACAAGATATGACTATCGCGTTCAACTCTTGAAGAAGCTTAAGGGTTATTACTTTTGTTTTGCTTTGTTTTTGCTTCATGACTTGTGACGTCATGTGGTGATGAAACGATTCAGCTGCATAAAGAAAAGAATGAAGCACATGCGCAGACAAAATTGCTCGAGTCGTGGCTGATCAAAGACGCTGAAATAGAACGCACGGCTTCCTCCTGCTCGGACATTAAAGTTTCATTTGGCGCGCTGAATCTGTAATGGAGCAGCTGCGAGAAAGACTTGAGTGATTGATGTCTAGTGTGGAAGCGAAAATAACGTCGAGTGATCATCTGTGAGGCCTCTCTGCATAATAAAGCATGCACTTTCACTTACACCGAGTCCAGTCTGCCTCAGTGGAGCATTGGTTATGGGGTGCCGGGCTTCTCACCTGAACGTCGTAGGTTCCATCCTGGGCGTGGCGGTCACATTTTGATGAAAGGTAAATCATTGGGACCCGTGTACTATACGACGTCAGGGCAGGTTAAAAACACCAGATTGTCCATATTTCCGAGGCCCTTTGCTATATATACGGCGGGTCTCATAACATCACAACTTTGGGACATGAAACATAAGACATAATGATTATGGTTATTCAATTAGTCAAGGCATGTGGATGATGTGACAGAAAATACCAAATAATTGAAAAGCAATTTTTTTCTATATATATTTATATATACATATAGATAATGCTTGCGTTGTTCATCACGTAATGAGCGAGCTTTCTTAACTTTTCTTGACACGTAGTAATGCTATCTGATTGGTCAACGTAAAATATCTGAGACACTGCAATCACCGGCCCTTTGACATTACGCTAAGAAACTGGCAGGTTCGACCATGCAAGCAGTTTAACGGCGCCGAAATGGGGTCTCGAGGTCGAAGCAGGCAGCATATTTCAATGAACTGCGGAGGAATGGCAGGTCGGGCCAGTTGGTGCTGGTTCATAATGCAACAGTGCACGCACACACAAATGCGGACACACAAGAGAGGAAAGCACAAACACGTGTTGTCTGTCAACTGAAGTTTTAGTTAAAAAAGCTAGCATTTGCTAGCAGTCTCTTGGGTTGTACTCAGGCCAACCACGATATGGTACGACGAACGACGTAGTAAAATACTTCGAATAATTCCGTCGGCCTGGGATTAACCAATGTGCCTGTAAGTTAGGCGCAGGAATCTCCTTGAAAGTCAGGGTAACCTGTACTTTAGTTTCGTGGCTGATAACGAAGCACTCGTCCTTGAGCGATGATGATATTAAGTAATAACATTGGTATACCGATTGGTAAATGTATTGGCAGGTCAAGCTGCATAGGCTGGTTTCGATTCCCGCCACTGTGGTTGCATGTCGGTGGAATCAAAGTGCGAGAGGCCCGCTCATTGTGCGGTATCAGCGCATGTTAAATACCACCAGATGGTCGAAATTTGTGGAGCTCTCCTCTGTATGGCGTCTTTCAATCAAGTCACGGTATTACTGCGTAAAACCACAAGCGTTATTATCATGCTATTTATGATTGTAAAACAAGTCGAGAAGGTGGCCGAAATTTTCGGAGCCCTCCACTAAGGCGTCTCTCGTAATCATATGGTGGTTTTGGGACGTTAAACCCCACATATAAATCATCAAGACCAGTCGAGAAAAGCATCACATAAAGCTGTGTTCTGACGTGCTTAGGTACTGCATAGCAGGTCTAGAAACAGCATTATTCCCGAGTAAATATTGCTTTCTGGCCGGCAAAAAAAATCATCATAGGACAGGAGCAAACACGCAGATTAACTATTCATTTCTATTTTCTGTCACTGGTAGTGTTTAGTATCAGTTTCCTATGTTTTTGCATTGTGCCTTAGGCACGACAAAAACAAACTTTAAGGCTGCCTCGTATACGCAGTTTTTGCCCTAAACCTGTAGAGAAAACAAGGAGAGCACACAGGTTGGGACATTGCCTAGGGCTAGACACGTGCGCACACATTACAAAAGCCAGCTGACGTGGCCATTCGGTGTCGTATGCCGGAGCATCCCACACTAAAGCAAACAAACTGCTGGCTCCCGGAAACGCTGATTATGAGCATACAGAAGACAATCGTCCTGTGTATGGCTTTTTTACCTTTCCTATGCCAGGAACGTATTCCTGTCATCTCCGAACAGCCTATCTAACGCCGCCATAGAAAACTAGGACCGAAGCATTGATAATTCATACAAAACAGAAGAGCAGTGACACCTACTTTACGTGAAGGATATAAGGTCACACTTTAGGACTTGTTTGATTTTTTAGACACAATGGTAATGAGATCTTACTGATAATCACGCCACGAAATGTATAATGGACATTATTAGAAGTAATTTTATATGTAGATGTAAACAAAGAGAAGTAGCCAAAAGGTAGCATGCTGTGGGCAGGAACCGAAGCTGCATGCGATCTTAGAATGACGCGTCCGCTACTGTACAGACGGAGCTACCACAGCGGCTACCCGCAGTTCACTTCATGGGGCATATATTGTCACTAAACGTGGAAGCGTCAGTCAGCGCCACCAGTAGCCATTGCGGCCAGTAGGAATTATTCTGCGTGACTACGTTATCGAGAAACATTATTCCAAGACTCAAAAGTGGCATCGCTTTTTTAGATGCGGAAGCATCTTATACTCACGCCTTGTAGTGCGCCGTCCCGTCCGCACCGCTTCTCGAACATTCGACAGCTGACGCGCGCGCATGCGCCGTCGCCCACCATCTGTGCCGCGCGCGCTTCTCCTTCGAGAACATTCGACAGCTGACAGCGCATGCGCCGTCGCGCCGTCGCCATCTGTGCCGCGCGCGCGCTTCTCCTTCGAGAACATTCAACAGCTGACAGTGCATGCGCCGTCGCGCTGTATATATACTCAAGGTCGGCGCTCGCTCGCTCAGTTGCCGCTCGTCGGTTGGTTTGTACGGCGCGTCGACGTCCAAGGTCGCGGTGAAATGAATTCCAAGAAATCCACAAACACAATGATCGACTTCCCTTCGAACAGCGCCGTCCTTTCGCATACGTGTGTACGTGTTCACTCATTTAACACCCCCTCCTACAACCACGTTAACCAATTTAGCCATCGACCCAAGTAAGTCGCAATTTAACACCCCATTTCACAACCACGTTAACCAATTTAGCCATCGACCCAAGTAAGTCGCACTTTAACACCCCGTTAACCATCTATATGCTCCGCATCCTCCTCAGTGTTCCCCCGAGGGAAGCTGCGGGCAATTTTTTTCATTTTATTTTATTTCAAGTTCTCTTATTACATGAAAATACACAACACTTGTTAGACCCATAGCCACTGGCTAGTAAGGGGTCTAAATAAATATGCATTTAAAAGAACAGATTCTATTTAAATATGCATTTAAAGGAACAGATTGTGTTAACAAAGCAGATATTTTATAAGTACACTTCAATCATACAAGAAAAAAATTGAAACAAAATATAAGAAGGAAACATACTTGTGATAAGTCATTTGCAGTATCTTGCAGCATTGTTCCATGCAAACAACGAATTGTATGTATACAATACATCAAATACATAAAGGTACGTATACCATGTCAAGTATGATTTTGTTAGACATATATTCTATACATAACGAAGTGGAGATTACAACCAGGTGCGTGCTAGTGTACCTGTTCATTTTTCTGCAGAAAGTATTTTTTAAGAGCACAGGCAAAACTTTTGCTTTCTTTTATTTGGCATGGTATATCATTCCAGACCTTTACTCCAGCAAATTGTAGCAATCGTTTGCCATAAACATTGTTAGTAGGCGGAAGATTGAAATTATGTAATGTGGCACGTCTGGTAAGGTGGCAAGAGGATGAAAATACTGATATATGAAAGGGCAGGTTATAAGAAATGACATTATAGACGGTAAGTGCAATCTTTTGCTGTCGTAAGTTATCGAATGGTATAATTTCCATACTACAAAACAATGGCGCGCTGTGTTGATCATATCTAGCATTGTTTATTATTCGAAGTGCTCGCTTTTGTAGTATACGTAAGGGTTCTAGATATGTTTTAAGAGTCCATCCCCATGAATCTATGCAATATGTGAGGTGACAATGAAAAAATGTGAAATAGAGAATTCGGAGAATACTACTTTTGCAATAATTTCTAGCGGTTAATAATGTACTGCATCCAGATCCCAGTTTAACGCATACATACTTAATGTGGCTTTGCCAGTTTAGCTGGCTATCGAGAATTACACCCAGATATTTGAATTCGTTCGTCTTCTCAAGCACGCAGTTTTTTATTGTAATGCAAATGGACTTATTACTTATATCTTGATAACGGGAGTGGAAAATAGTGTATTTAATTTTCTTTGAATTCAGTCTTTCTTTGCATTTATTCGCTATAAACCACTGACAAACATTTTTTAGTTCTACATTACTTTTATGCTCGAGATCCCTTATATTGTCTGCAGTAACAATAACGACTGTATCATCAGCGTGCATTAGCATCTCCGCCGATGTCAATATGTTTGGTAGGTCGTTTACGTACACTGAGAACAGTAAGGGTGCAAGAACGGAGCCTTGTGGTACCCCTGTTTGTATATTTAACAGGGAGGAAGTGAGATTATGCATAATCACCATTTGTTGACGTTCGCTTATGTAACTAGAAAATAAGTCAAAAATTTTGCCACGTAAACCGTGTGTCTTAATTTCATTAGCAATATATCATGGTCAACTGTATCCAATGCTTTCTTTAAATCAAGAAAAACTACTGCTACAAGGAGGTTATTATTTAATGCTTCGTTAATTTTTGTGATACAGATAGTACAGCAGTGGCGGTGGAAAGGTGCGCCCGAAATCTATGTTACTCGGCGCATATTACACGATATTTTTCTAGGAAGAAGCGCATCCGTTTTGCTAGAATTCTTTCAAATATGTTATTTATTATGCTTAGAACAGATATAGGCCTATAACTTGAGAGATCAGAGCGAACACCCTCCTTGTACACCGGTACTACTTTAGCAGTTTTCAGACAGGATGGGTATGTTGACGTACGCAAGGAGTGGTAATATATATGGCATAGGATAGGGCCTAAGACGTCAATATTGTCTTTTACTATCCGCGCTGTGATCCCATCTATCCCGCTGGCTTTATTGGTGGCTAAATTAGCAGTAGTGTTTTGAATTTCGTCGAGACTAATGTTGTGTACCGCAAACGTATTCGGCAAAGACGGCGAAAAACATTAAGGAGTGGAGGAAGAAAACTGCATTGCTAACGTCGGACCAATTTTAGTGAAATATTGATTAAAGTTATCTAGAGTTTGTGCATCAATAGAATCAGGTAGCACGCGTTGTCGTGGTTGATTGCCAACAACTTCGTTTACGATCTTCCAAGTTTTTTAGAGTTCCCCTGAGCTTGTTCTATTAGGCGAGAGTAATATTCCTTCTTTCGCTGCCTCGTAAGGAGCACGGATTTATTCCTGAAAATTTTGAACTGGCCAAGGTAATATCTATTATTTCTATGTTTCTTCCATTTATGGTACCAAAAATCTTCCGTCTTCAGCAGGTCAAGGATTTCCGATGTCATCCAAGGACATAGCGGGGTCTTATATGAGCGCGCAGATACGTTTGAGCGGCTATTTTCAATGGCTCTGCTAAGGAATTTTATTAAGTTCTGAAGTTCAACATTGACGTCATCGTTATATAGACTGTCAGGGTCAATGGCGAGAATGATGCTTCGTAGTAAATTGTAGTCTATTTTGCCCTCTGTTGTGATACGTGGAGTCCTGCTTTTTCGTGTGTCATTTATGGAAACAAAGACAGGAAGGTGATCTGATATCGCTTCATCATAAACGCCAGCCTTCATACCAGATGTTATGTTCGTCAAAACATGGTCAATTGTTTTTGCTGATGTACTAGTTACCCTCGTAGGTATGTTTATTAGGTTACGGAAACTGAATGAGCTCAGTAATTGTGCGTAACTGGTATACTTAGAATTATGGGTGTCAATATTCATGTCTCCAACGATTACAACCGGGTGGCTATAATTCGCCGACAAATTAAAAAAAGTTTCTTCATTTGTCTAAAAATCGGTCAATGTTTGAATTCGGGGGTCGATAAACGACGCCGATTATACCAAAAGAGAGTAGTCTAACAAAAAGAGCTTCAATATCAGTGGAGCTGCAATTCAGTGATGATAGCTCCGTAAAAGCGTAGCCCCTTTTCATTAAAAATGCGACGCCGCTGCCACGTGAACAAGAATCACGCTGATGCGATAGGGTTACATATCCAGGAACATGCACTGTCTCACCCTTGTTTAACCCCGTTTCCGTGATCGCTAGTACATCAAAAGTGTGGACATGTTTTGATAGAAAAGCGAGAAGCAAGTTCACGTTTTTTCTTATACTTTCTCAGTATAAACAGCACGATAAGCGATTTCTCGAGATATATCTATGTCAGACACCATGAATCTGACAGCTATAGTAAGAAAAGGCTCTTATATTAGTGCGGAGTAAAAAAAAAACACCAATATGAATAGAACTGAAGAAGCTAGAAACAAGAGTATATGATTCCCCCAGTTTTCACGTTTTAATGCGTGAATGCTGCATACATTTATAAAACCAGTTTGTGCATGAGAGAAAGCTTACATTATTTGGTATTAGGGCGGATGGGCAGTGGTATAATCCTACTAGGAATTTGGAAGCGGTGTAATTTTGTAATAACCATAAAGCTAAATTTACACGTTTAACCAGAAATTTTCATCATGCCGCAAATCGAACTGCGGATGGTTACACTGAAAATTATATTTTACAGCTACCAGTAACCACCCTCAATAGGACTAGGTGTTCAGATAGGATAATTATCATAATCAGAGGCAGACCATATTTCTGCAGTGTTTGGGCAGTTGTAAAAGAATTACATTCTCGAGTTTATAGTCACGCTAAGTGCACGCTTTTAAACGAGCTATTGTATTTTACTGACTCTGATGTGAAATATATTCTCATTGCCATTTAAAACGACCATGGTAATATGCTCAGCAGGACAACGGCAGATCTGTACATAAGTCGAGGACAAGGTGGTGCACAGTGGACAAAATCAGGCGTAAAATTTCTAGATAATTTTACTCAGGTAATGTACTTGGGTTTATAAGGGAAAGGTACAAGTCATGGTTCTGGGTGTAGTAAAACGCTCGTAGCCTCCAAATGCACGCACGCACGCACGCACACACACACACACACACACACACACACACACACACACACATTTTTAACCTTCCTAATCGCTACCGTGACTTTACTTTACAGAGGGAACATACAACATGCAGCAAGGTCCAGAACTGGACAAAAGCCCTCCAGCTGCTATCTTTGTTGCCCGCACGTGGAGTTATAGCTCACGGCCAATGCTCCTTTTTTAGCTGACGACAAAGACGCCAACTCCACCGAAATTGCAATGTCTGCGAAATTTTAGCTCATACGGAGCTTTGCAATGATAATTTTATTTCAATCATTGTCGTTGCAAAGTGCAAAGAAAATCTCGGGCGTGGCAGCCAGAACGTCAACATGCAAGACTGCTTTTTTGTGCACTCTTTTCTTTTTTATTTGATCCCATCTCTCCCTCTACACTCGACGCAGCCATCCTAGGGCATAAAATATCAATAAAAACGTCTCAACGACAACAACAGAGAAAAGCTCCTGCCATTGCGCAGACGGGCATAGTGCTACAGTGCTTGATGTTCTAACACTACGCCCGTCGAGTGGCGTGGAACATCACTAACTGCCATATAACCGTATGAAACGGAACCGCTAAAATGTCACGGTCAGCTGTGAAGCGAAGCGATGACCGTGTATGAACACTTCTGCGGTAATTAAACAAAATGTCGATGACCAGAGCTTGGGAAGCTTGACTCCTATGTGCTGAAAAGAGTGCCACCTTTTCTGAAGTAATGTACCTATTCCTAGCGCTAATTCGTGTATTCGTAATAGCATAGCTTGTATTTTTGAAGTTACTGAAATGTAACGACTACTCCCAACGACTAGTACAGGTTCTAAACAAAGTACTGCCTATAAAAATCGATGAAACTTTAATGCCTCTATAGTGTAAAAAATAAGCCAGAGTCGGTGCACCGGTATAAATATAGATTCGTATAAGCTCTACGCTATTTGGCATTTGTTTATGTCTGACAACATCATTCTAATGTAAAATGCGTTCGTTCTGAAGCTCTATTTCTTTTTTTCTCTCTTGAGCGATAGTTGGTACGTAATAAATAACATTTCAAACCCAGATCTATCTGTCATGCAAGACAAGTGACTGTAGATTTCAAACAATTTCGAATACTTTTATAATGAAGCACTCAGTACTACTACAAAACATGTCGTCTATTCCAGGTAAAATGATGGAACATTAAGAACGGTTGCGAGGTTATTACAGATGTTTCAGACATATTCAAGCATATCGATGAAGATTGTGTCCATCATGCAATACTTTGTCCCAAATGCTCCGCGTCCGTTCTGCGCACGGATATGTGCGCGCATCGGCGGTGTGCAGCACGCATTCATTGAACCGCCAGGTGCCACATCTAGAGCCATCAGGTAGACTCGGTTCCGGAATAAATGTTCACTGCGTTGAACACGATTTTTGAAGAACGTGTCAGGGAGATGAAATCACAAATCAACCAGCGTGTATGAGACCACGACGCTGTGACTAACTGAACGAGGTCTCTCACGCTGTAAATGCACTAAGAGAGACATATATACAGACATCGCAGAAACGACTAGAAACCGGAATCGTCGCGGCCAGACAAGTTAGAAAAGACTTGGCTTCACAAGATTTCACAGGCGGCTAACTGGCGCAATTGCTAGGTGCTTTAGGTGAACAAGTTAAGGTTGTCGCCGAAGCAACATAACAATGTCTTAAAATCTGGAAAACAGTAACTCTGAAAGAAAACGATGTATTTCCACAGAAGACAACCGATTGAAATGAGCCTCTAGAACCGTGAATGCCTTTGAAGGCGTTCTTGGTAAAGTGCAGAAGCGTGCAACAAAGGTCATCTTGCTCAATTTCAAAACATACGTAGACTTCAGTGCGGCATCGATGGTCAAAGATGTAGAAAATGTCCAGAAGTCATTGGATGAGGAAGAAAGTCACCTCCTCTCCGACCAAACGCTTCGCATTACGCGCTACGGGTTTTGCGTCAAATAAATGAAGGCAATGAAAAAAGACCATTTATCGACAGGTATTACGCCACGCCAGATATTGTTGCGAACCAATTTACCTGTGCGGCTATTGCGGGACTGTATCTAATGAAGTATGAGAGCTCTGTGTTGCTTCGCACGTGCACACAAATGCATAAAGGCATGAATGATGCATTCCCAGAGGGGCCAATCTCTCGCAGCGTCGAGTTAACCTTTATGCATCCGTCTTCAGACAAGAGAATTGAGCTTTTAAATGTAACTTCCTTTGAGCTATAATGTTTTTGCAGGCCAGATGGATGAAGTAATTCAGGCTTTTATTGGTACGCTTCATTGTCCCTGGAGGACCTGGATTGTGATGGATACGTTCAGTGCGATGAACTGTGCGTAACATATGCCATTATGCCTACAACAGAGTGATGAAATATTTTGAACTTTCTAATATGCCTATAGTGCATTTTAAAGCTGTGAAATTGTGAGTAAGGTGTAGCCAATTCTAAGTTCATGAGGCTTGGTGAAAATACCAAGTGAAGTGTGCTTTATAACGCCGTGACATAACCATGGGGCAAATTTTATCCTGGGTATTTTTATAGGCTTTAATGGACACTTCACCTTGTGAGATTTGTTATGAAGGTGGACTACAAATCGCAGATAAGTGATGCTCCAACACAACTTTTTCTTTAGTTCTTGACATTTTATTCCCTTTTATGTAACCACTCAATGCATACAAGACTCTTGCTGCATCCTAGCGGAAAATTAATGTGAGTCAGGGAACATTTGTTCACTTACAGGCATGGTTAACAACGTACTTGATTGATTGATTGATTGATTTGTGGGGTTTAACGTCCCAAAACCACCATTTGATTATGAGAGACGCCGTAGTGGAGGGCTCCGGAAATTTCGACCACCTGGGGTTCTTTAACGTGCACCCAAGTCTGAGTACACGGGCCTGCAACATTTCCGCCTCCATCGGAAATGCAGCCGCAGCAGCAGGGAATCGAACCCGCGACCTGCGGGTCAGCGGCCGAGTACCTTCGCCACTAGACCACCACGGCGGGGCGAACGTACTTGAAGACATTGGATTGTAAACCCATCAAAAACGCTAAGAAAAAAATACGTGAACAATGCTGACAGTGTAAAAACATGACAGATGCTCGTTTTCACTTCTTTAATCACAGTATGCCGCACCAATAAAGCCATATTTCTGTTTTTTTCCGATGTGTCCGGCTGCATGCTCGAGTATCCTCGCGAGAACATATTGTGCTGTGCTCACCAACACTCGTGTGGTACGGTGGGGTTGAATGTACGAATACTCGTGCCACTATGAGCCACTTTAGTGGGGTTCACATGAAAACACCTTCGTGTACTTCGACTGGTGACGGCGTCAATGATGTCTGGTTCTGTGAATTGACATGTGCCCATTACGGCAAACCTTCTTTCGACAGCATGATTCCGGAGCTTGAGCGTTTAGAATATCAAACAACGTTATAGAAAGATGAAGATTAAGAAAGCACATTTTGAGCTGTGTAAACAACTGTATTATGTAAAAGAACATTCCTATTTTGTACTCTACGAATTGCGCGTGGACTATCAAGGGGAACGCCCCGCCGTGGTGGTCTAGTGGCTAAGGTTCTCGGCTACTGACCCGCAGGTCACGGGATCGAATCCCGGCTGCGGCGGCTGCATTTTCGATAGATGCGGAAATTCTGTGGGCCCATGTGCTCAGATTTGGGTGCCCGTTAAAGAACTCCCGGTTGTCGAAATTTCCGAAGCCCTCCCCTACGGTGTCTCTCATAATCATGTGGTGGCTTTGGGATGTTAAACTTCACATATCAATCAATAATACTACCCTTTAATCAATCAAGATTAAGGGGTAGTATTATGCGTGCAGCCGAGTTTGCTCTAAAAACGACGGCGAAAGGAAATGCGCATAAAATAGCGGCGCTTCTATTCCAGTGGTGTTTGCTGCTCTACACATTCGATGTGGTTCCTCAGCTAAAGGCAAAAGGTTGCGCTGTTGCCAATATGTGGCACTCCGATATGTTCAATTGATCCGAACGACACGGCACTTCACTTGACGGCACGTCTTCCACGGTTCACAAAATGTGTTTCAGCTGGCTTGTTGGGCTGAACACGATTTGCACCTAAGGATGCGCTGAAAACTTGCAATACCCACCCGGGACGTGTACTCTATAATGAACTACAGCATGGTATTTTTTATTGCTTAACAGGAAAGCGTGACTTCACAAAAATTCGTGCTTCACAAGGAATAGAATGATTGCCGACGACGTACGGTTGCCGCTGCTACAGCTTCAGAATAGACGACAGCGTTCTGTCTTGCTCCCTGTATCGCCAGTGAACCGAAAGTGTGGACGTTGAAACAGACCAACGGGAAGTACGAAGTCTTCGCTTCCGTGGCAGTGGCCGCACTGCACTCGAACGGGATTTCTCACCACACAGCGATTTGAACTGACTGCGAGAGTGGTGTCTATGTACCGGAGACTCCATTACAGATTTGTGTCGCGATCGAGCACAAGCGGTGCCTAGGCGTGGTTGGAAGAAACGCCACAGTGTGGATGATGCGTATAACGTCGTCTGCAAGCTTGTCGTCTGTATTTATTGTCATGAGGGTGACTAATACAGCAGCCAAGGCAGGGGTTGCAAACTAAATTTTTTTCTGGCGTAATCTATGCCCAGCATAGGAAGTGGCTGTCGCAGTAAAGCAATATCGGTGAGCGTGCTCAACGGCCATTGTAAATTTAATTAACAGCTGATACGTGCCGAGAGTGTATACGCGACGAATCGTACAAATTTCATGATGCGAATCGCGTATGCTCCAGAATAAACAGCGTTAATTGCGTCACGCACGCGACCATTCTGATTGGAAACAAGACAGCTGCGCCATAAAATAGACGATGTCATACGTGTACAGTGGCATACACAAACAACACATCTCCCACCGAGTAAGGTAACGCATAAAGCAAATGTCGGTGGGGAAGAAGAAGAAATAACATTTTTCAAGGATATTTTTGGCTTCTATAGAGGGCAGCCTGTGTGCGAGGAGCTCTTCTGCCCAGGATTGTTTTTTTTTTGTAGTCTTATCTTCGGTGGATAGCGTTAAAACGTCGCATGTCGTTTCTGGTTGAGCTATCTAAAGCCCTCAGACTGGAGCAAAGACTTCACAGTTTCATTGTGTCAGGCTCTGGCTTGCTATACAATTTCTAACGGAGCTCTTATATATTGGGTCGAGCTCTCTGCCTCATAAGATCGATGAGCGACGATGAGAGGTAAGCGTGTGTAATAGGTCACTGGGAAGCACAAAGCAAATACGCCTTGCAAATGTAAATGTTAGCCAACTTGATCAGCTTCCTCGGAAAGAGAGCAACCGAGCTCGCACGATGTTGTTGAGCAATAAATGTAAGAAATATTGTTGAACAGGGACATTTCTTTTATATAACCAGTTGTTTACAGTTGCGTGACGATGCCAACACAACATGAATATTACCAACACTAGAAGAGGCATTATGATATGTATTATACCTCCTTATAGTGAATGTGCTTGCAATCTAATTTGTAAATATAATATATGTACTGTCTACGTAGACCTACTTCTGAGGATTGCGCTTGAGTACACAATTGACGCCAATCTGCCGTGATGCCTGTAACATACCAGTAGACATGCTAACTTTACAAAAATAGATGGCAAGCACTGCTACCAAAGTAGAATGGAAAGTTGGGCAAGTTTGGGATGCTTGCATAAATGATGTTAAGTACGAATATGCTGCACTTAAGCCAATTATTTGGAATAATTTCAACAAGCTGAGCCTCCAAAGTAGAGTTGCCGAGCGCAAGCGTGTGCCCTAAAAACGCGCATTTGTTCGAAACCAAGACAGCCAGACCACGCTGACCCTCCCCCTCAATGATATAGATTGATAGCTGGGCAAGGACACCGCTGCGTCAATGGTTTCTTGTAAAGCAATCACGTGCGGATGAACTGCCAATGAATCAATGTACTACTGGAGGGAGGCCTTACGCTTCCTGAACCTCGCGCCGTTCCACTGCCAAATGATGACCTCAGTGGCATTGGGAGCCAACGCTGCTGCTACTGGTTTGTCGACTTAACGGTATGTCTATATCTATGGGAGCCTGATCCCTTGGCGTACCGGGGCGCGCAGAGGGAACAAGTGAAACAGGCGTCACCGGGACAAAAGAGTTCCCGCCTGGAGCGAGTCTGCTTTCGATCATGGCAACTTCACATGCTACGAGGTCAAAGCATTCCGCCTGCCGTGCTTCCGTCTTTTGTAAATCTTTGATTGCTCGCAAGACGTCCAAGTCGGAAGCCGCCACTACCTCTCCTTCCACACCTATCTTTCTCTCAGCCCACCGCAGCTCTACTGACGATGACCGCACCGGGGCCAGCGCTGTATTTTTGAGAGCTTCAAACTCGACCCTCATCTGCTGAAGCAGCGCTTTTAAGCTAGCATTTTTTTGAAGTAAGAATGCAATCCTAGAGTCTTCTTTTTGCTCTGGCAGTGGCGCATGCGTTACCTGTGCTGGCTGCTGCACCGGGCTTGGCTTGGCACGATCCGCCCAGGTCTTGGGAGCTTCTTGGAAGCGTAGCCTAGAGTGGGAGCGTTCCTTGGAGTAGGAGCGTCCCTTGGAGTGGGCGCGCCTCTTGGAGCGAGAGCGTCCTCTTGAGTGGCTGCGACTCTTCTTAACAGCTGGCCAGGGAGAGCACAACCTCGAGGTTGGTGCCACGCTTGCATCCCGGGACGTCAGACCCTCTTGATGCTGCCTGCGTTTCTTGGCGGCCTTTCTACGGCGTCTTTGTCGCCTTACCAAGTAAGTTACTTGGAATCGATGCTGGCAGGACTTGTCGGCTGTTAGATGTGGCCCCCCGCACAAGGCACATGTCGGTTGGCATTGGTGATCGTTCGCGGGATCGATGGCAGCACACCCGCGGCCCACTTTCTTTATCGGTGACGGGCAGAATCCGCACGATGGCCGAGAGCTCCATATACACAACAAACGTCAGTCTGTCTCCTGTACAAAGTACACCGTAGCATGCTCGAACCACACATAACATAGTTTGGTACCTTGAGACCACTGAAGAGAACGGCGGCGGTAGTCGTTTACTTGATGCGATGCACCTCCATGGCTTTAGGGTTGCGCTGGTTGACGATCATCGCCGCCAACTGTTGCTCATCGATGTCCACGTCGACGCCTCGGATGACACCTTTGCATGTATCGTCTAAAGCGGCCGTGTAGGCCGAAACGTGATACTCAGTCGAGCCAATGCGGATGAGTCGCAGCGCCGCGTATGCGCGCACGTTGCGGGACGCTGGTGTAGAGACCACAACGATATTCTGGGTTATGTTCAGGCAGATGATATCCTCCAGTGTTTCCTCCAGGGACAGTTTTGCTGCCGTCTCCAGGGCTTGGGCTAGACGAATCAGGCTAACCTTCTTGAGATTCAGGCCTCTTTTCGGTCGGACTATGACTCGAATATGGCTCCTCGGTGATAGGGGAAGCCTCGATGCGGCTGCAAGACGCCGAACGACGCCATGCGCGGTGGCCGTGCGATGGCCAGCCGTTCCTTCACTTTGAGAAGCAGACGCTTGTTGTCGGGGAGAACGCTTATTCTTGACTAAAGCACTCTGCCACCCAGGCGCGTTAGCGTCTTCTTGGGAAATAACTTCCCCGTCCACCACCATCACCTCCGGCATGATGCCGTTCTGTCGGCACGGGCGGATGCCCGGTCGAAGAAAATTCTTTAGCAAGGGTGGAAAATGGGCCTCCCAGGACAAAATGGGCTCGGTAGGATCCTCTCGATGACATCTATCGAAGGGCGTACAATTCTGGAGGATTTAAGCAATACTCTGACAGCAATCATTCGAAGACGCTAGAGACGCCGCAGCGTCTCTCGCCGACGCAAGAGCTCCGAAAAACACGTCCGTTTGCACTGGACGCTTGAAACAGACTCAAAAATTAAGAGAGATTTAAATAAAATAAATAATAAATATTCTGGGTCAGAGTGACATTGAGTCTGGGTGATTTGCGTGGCAAGCGTATGCTCTACCACTCCGCAACGAGTCTGTTTGTGGATACTTTGGTAATAACTTCATCTAATTAGAAATGCAGCGAAACTAACATGTTTACGAAACACGCATCCTCTATACATGCTTCACAATATCACACAAAATATTTGTAATAATAATGTGTTGTATAAATGCCCCTTGTAATTGGGTGTCAGAAGCTGTGATTATCATATGACTTCGTTGTTTAAAGCCAGAAACCAACAACCAAAGGCACACACGCTACTGAACCTGTTTCTTTAAGGCTACGCGTAGTGGCTCTATTGATAATTCGAAAATGTTTCATTCACTAAGTGTTTGAAGCGCACACTAGGAACAGAATGCCACCACCGCATTCAACTCCGAAAGGGGAAACTTTAAGGTGCCCGAATTTTTGTCTTTCATTTATATTCGTTTTACCGTTACGTCATGCACTGCGAATTTAGGTGCATGTCGAGCTAGTGAGAAGGCTGCGAGCTCACTAAAATCGCGGCATGTAAATTATGCCCACGCTGCAGGATGCATGTAATGATTTTTGTGTTACCACTCATTATTGGTGTTCTTCATAAAGTAACCCACGCGTCCACTATTCTTGGCGAATATCAAGCAAACAAACCGGCCTCGAGCACCTACTGCGCGAGGCACACAAATCATGTTCAAGATGCTCAACCTCAGGATTGTCGTGTTTTCACCTTTCACTCATGTTTGCCATACAGTCACAACATAATCTGTATGCCCCGACGCGGTGGTCTAGTAGCTAAGGTACTCGGCGGCTGACCCGCAGGTCACGGGATCAAATCCCGGCTGCGGCGGCCGCATTTCGGATGGAGGCGGAAATGTAGGCCCTTGTGCTCAGATTTGGGTGCACGTTAAAAAACCCCAGGTGGTCAAAATTTTCTTAACCCTCCACTATGCCATCTCTTATAATCATATGGTGGTTTAGGGACGGTAAAATCCACATATAAATCAATCAAACAATCATCAACCTCATAATCTGTCGTGCTATGCAGAGTTACATCACGATACGCGCGACTTTCCTAGAGCATGCCCGCGTTTAGTTAACCAAAACGAAGAAGAACAAAAAGTGGCATTATTTCAATAAACTTAGCAAAGAGAAAACCAGGTGGGACAAAAGCCTGCAAATTTCACAAGGCTAGATCCACCGGCTACATACAACACACTAATCTGAATAATCATAATTGCTGAAAACTGAGTATAGTGAAACTGTTGCGAGCGCACCATGAGCGCGGCATGTAAATCTTGCTGTACGCACATAAAATTTATGCAATGATTTCATGCTACTCCGTATCATTTATACCCGCGATACAGATATATCTAGTCAAAAAAATTTTGGCGTTTATCCATTCAATCAAACAGCCACGAGCGCACCGAGACACTAACGATGCGATTGAGCTGGACCATTTTTACGGAGAAGCCCGCCTAGAGCACGCGGCTCTATGGATCGATGGATGAATGGATGGATGGATGAATGGATGGATGGATGGATGGTTGGATGGATGGATGGATGGATGGATGGATGGATGGAAGGATGGATGAATGTATCCGGCTGTGCCCTTTACATCGGGTGGTCGCTCACGCCACCTAGCCATAAAGTTAAGTACTATCACTGTGTGTTTAAGGATTGAAGTTCACTCGCGCCTCAATTGTAACCACCAATCAATTAGCCTCCACGTGGTTATTTCTACCCGTTGAAAGTCAATTTTGTCTTCACTGTCCTCAAACCCCAATGCTTTGAAAAATTCGGTGCAAATAACTCCGACTATAGCGTGGAGGTCTTTACAGAACATCATCAGATGTTCAGCCATTTTCTCCTCCTCTCCACACGAACTACATACCGTGTCTGTGCCTTCGTATTTTGCCCAGTACGTCTTGGTCCGTAATACTCTCGTTCTAGCCTCCCCGCAGGGGCGCCTGCACAAGTAGGCGTTTGGTGTGTAGCGACACCACGGACCCGAGCTAACGGGGGAGTTTCTACTCCCTCCCACACCTAGCCGTGCGTGGCTTCGCCGTGTCCGGGGAAAAGGGGATTCTGGGGGTTGAGCCGACACTGGGTGATTGGACGTTTAAGGCCCCCCGGCAGAGGCAACACACCCCTTTGGGCTCGGCTTCACGTAGACGGCACCCCTGGACTGACCCACCCAGGGGAAATCGGCAGTCGCCTTTTCCTATCTCTCTCTCTCCCTACATCTTCGTCTTTATCTCTCACTTTTATCTATCCTGTCTTCTACTCTCTTCCGTTTACTTCCGATATTCCTGGCGGCAAGGGTTAACCTTGTGTAGGTATCCCACCTTGGATAATTACATTGGGTTATAGTGACAGCGTGCGGCTGGCGTCGGGAGGGCTTGTTTCAACAAGTCCAACCGCGTCCCCTTGTTGGGCTCCATGGTGGGTGGTCGCCGCTGTTACCGAACACATTCATACTTGTATGGCTTTACAAGCATCCGCCGACCTTGATCGGTCTCGCAAGAGAGGCCGCACCGAAGCAAGTTATCACGTCTCGAAAGAAACTAAAGTTACTTTTGCGAAGTACCACATTATCCACAGTGACAGCACACCTCTAAAAAACTTATCCCCATTTTTGGTGGCCAAGTGCCTAAAAGAAAAAATAGGACCCACATACAAAGCATCCAAAATGTCAAGCGGTGACCTCCTTTTGGAGCTAACCGAAAAAGACCAAGTGCCGAAGCTATCCCAACTAACCAGCATTGGAGAAACAGCTGTCACCGTTTCGGTCCATCGCTCTCTAAACACCAGCAGGGGAGTAATCTCCGAGGAAGACTTCTTAGGCCTTAGTGACGAAGAGCTCCTCGAATGTTTCCAAGACCAAAACGTCATCAAAGTCCAAAGAATTGTAATCCGTCGCAATAATCAGGAAGTGCCCACCAAACACGTAATACTAACCTTTGGAACATGTGAAATGCCCACCTCTCTTAAGGCTGGGTACTTAAAAATAAATTTCACACCCTACATTCCCAACCACAGACGCTGTTTCAAATTTCAGAGATTCGGACACGCCTGGCACTCTTGCAGAGGCAAAGAAACATGCGCAAAATGCAGCGCAAGCGACCACAAATCAGAAAACTGCTCATCCTCACCCCACTGTGTTAACTGTGACGGGGAACACCCAGCGTATTCCCGGTCATGCACATCTTGGAAAAAAGAAAAAGAAGTGATCGCTCTGACCGTCAAAGAAAAAGTATCATTCAGCGAAGCGCGAACACGGCTATCATACCTTTTCCACAGAAGTTACGCCGATGTGACGCAGTCGGGGGCAGCCTCACAAAGGCCTCAGGAGTCGACCGCTACCACACCCAGTGGTTCTATGGTGACTCAAACCGCCCCCGTAAAAGAAGCAGCGCCAGCTGCTCCATGCACATCAAAGGGCCCGCAGACTCTGGTCTGCCTGGGCCCTAAACTCAATAGAGTGCCGAGGCCTGAGATCCGTTTCTCAGCGCCTCACTCTCGATCGTCCAGCGCCTCAGACAAGGCAATGGAGATCGACCACAAAACTCCGGTGTCATCGACACCGAAGGACAAGCGCTCTCTCGAGCGTACAAAACAGGACAAGGACAAAGTCCCAGTAACCGCAATAAGTAAGCGATAACCGTAATGGTTATCGTATTTCTCTCTATTTCTATTTCTTAATATTGTCACCTATCATCTTTTATACTGATCAATCCCCAGTATTATATTTACTTTACTTTATTCTGCCATGGCTTTTATCGTACATTGGAACTGTAGAGGTTTAATTCATAACTTAGGTGACATAAAGAGATCATTAACAAATTCTCCTCAGTAGCCTTTTGCCTCCAAGAGACAAATCTTGGTGCAAAACACGGCCATTTCCTAAAAGGCTTCAAAGTGGCCCGAAAGGATCGCGAACATTGCAACCGTCTTTCTGGAGGAGTAGCCATAGTGGTGCAGGACAGCACTCCTACGTGAGATGTCCAAATAAACACATCTTTCGAGGCCGTAGCCGTCACCATCCTATCATACAAAACCATCACCATCTGCTCACTGTATATCCCACCTCACACCCTTTTCACCACCAAAAACCTAGAAAATCTTGTGGAACTGTTGCCAAAACGATTTATCTTCGTTGGGGATTTCAATGCTCATTCAACCCTATGGGGTAGAGACAAAACTGACGCAAGAGGGCAAGCCATGGAAGATTTCACTTTATCAAATGACATCTGCCTTCTTAATTCCGGTGCTTTTACCTACTTTTCACCAACCTCGCGCACTTTTAGTTGCTTAGATCTAGCCATGTGTTCATCGTGTATTTTTAATGAGTTTAAATCGGACGTTGTCAACACGTCTTATGGTAGTGATCATCAACCCGGCATCATAAAACTGATACCATCTTACCCAACTCTAACAAGCAGGCCACGCCGGTGGAAACTACAGCTCGCGAACTGGCCAGTTTTCACAGAAAACGCTAAACTCGATGAAGTTTTCTCACCGGAATTTCTGTTGAGGAACTAAACGAAGAGTTCATCAAAGTTTTAATCTTAGCAGCAGAAAAAGCAATACCGCAATCATCCGGCATCATACGCAAGAAATTCAACCCTTGGTGGACAAACGAGTGTACTGATGCCAAAAAACTACAAAATAAGGCCTGGGGAATTCTACGAAGATACCCCACCTACGCCAACCTCATCAACTTCAAACAGGCAAAAGCCAGAGCCCGATTTATTTGAAGACAGGCAGAAAAGGATTCATGGCAAAAATACATATCATCAATTAACAGTTCAGTCACATCTAAACACATTTGGTACCAGGTGAGGAAGTTCAAGGGAGAGTACTCCTTCTACACAATACCACTGCTTACAAGTCCGGACACACAATCAACACTAGAAGACCAGGCCAACCTATTAGGAGAACACTTTTATAAGGTATCATGCTCAGCAAATTACACCAATACATTCCTGAAATATAAAGAAAATGCAGAAAGACAAAGATTGCCTACTAGCAGTACCTCAAACGAAAGTTATAACCTTCCGCTTACGCTGCACGAATTGAACAGGGTACTTTCTGCCGGTGAAAAAACGGCAACAGGGTCTGACCAGATACACTACGCAATGTTGGCACACCTATCCCAAGCATCCGCGAAGGCACTTCTTCAATTCTTCAACAAAATATGGGACTCTGGCATAATGCCTGAGGATTGGAAAAAAGCCATAGTCATACCATTCCTAAAACCTGGTAAACCCCCAACAACCCCAAGTAGCTATAGACCCATTGCATTAACAAGTTGCCTTGCAAAAACTTACGAAAGCATCATAAATATTAGACTTACCTTCACTCTGGAATCGGAGCACCTAATAGACGCACACCAGTGCGGATACAAAAAGGGCTGTTCCACCACTGATCACATTGTTAGGCTGGAACAAGGAATACGACAAGCATTTCTACACAAACAGTTCTGTCTCTCGGTCTTCTTTGACTTAGAGAAAGCATATGACACAACTTGGAGATACGGAATTCTCAGAGATCTAGCTAACTTAGGGATTCGCGGAAGAATGCTGAACTGCTTACACGATTTTTTATCGAACAGAACTTTTCAAGTACGTTTGGGTACGGTTCTGTCACGAATATTTGTCCAAGAAAATGGTGTACCACAGGGCTGCGTTTTGAGCACCACGCTGTTCATAGTGAAAATGAACTCCATCAACAGGACTATACCCCGTACAGTCATGCACTCCATCTATGTTGATGATCTGCAAATTGCATTCCGAGCCTCCAGCCTTTCATCCTGCGAAAGGGAACTCCAAATTACAATAAATCGGCTTACGAAATGGGCCGACCAAAATGGTTTCCGCTTTTCAGCCCAAAAAACCACAGCTGTTCTCTTTATGCAAAAGAGAGGATTGTTCCCTGAACCCGCGCTCAAACTATACAACATCAACATGCCGGTAAAACAAGAACACAAATTTCTAGGAATCACATTCGACCGAAAACTAAACTTTCTGCCACACATAAATGCACTGAAAACTGAGGCAAACAGAGCACTCAATGTGCTCAAAGTACTCTCCCATAAACACTGGGGTTCCGATCGACTCTGCCTTATACGTATTTACCGATCTCTTGTACGCAGCATTTTAGACTACGGATGCGTAGTCTACGACTCGGCACGAAACTCATACATCCGCCGTCTTGACCCTATACACAACCTCGGTCTCCGTCTGTCAAGTGGTGCTTACAGAACATAACCTGTGCAAAGTCTATACGTAGAATGCAATGAGCCCCCTCTATGTGATCGAAGAGCATTACTAACCTTGACCTATGTTTTAAGAATAAGGTCATCACCTGAACACATCTGCTACGAAATCGCCACAAAATGTGTATCACGCTCACACTACCTCAACAAACCGAACCTAATCAAACCACTTATCCTACGTTTCGAGAAATACTGCCGCTTTTATACCATCCCTGATGGATCACTAGATGTCGCTATTAAACCACCAAGACTGCCACCATGGTTCGACCTGTCGCAGCTATGCGAGTTTTCACTAAGCCGTTTTAACAAAAAAAGCTCCCCACAAGAACACATAATCCAAGAATTTTATACACTTCAGCACGAATATAGGGATTACGAAGAATTTTACACAGATGGCTCAAAAACGGAGAACCACGTGGGTATTGGGATTGTGACGACGAAAAGCGCAATTTCTGTGAAAGTACCTCGTAGTTTTTCTATTTTTTCAGCTGAAGCTTATGCCTTGAGTGAAGCAGTTCGGAAAATCATCGCTGAAAAATACAAGAAAGCAATCATATACACCGACTCACTAAGCACACTAAAAGCACTACATATAAAATCCGAATGTGAGCCTATAGCAGGCGACATTCTAAACATGGTGTACTTAAACAGCCAGGCAACCTGCGTCCGTTTCTGCTGGGTCCCAAGTCATGTTAGGATACCTGGAAACAAAAAAGCAGATAAGTATGCTTCCCAGGCAGCCCATAAAATAGTAACAAAAGTAAAAATTCCCCTTAAAGATATCCAGAGAACAATTCGCCTGGCCCTACTAGCAAAATGGCAAAAGCAATGGGACACCTGCACGAACAATAAGCTCGACCTGGTGAAACCCACACTCGGGGAATGGAAGACCTGCCGTCACCAGCGACGGTTTATTGAAGTTGTATTATGCCGACTTCGCATTAGACACACACACTTGACACACAACTTCTTACTCGCAAAGGAAGAACAACCAACGTGTGAAAAATGCCAAGATGCGTTAACACTTATGCACATCCTAATCACATGTCCTACCATTGAAACACAGAGACAAAAACATTTCAGCAAGCTATACAAACAACACGTACCTTTACACCCTGCTTTGTTCCTAGGAGATGACCCTCTAGTACTTCTGCCGGACTTGCTAAACTTTCTGAAAGAGTGTAACCTGTTAAATAAGCTTTAAAATCTCATCTTTTTAGCGTCCATTCCTGAAAGTCTCGTGTCTGGCGCAGCATAGCCTTAGCTGCTTTTGCGCCATAAAAAACCAAATTAACTAACTAACGTTCTAGCCTCGAAGAGCAGAGAACTACCCAGAGAGTTATCGTAGATCTTTTCCCTTGCAATTTCTTGATTAAAAGTTCGGTAGAACTCCATTGATGAATTCATAAGCATTTGGATCTTCCACACGTCCTTCTCTGTTTCCTTCACCTCCTTCTTAACCGATGTTTCCTATCGGCTTGGTATTCCGCTGTTGTCTAAATACTTACTTGACAGTTTTCAAGTTCGCCTTCTCTATTTAGTATCAACACTGTTCATGTAAAGTAGCTGAAAACTTTCCTAGCCTAACGCTCCTCTCCCATTTTTCTGAATCGTTCCTCAAATTCAATCTTGCTGCTAGCTTCCCGGCACTCAAATGATGTCCATCCCATGTCACTGTGATAATATGGGCAGAAGAGTGAAGATAACAAAGAAGAGCGCACGGGATCGGGTAGTGCGTGACAGCGTTCGAAGCAGGGGAGCGGGCAAGGACAGATGGCTCTTGGCTGGACGACCGGTCCGGTGAACTAGGAGACGTCCTCTAGGTGCTGTATTGTCCGGGACTCCGGCTGGGTGACTGGCCCAGGAACCAGGCGATCCGCTGCTGTTCCGGCTGCCTCTCCTGACAGCTGGACAACTGGTGAACGAGGCCTCGACTCCGGCTGGGTGACTGGCCAAGGGACCAGACGAGGTTCCACTGTTCCGGCTGCAGTCTAGAGTGGTTACGAGTTCCGGTTTGCTGTGGGCCGTTGGTCCTGCTGCCGTTCCGGGTGGCTGGCACAACCCAGGTGTGCTACTGGGACAAATGCGGCGGCTGAGAGTTGTTGCTCCAGGGCGGAGCTTCCGAGTGAGCGCTACCCTCCTGCTGCTACATTGGCAGAAGGCAGTGAGGTGGCGTGGGCCAACTCACGTTGAAGATGCCAACGGGACAGACGGCCCGTCATTCCGAGCGATCAGCCTCCAAGCCCAAGCAAAAAATGGCGAGAGACTTTTAATTAGTGAGAGACTTCCTTTAGAACTGCATGTGACCGACTATGTTTATAAATGCTCCAATAATAGTTGCTGTTCTTGTGTAAATATATATATATTGTGTGTGTGTGTGTGTGCACTCGTGGCCTGATTCTTTCTTGGCTAGCGGTCGTGGGCCCAAAATCTGACACTACGTCACAATCTGGCGAGCCTGCAAGGATCCCGCTGTTAAAAGCATCGAAGGAAAATGTCGTCCCTCGAGTGCACCCTCAGAGGAATTCACTCGGTCATGGATTCTGAGAGATTAGCCGCGGCAGGGTCACAGCTAGGCTTGTCCGGCACAGAATTGCGTAAGTGGATTGAGAATCCACAGGCAAGACAAAGGGATGAACCTGCTGCTGAAAAAGAGGCGAGCAATGAAGTGGATGAAAGAGCTCGACAAATTCTTGAGCTGAAGCTAGGGCCTCAAGAAGGAGCAAGTGGAGCTCCTGCAACTAACTCAGAGCCTTGCCAGGATCGGCACTCAACATCTTTCAGTCGAGAATTGTTTGCGCACAGGATGCCTGTTAACGTGCAAAAACTGCTTTGTTTCGGCGAAGAGGTCGGGTGGTCTTGCGCAAACTTAGAGCGAATGTTGCAAGAAGACATTGAAGAGGAACATAGGATAATTGATTTTGAAATGCGGTTCATGTGCAAAAACGAAAATGAGCGTGTGCGTTTACGACGAGAAGGAGAGAAGCTGTTGACTGAGATCAGCACAGCTATCTAGGAAATCCGAGAAATTGCAAATAGGATAGCACTTAGGGAGGTTAATGAAGAGGACCAAGTCAATTCTCTCCAGGATGAGATAGTTAATCATGATGTTGACACAAGTCTGTCAGGTACACATGAAAAAGTGTATGTCGAGAACATGATGATGTAGCTCTGGGTACACGATCTGCAAGTGAATGTGTTAAGCAGATACATGATGGCATGAAGATGAGAAGGTTACAGAAGTATGGAGCAGCATTGTATCTGCAGTCGTCAGCTAAAACCTCTCGGCCAAAGAAAGGGCACGTCATGCGTATCTGAGACTCTTGCTTCGGCGCCCAACGAAAAGCCAGTGGCAATAACAATCCTAAAATGGAGCCAGAAGATGATCATAATTCGAGAAAGAGGGGCCGGAACCCCCAGAGTAGTAGTAGAGCTAGGAGCTCTGTGAGCCCAAAACATGGTACTCCGTACCGTGCGGAGGCACACCTACTTCAAGACAAACGAAAGATGTGGCGTGCTTTTCACTGCGTAGCTTGGCACTCGGACCACAATGTTTGGATTGAATACTGCTCCAGCTATATGAACATCGAGAAGCCACCACGGTACACAGAAGCACATAGGAAAGAAGAACTCTGGTTCTGCGCTAATACGTGGAAGGAAAGGAGGAAGAATACAAACCTGGTTGACTGATTCCAAACTGAACTGCGACATGACAATGGATTTCGAACTGAATTCATAACAGCAACAAAGGTACCAAGCTAGAGGCATTCCTATATTTTTCAACACCTCGACACCGAGAAGTTGCACGCTTCATGAACTACTTTAACCGGGCCAGTCAAAAGGTGTGCAACTTCCTTGAAGAGGAGGGACGAATGTGGTGATTACGACGAGAGCGCTATAGGGGCGAAATCGGAGCAGGAAATTAACTGGAAGATGAGAAGAAATACTGGTGCTGCGAACGTACGCAGACGGCTTCGATGGTTGTCGGGGCTTCCGACCCTGTGTCCTGGGCGCTCGCCCCGGTCGAGCGTGACCTGGACACCAGCAAGCCGTGTATAAGGGTGCTGGACATCATGTTGTGTATTACACAGACGTTTTTCACGTATCGTGTTGTGGCGTGACATTGTGTACACATCCAACTGGTCATTTCCCTTTCGTGAACTCTTTATGTCCACTGACTTTTATACCACATCTCTGCGACATTTGCTCTTCACTTCTGCCCCTCAGAAAAGTTGTAAAGAACTTTCTCTAAACTCGGGGTATTGTGATAATATGGACAGAAGAGTGAAGATGACAAAAAGAGCGCACGGGATTGGGTGGCAGCGTTCAAAGCAGCGAAGCGGGCAAGGACAGACGGTTCTTGGCTGGACGACCGGTCCGAGAAACTAGGAGACGTCCTCTAGGCGCTGTATTGTCCTGGAATCCAGCTGGGTGACTGGCTCAGGGACCAGGCGATCCGCTTGTGTTCCGGCTGCCGTTCCTGACAGCTGCACAACTGGTTAACGAGGCCTCGACTCCGCCTTGGTGACTGGCCCAGGGACCAGGCGAAGTTCCGCTGTTCCGGCTGCCGTCCCGAGTGGTTACAAGTTCCGGTTTGCTGTGGGCCGCTAGTCCTGCTGCCGTTCCGGGGGATTGACACGACCCAGGTGTGCTACTGGGACGAACGCGGCAGCTGAGAGCTGTTGCTCTAGGGCGGAGCTTCCGAGCGACCGCTATCCCCCTGCTGCTACTGCGGCAGAAGGCCGTGAGGTGGCGTGGGCCAACTCACGTTGAAGACGCCCACGGGACAGACGGCACGTCATTCCGAGTGATCAGCGTCCAAGCCCAAGCAAAAGACAGCGAGTGAGAGATTTCTCTTAGAACTGCATGTGACCGACTATGTTTAGAAATGCTCCATTAATAGTTGCCTTTCCTGTGTAAATATAATTTGTGTACGTGTGTGTGTGCACTCGTGGATCGATTGTTTCTTGGCTAGCAGTCCTGGGCCCAAAACCTGACACCACGTCACAGTCACTCTGTAGCCCCTGATTTGGCGTATTCCCGTGTGCTCCCAAAGCAAGTATGCCTATGCCACGTTGTTTAATTTTCTATTTTCCTTGAACTTCCGATTTCATGCAGAGGACAGCAATGCCGACCGTCGAACCCGGGACCATGACACCTTTCCAAGTCCCTCTGACAACGTCATACCTATTGTAGTTGTAAAGTCAACCCCGCTTTATCAACCCCGCTTGATCTGCCCGGAATCTGCGTGGCGTTGGCTTCTCCGCAGTGCAAATGAACCACCTATGACCACGTTATGGCGCTCGGTGAATAGGGACGCTGAACTCCTGTAGGCGGAGCGAGCGGCGCCCGGAAAACAGTGGCGCAGCTCTGCTACCTAAAGGTAGCATAACAGTAACCCTATTCACACAAAAGGTCAGGCGCAAAAAAGGCCGCAGGTGCGCTGCTTCGCCCAAGTGCCGGCAATAGTGGTAGCTTAACAAGCACTATGCTTGCTGCAAAACAAGCGGTAACTGCCAGGCCTGCATGCTTCTGTCATGAACCGTCGCAAGGGAAGCATATCTCTTATTAGTGTAACGTTAAGGAGCATCACGATCATGGCGCGCCTAGGTGCACCAGTGCTATTGTCACGTGGTAGTTTTTGTAGTTTGCGGGCATCTTTATTAAGCAGATAAACACTACTAATTAACAGCTATGAAGTAAGAAACTTCTAATCGGCCGTTTGGTGAAACTATATACGCGTTTTCCCAATATAATTTTGGCTAGCATCGTTGCGTTAAAAGTAAGCGAATGAATTAAGTCTAATTAGGTAATTAAGCACTAAACAAAATGATTGTGTCTAACTCCAAACGATTGGCAGGTTAGGTACAGCGTGAGGATCGCAACATCGCCGACGCGCACGGACACGCACTAGGAGCAGGAACGTCTTCGAAAGGTTCCGGATCGTTCTTCCAGGTCGATGTGAAGCGCGCGTCGTGTACGCCGACTGCGAGCATAAACAGCGACTACTTTAACGTTGCGAGAGATAAAGAGTGAGGTGAGAGAGATGACACGTGGCGACAGGCTAGCAAGAGAGTGACGTCAACACGTAAGCACTGCGAGGGAAGTGTGACCTACTTTGCACCACCCCAACACCTGCGGCTAGAGAAGCATGGTGCGGATGGAGGTGCAGCGTTACAGAGGCTTGTCAAAGAGCTGCTTCGCATTTAAAACCACAAACCACTAAATGACAAGGAAGGCAAAGTAAGTACCCATACAGATACGGTAGTTGAGGTAGCGGAGAAATTGTACAGAGGTCTATACAGTAGCCATATAACCACGACCGAATGGAGGGCGCGCAGTACCCGTGATGGCATGCCACCAGCAATGACAAAAGTCGGGAAAGCCTTGGAGGGAATGCAGAGGCAAATCTGCCAGTGATACAGTTGTATACAGTTGTAAGACATTCAGAGGACCAAATTGGCTTGAATAACTCTCTAAAAAATATTTGCGCTTGGTGCCAGAAATGGGGCAGGAAGCTGAACGCATCTAAAATCAAATGTCTCATATTCACTAATAAGAAGAATCCCCTGAATTTTTCGTACACTTTAGAAAATATTGAACTCCCTTAAAGTGATCGGGTGAAATACCTTGATGTCACGCTGTCCGCAAACTTAAGTTGGCAACCTCATATCGACACCGTCTGGAAGAAAGCGGTAGAGAAGCTATCCTTTCTTAGAAGAAGGTTGGGAAATGCTCCGGCCCAAGTCAAACTAAATGCATACAAGACTCTTATTCGCCCTGCCTTAAATAATGCCAACATATTATGAATTACCCACCAACAACACCTCATAGACAAAATTGAACGCATTCAGGAATTAGCTGCACGGTTCATTTACTCTAAATATTCGTGGCATTCAAGCGTCACTGACCTAATTATTAGAGCGGATCTTCAGCCACTTTCGAAACGAAGAATAATTTCTAGGTTAAAGTTTCTATACTTACTCTATCACGGCCATTTTAAGATACCGTGCAATCTGCACTTACAGGACCCATATAAACACTCACTCAGGACAAACCATAATGAAGTCATCTTTCAACCTGCTAGCCGTGTCAATACACATAAGTATTCTTTATTCCCAATGGCCATTAGTTTTTGGAATAGGCTGCAAGTCAATGCTATGAACTGTTCTACGCTGGAATCTTTTGTCAAATGTCTAGAAGAGATTGATTTTCTAAAAATTTGTACATGTGAATCTTGAAGTATCCTATGTGTATCAATACTTTCTTTCTTTTGTTTTTGTGGAGCGTTATTAGGTCTAATGTTACCTCTATGTATCCAGTCCTGCATGGGCCCGATTTGGGCCTGCAGTATGTACAAATAATAATGAATAAATAAAATAATAAGGTAACATCACATCAGCTGAAATACGGAGAAAAACCGTGTTAGAAAACTGGCCACGCTGTTTACGAAGTTTCCTGATGGGGAATGTACCAGAATTTCGGAAAAATGCTAACATCATCTTAATATATAAAAAAGGACGGCAAGAACTTGAATTACAGACCGTTCAGCTTGCTGTCTATGGTATACAAGCTATTTACAACGTTATTGCTCACATAAATGAAACAACTTTAAAATCTAACCAACCGAAGCATCAAGCGTCCATACTTTTAACCAAATGATAGAGAAATGTTCAAAATACACCTAATCAGTATAGATGGCCTTCAAAGATTATCGCTGAAAGACTTGGCTCTATCTTGCTGTTCAGCCACTTGGTGCCACTGAAAGACTTTCATTCTGTAGACTTCGCTTACGGCTACCAAGCAACGGACTTTCTGCGCAAGCTGATCATATAGAATACAATACGTACAGACACAATAGAAAACAATGCTGACACAAGCCCTTAACCAACGCTACAGTTATTCTTAATAAAACGCAAAACCTGTCACATTTCTTTCAAAGAAATTTCACGTTATCGATGTGTTGTATGCACTGCATTTTTGCTCGACATTGCTTTGTTTTTTTTGTTGCTTGCCCTACCAACACGAACTTTTTGCATCGTACGAAATAAAATTAAAACCAGTTTAGGCAGCGTGGGCACGTGAATCAAGTACAAGGCCATGCCTCATTGACGTCGTTTAAAGAAGAGCCTGCGAGATGCCTATGGCCCTGGAGCAATCATCTTCGGAAAGACACCTCTCTTTCGCCGGTGACCAAACAACTATTATGGATGCCCTGTAAGCCGGTCAGTCTGCGCCTGGCGAGGCAGGGCATCACTGCGAGTTGTAGCAGACAAAACAGACTCAGTAGCTTTGTCTAGATCACGGACAGGTCAAGACAAGCGGCTCAGAGTGTCGACATTTTCATTCAGCTCCCCTTTACGGTACTGATAAGCTGCTAAGAGCAGCGCTCAGCTTTCAATTCGTGTCACTGCCATTTGTGGGATGGGTTTGTCTGAACTCAGCAAGCCCGTCAAAGGCTTGTGTTCAGTCACCGAAGTGAACGTATTGACAAACAAATAATTCCGGACTTTTACAACACCAGAACTAACCGCTAGTGCTCGACTTAAATACTCAACTTCGCGCCAAAATCACCACCACACCTTATCAAAACGTGGGAGACCAAGCTCGCCTTGGAGTACCTAGACCAACAACGACGTCTCATCGCCGAGGTTAAAGAGGAGGAGGCGAAGGCCAGAGGGTTCCTGAAATGAGGAGACCTCCCAACTAAGGTGGACGCGAAACCTACACCACAACAGCGTTTCGAAAAATACAAGTTTATTCTTCCCCCTCCTCCTCGTCAACACACGCAGAACATAATCGGGCCGTCGCATACCTAATCACCCTATTGGTCACATTCTCTCTAAATAACGTGATTCCGAGTTATACGGGTTCAGTGACGTTCAGCTAACACAAATAATGGCACGTTTCTTCATTTGATAGGCATCCACGATTTGCTGTTCCGTCTATGCGTTTTCTTCAGTGTGGTTGTGATTTTGGCGTGAAGTTTTTTTTTATTTGACATATACCGACTAGCCCAACAGCAAGTTCCGCTAGTGCCTTACTTTGTAATTGCGAATAGTAACGTTCTGCCGACGCAAAAGTTCTGAAGCGGAAAGCGAGAGAACGATTCCACCTCCCCCTTTAATGCGGTGAGATAAAACTACGCTCATTCTTTACTATTAAGCCGTCACACTCAAGCCGCAGGCGTTTCTGACGATCGTAAGGCACAAGAACGTTTCCGTTGCTCGCGGCACGTTTGATTTCTTGGAAAGCTGTCCCCTGTGCGTCCCCTCAACACCAGGGTACTGCTTCTAAAAACAGGCGGTGTAACGGAACCAAAAGGGAAGACAAATTCGGTTCTAGCTTGATACTTCACCAGTCCCCAAGAAGGATTTATTATGGCTTATCGAGGTCGGTAGCGGCGCCGCCAGGACGGCTTCTAAGTTGTCCTGCAAAGGGTGGAGGCCTCTTGCGTCGATTCCGTGCCCAAGAAACACCACTTCTTTTTCCCGGAACCGACACTTTTCCTTGTTCAGCATGAAGCCATTTGCCCGCAGTCATTTCAACACTTGGCGTAGTAACGTGGTATCGAGGGCTTTTTCAGTTGCAATAATATGGCCATCGAAGTAAACCTTCACCCCGGATAGCCCCTGTAGCACCGTTTCTATGCGCCGCTGAGACAGCGCAGGCGCCGAGGCAATAGCAAAAGCCAAGCGGTTCTAGCAGGAGACGCCTTTGTGTGTATTCTACCCCCTTATCTTCTCGGCATCATCATGCAGGAGAAGTTGATTGTATGCCTTCCTTGAGTCGAACTGGTTAAACACCCCGCCATCTGCTAGCGCCGCAAAGATGTCTTCAATTTTCGCAACATGTACTGCTCTGCTCTTGTCCCTAGCTGGATTGACCATCAGCTTGAAATACCCACACAGCCGTATGCCTCCGATCTTCTTTGCTACCGGCACTGCTGGCGTTGCCTACTCAGGCACGTTCACTGGGAACAGCACTCCCACTTCCACCAGTCAGTTGATTTCGAAGAATACTTGCGCTCTCGTAGCGTACGAAACTGTCCGAGCCTACCGAAATTGAAGTTCAGCACCTTCCTTGAGGTATAGTTTCACCGGTGGCCCCTGACAGCATCCGAGGTCCTCAACGCAATCTTCTTCAAGAAGTGCGGTAAGCTGGCTGACGACGTTATGAGAGACGATATGCCTCTCTCGAAAAGGAACACGCTGGCTTTGCAAAATTCCTCTATCGCGTCTCTCCCAAACACCGCGGGCCCTCCATGGTCCACCACTATCAGCGAACTGCTCAGCGTTACAGGACCAAGCAGTACCTTCATAAACATCTTGCTCCAGACCAGTAGCGGTCCCAGGAAACTTGAAAGGTGTATGGTGGTTTTTTGCAAAGCCGGCCACAGCTTGTAGTGTTTCTTGCACGCGCTTTTGGCAATCACACTTATTGATGATCCCGTATCGACAATTATTCGCAGCCGATGGTCTTTCCATTTTAATGTGCACTCAATTGGCTGCACTAAGTGCTTATTGGCCGAACTTTGGTGCGACTTGAGCACAGAACACATTTTCTTCCTTTTCGCATTCCATTACGTAGAAGGTGAAAGTTCCTGACGTCGGAGCGTGGGATTGTTCGCCGGCCCTATAAAACCCTCTGTTGCCACAATCATGGCAAATGGAACTACGATGTCGACACGACGCCATTGTATGTTGCCCTTTGGATCTGGCGCATGAGGTACCAGTACTTTGAGAG
Organism: Rhipicephalus microplus; assembly: GCF_043290135.1. NCBI lineage: Eukaryota > Metazoa > Arthropoda > Arachnida > Ixodida > Ixodidae > Rhipicephalus > Rhipicephalus microplus. The sequence continues at coordinate 112,551,072 of NC_134707.1, read as the reverse complement.
TTGTCGCTCCTCCTGCACTTGCTTCTCTGCTGCTGTTTTTGTACGATCTTGATGCCACCGCCTGCAGTCAGTGCTCATGAAGCTTGTATGCGACGAGCGTCTTCGTTCGCTTTTTCAGAAGCGGAAAAAGATTGCTCGGCTTCTTCACAAGCAACTTCTTGCGGCCCAGCAAGCGCCGGCGCGCTTCATCGTCCCGAATCCCACAGACGATTCATACCCGCAATGCATGGTCCAGGATTGAAAAGGTCGTCCAGGCATTTTTACAGCGTCGTCAAACGTCAAACAGTTGAGGGGTGATGGGGATCCCCAGGTAGTGCCCTTGCAAAACCCGTATGACGGTGCTGCCCAATGACGAAACCAGTAGGGCTCGGCGTTTCGCACGTCTGTTACCTCGTTGCTCTCAAAGTAAGCTGTCAAGCGTGCATGATAGGTGCTCCAGCTACTCACAGCGTCGTCTAGATCTCATTACTCCGGCGTAAGAATCGAAGTGTGATTAGCAGTTTCACTCTTGTCGCCACTCTATACTATCATACGTAAGCGCGATTAACAGACACTTCATGAAAACAACAAGAACTGAATGAGTATTCAAGAGGCTGTTTTTATACCCTGGATAGAGTGCCGCAGCATCCGCTGTGGCGAGTGGTGAAGGCACGTACCGTTGGTATGCTTCTCACGCGTGCACCAGACGACCAACAATATATCAGTTTATTTATATCGGCGCAAAATATTAGCAGAAAGAAAAAACATATTCGGGAAAGAGACGGGTTCACCCAAAATACGATAAATCCCAAAACTCAACATTATTCATCTTCTTCACTAAATGATCCATTCAAAAATCACAATGCACCATCTGCAATTAGCTGTATTGAAAAAATTGAAAATGTTTAGATGAGCAACTAGTTTACAGTGAGGTATCAGTCATGTATTGAGAGTAGTGCTGTCTAACAACGTGTGAACTCTTGGAAACGCCAGATAACAAAGGTACGAGTGACAGCGCTCACGATTTTGTCAAGGGGCAGCGGTGGGCATGTTCATGATGAACCGTTTTAACTGGCAGAGTTTGTGGATAGAAATCGCAAAGTCAACTACAACCAATATACATTGCGAACGGATAGCGGCGAGCGCAGCGTCCGTCAGTTGTCGATTATCTAACCAACGACTAGGCGCATCAGCATTTATACACGCATCACACATTTGAACGTTATCACTGGCGGTCGCTTTTCTTCGAGAATAAACTCAGTTGTTCATGTTTGCACACTCAAGTCTAGCGGGTGATAATAAAATGTTATAAAATACTTCCACGCATTCTGGCATGGTTTGCACACGGCAGTATCAGCATGTTCAGTAGGCATGGAAGTATAAAACCTTGTTAAAAAGGAGCGGGTGTGGCAACCTTATTGTTGAAAAAAAAACATTTCATCACCCTATTTAGATGGCATATTGTCCTAGTTTACAGCATTCCCAAATGTAAATACAAATTGGCTCAAACAGGAAGAATGTCAGTCAGAAAAGTGACTAACTTACATCATTAGTATTTTCTCGTCTGGCTAAACACATCTCCTGAGCGCCCCATTTTATGCCATATTTATCATCATCATCATCATCATCAGCCTGACTACGTCCACTGCAGGACAAAGGCCTCTCCCATGTTTCGCCAGTTAACCCGGTCCTGTGCTTGCTGCTGCCAATTTATACCCACAAACTTCTTAATCTCATCTGCCCACCTAACCTTCTGTCTCCCCCTGACCCGCTTCCCTTCTCTGGGTATCCAGTTAGTTACCCTTAATGACTAGCGGTTATCCTGTCTACGCGCTACATGACCTGCCCATGTCCATTCTTTTTTCTTGATTTCAGCTATGATATCCTTAACCCTCGTGTGTTCCCTATTCCACTCTGCTCTCTTCTTGTCTCTTAAGGTTACACCTACCATTTTTCTTTCCATTGCTCGCTGCGTCGTCCTCAATTTAAGCTGAACCCTCTTTGTAAGTCTCCAGGTTTCTGCTCCGTAGCTAAGTACCGGCAAGATACAGCTGTTATATTTATTTATTTATTTATTTATTTAATATACCTCAAAGGCCACCCAACAGGGGGCTTTACATGAGGGTGTGGGCAAACAATATAGGATTAATAAAACAATGATTCTATGGCATTTTTAAATCTATCCGTGTTGCTATGATGGATGACACTTGGGGGAAGATCGTTCCAGTCCCTGGCTGCTTGAGCGAAGAAGGAGTGATGGTGGGCTGTGGTACATGCAGGAGGTGGGTACACGGCCTTGTGGTGGCTTGTGCGGGCTGAAGTACGATGAGCTGATTGAATGGGACAGTTGTAATGAAACGTATGATACATTTTGTGATAAAAGGATAGTCTGGAAACCTTACGGCGTAGGTCAAGGTTAGGTAGATCTGCTATTCTTTTAAGGGTTGTAACACTGGTATGATACGAGTAATCTGAGTAGATGAATCTAACTGCTCGGTTTTGAATTAGTTCGATGGACTTACTTAGGTTAATTTGGAATGGGTCCCAAATGGCGGATGCGTACTCTAGTTTTGGGCGAATTAGTGTTTTGTAGGCTAGTAATTTGACTGATGGAGGGGCAAGATGCAAGTTACGACGAAGGTAACCGAGAGCTCTGTTAGCATTGTTAACTATTTTACTTACGTGAAAAGACCAGTTTAGATTCTGTGAAATGTTAACACCGAGATATTTAATGGAACTTAGGGAAGAAACTATGGAGCCATTAATATTATAGTTAGTGATGGGTAAGTTTTGGCGTCTGTGAAATGAAATAAGTGCAGTTTTATTAGTATTTAATACCATGAGCCATTTGCGACACCACTCGTCCAGCTTTAGTAGGTCCTGCTGGAGAGTAATTGTATCTGACACGTTAGTAATAGGTCGGTAGATTACACAGTCGTCGGCAAAGAGGCGGATGTTAGATGAAATGTTATCGGGTAAATCATTGATGTAAATTAAGAAGAGGAGGGGTCCTAGAACTGTACCTTGTGGCACACCGGAGATTACGTTGGAAAGGGAAGAGGGCGTATCGTTAGCTTCAACAAATTGCTGACGGTTAGTGAGGAAGTCCTGAATCCAGTTGTAGACAAGTTGGTTAAGGCTTAATTGGGAGAGTTTTAGTAGTAGGCGGTTGTGGGGAACTTTGTTAAAGGCTTTCTCAAAGTCAATAAAAAGGGCGTCAACTGGTATGTTAAGGTCTACACTAGCGCTTAAGTCATGGATGAATAGTGCAAGCTGAGTATCGCATGAGAGTCCCCTTTGGAATCCATGTTGGTTAGGGTGAAAAAATTTAACTGAGGTAAGGAAGTTAGCGATTTGTGAATGAATTATATGTTCCATTATTTTTGAACAGACGCTGGTTAAGGAAATTGGCCGGTAACTAGATGAACCAGGCTTAGGAACCGGAACGATCTTACCCACTTTCCAGTCGTGAGGAACGATGCCGGATGAGAGTGATTGCTGAAAAATATAGGAAAGAATGACACTGGTGATTTCTTTGGTGTTTTTGAGCACCTTAGCATTTATACCATCGATGCCGCAGGATGATGTAAGTTTTAACGACTCGATAATTTTCTGGATGCCCTGAGGTGAAAAAATGACGTCCGGCATGGTAGGGTAGTTGTGGGGGGAGACATCAGGGAGGTTTTCAATCGGTTCTCTGGTGAAAACGGAAGAAAAGGTATGGTTTAGTTCATCTGCTACTGCATTATTCGCGATAGGCTGTCCAGTCGGATCCATTATTGATATGCATTTGTTTTCGTTTCGCGGGTTAATCACTCTCCAAAATTGTTTTGGGTTAGTGCGGAGTAAGTTGGGCAAGGTGGTGTTATTAAACAGCCGCTTCGCTTTATCGATGGCAGAGCAGAATAGTTTCGTGGTAGTCTGGTATTTTTGCCACGCCACAGGATTGTTGCTGTTTTTTGCGGCGCGAAATTGTCGTTTCTTTTTGTTTTTGAGCCTCTTGAGTTCAGGATTAAACCAGCGGGATGTGCTACGTTCACCAATCGTAATTGTTGGAATGTAAGTACTAATAAGCTCATGCATTTTAGATTTAAACATTAACCAATTTTCAGTGACAGATCGTTTGTTAAAATCTTTAACTACAAACTGACAGAATTTTGTTAGTTCTTTATTGAAATTATTATAATCACCCTTATCGTATAAGGTAAGCTTTTTCCTTGTTTTGTCTGGGCGCTTCAGCCTACATTGAAATGTGCCATGAATGACCTTATGGTCGCTGATTTCGTCGAGGTACGAAAGCGAAGTGATTCTATCAGGATGGGTTGTTAGTACTAGATCAAGTATATTGGCTGAGTGTTTAGATTGCCTCGTTGCTGCATTAACAATTTGAGTTAAAGCGAATGTTAAACATGTATTGACGAAGTTGCTTTCAATGTTTTGTTTCGATGTGACAAGGACGAGGTCAGACCAATCTATGTTCGGAAAATTAAAGTCGCCGAATAGGACAACTGGTGCATTAGGGAAATGAATCTTTAGTGATTGTAGCGCGTCATGAAACATTGGTATAAATGTACTGTCGGAATCAGGTGGGCGATAGCATGCACCTAAGACTACGTGGGGTTGAATGGCTTTACAGCACACAAACACCATTTCGAGTGAGGTTGGTATATTGATACGATGGCAGCCAAGGTCACGGTGAGTAGCAATGAGCACGCCACCACCTCGCCTGCCATCTCGGTCGGTACGAAAAATATTGAAATCTGGATAAGAAGGGAATATTTCACCGCTGATGACAGACGAGTTTAACCACGTTTCGGTTAGCACTATAACGTTGGAATCTGAAGAGTCAATTAAACAGGACAAGATATCCCGCTTTGGTAGTACGCTCCTGATATTAGTAAAAAGAAACAATAAATAGTCCTTGGGACCGTAAGGGCAACCACTAGCTAACTGCTACGGCGTGCGAAGAGCGACTTGTTGATTAACCGGGTCATACACGTAGGTGTTCTTCCCTGCTACAAGTTTGTTATGACGAAGGCTGCTGGGAAAAGTTTGAGTTTTTTTGAACTCGACCAGTTTTTTACGGGCTAGGCGTGTGGCTGGTGAAAAATCTTGCACAATGTTAACATTGGGATGCTTGTGATCTCTACTAGCAGTTAGTACCTTTTCCTTATCTTTGAAATGGGTGAATTTTACTAGAACTGGTCTAGTTTTATTCGGCGAAAAGGTACCGAGTCTGTGTGCGCGTTCTATGTCTTTCGGAGCAATAGTTAATTTGAGGTGCTCGCTTGAAAACCTGATAATCTTTTCCTCAGATTTTGTCAAACTTTCGTTAGACTCATCATCTATCCCGTAGAACACTAAGTTATTTCGCCGCGCTCTATCTTCGGCGTCATCATTGCGTGCAGTCAGCTGCTCAATCTGATGCGCATTTGCCTCTGCGAGTGCATGCACACTCTTCACGTCAGCTTTGATCGCCGTCAGCGATTGGCACTCCCCTTCAATTTTCGTAAGTCTCTCTTTTATGTCTTTCAGCATTTTATTGTTATCAGCCTGTTTATCTCGGATACCTTTGATTTCGCTAAGTAGTGCTGATTGGCCTGTTTTTAGTTCGCGCAAGGCTGCTAACACATCTGAATGGTCGTCACCGGCAGAGGCACGAGTGGCAGGCCCTGGGTTTAGTTCGACATCGCCAGACAGTTGCAGGAGACTCATGATGATATTCACACAGTCGCAAAGAATGGCAAACGCTGCATGTGGGCCCGGCAGCACTAAAAGACCACGGTAACGCGTGGGTTTAGTGAATAAGGAAAAGCGGTTTGTTACCTGCACAATAGATAGAGGCGTGTGGTGAGTTGGTGTCATCGCGATCGTGCCGCCGGACCCACTGAAAGCAGCGATGATGTCACGGCGATTTATATAGGTGCAGTCACGTGTGGGAATGGCGAGAGCGCGTGGTCCCGGACGAAGCATGCGCAGCACCGTGGGGGGCCACACAGGCAAGGCAGCGGGAGCCAGGCACCATTGTTGATGCACGGCGTCAGATGCAAGGCTGTGCCCTGCGGACGTGGTCATTGGGTGGCATAGCCGCTCACCAGCATAGTCGTCGAGCAGAAGCCGGGGGCCGGATGGAGGGTTCCAAGGACGAACACGCATGGAATCGCCGACAAGACGTGCCGACGAAGCCTTCCAGAAGGACGACGATGGACCAGCCATGATGTTGTCGAAGCGGTGAGCTCGGGTAGCAGTCATTGCCGCGGAAGCATTGGTGATAGCACCACAGGAGCAGCAGGCCATGACTAATAGCTGCACAAAGGATAGAGGCGTGTGGTGAGTTGGTGTCATCGCGATCATGCCGCCGGACCCGCTGAATACCTTCCTCTTGAGGGATAGTGGCAATCTACCTGTCATAATTTGAGAGTGCTTGCCAAATGTGCTCCACCCCATTATTATTCTTCTAGTTACTTCAATCTCGTGGTTCGGCTCTGGGGTTTACCTTCCCTAAGTAAGCATAGTCTTTTACAACTTCAAGTGCACTATTACCTATCTCTAAGCGCTGCTCCTTGCCGAGGTTGCAACTCATGATTACGGAGTTAGACAAGGAGAGCAGAACGGCGGGTCTTAAAATTAATCTGCAGAAAACGAAAGTAATGTACAACAGCCATATGTATAGCGTATGCCAAATATAAAGGTGAAAGCTTCACCCTGCAGCCCTCCATTCATAATTACGTGTTTCTGTTCCTTCTCTGAGTGCGTGAAGGCGTTCGCACAAATAGGAATAAAATTGACTTAGGTGTAACTGCTGTAAACATAGTTGTCACAGGTGAAAGGCATACGTTTGTATTTGTTTCGCATTGGCTACCGCATAGGGCGACACTACAATGGCTTTTACCACTAATTGGTGTGTTTGGTATAAGCAGAAAAATAAAGAAATAAACGGAAAGCCAACTAGGCTTAACAGTTCCCAGACCAGCTGACTACTTTGTGCTAAACAAAGGTAGTAAGGATGATGGACTATAAAGAAAGGAGATATGACAGAACAAAAAAAGAGATAAACGAAGAAAAGAGAGAAGAGTGTGACAATGCTTAAAGTACCTCTGGAGGACCACGAAACGCAAAAAGCACTCAAAGCATGGTCTGCTGAATACGATCATAGCTAATATGCTCTCCGACACTTTGCTCCAATAAGGAGTGGTTGTCTACTCCACCGAACACACGTGAAGGACGCTCCTGGGTGCACTGTAATGGGTACATGCAAAAATTGGATATCGTTTCCTAGCCGCTACTGTATATGCACGTCGGCCAGTTGGCCATGCCGGCCGTAATAAATGGACATTGCGAAGGCCAAGTCAAGCCACAGGCGGCACGGGACTTTTGTTCAACTTTATATATCTCTGGCGGAATATAGGACGCTAGGTTCGGTATCTTTAGGATGTGTTAATGCACATTTTTTTCGCTTCGGGGTGAGGACATCTCCAGGGTCTACTGCGGCTTAGCTGCACTATATTTGAGCTCACGGCGTCTTATCGACGTCTTACCACTCAACGGCAGCGCTGCTGAGAGGCGTGGAATGCATGGTTAAAATTGGCAGCATAAGCATTACGAGGGCTACAAGCCACATGCTCGAGCAGCAAAACATAGTTCCAGATGTGCGTACTCAAGCTTGGAGAGCATCGTATTCGTCGGCATTTTGCAATGTTTTGAAGATTCATTCTCAAAGTCTTGAAGACGAGGCTCAACAGGCATGGCTGCATGAACACAGCTAATCTCTTCAATAAACACAGATTATACCCGATGCTTCGTCTCAGGCGTGAAGTGACACGAAGCGGTAGCCGATTTCACCACTTAAAACTGTGACGACAGTGGGTGAGTAGCAGGTGAGTGCGTGGAACGGAGCGGTTGGCCAAGTCTGCGTGGGTGTTGCCATGTAGGCTTATAACCCAAACTACTGGTTTTTACGGCCACGGCCACTTCATTGCCCCAATACATTGGCTGACAATGCAAGGGTCGTGATACAGACAGGAAGTAAACAGTTTTCAGCATTTTGTACACACAGTGCCAATTTCGCGCAAATAGCACACAAAAAAACAAAATAGCCTATTCCTAAGGCTATCACGTCTCAAATAAGTGCACAAATAAAAACGCAATAGCAATAATGATAAAATACAGAGGAGAGAAAGACATGGAAGTTGAGTTTCATGAAATCTAATATAAATTTGGAGATAGACTTCTACCTGCACCCATGATTAACTCCGTTCATGCGCTTTAACAGAACAAAGTTTCCAGATCTGTGCACATTTAGACGCAAGGTAAGTGTGTGTTGGTGTTTTTTTTTCGTATATTTCTCAAGAAGAGACTTAAGATATACTTAGATACATACTTCCTGTACGCCGGACAATGATGCAGTGCCCCACACGAGCTGGCAGTAGTAATTGCTAGAATAAATCCTGGGGGACCCTTGAACATGGTAGCGCTACTCTCGAAGTAATTTAACCCTGCTTGCGTCGCCTTCTCCGCCAGTCGCACCCACACAATGTCCCAAAGAAAGGAGCGTATCTGCGCCTGTAAATTTGCCTTTTCGAATTGTTTGTGAATGCCTATAGCGGGTATACGGTCGTGAAAAATCCGTTACGACACCATTCTTCCATCGGAGAGATTGGAAAGTATCCCCTGCGCTTCCGTGTGGTCCCACGCTCGCCACCTGCATGGCTGTGCATGTTGTAGAGGCTGCTGTTCATAACGTGAGTGGTTTGTCACTGGCGCACCATTAAACCTTCTTTCGCAAATCGCATGGTTTCACGCCTAGGGTAGTTCTTGGAATTTTCGTTCACGAACAACACTGATTTGTTGCTCACCGTTAACGAGGCCTTCTCCGACACCGACACTGGTGGTATTTACGGGAAACGATCACTTTGAAGATATCCTATTTAAAATAAAAATTTCTCAAACAGCAGTTCGTTAAACCTAAGAAGTGGGTATCCAATGAAAGCAAGTGTGCTAATTTTCCATATGACTGTTCAATAACCTGCTTCAAAGGGGCTACCCACGGCATACTTTATGAAGATATTTTCCCGACGAAGTTTAGTTGAACTATTTCTTATTCTTAGGAGAAAATATATTGTTCCGAAGAGAAAGGCGTTCAAGAATATATTCACAATGTAATTACAGCTTTCGAAGGCAGGCATACAATACTGAGCCCAGTCTGCACGAAACATCAATAAACATCGTCTCCGTCTCAATCATGCTCACCTATGACAACTCCTGCCGTCACCCTAAGCGGCAATGGCACTCTCGCAGTGCTCGGTTTGCCCGAGTCATCGTTTAAGCCGAGTGACGTCAACGATGACCGAACACAACCGTGGAGTAGTGGTGTGAGGATAACCTTTATTTAGCCCCCTTTCTTCATTTCGCAGTTGCCCTCTCCTCCTGCTTGGTTTGGATCGGATGAGAGGGTACAAAGCATACACCACCGCTGTAAGGAAGTCGAACGAAGTCTTGAAAAAGACAAGACCACTCGTCCAAACCCATCCATTGTTTATGAATTTTTTATCGCAAGCTTTAATCTTCTCGTTCTTGCCTTCCTTAGGCAGAAATGTCATACGCAAACAATACACAAATTTAAAGGCAATACAGAACCTTACAGGTGCTGTATTAGTCAGGCGTTAAAAAGACACTTAAAGTGAGTATGTCAAAATCAAACTGGCTTCCACACTGGGGGCCAATGCTATGAAATCGTCCAAGCACCGAAACTGCTGCAGGACATAACAAAGGCACAACTGTTCACGACAAGGGCGTGTTGTCGGTGAGATTGACGTCCAGCTGCTCAACGCTTTCTGCAACTTCTGGTCGCAGCGGCCCTGGCTTTTGGCAGAGGACACTCCTCGTAAGCTGCCTCTCGCTTTGCTGCACCAGAAATCGCTGCAACCACAGAACGGAAGAACAGTTAACAAAGCAAGTTGATTTAAACAGAGTAAGGTCCTTCCAGGCTTTCTTCAATTACTGATATTTGACAAGGCAAAGCTGGTGAGCTTTCATTTCTCAAAACTCAGCCACAGATTCACTGAGAACAGACTGCAACAGACTGAGAACACAGAACATACTGCAGTAAACTGCTGTCCAGCAGTGCTACTTAGCTTTAGAATATGCAGCTAACACATGCAATTTTCAAAGATATACAGAGTTCATCTGAATCGCCCAGTGTAGTCCATGCACATAACGGACATTTATGCAAAGTTATGGGCTTCACGGGTGCGCAAATTGCTTACAAGCAAGCTTTCATTTACTTCTTCAAATCGCTCACATTTTGCGACTATTATACGTACCACATTTGCGGCGTCAGGATTGAAAGTGATTAAATGAAGAGGTGGCGATTCGGGGAATCAATGCAATTATCACCGCAGTATCAAGAAGATAACACTGAACACGTTTGGCTAAATGTATGGCTGGTGTCCTAGATACTAAAAATATTTAAGCCAGCATATTTGACGCCAAAAAAATATTAGGCCTGCATGAAAAGCAATGCACAGTCTGGCCGAAAGTTGTCACTGTGCTGGATGAATGCGATAGAAGCATGCATGAAGGTGACATAACCAATAAGAGACTGCAAAAGGTACCCTAAGGCTAAATATCAACGACGGTAATACAACGTCAGCATTGAAGGTGATTAACTGAAGAGGTGGTGATTCGGGGAATCAATGCAATTATCACCGCAGTATCAAGAACATACCAATGAACACGCTTGGCTAAATGTATAGCTGGTGTCCTGGATACTAAAAATATTTAAGCCAGCATTCTCACAAATTGCCTACAAACAAACCTTCATTTACTTCTTCAAAATGCTCACATTTTGCCACCATTATACGTACCACATTTACGACGTCAGCATTGAAAGTGATTAACTGAAGAGGTGGTAATTCGGAGAATCAATGCAATTATCACCGCGGTGTCAAGACGATAACACTCTACACGTTTGGCTAAATGTATGGCTGGTGTCCTGGATACTAAAAAAATTTAAGGCAGCATATTTGACGCCAAAAAAAAAAATACCAGGCCTGCATAAAAAGCAATGCACAGTCTCACCGAAAGTTGTGACTGTGCTGGATGAATGCGATAGAAGCATGCATGAAGGTGATATAACCAATAGGGTACTGCAAAAGGTACCCTAAGGCTAAAGATCAACGACGCTAATACAACGTCTGCTGGGCTCAGGGCTGTAGATTTCACCCGTTGTTTGGGGCTGATTGAAAAATCTTTTTCGGGGTGTATCTCAATAAATCTTTCCCAGCAGACACATAGTGAAATGCTGCCCACCCACGAAAAGTACCGTGCAAGCAAGTTGAATTGCCATCATAACGAGATTTTGTGATTAGTATGGGACTTAAACTGTTCAAAGTCGCTTCAAAATAGTGCGATCAAATTACTATTTGCTTCAAACCTCAAATTAATTGTTTATCCATCCCCGTTATGATTCATTTACCATAGTTTTTGTGGTTTCTAAGGTGAAAAAGTTAGAAAAAATTCAGCAGATGAAAGTAATCACGATTGAAAACTCTACGCAATCAAGCGAGAATGAATATTTCATTATCACTTGAAAACAACCTCTTGCATGCGCAACTTTTCAGAATGAAACCGTAGCTCAACCTAACTTTTTTCAAATAGGTATGCAACAGCAATTTCTTTATTGCATGCTTTCATTACAAGTTATATATTGCAGCGTACTAGTTTCATTCGTAACTCCAACAGTGAAGCTTTTTTTCCGAAAAAAGAAGTACTTTAAAAACCTAGAGAAGGTAATCCTCCGCTTGAAATCAGCAACAAAAAAATACCAAAGCTGCGATAGGTTATTAAAACTGACAGACAATGGCGCTTAGAAATGTATAGGGGATAATATAGGAAGTAATTGTAATGTAATTGCGAAGAAAAAAAGCGGACGAAAAGATATCTGACCACAAGTAGGGACTGTACCTTGGACCTTTGAATAAGGCACCCAATGCATTATCAGGCGAAGTACAAGTGTGGCCATATTCCCAACCATTTATTCCGAGAGTGTTAGTCGGCGCCTATAGTAGCCATGAAAAAAGTGTGGCACATTTTCTGCTTGGTGGCGTCACGAAGCATGTGATCCTTTTACGAGCTCCTAGCTGACGAATAATAAAAAAGGGATTTTAAGAGCTTTGTTTTCTTCGCTACAGGTGCAGCATTATATAACTCATGAGCGTATCAATAAAAATAACAGGCAAGAAAGCCAACTTATTCTTTCATCAAATTTACTTTCATCAATTACACCATGATTATGACGGGAGACAACCCGTGCACTTTCCTTGGTTTTTTTATTGTTTGTTACAAATATTTGCATGTCTAGCGAACACCGCGGCCCTCAAATTTTTACGATGCTATCGCAGCTGAAATCGACACATCTCTTCAAAAAGGAAGTGTTGCTGAAGTATACAGCGCCACATAAAGATGCACTTTTCTATGAATACAAGACACGCTGTAAACCGAAGCATCTTAAGCACGACCGCTGTCTTTTGAACAATTTGTTTCAGGCTTCTTTTCTGCAATCCTACCAAACCCCCAGTAAATGGAAACATTTTCATGATCCCTTCATGTCATTCGGTCTACTGTATACCAACATTCTCATTTCAAAATATGTAGTTGACTGTAAAGCAGCACAACTTTGCTTTAAGCAAAAAACATCTGTGAGCGTATCTAAAAGACGCGCCGATGGGAATGATCCACTGAAGTAAAACGTGCCATAGGAGGCCAATGCATGCAGGCTCCAAGGCCCGCGCACTTACAGCAAAGCTGCTCATGTTCGTAACTTGACTGACAGGCACGCCTGTGCTGGCGGATGGCCCAGCCCTGTCAGCTCCTGTGGTGGTGCTGGCGGACGGTCCAGCCCCGTCGGCTCCTTTGGTGGTAAACAGCTGGCGTTTGTTGGCCATTTTCTTCTGCTGCAATCACCGACACGAACATAAAACATTGCTATCCACCCTCAAGACTGCTGGATGTGCCATAGACACAACAGTATTGAGAACTTAGATTATGCCAGGAAAAGTACACCTTGTTGTGTCTAACAAAAAAAAAACGAGGTCTTGCACTGTCGATTTCCGTCATATATAGAGATAAAACATTGCTCGTAAGCCAGTACGATTGCCATGATTCAATTGGCTGCCAATAATGTAGCTGCTGTTACCAGCAGAGCTACGTGCTCAAAACATGAAGTGCAGGCTTAAAACGAACGGTAAGGGATGTCACGCAACAAGCATATGAATGTGATCAACAAATAAGGTTTTCGTCAATGTTACAAATAGACCACATTTTTAGACTCATAATGATGTACGTCAATATAAAAAAGATATTTTGCTCTAGTTTTTGACATAACGCTTATCTTTTTTCCAGGTTTTTTGTAGACTGTGCGCGAATTTCAGTATCCTAATGTCGTATAACTCCGCTGCCAATTCATTTAGGAAGCGTTTCGTCACTGACTTCATCGCTCAGGAAGCATTGGCCACTAGTGTTTCTTCAAATTGGGGCACGAGTGATAATTCCTAAGCGTGAGGTCTGAAGTGTGCATGGCGCGGGGCATGACAGTTTCTTGGGAGGTGTTGGGTTTGACGGGAAACATGAGGTCGGTCGGGGGTTGTCGTGAAACAGCGTTCCTCATTGTCAGTTCTGAACAAGTCGCCTTAGTTTTCTTAATGGTGCACAATATTGGTTCAAGTTCACTGTTTCAGATTTCATGAAAACTTCCAGCGATCTGCCTTTACGACCGCGAAAATGCACTGGTCCACTTGCCCCAAAACTCGTCTGCGGAATTATCCTGTCAACAATTTGTCAGCAGACAAAGTTCGTTTGAACTTTGTGATTCTTGGTCCTGAGTGACATCATTGCTTGAACTTTTGTTTTGTTGTGGGAGAGAAATAAAACACCCAGGTTTTGTTTCATTTAAAAATGAAGTGTGTGCGTGTGCGTGTGTGTGTGGGTGTGTGTGTGTTGCTCAAACAACTGTGAGCACAGGAAAGCGTTTCTCCTAGTTTTCTGCTGTCAATACACGCTGCACTAAAGGAGCACAACTGCAGCGCTACCCCAATTTTCTGTCCTAGCTGTTTTCACCAGTCCGTAAGTACTCCCAGGAATCGTCATGCTCCCAGGAATCGTCACTTCGCGATAGACCGTCTAGACAATATTGTCACAAAGACACAGGCACGCAGGTACAAAATAGGGCGTTTACTCTCGCAACCCAAGGGCGAGAAACAACAGAGCACGCGCACACAGAACTACTTCGTTGTCCTCTTCAGCGGCTGGCTACTATAGTTGCCAGTCTACCTTGCGTCTATTCCCCCCTTTCAAGAGCGACCGTCCCGGTCGATTGACTGAGATGCTAGAGGTGGCCATGAAAGAAAAAAAAAATGATCACGTCAATGAAAAAAAGCCCACGCTGTTGTGGATAATAAGGAAAAAGTTCGAAGGGTTCATAACTAGCGGGCGTGGTACGGTTTCATCCGTACTACATGGACTACTTCTGGACGTGGACGTCTTCGGTTTAAACTGGTGTCGGAGCTTTGGGGAACTACCTCGTAATTCACGTCACTGAGGCAGCGCACAACTTCGTAAGGGCCAAAGTAGCGCCGCAATAGCTTCTCCGAAAGCCCAAGAAGTCGAATTGGTGTCCACACCCATACATAGTCACCTGGTTGATAGTGGACGCTCCTTCGGCCTTGGTTGTAACGGCGAGCGTCGATATCTTGCTGCGCGCGAATGCGGTTCCGTGCAAGCTGGCCGGCTCCCTCGGCTTTCTCAACGAAGTCGTCAACGCTGTCATTTCCGCTGTCGTCCTGGTCTACGGGGAGCATAGCGTCTAACGGTGTTGTGACGTGACGGCCATAAACAAGCTCGAATGGTGTTAGGTCTGTGGTCTCTTGCACAGTGGTGTTATAAGCAAACGTGACGTACGGCAAAATTTCATCCCACGTTTTACGCTCGACATCAACATACATAGATAGCATGTCGGCCAATGTTTTGTTTAACCTCTCCGTCAAGCCGTTCGTTTGGGGATTATAAGCTGTTGTTTTCCGGTGGTTGGTGTGCGTCAGCTTAGTGACTTGTTGCAATAATTCTGCCGTAAATGCTGCTCCGCGATCGTTATGAGAACAGCAGGTGCACTATGGCGCAAAACAATGTCGTATACGAAGAATCTGGCGACTTCAACTGCAGTTCTCTTAGACACAGCTTTGGTTTCTGCATAGCGAGTCAGATAGTCGGTCACGACAATTATCCACTTATTTTCTGAGGATGACGTAGGGAAGGGACCAAGAAGATCCATTGGCACTTGCTGAAACGGTGCTCGAGGTAGATCTAAAGGTTGGAGGAAACCGGCGGGCTTTGCGGGTGGAACTTTACGCCTCTGACAATCACGGCAGGTGCGGACATAGCGCTGAACGGACGAATACAGCTGTGGCCAGTAGTACTTCTGTCGGATGCGTGCTAATGTCCTAGCAAAGCCTAAGTGACCGGCCGATGTATCGTCGTGGCACGCCTGCAAAACTTCCTCACGCAGTGCCATTGAAATGGCGAGAAGGAAAGTTTCCTGGCTGCTCTCAAGATTTCTCTTGTAGAGAACATTGTTCCGCAGACAATACGTAGTCAAACCACGCGAGATTCGTCGTGGGACGATAATGTCTTCTCCTTGAATATGCTGGATGACAGGAAGTAGCTCAGTGTCCTCACGTTGAAGCTCAGCCGTCCGCACCACATCGACGATGCCAAGAAACGGTAAATCTTGTTCAGTGCCAGGTGACGTCGGGGAAATAGGAGCACGAGACAGGCAGTCAGCATCTGTATGCTCATGTCCTGATCGGTAGACCACCGTTATGTCGTACTGTTGAAGGCGGAGGCTCCAGCAGGCGAGGCGGCCTGATGGATCCCGTAGATTGGCAAGCCAACAGAGCGAAGGGTGGTTACTGACCGCTCAAAATGGCCGGCCGTATAGGTAGGGTCGAAACTTGCTAATGGCCCAAACGACTGCTAGGCCCTCTTTTTCGGTGGTAGAGTAATTAGCCTCTGCTTTTGTGAGTCTGCGGCTCGCGTAAGCGATCACACGCTCTCCGCCGTTCTGCCATTGAACTAGAATGGCTCCGATTCTCACATTGCTGGCGTCTGTGTGGATCTCGGTGTCAGCAGTGTCGTCGAAATGTGCCAGTACTGGAGCTGTCTGTAGTCAATCGCGCAGCTCTACGAAGGCTTGTTGTTGTTCTTCTGTCCATACGAAAGGTACATCTGGCCATGTCAGTCTTGTAAGAGGTTCCGTAATTTTCGAAAATCCTTTGACAAAACGGCGGTAGTACGCACAGAGTCCGAAGAATCGCTGAACAGCCTTTTTGTCTACAGGACGAGGGAAATCGGCAACGGCAGCCAACTTCTCCGGATCTGGTCGAACAACCCCGGGCTAACCACGTGGCCGAGAAACTTGAGTTCCTGATAGCCGAAGTAGCACTTTTCGGGCTTAATGGTAAGGTTCGCTCTCCTTATTGCAGTGAGGACAGTTTTAGATGCGGAGCATCTAATACTCGAGGCTTGTAGTGCGGCGCCGTCCACAAGCTTCCTCCTCCTTCTTCGACCATCTGTGCATCCCTTCCTCCTCTACACACCGCGCGCGCTTCACTCCTCCACCATCTGTGCAACCTTCCTCCTCTACACACCGCGTGCGCTTCTCCTCTTCACGAACATTCGCTAGCTGTATAATGTAGCGCGCATGCGCCGTCACGCTTCGAGAACATCGGCAGCTGACGCGCGCGCATGCGCCGTCCCGCTTCGAGAACATAGGCAGCTGACGCGCGCGCATGCGCCGTTGCGCTTCTCCCCCTTCTCGAACATTCGACAGCTGACGCGCGCATGCACCGTCACCCACCATCTGTGCCGCGCGCGCTTCTCCCCTTCGAGAACATTCTACAATTTTCCTGATTCTCCAGTGGACGCGCATGCGCCGTCGCGCTTCGAGAACATTCAACAGCTGACAGTGCATGCGCCGTCGCGCTGTATATATACTCAAGGTCGGCGCTCACTCGATCAGTTGCCGCTCGTCGGTTGGTTTGTACGGCGCGTCGACGTCCAAGGTCGCGGTGAAATGAATTCCAACGAATCCACAAACACAATGATCGACGTCCCTTCGACCAGCGCCGCCCTTTCGCATACGTGTGAACGTGTTCACTCATTTAACACCCCCTCCTACAACCACTTTAACCAATTTAGTCATCGACCCAAGTAAGTCGCAATTAAACACCCCATTTCACAACCACGTTAACGAATTTAGCCATCGACCCAAGTAAGTCGCACTTTAACACTCCGTTAACCAATTATATGCTCCGCATCCTCCTCAGTGTTCCCCCGAGGGAAGCTGCGGGCAATTTTTTTAGCCTTGAAAGATGCTCGTCAAATTTGGTTGAAAACAAAACGACCTCATTCCAGTATACAAGACACGTCTGCCACTTCAGTTCAGCTAGTACAGTATTCATCACGAATTAAAACGTGGCGGGAACGGAACATAGACCGAAAGGCAGCACTTTAGGTTCGTAGAGCCCGTCAGGCGTCACGAACGCGGTTTTCTCACGGTCGCCCTCGTCAACTTTAATTTCCCAGTACCCTGACTTAAGATCTAGTGATGTGAAGAACTTGGCGTGGCGTGGACGGTCTAAGGCGTCATCAATCCGTGGCAGGGAGTAAACGTCGCGTTTCGTGACTTTGTTAAGCCGTCGATAGTCGACGCAGAAGCGTAGTGTGCTGTCTTTTTTTTTACTAAGACAACAGGTGACGCCCACGGACTTGTCGAGGGTTGGATAACGTCATCATTCAGCATTTCTTTAACTTGACGCTTAATCACCTCTATTTTCTTCGGGGACACACGGTATTGATGTTGGCGAAGAGGCTGCGCCGATTCCTCGGTAACAATGCGGTGTTTTGTAACGGTGGTACGTTGAACTTTTGATGCTGTGGAGAAGCAGTCCGAGAATTCCCTCACAAGGTTTAGCAGCCGCTCTTTTCGTGAATATGGCAAGTCTGGAATAACGTGAGTGCGGCTTCCCAGGTCAGCACAAGCTTTTGCATGTGGTGAAGTCGTATTCAATGTGCCAATATCGAAAAAGTCGGCGATTTCACTGAGGAAAGCGACAGTAGTCCCTCTAGGAACGTGTTGAAACTCATTACTAAAGTTGGTCAGCAGAACTGGAGAGCGTTTATTCTCTAACCGAACAAAGCATCGGGCTATGCAGATGTTTCGTTTGAGCATCAGCGGGATATTTGCCTCAGCGATCCCTTCATAGTCGTTGAATTCGTCAAAAACATCGCAGGCTACCAAGGTGAACATGCTACTCTTCGGTGGTAACGTGACGTCATCGTCAACAATTCTCAAAGCATTGACGTATCTGCCGTGAGGGTTGCGCGCTAAAGCGTGTGCCGTAGAAAACGTCATTTGCGACTGTTGCAAATCAATCACAGCTCCATTATCACGCAGAAAGTCCGGTCCGATAATTAGGTCCCTCGAGCAACCCGGCAGTATTACAAAATCTCCGAGATACGTAAATCCGTGAATACTGACTCGCGCTGTGCAGCGCCCCACCGGAGTAAAAAGATGGCCTACTGCCGTACGTATCTGCGACCCAGCCCACTGGGTAGAAACCTTTTTCAGCCTGCAGGCAAGACCCATGCTCATAACGGAAGTGTCTGCTCCAGTGTCAATTAGCGCCATTACTTCTTCGTCGTCCACAGTTACCGCAATGTTTGATGTCACCACTCTTCGCATCACGTTTGACTGCGGCTGTACATCTTTTTGCTGCTTTCGCTGTCGTCGTAGTGGAGGATCTTCCGTAGAATCAGCGTCAGTGGCCCCACCTCCGGAGGTCGCTGAACTCAGTTTTCCCGACTTGCAGGACTGGGCGAACGGCGTCTTGGAGAGCCGCGTGAATAGGCTGGGCTCGGTGACCTGTAGCGAGCAGGTGACGACGAGTGAGGCTCTTGTGACCGATATTCGATACTGCGACGATTCGAGATGAAACTCTCTATTTCCTGTGGTCGCTCGCCAGGTCGTCGACGAGGGGCATTAGGCGAAAAATCCACGGAGACCCACACGATGGTATGGACATGTTCGGTAGACGTGTCCGGCTTCCCCGCAGTGAAAACAAAGGGGCCTGTGGTCGGGTGTACGCGAAATGTCACTCTTTCTCGGTCTTGCTTCGGCGATCAACGGTGAGCTGCGAGGGCGGAAGCCTACGTTTATTTGCAGAGCGTGTCGCTCATTGGGGTAAAATACCCTGGTTGAACTGCACGATGGAGGACGTCGCAGTGCTTCCGCGTAGCTTATCTTGACGCAGTGCCTCTGTTGTGGCGCCTCGGATGGTTGGGGAGCGTGAACGGCTTGCCGTAGCTCGGCGCGTACCATCTCCGCAATGGAGAGCTGCTCTGCAGGCGAAGCAGTCACCTGCATTTTTTGTAGCTCTTCCTAATGAGAGCTCTGATAAGCTCTCGCAACGTGCTGATGTCATTGCCGGAATGACAGAAGGGACCTCACTTGGGTTTACACCACGGTTATACTGCCTGGCACGCTGTTGAAGGGCCCTCTCCATGGCAGTGGCTTCCTCATGGAACTCCGCGAGTGTCGAAGGCGGGTTTTGAATCAGGCCGGCAAAAATCTCTTCTTTAACACCACGCATTAGGTGGCGAACTTTCTTGGATTCGGACATAGAGGGCTCCGCACGCTTGAAAAGCCGATCCATGTCCTCTACGTAGGTCGTCACCCTTTCGTTAGGGCCTTGAACCCTTGCCTCTATAGCACGCTTCGCTGTCTCTTTCTTGTCCTCTCGGGCAAATGCCTTGAGGAACTGCCGTTGAAACTCATCCCATGACGTAAGCGCTGCTTCATGGTTCTCAAACTAAGTTTTCGCGGAGTCCTCCAGGAAGCAGTACACATAGCGTAGCTTACGCTCTGGGGTTGAATCGTTGATGATGGCGACCCGGTTGAAATGCTCAAGCCAGTCGTCGGCATCTTCAAAAGCAGCTCCGTGAAATGTCTTCGGCGTCTTGGGCTTGTTGATAACCAGGTGCGCTGGTGCTGGCGCGGGGACGTTAGGCGGTGTTTGATTTATAGTCCTCTGACATTCAGGCAGCAAACCGTGCTGTGGCTCGAGTCCCTGGAGACGACGGCTGGAACGTACATGCACAGGGGTAAGCTCGGCTGAGATACTCGATGGACTTGCGTCAGGGGTGCTCTCAGGGGACCGTATCATCTACCGTACCCAGCACCTCCACCAGAAAATGTCACAAAGACACAGGCACGCAGGTACAAAATAGGTCGTTTACTTTCGCAACCCAAGGGCAAGAAACGCGAACACCAAAGCACGCGCACGCAGAACTACTTCGTTGTCCTCCTCAGAGGCTGGCTACTATAGTTGCCAGCCTACCTTGCGTCAATATTGCCGCCGCCCGAAACAAAGAACGAAGACGATGTGCGCGCCAACAGCCTCACGAAAAGGGGGACAGAAGAAAACGACGTGCTTTTGTTTTGCTCGCCTGCTCTTGGCTCCTGCATAAAAACACATGCCGTCGGTTCTCGGAATCAACGTCTCGGTGCACTGCTTACGTTGAACCACGACACTGGTGGAGGTGCTGGGGTGCAAGCCTGCCGATGCTCAACACCCCATCTGGGAGCCATTCATCAAGTCCCGACACGCAGCCACCTGTTACGACACCAGTGCACCGCTTCAGTGGGCGGTTGCTAGGCCTATCTCCTGAGCTGACCTCCTTCGACGAACATTTTAACTGGCATTACGTACCTCTACCAATGGCCTCCGCTAGCCAGCCACAGTTGGTCCAAGGGATACAAGGCAGCCCCGTTTCCAATCCGGCCAAGGTAACACTTCTTTAGCCGCTTGTGCCTGATCACTTCAATGGTGCCCCACACGAAGATGTTGAAGATTGGCTTGAGCATTATGAACGCGTTGGTGACATCAACTAATGGAATTCTCAACAGAAGCTCGCCAGCACGTACTTCACTCTCGACGACGGCGCTGACACGTGGCTTGAGAATCGAGAAGGCTGTATATCCACATGGCGTGAGTTTCGTCAGCAGCTGATTGACACCTTTGCTAGCGTCGACCGTCGAGAGCGGGCTCAGCAGTTGCTCGAGCTAAAGCTTCAAAAACCTAACCAAACTGTGGTAATGTTTGCTGAAGACGTGACGCGCCTCTGTCGTCAGGATGATCCCAATAAGTCCGAGGAAACGTTGCGCTACCTTATGCGCGGCGTGAAAGAACAACTGTTCGCTGAACTTGTGCGCAATGCCCCAACTACCGTGGCTGATTTTATAAGAGAAGCCACTGCCATTGAGTGTGCTCTGCACCAAAGATCGAGGCAATATGATCGCTCGTCCACTACCACCCCAATCAACGCCGCTTCAGTGAATCTGGACAATCGGGGCTCCCTACATGACCTGATCAGAGATATTGTCCGAGAAGAAATTCAGAGGCTTTGGACTGCTGCAGTGGATACACCAGTGACCGCCGTTGCCGCAGTCGTTCGTGACGAACTTAGGCACGCTTTTTCAGCAGCTGATCTTGGTCGCGATCAGCGTCAACTGAGTTACGCTGACGCTGTCCGCCGTCCACCACCCGTCCCACCTATTAGATTATACTACTTGTCACCTACAGCTGCACCTTCGTCGCAACCATTGCAGGAGGCTTTCGGACGTTGGCCCATGTCTCCGATGTCTTTATGCCACCAGCCACCACTTGCCACGCCTTACTCACCACCACGAGATGACATAGGACACCCACATTTTCGCAGAACGGACGCTTGACGCACCGTCAATTGGTGCCCTCTCTGGTTCAACTGTGGTGGTGCCGGCCATATAGCTCGCCATTGTTGGTACCGCGACACATCGCTTCGCCCGTCTCGGCAAGGGTACGACGGTCGCCGTGCCAACGACGACTACATTGTTCGCCATGACGACCCTGGTTTTCGAGGAGCTTCAACAACGTGGTCTCCCTATCACGAGTCGCTTCCTAATCTCCAGCCCAATTCCGCCCACAGGTCACGCTCTCCATCCCCTGCTCAGACATCGTCACCGAATCGACGTACTTTTGCTGACCTTCGGGGAACAAGGTCGGCCAGCCCTTTCCGGGGATACTGAAGGCGGCGACCTCTCGGGGTAAGGTCGCAGCATGACCACAAGACGATAAAAAGTGCCCAGTACTGCCGCTACACAACGACTCGACGCCAAGGAAGATTAACAACGACGGAATGATGAGCACCGACCTCAATGTAATTATTGATGGAGAGCAAGTGACGGCCATAGTCGATACGGGTGCTGATTTTTCCATTAGTCGCAAGCTGGCTGATAATCTTAGAAAAGTATAAACGCCATGGACAGGACCACATATAAGAACAGCGGGTGGTCAATTACTGCTCCCTACTGAAAGATGCACAGCAAGAATCAGCATAGGAGATTTTCCTTTCGTCGCGACTTTCATTGTTATCCCAGAGTGCTGCAAAGCTTTATTTCTAGTGTAGCGAAGCCTCCGAACTCTGAAATGGGTCGAACTCTTGAGCACCTTCTAGTGGGGCTACCCAACAAGGACGCCGCTCACGCTGAGAGCCCGTGCTTGGCTCTGACTGTCGCCATTGTATATTCTCGCTCGTTGCCGGCTAGTAAACACCTTAACAATTTGGTGGAGAGTGCTGCGATCCCTGTCTATGCCTTTGGAGCTACGATCACGTACCCTGCCATCTACTATGTACCACGACGCTTCTCAGCAAACGCCTCCTCCAATGCCACCACCTTGTCCCGGTGTCCCCAGAATCTGCGATCCACCCATCTTCACTGGCGCTGATGCCACTGACGTGGAGGACTGGCTCGCCATTTACGAGCGCGTGAGCGTCCCCAACAAATGGGACGAGAACGGCAAGCTGACCAACTTGATATTCTACCTTACGGGTGTTGCCAGTTTGTGGTACAACAACCACGCGTCCGATTTTGCCACCTGGTCTGATTTTAATACCGCAATCATCAATGTCTTCGGCCGCCCTGCTGTTCGCAAGCTGCAAGCCGAGAAGCGCTAACGTGAGCGTGCTCAGAAGGCTTGTGAGTCATTCACCAGCTACATTTAGGACGTCCTGGACCAATGCAATAAATCTAATCCCACCATGTCCGAGCCTGACAAGATCCGAAACATCATGAAAGGCATTGACGATGATGCCTTCACGATGCTGCTTGCCAAAAGCCCTGGCACAGTGGCTGAGGTCATCACACTGTGCCAGAGCTACGAGGAGCTCCGCCGGCAGTGTTTGATGACCCGACGCTCCCCACCACGAGCTTCAATGCCTGCTGGCTTGGAGGCCAGTTGTGACCAAGTAGCGTTGATGGCAGACCTGAAGTCCTTCATCCGTGAGGAAATCGCGCGTCAGTTCTCGCTCCTGCCCTTTGCCCACCAAACGACTGTTCAACAATCGCCTACTACCCTTCTCCTTCCCATCCGTCGAGCGATTGAACAGGAAATAGCGGAGGTAATGCTTACGTACCACACCCACAGCCTCCGGCTCCTGCGCCCCTGAATTACGCGCAAGTGGTCGCCAGGCCGCCCCAAGTCGTTTCAGCAACCGCCCCTCTGACTTACGCCGAAGCTGCCGCTCGTCCTCCGTCCTTTGCAGCGGGTGTGCTCGCTACGTATGTTGACGTAACCCCTCAGCCTCAGCTTCAGTCCACCATGCAGCCACCGTTCTGTCCATCAGCCCTTGCGACATGGGTGAGACCTACGCCGGTGAACAGATGGCGCACACCCGACAACCGGCCCATCTGCTTTGCCTGCGGTTACGCCGGTCACGTGGCCCGTTATTGCCATCGCGTACAGCCGGCTCCGATTTCTTCACCTGTTGCTGGCCAACTCAGCCGTCCTTATCGTGGAGAACCGCCGTCTATGTCACCTCGATCTCGCCCATGTCCATCTCGAAGATCGCCGTCTCCACGACGTCGTTCTCTGTCCCCCATGCGGCCAAGTGCGGCAGCTCATGAGCGGGAAAACTAGTCGTTACAGTTCCCGAGGCAAGGACTGCGACGCTATCGCAATGTGAAAGCCCTCAGAGCAGCCCCTCGAATGTCATTGACGTGCTTGTGGACGGTGTTTGTGCATCGGCTCTTATTGACACTGGAGCTGCCGTATCAGTTATGGACGAAAAACTCTGCCGCTTACTTTGAAAAGTGACGACGCCACTTTTTGGGTTATCCCTCCGTACTGCAAGTTTGCACCTCATTCATCCTACAGCAGGGTGCACAGCTCGCGTTGTCATCCAGGACGTTCTGTATGTCGCCCAGTTCATCGTCATTCAGGCATGCTCTCATAACGTCATCCTGGGATGGGACTTTCTCTCCCGCCATGACGCCGTCATCCATTGTGCCGCCGCCGAAATTGAGCTCTCACCCTTCTCGCATTTGACGCCAGAAGACAGTCCCCCGACACTGAGCAAGATTCTAACGAAAGACAATACAACAGTGCCTCCAAACTCGACGACGGCTTTGTCTGTCTACTGCGCTGGTCTCTCCGACACCATTGGACTTGTTTCTCCATCTGACCGCGCTTGCAGCAGTAAAGGGTTGCTAGTACCTTTCGCGACCGTGCAGGTCAACCAGGGCAACACTGCTATTTTCGTAACCAACCCGTCCCCGTACGCTGTTACCTTGCTTCGAGGGGAATGTCTCGGCAGAGCGGAACCAGTCGACGACGCACAAGTCCTGGACGTACCCGATGACACGCGCGGTCCCAGGTCGCGTACCATCAATGCTGTTTCCACTTCTGATTCGTCATCTGCTGATGTATTTGGCCCCTCCATCGCTGACAACCTTACAGCCGTACAGCGTTCCCAACTTCTGGAACTGTTGCAAAAATATCGTTCTTTTTTTGATGTCGGGCGAAGTTCTCTCGGTCGCACGTCCGTTTTACTCATCGCATCGGCACTGGTGCCCATCCACCTTTACGGCAACGTCTATATCGCGTGTCGCCTGCTGAACGTCGAGTAATTAATGATCAGGTTGACGATATGCTCCGACGCGACGTTATTCGGCCTTCGGACAGTCCATGGGCGTCTCCTGTTGTTCTTGTTGCGAAGAAAGACGGTTCTGTGCGGTTCTGTGTGGACTACCGACGGCTCAATAAGATCACTCGCAAGAATGTTTATCCACTGCCACGCATCGATGACGCGATTGACAGCCTTCATGGAGACGATTTTTTTCTTCTCTCGATCTGCACTCGTGGTACTGGCAAGTACCCATGGCTGACGACGCTCGACCAAAGACCGCCTTCATCACGCCAGACGGCTTGTACGAGTTCAACGTCATGCCGTTTGGTCTATGTAATGCACCTGCGACCTTTGAGCGCATGATGGACACCGTTCTGCGCAACTTGAAATGGTACACGTGCTTGTGTTACCTCGAGGATATCATTGGTTTGCTTCGGATTTCTCCACGCATCTCCAAAGTCTGAAAGAAGTTTTCGCACGTGTGAACAATGCCGGCTTGCTACTAAATCTGAAAAAGTGCCGCTTTGCACCACGGCAACTCACCATACTGGGGTACGTCGTGTCCAAAGACGGCATTCTTCCTGATCCTGCCAAGCTTCAGGCCGTGGTCGAATTCCCAAAACCTGCATCTGTCAAACAACTGCGTAGTTTCGTGGGCCTGTGCTCATACTTCCGACGCTCCATACGAAATTTCGCCACGGTCATATCACCGCTGACGAAGCTCCTTGGAAGTAACGGGTCCTTCAATTCGTGGCCATCCGAGTGCGACGACGCGTTCGCGAAGCTCCGCTATTTGTTGACGTCGCCTCCCATTCTACGCCACTACGACCCTACAGCCCCAACGAAGGTGCACACGGACGCCAGCTGTGTAGGCCTCGGCGCTGTCCTGGCGCAGCGAAAACCCGGATTCCCTGAATATGTCGTAGCATATGCAAGCCGTACGCTCACGAGAGCCGAGAAAAACTACACCGTCACGAAAAAAGAGTGCCTGGCGATCGTCTGGGCTCTTACAAAGCTTCGACCTTAATTGTATGGTCGCCCATTCGATGTCGTAACCGACCATCATGCACTATGGTGGCTTTCATCATTGAAGGATCCCTCAGGCCGTCTCGCCCGTTGGGCTCTTCGCTTACGAGACTACGACATCCGCGTCTTGTACCGCAACGGACGCCAGCATGCTGACGCCGACACCCTCTCGCGCTCCCCTCTGCCTGAAGGTGATGTGCTCTGCTCAGTATCCTTGGCTGCTGTTTCTGCCTTTGATGTTGACATCATCGCTACCGAACAGCGAAAGGATAATTGGATCGGCCCGCTCATCGACATGCTCTCTGATCCATCCGCAATGCCATCCACGCGTGCCTTGCGTCATCAAGCTCGCCATTTCGTCATCCGTGACGGCCTTCTACACCGACGCAATTACGATGCCGACGGCCGGCAGTGGTTACTCGTGATACCCCGCAGTCTGCGGTCAGAGATATGTGAATTCTTCCATTCTGATCCGCAATGTGCGCACTCTGGGGTATTCAAAACTTACCACCGCATTCGACAACGCTACTTCTGGCGCGGGATGTACCGCTATGTGCAGCAGTTCGTTCGCTCTTGCCTCACTTGCCAACGCCGTAAACCGTCAGCCCACATGTCGCACGCCGGTCTGCAACCGTTACCTTGCCCTGACCGTCCCTTTGGGCACGTAGGTATCGATTTGTATGGACCACTTCCTCTGACGTCGACTAGTAACCTCTGGGCCATCGTTGCCGTTGACCATTTAACGCGATACGCCGACACCGCCGCTCTCCCTGCGGCTACTGCGCGCGATATTGCGTCCTTCCTGCTGCATCGATTTATACTGCACCACGGACCACCCCAAGAGCTTCTCAGCGATCGAGGCCGTGTCTTCTTGTCGGAAGTCGTCGAAGCTATTTTGACGGAGTGCCATTCTGTTCACCGCAAAACTACTGCTTACCACCCACAGACGAATGGCCTCACCGAACGCTTTAACCGCACCCTCGGCGACATGCTTTCTGTGTACGTCGCTGCCAACCACACTAATTGGGATAATAGACTGCCCTTCGTCACCTACGCCTACAACACCGCCCCTCAGAGCACGACTGGTTTTTCACCTTTCTACTTGCTGTACGGAAGGCACCCGTCGCACACCGTGGACACAATGCTCCCGTACACACCGGATCCATCTGAGTGTGCACCTATTTTCGAGACAGCCAGGCTTGCTGAAGAGTGTCGCGAGCTTGCCAAGACTTTTACGACGCAAAAGCAAGAGCGGCAGAAAAGTATTCGTGATGGCTACACCACTTCTGAGCCCACGTTCCTTCCTGGTGCGCTTGTATGGCTCTCGATCCCGACCTCTGCAGCTGGCCTCTCTTCTAAACTACGTCCCAAATGCGAAAGCCCCTACCGTGTCATCGAGCGCACCTCACCCGTCAACTATCTGATCGAACCCGTTGAACAATCTTCGGACATGCGCCGCCGTGAACGAGACATAAACAACGTGGAGCGCCTGAAGGCTTATTATGACCCGCTCATAGTAACAAGCTGTTAGGTCGCCAGGCGGCTCCCTCTTTGACCCCGGGGTAATTGTAGCGAAGCCTCCGAACTCTGAAATTGGTCGAACTCTTGAGTACTTTCTAGTGGGGCTACCCAACCAGGACGCCGCTCGCGCTTAGAGCCCGTGCTTGGCTTTGACTGTCGCCATTGTTTATTCTCGCTCGTTGCCGGCTAATAAACCCCTTAACACTAGGAATAGAATTTCTCAGGGAGCATGGCGCGATAATCAACATCCCGGACCGCCTGGTTTCATTTTACGAGAGTGCTCGTCTGACTGACCCTACATCACCAGAGCACAAATCCTTTCATCTCAAAGACCACAATATAGTTGTGCCGCCTCGATTATGTACCCTCGTTTCAGTAACATGTGACGTACCGTTCGACGGTGAAGGAGTCACCGACCAACTAACCTCGCTGCTTTTCACACACGGGATTTCCGTAGCACGAGGAATAGTCAATGTCACCGACGGCCGAACGGACTTGCTGTTGACCAATTTCACCTCCGAGCAACGGCACCTTCCAAAAGGCACGACGTTGGCACATTTCGACGATATCGCAGATGTTTGTGACTGCTTTTTAGCACTCGAAGCAACACCTGCACAATACCCACGTGATCTAGCACCTAACCTTGACGTCAGCCCTACTTTAACTCAGCAACAGCGGAAATGCCTGCTTGTGCTGCTAGACAAGTTCCACGACTGTTTTGCGTCAACCAAGAAAGTTGGCGGGACGTCCTTGAGCAAGCACCGAATGATCACAGAGCACACGGCTTGACCAATCCATCAAACTCCGTACCGTGTGGCTTCAAAAGAACGAGAAGCTATAGAACAGCAAGTAACAAAAATACTTGAAGACGACGTCATTCAACCGTCGAAAAGCCTCTGGGCATCATCTGTTGCTCTAGTGAAAAGGAAGGACGGCAGCCTGCCTTTCTGTGTGGACTATTGAAAGCTAAATCAGGTTACAAAAAAGGACGTGTACCCACTTCCGCGCATAGATTATTCGATTGGCAGGCTTCGAAACGCACGTTACTTCTCTTCCATGGACTTAAAGAGCGGATATTGGCAAGTTGAAATAGACTCCAGGGATCGTGAAAAAACCGCTTTCATGATGCCAGATGGACTGTACGAATTTAAGGTTGTACCATTTGGCTTTGCTGCGCGCCTGCTACTTTTCAGCGTCTCATGGATACCAATCTCTCTGGGCTTAAATGGAAAACCTGCCTAGTATACCTTGACGACGTCATTGTGTTTTCTACAACGTTTGACGAACACCTTGAACGATTGCAAATGGTCTTGCATGTCATACGGGCCGCAGGCCTGACGCTCAAGCCGGAGAAATGTCATTTCTGTTTTGAGGAACTGCAGTTTCTTGACCATGTCGTCAGTTACGAAGGAGTTCGTCCAGACCCCAAAAAAGTTGCCGCCGTTGCACAGTTTCCAACACCATCAGATAAAAAGGCAGTGAGACGTTTTCTGGGTCTCTGTGCATATTATCGGCGATTCATTCCTGATTTCGCGCGCATTGCGTCACCTTTAACTCGTCTCACGAGGGATGATGTTGCATTTGTTTGAGGCGACGAACAGAATGCTGCTTTCAATGACTTGCGGCGACGTCTACAGACGACCTCCGTGCTTGCCCATTTTAATGTACAGCCCCTACAGTGCTCCATACTGACGCCAGCAATGTTGGCCTCGGAGCCTGGCTTGTGCACCGTCAGGACTACGAGGAAAGAGTGATTGCTTACGCAAGCAGAACTCGGTCACGCACAGAAGCAAATTACTCGACCACTGAAAAGGAATGCCTCACCGTGGTGTGGGCAGTTATGAAATCTCGCCCATACCTGTACGGCCACCCATTCAAGGTTATCAGTGACCGCCATTCGTTGTGTTTGTTAACAAGTCTGAATGATCCTTCTGGGCGATTGGCACGCTGGAGCCTTAGACTGCAGGAGTTCGATATAACGTTGGTGTATAAGTCGGGAAAAGTACACACGGACGCCGACTGCCTATGTCGATCCCCAATAGAGTCGGCTGCTGCTTTTGATGAAGAGACAGCGTTCCTCGGAATCCTCGACACGTCAGTGATCGCAGATCACCAGCATGACGATCCTGAGCTACTTGGCTTGATTAATTATTTAGAAGGACGAAGCCAGATTGCACCCAAAGCCTTTACAGTAGGACTATCGTCGTTCTGTCTGCGAAACAATGTCCTTTACAAAATGAACTTCTCGTCAGAGGGGTCCACCTACCTGCTTGTCGTTCAACGAGGTAACATATGGACATTTAGGCTACACGAGCACACTAAGCAGAGTTTGAGGGAGATCTTACTGGTCTAGACTCACCGCTGCCGTGAAGCATCATGTTCGGACCTGCCTCGATTGCCAGTAGCGCAAGTCACCTCCAACGAAACGAGCCGGTTTGCTACACCCTGTCCAGATTCCGACAACGCCATTTGACCAGATCGGAATGGACGTTTTGTGCCCACTTCCCAACTCTAGTGTTGGTAACCGCTGGCTAATTGTGGCAACCGACTACCTTCCTCGCTACGCCGAGACAAAAGCCATCCAGAGGGGCACAGCAGAGGAGGTAGCCCGGTTTTTCATAAAGAACACTCTGCTGAGACACGGTGCGCCGTCGATCGTCACAGCAGATCGCGGAACCGCTTTCACGGCCGCGCTTTTAGATCATGTGTTGGTGCTCAGCGGTACTATTCATCGCAAGTCGACAGCTTACCATGCAGAAACCAACGGGTTGACCAAGCGACTTAACAAAACTCTGGAAGACATGCTTTCAATGTATGTGGACATCGAACACAAAAACTGGGACGAGATTCTTCCTTACATAACGTTCGCATACAATACTTCGAAACAAGAAACCACACGGATGACCCCATTCAGCCTTGTTCACGGACGAGAAGTAAGAATGATGTTAGACGCGATGCTGCCACATGAATGCGATGACAACGAAACGAGTGCTGACGCGTTTACTCAACGCGCAGAGGAAGCCAGGCAGCTCGCACGTCTGCGAATATACCAACAGCAAGAGTGCGACGCAGGCCGCTATAACCAACGTCATACACCTGTAACATACGAAACCGGAGAAAGGGTATGGGTGTGGACGCCTGTACGAAGATGGGGACTATCCGAAAAGTCGCTCAGAAGGTACTTTGGACCTTATCGAGTGCTGCGACGACTAAGTGACGTTACCGATAAAGTCGTCCCGGATAGCCCAAACTGTTCAAGGCGTCGCCAGCACCGACCTAAGCTTGTGCACGTTGTGCGCATTAAGCCATACGTCAGCAAGTGACTCTGCGAGGCACCGTCGCTTCTACAAAGTGAATTCATGCGCGAATTACTGCCTCAGCTATAGCATCGGGGCGATGCTCTTTTAAGGGGAGGCAAATGCCGCTGCCCGAAACAAAGAACGAAGACGATGTGCGCGCCAACAGCCTCGCGAAAAGGGGGACTGAAGAAGACGACGTGCTTTTGTTTTGCTCGCCTGCTCTTGGCTCCTGCATAGAAACACAAGCCGTCAGTTTTCAGACTCAACGTCTCGGTGCACTGCTTACGTTGAACCGCGACAATATGCTCTGAAACTAACAGGCAGTCTTCCACTTCGTTTTTCATCGTGCACAACTTTCCGACCAACACTAAACTCACTGCAACGCTCGTGATGTGTAGCATGTACATGCACTTGCCATAATACACGTCTTTGAATTGATGATGAATATCCTTCGGTGAAGTTCCTTTGGTGTGCAAAAAGCGAATGCCCAATGAATGTCGCTCTCGGTGGAAGCAACAGTTGGTACCTACATCTTGGGACCGAAATTTAGTGGCGTAGCAAAGTGCAGCCGGATGGAACGGGGACAGGGCAACAGCTATGTACAGCCGTCTTATGCAAAGTTCAAGTCGTCTTGCACCACGGTGGCATGCCAAGTGGAAGACGTGTAGCACCGGAATTCTCACAAAGTCTTCTGTCAGCCCCCTTTTTGGCCATGCCTTTGAGGATGCGGGTTTCAGAAAGATTGTTTGAGCACTGTTCGGCTTAACGAGTGCCCGGAAGGTCGCTAAGTTAAAACTTCAGGAGACAAATTCCAGAATAAAACCACGATGGCCCTGAATGATGCGCACACTTGATTGGACTTGATAAGGATCGTACTACTTGGTCACTGAATCTGTAAAGGAGCACCGTTCGCCTAATCACAGCTCTAACTGAATCATAACGACAATGGTTTTCACCAATTTTCTTCGTCTAAAATGACACTTCTTACTCTCCCATAGTAACCAAAGAACACCTCAACGCAGAAGTTTAATAAAACTCCTGTTTCAGCGTTAGTGAGTTACATCCCGGTAACACACACACGCCAATGCAAATGTGAACCTATTGCTAGACAAAGTTGTTTTGGTTGTTGCTCCAGCATGTTTCCACTGGAGTGAAGTGGCAACTTCGGCCAAGAGAGTGCATTTGCTCGTTTATGAATCAGGGTTAAAAATAAAGCGTTATATGGCAAATAAACTCAGCGGAACCAAGTACGTCTGGGCAGCTGGTCTTGACAATGTCCAATTCTCTGCGCACTCAACCTCTGCACAGAAATTGAACTTGTTTTGCCATGACTAATGACACATGAACGTATAAAATGCTTCCGTCTCTTGTAGCACCTCACCTTCTGTTGGCATTTTTATTTCTATATACAGTAACCGAAATGATAGCTTTCACGATAACTTAGAGCAAATACTAGGAGTGTGTCCATATCAAATTTTCATACTAGAAAAAATTACAGAAATATAATCGCAAACTTTTTTCTGTGCGTCACATAGTGCAAAGGAAAATTGCGCACTGACTGCACAGCACTATTGCTTAACCGGCACCTACATTCCTATAATAAATGTTGTCCCCAGCGAAAAATAGATGCTAGCTGCTTTTAGTGGGCCCACTGCCGAGATATAGTTACCTAAGAATTGAATATAGACATTTATGCTAACTTACTCGCCGCCATGGCTGGTAAAACCATTGGGCTAATGGCACACTCAATAAAAAGTATTGTTGTGCACTCCAACACATCTCAACACTTATTGATGTTCTGGAGGTAGACAACTCCGAATAGTTAGATATATAGACCTTCAAATCTAATCTTATACTACTCCATTCTAATTGAATATACGCACATCACTATTAAATCTATTAAATGTGGTCCTTCAAGAGCTAATACATACCAGTATTTTTATTGAGCGCCGTCGGATGTTCCTAGCGGCTGTGCCGGACGCACCGACCGGTGTGCCTCCGTGCACAGACGGGCTGCTCTTCCCGACTGATGCGGCCATGCGCCTGCTGGAGGCAAGAGTCGTACTGCTCTTGCTGCTACCCGGTGCCGAGGGTGTAGCCTTGCGACGGCTATCCTGAAAGGCGGGGTGAACAAGCACATCCGACTTGGAACAACGCCAAAGAGTCACGCAAATCTCCAACATCAACGCTTCAATGCCCCGAAACCTCTCGAGCATAGGGGGAGAGGTAAAACTGCTGCGTTATGTCAGCCGATTTTTAAACCTCTAATCCTCGTTTACCGGAATACCTTCATTGTAAACAAAGGGAGACAGTGTTGCCTTGCAGTCAGGGTTGATGCTATAGGTTCACGCATGCAACGAAAATTGGTTGATTTCTCCGTTATAGGAATTAGTAAAACACGAAAGGAAAACGTGTTCTTTAGTTAGTTCCTTACTGTACATTGATATAAAAAGCTTTCGTAGTGTCTATTGGTGTTTGACAGCTACAGCACCACCTTACGTGAATGCAATAACGTTGAGGCTTAGTCGTACATATCCATACCGACTAGTAACATCCAATAAATGATCAAACAAATGCTTGTAGCAATCTAGTAGTTAACGATAAGAGTAGAACTAGAGAACGCGATAAGAAAGCCAAAAAGGAACGACTGATTAGACGTAGAGCTTCGGCTAAGGTCGCCTGCTCACGGCATGTTGAAGCTATTGAAAACCACTGTCCGATCAGAGGGCAGCGCGACGCGCATTGTGTCTCCCCATTGGTGGGCCGCGATTTTTCGCGGGTCGCTCGAAACGCACCGTTTATAATAATCATCATCATCCGCCTGATTACATCCTCTGCAGGACAAACGCCTCTCCCATATTCCGCCAGTCAACACGGTGCTTGCTGCTGTCATTTTATACGCACAAACTTCTTGACCTCATCTGCCCAGCCAACTTCCTGTCTCCCCTAACCCGCTTTCCTTCTCTTGGAATCAAGTTGGTTACCCTTAATGACCAGCAGTTATTTTGCCTACGCGCTACATGCCCGGCCCCTGTTCATTTCCTCTTGATTTCGACTATGATACTTTTCCCCCGGTTTGATTTCTTATCCACTCAGTTCTCTTCTTAATATAGTAATATAATTGAATATTAATGGTAATATATATAGTAACAAAACTAGCCATGGTTATGAGAGACGCCGTAGTAAAGGGCCCTGGAGATTTTGAACGACTGGCTTTCTTTAACTAGCACATAAATATAGTGCCTACACGGGCTTCGGACATTTTCTCCTCCATCACAAATGCAGCCGCTCGAGCCGGGATCCGATCCCGCAACATTCAGGTTTACAGTAGCGCATCGTAACCACTAGACAACAGCGGTGGGAAAAACGCGCCAAACGGGGCGGACGCTTACAAACGACTAGTTAAGTTAACTAATCGCAGTTGCCACGGTCAGGATGCATTATTTCATTTAACCAAGAACGCCTTGAAAGGTGAGTGGCAAGCACCAAAGGCGTACTTTTTAATGTGTGCGAATTACGTAAACGTTGCTGAGTGGATAGCGTACATGGCTCTTGAGGTCGCTGACCCAAAGGTCGGGGGTTCGATTGCCGTTCACGTAACAATCGTTACCATATTGGTGGTAGTTTTTCGGAAACCTACCGCTGAAGTCTAGTTGGCCCCGGCATTAAACACCCTAATGTGAAACTGTTAAACAGCGAAAAAAAGCGTTCAAAGTCTTCTTTGTTTCAACCATAAGATCCAGCCTGCTCTGAAGTACAAAAGATACTTTAGAGGTGCAGGCTAGTGGACCTGAAAGCACTGGCTCACCTTTACTAGTTTGATATGAACATTTAAGCTCGCCGGTAACGCAGAATGCAGTAAGCATTACACACGCACACGTGTGTGTGTGTGTGCGTGCGCGGGTGTTTGTGTGTTCTTTACAATTACAGTATAATTGGGACTAATAACTTCCCCTATACTCTAATTTACATTATTCTCTGTCAGATCATCTAACAGACAATAATGCCACATAAAGTATAGGGGGAAGAATGAGGCTCAATTATATTGTGTCAAAACATGGAAAAACGAGCCATCAAGTATACACTTCTTTCCTTTATTCATTACGAGGGTCTCGTACTGGCAGATTTTATGCCTTTAGGTTGTATACAAGAGACTATTGGTGAGCTGCCAACTCGAAATAAGTTCATGTGCTACATGACGCCAAACAAGCTCATAAAAAGAGTGCCACACTCACCGCCATGGCTACTGGTGGCGCTGACTGACACTCTCACGCTCAAAAATTCACATATATACCCAATAAACTTACTGGGAGGGTAGCCGCCATGGTATCTAAGTGGTAGAGTGTTGAACGCGTTAATCGAAGGTCACAGGTTCTGTTCCTGCTCACGGCAAGCTATCTTTTCACCCACTTTTAACTCTTCGCAATAACATTTCAATTCGGTCTAATAACTTCTCCTATATTTTCCTTGGCATCATTGTTTGTTAGATCATGTTAGATCTCATCAATATTGTATCAAAACACAAAAAAGAGCTGTTACGTATATACTCCTTTTCCTTAATATATATATATATATATATATATATATATATATATATATATATATATATATATATATATATATATATATATATATATATATACTGGACTCTCAGAATTTTGTCGGCAGTTCTGACTAGTCTTTGCTTTGAAGAGAAAAGCTGAAAACGTATTCACCCTTTCAAGGCGCACACGTTTCTTCTCTTGTGCGTGAGCTTGCTGTTGGCCATCCTGGTGCTCAAGGAAGTCTTTACCCCACAGGTCAAAAATCTTGTTGGACCCGCTATAGGTGGCGATGAACTTCTCGATTTCATTTCTTAGCTGAAATCAAAAATTTCAACTGAAATATGCATGTCTAAATGAAGATATAGTGTCTCAAATGTCCAGCAGAAGCTTAAACATTAGCAGAAACGGAAGAAAAAAACAGTAGAGACTAAAAAATTTTTAAATTAACACTGCAAGTGTAGAAATTAGAAGGCCATGCTATCGTTTCAAAGAAACCCTCGTTGGCCCTCATTGCAATGTAGGTTAGGTCAAGTTGTAAAGCATCAAATAAATGTGTTTTTAAAGTCCGTTCATTACTAGAAATTTTCAATATAAACTAGACCCACGGCGAATACCAATCACTGTCAACAGATACACACCCCATCTTTGTCCATTTGCTTCGACTAGCAACTACAAACAGCGCTGTTTCCCTGAAGAAGTACTTCGGTTGATGCTAGTTAGTGCAAAGTACTCACTGAGAAAGAGCCCCGCAATAACACAGGGATAAGACACAGCGCTCTTTGTCGCTACTGTGTGTTTTTTTCTGCGTCTCTCCACTGATGTTTCTAAATGAGTGCGATTTATTTGATTTCTGTCGCGTACTAGAAGCAGAGATTCTGTCCGATTCACGTGAGAAATCCAACATTTTTACAACCGAGCTTTTAACGCTTTCATCTGTCGGTTTCGGGCAAACAACTAGCAACATAAGCCGCCTGCCCTATATGGCATCTCTTGACACCTAGCACATGGCACAGCTGCGCATAGCACGTGCAACACAATTAGTTCATCATCATCATCTTCTTCTTCTTTTTCTTTTTCTTCATCATCATCATTATCATCATCATGGGCTTAACCCTGCAGGGCAAAAGTATCTCCCATGTTCCGTCAATCGACCAGCCTTGTGCTTTCTGCTGTCACGTTGTACCTGCAATCATTTTAATCTCAACTGCCCATCCGACTTTCTCCACCTCGCACGTTTGCCCCATATTGTGATTCAGTTATGCAGTTACCTGAATGACCAGCGACTGTCATGCCTACGCGCTATGTGCTCGGCCCATGTCATTATCATCTTGATTATAGTTATGACTTCATTAATCCCCGTTAGTTACCAGACCCACCCAGCTCTATTCGTGTCTCTTCAACCTATTTTTGTCATTTTCCTTTTTATTACTCGATGCGTCGTCCTCAATTTAGGTTGAACACTCTTTGTAAGCCTCGGAGTTTCTGTTCCGCCCGTCGGTACCGGCAAGATGCAGCTGTCATGTACATTGCTTTCGAGGAATAGTGTTAGACTGCCATCAACCATTTTACAATTCATGCCGAATGTGCTCCGCGCCATCTTTACTCTTCTTTGTTACTTCACTCTGATGCTTCGTAGTTACTACCTATCCTATTCCCTTAGGACTTCAAGTGTCATGGCCTATCGCAAGCGCTGTTTTCTGCCAAGACAGTTGCACATTAGTTGAGTGACGTGAATATTGATTTTCAGACTTACGCTTTTGTTTTTCGTCGTCAGTTCAGTAACAACGCGTTTCAATTCTTGTCCTTAGTTACTCACCAATGCAATGTCATCAGCGAATCACAAGCTACCAAGGGCCTGAACACTTCTTGTAAACAAGCTATGAATACCAATTTTTAGACCGTGCCTCCATGCTTTCAATCCTTCTTCGTTGGGATACCAATTTTCTTTTGTAGGACACTATGGTGGATGTGGATCCAATGTAGATTTGTTCCAGTATGTTTACGTAGGCTACGCCGTAGCCTCGATTCTGCAGTGCCTGCTGCATCCCTGCTGATATTTCACCAAAGGAAATGCCTTTTCGCAATACGTAAAGTCTATGTATATATGTTGGTTGTATTCCGTTCATTTCTTTATCACCTGATTTTCAGTATAATTATGCACAATTGTGTACCCTCTACGAAATACTAGTTGGTTCATTGGTCGATTACACTCAAGTGGTATTTTATTACTATTCGCTATTATTTGTGTAAACACCTTGTACACAATGGACAATGAGCTGATCAACCTGTAATATTTCATGCCCTTGACTACCCTTCCTCACAGATCAAGACGAATTTGGCATTCTTGGTAGTTTCTGGTACTCTACCCGTCAAGAGACTTCGTATACGGGGTGGCTAGGTTTTCTAACGCAATCTCTCTTTCTTTCAACAGGTCTCAAGTACTCTTACTCTCACCAGCGTCTTTGCCTGTTTGCATTCCCGTTAGGGCTTTCTTTACTCCCTATCTTGACTGCTGGGATATCACCTTCGGCTGGCTTATTGCTATTTCTTATGTTAACATCCCTGTTCTCTTGACCCCTGTACCAATCTTCACAGAACTCCTGTGCTACCTCCTATGCTTTGCAATTAGAATACAACAGTATCTTCCATTACTTGTGGCTCAAAATTACCCTTAATATTTTTCTTGCTTTTTCTTAGAACAGTTTTCACTCAACATATTTGCACAGCGCAAGACCACGAGTAGTTACGACGTAACCACAGAAGAGACAAGGACAGATAGAGCGCTCTTTCTGTCCTTGTCTCTTCTTCTGTGGTTACGTGGTAACTACTCGTAGTCTTGCGCTGTGCAAATATGTTGATTCCCAATCACCAACTAGCGCAAGCATCTGTCTTATCAAGTTTCCACTCGCACTGCTTGTTCCGAGCCGCCATTTACCAAGATCTATGATGGCTAGAGCTGCAGTGTTATTTTATTTTATTTTTTGTATTCGAGCGCTTCACATATTCTAATAATTATTACAACATACGATTTCTCTTCGGTTTGAACTTATATCATCAAAACTTTTCGAGTATTCGCAATTATCCAACGGTCGTGTATCATTCCAAATGTAAACTTCACGTAAAGAAGCGTCGAGCGCAGTGGAGGAGTGCTTTACCATGAATACACCTGTCCACAGAAAAGCTGCCCACTTCAGCAATAAATAATCCCCACATCAATTCATCATTGTTTAAGTTAAAATCTTGCTATGGTAGCTTATACACTCTAGTAAATTGTGACGCATTTTACCAGTTCTCAGTAGTATTCTACCAAAAGTCAAAACCTTCAACTATTCAAAGTTGCTCCAACTTCTCTTTAACCAAAAACAACAATATTTACAAATGAATTCTTTCAAATAAAAACACTGTGGGCCTTGGTTGAATTATGTCTCGTATGCTCATTTTTTATACTATGAGATATGTAATATTCAAATTCTCTTGGAAAGTGTTCGCCAAATCACTCATTCCTTCAAATTTGAAATTCGCGATTCGCACAAGCCTGCTAAATGCCTAAAGTGTGACCAGCTCCAAGCAGATACTTTTCTATATTTGAAACGGCTTTTGTTCTTGGGAGTTAGTACGTGTGCTGTAAACGCTGAAGTCCAACGGCCTGTTATGGGGTTAATTGTTAGATGTCACACACAGAGCACACTGTATTTCTGCAGAAGCAGCCGACACCTACCCTGGGGTTCTCACCATGAAGCCTCTGCCTCTCCTTCAACTCCTGCAGGAGGTGCCCTCCGCGGTTCTTCAGGCGCGATGGGTCGCTTTTCCAGCTCCAGATACTTGGACCACAGGGCTTCGTGGCGCTCTGCTTTGGCGATGATGAGTTTGTTCTCAGAGTAGAACTCCTTGAGTGCCTTCAGCTGATCCTCCAGCAGTGCCAGTCGCTCCTCTGAGATGTCTGAAAAAACGAAGTCAATGTTAACAATTATGTATTCTGGTAACTAAATACTAATGAAAAAATACTACCTAAACTAAGTAACATTAATAATTATTTCACGTTTTGTGACGGAAAAGAGTGGGGCTGTTCAAAGTCAACTTGGAACAAGCTAAACGCAGCAAAATCGCATATTGCTGCACCTCAGGAAACACTCGTGATGTAGCAGGCCAATCCGCAATTTGTGTACCCTTACAGCGAAGCTAACTGCTTCATAGAACATTTGACATTCAAACCTTGGTAAGCTTTTATTAAGGAGCAGTAATCAGCAAAACTATGCATTACTGCCATAGAAAGTTCAACGGAAAATATTGTAAGACATTCATAATTATTGTATATTCAAGCCTTTTTTGCCTGCAACAAAGTGGCTGAAATACCTCACGAGCAGTCTATATTGCTTAACTTTGAGAGCATGCTTTGTCAATTGCTAGAGAACACCGAAATTACTCTAAAATACCCCAGCCTTTGTCCACCATTTCAATGCACCAATCTATTTGCGGTCGCGGTGAATCTCACGTTAGCTATGCTGCGATGCTAGATGCAGTGACGGTATGCGAAGTGATTTAAACTATCACTGCATAGGGTGCACCACATATAACTATTGAATCAAATGCCTCAGTACGTTGTTGAAGTCAAAAGATATATAGTAACTCCTCGGCGGCCAAGCTTTAGCAGGTAGAATCAGTGACGAGGTCAAGCTCACCAGAAAAAAAACAGGATAGAATGTAAGCAACTGAGAATGTCATAAAAGTAATTCAAGTCCCTCGTTTGCTTTAGGGACTAATGTTTCATGAAGTAGGTACTGTAAAGATATTCCAACGATAGGGCCGTTTGAAGAGTATCATTTCACCATCATTTAAACTTATTAGATGTAGGGTCCACATCCACGACTTGCGGTAGGCGTCCGCTGAACTTCACAGCGGGCATATATCCCACGTAAAAGAAGGGGAATGCTTTGTTTTATTTTAGTATAAAAACGCACCTCACAAAATTTCTCCTCCGATTTTGTTCTTTAACACTCGATTGCACTATCTTGTACAAACACATTGGGCAGCAGAAGTACTATGCGTCATCTAAAGACTGATTTGAGCTCTCTGCGTAAATTTATTGAAACACTTCAAGCTGCAAATCGGTGCAGATCACTATGGCTACGTTATACACGTTTTCAAACGATCATTCGCAGGATGGCATCTGTTTGGTTGTGGAATACGCGTAATATCATCTGCTAGTTTGGCGGCACCTGTCGGAGCATATATCAACCACTTCGAGATCTTCGTCTCTATTGCTAGACAGCGTGCGTACTGCCGGGGACACCGGGAAACAAGATTGCGCGACTTAGCCCTAACCTGTCGTAACCTCCGAGATTGAGCGTGACCTGTCGGGGCATGGCCTGTCTTGGAGGTCACGACCTGTCAAAGCTCAAATGTTCGAGTGCACTCATCCGAGCTCTGGCCGCTTAGTGATGTTTGCGCGTATCATTCGTTGTAGAAACAAGGCAAGGATAAAAAGGAGGCTATGATATTCTTTTCCGCGTGTTCTTTCCTGCTACTAGGCGTATCGCTAAACTTGTAGTGCGAATTGTTTGATGACATTCAAGCCTAAATGCTGACAAATATAAAAAAAAACATTTCAGGGTTCCTTTAGACGAAACTAGCAATTATGTAGTGCTTTGCAACTGTATTTTGTTCGGTCTCGTTTTTAACGAATTGGAAGTCATGAAGTGATGAATCGAAGACAAGTATTTTAGAGCGGCATCGCTCCAGTTCTTCAAACAAGTATTTTTGCTGATGCGTGTAATGAATATCTTCCGGCTCCCCCACGAAAGTTCGAATAGTTCATGTTTCGAACACTTTTGTAATTGTACTGGCTGTTCAAATCTATTCACACGAAAGAATTACTATTCGAACTATTTGAACAACGCAAAGACAAATGTAGTTAACGTCCGTTCGACAATGGTCTCCTTCATATTTTTATATGCTTCTCCGCACAACGAACAAACACCGCGGCAAAGCTGTTTTTCAGACTACTATGGTGGCAGACGTATTGACCCAAGGAAACATGAGTTCTAACATGAAGATGACAGATGTGGCAGAGGTTTTTGGTCTCAAAACTTGGGCAAGAATTCCGCAACATCAAACGTCGAAGATTTTTAATCACCGAAATTTCAGGTAATCTTAGACTAACGTCAACAAGGCAGATTTGGAACTCCTGACTTAAAGAGAGCACACCTTTGTATGCCACATCCCTTCATCTTTCACAGAAGGTGAAAGAGGATGGGAGCCCGAAGAAATAATTTTATTTCTTGTTTTTCGCGTGTTAACTGTTATAGCAAGAACTTTTGTTGCACCAAATTGGGCACATAAATACATAAATACAATAAATACACAAATAAAAATTTTAAGAACAACTACTATGAAACGCCACTCTGCCAGCACTTGATAAACTAAGTCAAAACAAACTTTCATCTTCCTACGTCATGAGAGCATGCTTAGAAATCCTCGCTGGCTTTTCTGCAATTTTTCTTCTAACTATTCAAAGCCATTTAGAAATATTCGAAAAGCATTCGATCTGCATTCGAACATTACTATTGGAAGTCACTTCGCCCCCAAAGTTTTGTTATTCGCAGAGTTCTATTTAGTTTGCATTACGTTTGTACACTGAGGGTAAAAAATTAACAAACTGAGCATTACTGTTCCTCACCGCAGAGCACACTGTGCCCTCGCAAGATGAATCATCAAATACAGGAGCACGACATAGATCTTAAAAGATGTAGTGGTAGATGTGCCCCTCCCCCCTTTTCCGGAACCTTCAGTTACTAGAACTAAACCTGCGCTGTATCCCAGAAATATATGGGAGTCATGCAGCAAGTCGGAATCGCCGTTGTAAGGAGCACCAAACAGAAACCTTGGGGCAGCTTGACGCAAAGCACGCACCTTCAGAGTCGTCAACGTCCAGGTACAGTCGGCATTGGGGTACACAGCACTTCTTGTACCACGTGAGCAGATCATCCTTGGCACGCGTGATAAACTCCCGCAGGCACGCTTGCTTTCGCCGCTCATACTCGGCAAGAGTGGCCCGTAGCTGTGAAGGCGAGAGAACATTGACATAACCGAGGAGCAATTCACGGCACAATTTTAGCATTTTTGCGGGCACGCCGGCACAGAGGTGCTGCAAGCTTGCTTAACATGTGGCCAATTTATTCATTATAGGCAACCAGTAACGCTTGACCGTTTACTGCCTAGTATGCCTAGTGGACACGGGATCGGAGTGGACACGGGATCGGTGCTTCTGTACAAGCACTGAATCGCTTCCCTTTCGCAATGCAGGTTCAGCTGGCATTCCTCGTGCCCTTCTTATCAAGTGCATCCTTAGGCGTGATATGCGCTCCTTCATTACCCTCGACGCTGGAACATCTAGGCGTCGGCGCGTCTGACGTGGTGATCTTTTCGCCTCGTGATTTCGCGCCCATGCCTACCCTGCCTATTCTTGATGAACTCGTCTTCAAGCAACCCCCCGGATCGACAGCAGCATCAACTTCAACCAAGTGTTTAAGAAGCCAGCGCAGCCCAAACCAATTCAGTGGACACGGGATCGGTGCTTCTGTACAAGCACTGAATCGCTTCCCTTTCGCAATGCAGGTGTGTGCAAACGTTTCTTTATATGCAAAGAAAAATAACAACCTCTGCTTAATACTGGTCCCGTGTCCACGGGTGTTGTGTGAAGTGTTTTGTGAATGTTTTTTCATACCTTTTTTGCTGCTACGCGCTGGCGATGTTGAGAGCAACCCCGGGCCCCCTACCAAGCGTTCGGACACGCTCGGTGACATAGCATCCTTACCCGCAGATCCCGCGGAACAGATGAGGGTCATTTTCCAAATGCTCAAAGATGTTCACACCCGCTCACTGGAAAGTTCGAAGGTACAGACCGAATTAGCAGCTGATGTTAAAGCAATTAAATCTGGACAGAAATCCATCGAAACCAAGATCACTGCTATTCAGAACCGGCTTGAAGTACTGGAGGAAAATTATAAAAAACTAGAAGAACTTACCCAGGAAGTTAGTAGCATCCATACTCAGACAGATCAGCTTTCCGCTCAGGTATGCTCATTGCAAACACGCGTGC
Source organism: Rhipicephalus microplus (assembly GCF_043290135.1). Taxonomy (NCBI): domain Eukaryota; kingdom Metazoa; phylum Arthropoda; class Arachnida; order Ixodida; family Ixodidae; genus Rhipicephalus; species Rhipicephalus microplus. Next base: position 112,507,549 of record NC_134707.1, on the reverse strand, counting down.
AGGATCACGATGACAGACTGCGACGCAACAACCTCATTTTCTACGGCATCCCAGATTCTGAAGAAACCTGGGCAATGACAGAGGAAAAAGTTATTTCCACTCTCAATTGCCACCTTTCTTCTCCCCTTTCCTCTGATGCCATTGAACGCGCGCATCGCTTGGGTACCTTCAGCCAGGGCATATGTCGCCCAATCATAGTTAAATGCCTATCCTATAAAACAAAAGATGCGTTACTTGCGACACATATACACCTAAAGAAACATAACATCACTGTAGCAGAGGATTTTTCACCCGCTACACGTGCAGCTCGGAAAAAACTACTTGATTTTGCGAAGAGTCAACCAGGCCCCGTCAAGCATAAACTCAGCTACAACAAGCTGCTTCTGAACCAAAAATGCTACATGTACGACCCAAACAGTGATGCAATCATCAACATTCCAAATCGTAGTACACGAACCATTACCCCGCCTGCAACTTCCAAACCCTAGGAAAGCGCGAGGGGCAGTGGTCATGTGACTGTAGCTTCCATATCGGTCCTGTTTACTAATATCAGAAGTGTTCTTAACAAGTATAACTCTCTATCATCAGCGATCGACACATGCTCCGCTAAAATTATCGCGTTAACTGAAACTTGGCTCTGCGGGCAAGTGTGCGACTCCGAGATATTTTTAAACGCTCATCGCTTCTCACTTTTTCGTCGCGACCGTGGCACACAGAGAGGCGGTGGCGTACTTCTGGCTATTTCCAGCGATATCCCATCATCATCTGTACACGTTCATACTAATCTAGAAATGATATGGGCTGTGGTAACGCTTAGTCACCAGAATGTAGTCATCGGGGTATGCTACCGCCCACCCTCACCCTCGCCTACATTCAGTAGCGAACTTCAAGATGCCATAAACGTTGTTAGTACGCGTTTCCCTACATCGCCGTTGCTCTTGCTGGGTGATTTCAATTTTCCCAACATAACCTGGAATTCCCATTCCCCTTTAATATTTCCGCTTTCGTCCCAAGCTCGCGAATTTTTAGACGTTTGCTCGGTATTTTCCTTACAGCAAATGTGTACACAAGCAACCAGAATAGTAGCTCACGCTGCAAACACATTAGACTTAATTCTAACAAACAGTTCCGATATAATATCGCCCATAACGTACCTTCCTGGTCTTAGCGATCATTTGCTTCTACATTTTTTCATTAACTTAGCCCACCCGAAAACAAAGAAAAAGAAGAAAATCATTCGTGACTATAACAGAGGTGACTTTGAGGCAATCAACAATGACCTTTCTACCTTCACTGATCTTTTTCTTGACGGTTTTGACGATCGCAGTGAACAAACTAATTGGAATATGTTTTCAGATAAAATAATTCAACTCACTGAACAGTACATCCCACACCGCAGTGTAACCAACAACTCAAATGCACCCTGGTACAACAGCCATATCCGGCGTTTGTCAAACAGGAAAAAGCGTTTCTTTCGCGCCGCAAAACTTTCGCCTTCTAATGAACGTTGGGCTTTATATGCAACAGCGTCTACGTTGTACATTCAAGCCCTTCGAGATGCAAAAAAACATTTTCATTCCCATGTACTACCTTCCATGTTAACCACAAATGTTAAGAAATTCTGGCGAACTTTTAATCCCTCAACCGATGACGCTATCACACTGACCAATTCCTCTGGCGACCCCATTTCATCTGATATTTGTGCCTCAGTTTTTAACCGTACATTTGCTGAGAACTTTTCTGCCCATTCTGCTGTTAATAGCCCCACAACAAACAGCCATACCTTTGAAAGTATGCCACCTATACTAATCAGTACACTTGGTGTTCTTGAGCTCATTGGTGGACTTAGCCTTCATTCAGCTCCCGGCTGTGATAATATTAGTAACAAGTTCTTGAAAAACACTTCGGCCTACGCTGCGTTAATCTTAACTAAACTTTTTCAACAGTCTCTTGATCAGTCCATTCTTCCAAATGAGTGGAAAATTGGGAAGGTCATTCCAATTCACAAGTCTGGAAGCAAGACATCTCCACTTAACTATCGCCCCATTTCCTTAACCAGCACATGTTGTAAAATGTTTGAGCATATTATTTTCACTAACCTTGTCGGTTTTCTAGAATCCAACTCTTTTTTCTGTTCAGCACAACACGGTTTTAGAAAACATTACTCATGTGAAACTCAGCTAATAACCTTTACTCATGCGCTACATCAAGTACTAGATCGATCATCGATCATTGACTGCATATTTTTAGATTTTTCTAAGGCATTCGACAAGGTTTGTCATAAATTGCTACTGCTTAAAATAAACACGCTTAATATTGGTATTAATTTACTGAAATGGATTGAGTGCTTCCTTTTAAACCGCTCACAATTTGTTTCTTTTAATGGCTTTAACTCAGAGTTTACAGATGTCTATTCGGGAGTTCCTCAAGGTTCAGTCCTTGGGCCTTTATTATTCCTAATTTATATTAATGATCTTCCTTCCGTTGTTAACTCTAATATTCTCCTATTCGCGGATGACTGTGTTGTTTTTAGAGAGATAACGAACTCTAATGATGTTGCCTCACTTCAGTCTGATCTTGGCGCAATCGCAGACTGGTGCAGTGAATGGCTAATGCAACTAAATATTAATAAATGTAAAGTCATGCGTGTTTCCAGAAAATCTTCCCGTCCACCACCATACCACATTGATAACATTCATTTAGAATCAGTAACTTCATATAAATACCTCGGTGTTTACATTACTGCAAACCTAAACTGGTCTGCTCATATCGAGCACTTAATTAACAAAGCTAACCGCATGTTAGGCTATCTTCGTCGAAATTTTTGTCACGTTCCTTCCTCCTTGAAACTCCTGCTCTATAAAACACTAATCCGATCGAAATTAGAGTATGCTACATCGGTGTGGGATCCCACCCATATCAATTTAATTACTGCTCTAGAGATGGTTCAGAACAACTCTGTACGTTTCATTCGCGCTAATTACAGTCGCACCGCCAGCATAACTTCTATGAAATCAGACCTTTCCCTCCCATCATTATCACTGCGCAGAAAAGTGTCACGCATTGCCTTGTTTCATAAAATGTATCATCATCCTGATCTGCGCGATCGACTCATCCCTCAACCATCTTATGTATCCCATCGCACTGATCATCGTCACAAAGTTGGATTCGCTTCATGTAATACTGAGTACTTTTATCAATCATTTCTACCACGAACCTCTCGCGATTGGAATGGCCTTCCCGCTGACATTGTAAACATTAATAACTGTAAACATTTTCGCAATTCTGTAGCTAATATTGTATACTCAGGCTCTTTCTAACTTATAGTGCGTCTCTATTGTACTTGCATATTTTGTTCCTTTTATTTTGTTACCTTTTTGTGCTTTTACCACTCCCCCTCTGTAATGCCTCTGGCCCTGAGGGGTATAATAAAATGAAATGAAATGAAATGATAACTTTGCCACAAATCAAACAAAAATCACAGCATATCCACGGAGTGAATGATTATGAATGGGTCGAAGCGCTGGAGGGTTTCATCGCCAAACTGTGAACCGTCCGCGAATATCGCCCTCTACATAATCAAAGAAGTGACAAACAAGAAATTTTATTATTTGTAAGTAGTAGCTATACGTCGCTTCCGTTCCCCCTCCATTATAACGGCTTTATGGTCGGTGAAATGATGGATCGGTGATGCGGCGTGGTGGGATGTTTGCGACGACGAAGTAGTGGGCAGTTTTCAAACGTGGAACTATAAGCGGTCTCGTGAAAACAAGGGATGGACACAGTGGGAAAATCTATGCATGGTTTAAAAACGCGCACCTGAATACAACGCACGACCATCTTGCATTTCATATTGGCTGCTTCTCAACAGTATCGGCTTTACGTTCGCTGATGTTGTGGATCGGTGATGTGGTGTACTGGGACGTTTGTAAGGTGGATACATACATACATACATACGTACATACATACATACATACATACATACATACATACATACATACATACATACATACATACATACATACATACATACATACATACATACATACATACATACATACATACATACATACATACATACATACATACATACGGAGATAGGACAGACCCACATTCTTAGGAGCTTCACCCCTAAAATAAATCCAGCAAGCAATTACCGAAATGGGTGACGCCTCTGATGCCGGCTGCCAACTACTCATGGCAAATATAGCTTTAAGCTTGAAAAATAAGGCGCTGTCTCGTCTAGGACATTTCATGCTAGAACCAATTGTTTTGTGGCTGAAGGCGAAGGGCTCGAAGCGCGCTCAGCACATCCCACGTCTTCGTTCTTTCTCGCCGAGAGGACGTAAGGTCTATCTTCAATAATTTCGTTTATTTAGTGTGTACGCAAGCAAGAGGCACCACAAGACACGTACGTTATTATGAGGCTCGTTTTTTGCTGCAAGGTTCTTACTGATGTGGTATATGAATAATTCGTGACATAAATGAAAGTATGCATTAGAGTTGAATTTTTCATAATTTACCGGCAGAACCACCGAAATGTTGCCACTTAAACCTGGAAGATGAAAACAATTTAAATTTTGTTCTGCCTTTTATATATTTAGGCATTAAGTGCTCATAAAACACTTGTTGCCACGTTTATAACCGAGATATTAGATACAGTGCAGAATCAGAATAATAATAAAAGTTTAGTAATATCACAGGTGAGTAACATGGATAATGAGGTCCCACAGTTGCATACTTTACCGAGACCTCCTCTACAAGCATTTGTCCCAGTTGCATGTGTTTTATTAAGGGTTCAACTGTGCCGAAAAAAAATGTGCGCAGAAAAAACAAGAAAACAAAAGCACAGCTCACTAAATGCCGTGTTGACAACAGTAGGAAAAGGTATCTTAATCCGATTCACTAAGCAGTTGTCTGGCAACTGCGTTTGTGTATTTTTTATAGTGTTGCCACCTAAAAAATTCATTATAATATTAGCAATAACTGCTGGGGTTCAACGTTTGAAAACCACGATGTGATTATAAGAGACGCCGTAATGAAGTGCCTTGAAAATTTGGACCACCTGTGGGTCTTCAACGTGCACCTAGATCTAAGCACATGTGCCCAAAAACATGAGTCGAAGTGATAACACTGAAATTTAACACATGTTCATCGAATAAAAAAAACAAAGGAAGATGTTTGAAGCAAGTGAAACAATAAATATTTGTTGTACATCCCAAAACCCAGATACGATTACAGCAGGGACTGTTGCCATGGGCTCCAAAAATTTTTACCCAAAGAAATATTTTAGCGCTGGTCAAAATTCAAGCACACAGACCTCTAAATTTTTGGCTCAGCTGCCCAGCTTCATAACCAAAAGACCACCATCATATGCGTGCGCGTGGTTCCCCTTGAGGATGCGGGGAATATTTCAGTGACCCTACCCTCTTTGCTAAGTCACAAGCAGCCCCATCCTTAATGAGAAAATATTGATAAGATTGTATATAACTTCTCTTAAGGTAACAACATTTGAACTGAATAATGTCACATTGTAATCAAAAAGTGGACCAATTTTTCTCTCCTAATGTGCCGACACCTAAACTGCGATATTGGTTGAAAATTGTTTCCGGCCCAAAGTTTTAGATTTCTTCTACAAATGTGCGCTTTTATGTTTTTCGCTGAAGTGAAATAATTTTCTGGGCGTAAAACCTGCCCATTGGGTAAATTTTATCAAGATAGCGAATGACGGCCACGTCATCGTATTTTTAATTGGACACACACCTAAAGCAGCCACACCCTACATCGTTCGTAGGCACTGATAAATATGTCTAGTGCTGAAGATAGCCTTTAGGATACTACATTTTCTATCAATGCTAACAACTATATAATCACAATTTCAAATAATTATATGCTTAATTTTATCCTTCCTACTCCCACGAGAAAAACTCTATCGGAAATCTGCGAGGCAGCTCTCAAGAAGTCAAGCAAGCAGCTTACTGCAGCCAGAGTCGACGGTGTTGGGTCGGTACTGGAGCTGCGGATTCGATGTTGCTCCTCGGGTGGAATGTCCAGTCGGTCAAAAAATAAGGCAAGCTGCTCCTGCAGGCCGGCCAGCTCCCGACGACGGGTCACCTCAAGCTGTTGGAGCTGACCATGCAAGCACACCACAGTTCACTCGCAAGACCACCAGAAAGAGGGCAAAACACAAGACAGGCCCATTTAGAACGCCATACATGCAGTTCACAAGGGTAGCCACCTTCACCCTACAGATTATGAAATGTAATTTAGAGGTTCCTTTAAGCCAAGCCAGTAGGTGCAGTAAAAATTAATCAATTCAAACTCACAGGTAAATTCAAACTGACGCCTTGGTCCTGGCCCTGTGTATTTATATAAGGGAGGTTCTCGATATTTCCTCGGCATTGTATCGACGACGGCCAATTCAAACTGGGATTTCCCGGCTTTTGTCACTCCTCGAACACGTTCAACCTACCTGATCACAATTCGCTACACAAGTTAACTCGGCTTACCAGATTCACAACAAAGAAACAGCCGCATTTTTCAGCAGAATACGAGAATACGGATGCTGATATGAAGGACTCGGTCATTCAGCAAGCGATGCGCATGGACGCATGACAGAAGGAAAACAAGAATGTGCAAATTGCTGATTATTCCGATAGTGCTATATCTGTCATGTGAATAAATGTGTTTAGCTGCATGAGGGCCCTCACATTTCCCTTTTATTGAAATACTTTTATTGAAATGCAATAACTAAGCAGAAACAATATCTCTTATACGAGATACACGTAAGGCGATTTCGGCACGATCGTATAACTTGTACAGCATTATCGTGGTTTTACCATAAGAACTACCTTCTAAATGAATAATGTATTGACTGTGGTAAAGACTGAGCAAGTTGATGATGCCTCTTAAAAGTTCCCACGGAGCTAAACAAGGAAGAAATGTCGAAAAGGGCCAAATAACTCTTTGAGCACACATTTTTTTCAGTACCGGCAGTTTTTCCTTCCCATTTCTTGCCCCACTGAAACAAGTGAGAAATAAAAGACATAAGACTGACAAAAGGAATGCGAAACAAGAGTAATGGTCTGGGTGGCTCGCTCGCTCTGTGTTGTCCACAACTGATGAAGCCAACAGAAGGTTCTTCCATAACACGGAAGGAATTAATGTGGGCGATACACCATTGTTATTGCAAGTCGTATCCTAACCCATAATTTCCGAGTTATGTGTTCGATGATCTGCCATTTCAGCTATGACTGAGGGCGTTCCATCGTAGCTAAAAGGGGGGGGGGGAGAGCTGCGTAAATACTGCCAATTGAAAGCAGGTGCAAACGTGTTTTGTTGACCCATGTTAAATAACGTCGACACTGTACTACTTGCGACAAAGGGCAGAGTTTAATGAATCTTGCATGGCCGGGGCCGCATTATGAACTGGTGTAGTGAGTGAGGCTGGAAACAGACAGTGAGAATAAGATTCTTCGAATTAGGATTGACACTAATGTAAAAATCTAGAATGCGAATCCGATTTGTTTTCAATAGAAACATGTACCACAAGCGAAATCTCTGAAGTTAAAACTGCGTTGTCGACCTAGAGATAAAGAGTGACACGGGGAGGGGCGGGGGCGTGATGTCCTTCCTGGGGCTGCATAACACTGCTGCGCGGGCCACATGCGACCCACAGGTTGCCGACTTTTAGCTTGCATCATCATCAGCCTATCCATGGTTTACTACTGGACAGATGCCCTTCACGATAATCTCAAATTTACCCTGTACTATGCAAGTACATTCCCTCTTATTCCGGTACTTTTATTAATTTTGTCGCTCTATGACCATCCACTGCTTCTAACCAGGCCAATTTTTCACTCTTAAAGACAACAGGAATATCGGTCACCCCCTCTTGCCCACTCTATTGTCTTTCTATGTCTTCTTCGTATGTCTGTCATCTTTTCGTGCTTATTCACTCCTCGTGGTTCTCAAGTTAGTCTGCAAGCTTCGGCCTCCCGAGGAAGCCTTTAAAAAATAGCAAGTCATTGTCACAAACTTCGCTGCGTAAGCCAACCTACATTATAGTTGCACGTTAAAAAATCAATTCAAATGATCAAAATAAATATTCTGGCCACACAGCAAGCTAAGGAGCTCAGTTATGCCGACCTAAGTAGAAGGTCACCGTAAATAAGGGTAAAACAAGTAACACGCCAGACGATGACTGGAAGGCAAAAACAACTCACACTTACTTCATAAGCACAAAAAATAACGCAAAGAACAAGTGATTTACGTTCCTTTCTCTTGTCCTCGTAAAGTGCAAGCCCTTCTTGCATGATGATAAAGAGAGACAAACTGTAGATGGTATACGGGCACCAGCGAACCTGACAAAAACAGGTGTTAACGGAACACTGGGAGAGTTTCGACACCTTTTCTCCACACAGCTTCTCAAGCCTACCATGTGCTCGTGTATTTAAGGGCATAACAAGGGGCTTGCAATACATGAATACGGTTTATCCAGAAACTAGCGCGATATTTTGAAGGACCACTGACAGCAAATTTCGAAGGTGAGATAATGGGCAGTATGTATTTACGTGGAGACAAACACGACACCTATGAGATATCAATGGCAGACATAGCCTTGAACATCCTTAGAATCAGTTTTAAAGTGGACGCTGGGCAACTGATCGTAATGCGGAGCCCCTGACGACGCCATCTTCAAAGCAGGGACAATGCAAACACTGACGTCACGAGTTTTCGTTGGCTGGTAGCTCGCACGTGCACTGCTCTGGTGGTATGCCTTTCATTTCCCGTTCCGTGCCAGCAATATCGCGTGAATTGCTGTGCTGTGATGTGGCCAGTTTTGTTTGCCGTGCCGCCGGAACTGTTCCTGCCTTGCTCGGTTCTCTTTGAAAGCGAAACTCAGAGTAGGCGCGCTAATGACATCTGTAAATGAATTTCCCCCAGGCACTCCCGTAAACGAGGCTTTCAGTGGCTCATATTCACAAGCTACCTATTGCTATAAAAATGATGATGTGTAATATTTTTATGTAAGTGCTCATTCAATCAGGGGACGTTTCACGAAAAGGTACAATTGATGCGGTATGGTTTTCTATGAAATATTAGAGACGTACAACTTTTTACATTGAAACTCACCATTAAACTCAAAGCGCATCTCTTTTACAAAGATCCACGGGCCTAAATAATATGGATATTATAGCAACATCCCAGTGCTTCAGAGGCAATCGTCTTAGCCCATTCAAGAGAATTAGCTCCCCAAGAGGAAAGCGTTATTGCCAATGGAAAATAGTACAGGAATGTACGTTGATGATGCAAAGTATACTAAAATTAAAATTTCAACTCACTTCATCGAGGTAAGCCTTCAATTCATCGATGTTGTTTTTGACAATATAAAATCCTTATCATCATTCATAACCTTCAGATGGGCTTGCGGCTTAGAGCCAAGCAGGTTCAGCTCTGCAATTGTTTCTTTTCGCAGCAAAGACACTTGGCAGGCACGATCAACCTGGAACAAACGGTGTCCAGCAATGGCTTGCAGTTCTCAGCAGCTGGAAAATTTAGCAACAGAATGAAAATGCCTGTCCACTCAATATTTTTTGTCTGATTTTTTATACGTTATGCGGACATATTCAAAGTGTATTTAACCAAAAAAACTTTTGGAAGAGCACCCAGTGCACAAAAAAATCATGCGTAAGTATACTTCGAAGATTCTAGGGCTACCTATCGCAATTCTCCCATTTCATGGTTCGATTCATTTAGGAACTACGAACTATCAAACCATTTCCGCTTCTTTTAACTCATCACTACATATCTGCCTTACCTTTCTTGCAAATTTTCATGTGCAGTGTCTCTTCTCCTCTTCGCTTTCTTTCCAATCTTTCTTCCCCATTCCCCCTTCCCCTAGTGCAGGGTAGCAAACCGGATGCTCCATTTTCTGGTTAACCTCCCTGCCTTTCCCTCATTTTATTCTCTCTCTCTCTTCATGTGCCCCGGTTCATTTTCTATTTCGCTCAAGAACTAAGGTATTGCAAACTTTTTGTGAAAGATCATCTTCTCTCAAGCACTGTAAGTTAAAATGAGAACTTTTCCCAGAAAATATACTATTTGAAAACATGGACGCTCCCTCAGGCGGCTAGGGGGTCAGTGTAACAAGAAAGTGAAATCTGTCTTCACAGAGGCAGTACAGCGTTTATTGTGCAGTTTTTCGCCTCAAGAGCACACGAATGAACGCTACCGCAGGAAAATAATTTCACGCAAGAACGGCAAGCGGCTCAAAACTTTCAGCCCGAAACTCAAGCAGGAACGCACGAATGCACGAGACGAACGCACGAGTGTCTGAGCAGCGTGCGCCTTACGTAAAGCGGCCACCGCAGTGAGCGAAGTGACTGCTGTGCACTCGTTAAGGGCCGTTCCACGCGCTTCCCGCACAGCCGCAAAGGATGTGCCGGGACCGCTACCGCAACCAAGCGGAGGGTAAAAGAGCGTCGCCGATTCGCTCATTTTACCCTCCCCCCCTCTTTGGGTGTGGCTAGTGTCCCTGCACGTGCGTTGCGGCTGGTCGGGGAGCGAATGTAACAACCCTAGCTGCTGTAACTTCAAAGCAAACTTGCAGTGAAAGCAGAAGACGTAGAAAGCGCCCCAAGAGCAACTTAAACACGCGCGCTTTTGCGACTATGCCCCGATGAGGTACGCGCGCACCCGAATGCGCAGAGCGAAGACCTTTATTGCGCGTCCCGCACACGCACTTTGCGCCATCTCGCTTCTGATGGTGGAAACTAGCTGAAGTCGGAGGTATGGAAACTGAACAGTGTAGGGTGTAGATAAACAGCTTCTTCTTAACAATATCGTCAATGTTCGCTCCGTGGCTAGTGGTTTCGCGCCGGCCACCCAGGAGTGAGAGATTGCAAGTTTGACGTACGGTAACTGTACTTTTTCTTTGGAATCTGTTCACATTTTAACCGTAGAGCAAACATGTCAGTGAAGCCGTGGTGGCAATAGGATAAAAACAATTTCGTGTTAAAAAAAACAGAATAGCAAAACCTTTGAACTTATTAAAGTGTTTTGCCAGCGAGCCCTATGCCAGTCAAAACAAGGCTTTAAAATCGTACGCGTTCGTTTGCCTACTTATAACCTGCTGAATAGTGGCCTATGCCTAGTGTGCTGCCTTTCATGCCTTTCCTTGTTACCATCTTGCAGTGTGCGTAAATATACAGTTATTTATTCTGCGTAAATATACAGTTATTTATTCTGTTGCGACAGAACATCGTCGTGGTCACTTGTCTTGAACAAAAACGCCTTCTTAAATTTCACTTTAGTCTACCCTATGCAAGGTAGGCTATCGCAAATATAGCACAAAGTTTTTCAAGCAATCTTTTCGATGCCGCTGTGATAGCAGACAATAACCTTCTCCCGCTCAAGACCTTGAATCCAAAGCTTCATCTCCTGAAGGTTCTTTTCTGACGGAACGGAGACACTGCACGTGCTCAAGCAATGTGCGCCCAGCTTCGCACACAACTCAGCCTCTTTTTTCTTGAGTTTCTTCTGTGCACGCTCTCGATCTCTTTTCTTCTCTTTCAGGTGCTCCAGGTCTTTCCTGACGGTGTTTTCTTGTTCGAGTATTGAGAGGGACGCCGTGAACTGAAATGAAATAGCAGCATCAGTTACACTGCTTTCTCCGACAACGCTACCGGGAAAGCTATATCACGTGCTCACGTGCAACCAGACTAGAACTGCATGGTGTACTCTCAAGGGCTGTACATGCGAAACCACGTGTCTGGTGCAGTCTGTAGCGGCTGGCACCAATTCCTCCTAAGCTGGGATTGAGAAAAGGGGGATACAACAGCCACCAGCATGATTCCGACGTGGTTACTCATAGTATTATTCCTGTGTCAGCCCATGTATCCGATGGCGAAATCGCTTTTTTTCAACCACAAACCTTAAGTACTCATAAATATGCACCAAAAACTTCATCATGTCTCCAAAATGCGTGTTTAGGTCATTGAACGCGAGGCAATAGTCTAAATGAAGTGAACTAGTGCAAGTTGTGGGCTTGTTTTCTTTGTTGGTAATCAATATTACCGTTACTTAATATAGCTGGCAGCCCATCTGAAAAATAACAGTGTGGAGGGAAGCTTGGCATCTCAAGAGGTGCATTATTGGAAATAACTGTCCAATGAGAAATTTGATGTTTTATTTAGCACTGCATCAGCATAAAATTTTATATTTTTGCAAAAAAAGCAAACACTATTTTGTTCAAGTAATTATAGGTCAGAAAAGTGCTGATAATGTTCCTTCGAAATTAATTTTAATAGACACTTTTAGCTGGGCGTAGGTAACGAGCCTACGAACGCGGCACGATGCGTAGCGTACGCTGCATGTGAAGCGCTCAACGACACTTTCAGCTCACCGCCTTGACCGTACCGAGATACGTTTGGTTCAAGTAGACGTATGTTGTTAGAAATAAAACAGGGTTGTCCGCAAATCCTGGCGTCCTCCTCGCAATCTTTCTTTTCCATCTTTCTTGCGATGCCGGACCAGCAATGTCAAATACGCAGCCCGGCCGTGGTCGAGCGAAGGGATACACAATGCTCAGGAGGGGGTGAGGGAGGGCAAGAGCGAGGAAGAGTGCAATGTCTCATGACATCCCTGCGCCACTGCTTCGGCAGGCGCAGCATATATGCACAATTTTCGACTCAGTGGTTACACCTGGTGGGACACTTTCTCAACTGTCCATGATTCCTGACCACGTTATTTAACTGTCACATCCTGTTCTATCTTGATTGATTTGTGGGGTTTAACGTCCCAAAACCACCATATAATTATGAGAGACGCCGTAGTGGAGGGCTCCGGAAATTTTGACCACCTGGGGTTCTTTAACGTGCGCCCAAATCTGAGCACACGGGCTTACAACATTTCTGCCTCCATCGGAAATGCAGCCGCCGCAGCCGGTATATTCTGTTCTACCCTAAATAACTTGAACAAATATATTTCCTCTTGTTCAATCTCGTTGCAAGTCGGTACAAGACAAAAGCAAAAGAACAGACGGAAAGAGACTAGACAAAAACAAAAGAAGAGATGGAAACACAGAATGCTGTGTGTTCATCTGTCCTGTCCTAGAACAGTTAAAAAAATCGCTGAATATAAACTCGGTAGCCCAACAAGAAGCCTCACTGTAGTCAAGAATGCAATACAACTTCCTAAGAAGATAAGCATGAGGAAGCTATGCACCACTTTATTTGACAGCTGTTGGGTATGCTAACATGTGAATGAAGGGTAATACATTTCTTCACACTTAACACTGCCTCATGTTAGCGACATTCGTGCCAGAATCGCCCTGTCTACATCTCTTGCTGGCGCATTGTTCGCTGTGACGTTGGTTAGCTATTACTATTTTATATAAACATTCATTTTATTTTTTTCGTCATAGCAAGCCTCTCCGTGCACAGAATACATATCCCCAGTCATCACCATACTTGTCACGCAGTGAACACCTTAATTAACTCTGTGCTTCCACGTGCCATTTGATCATAAAGCTTAATTGAAGCAGACACTCTCCAGTTCGAAGTACGAAAGCTAATACAATGTTACAATTCATTTGCGAACATTAAGGAGCGGATACGCCCACATTTAACGATCATACATGCGTTTTGCAAAAAAAAAATCATCGGTGACCTCGTGCGATTATCTTACCTCAGGGAGCGGTATCGAAAGCTCTCTGCAAAGCTGGTGCAGGTGATCCTTCAACTGCGCAATTTTCTTTAAAAGCGTTTCTTTCATTTCCACCTCACTATCAATCATCTGGTTGAGCAGCGTTTCGATGTGGCTCTTGGTGCGCTCAAAGCGGCTCCGTGTGGGCTCATACTCGAAGCCCAAATCGGCCCACACACTCATCAGTAGCTGTAGTTTTCGTGTGACCATTGTGCAGATTTCTTCAGCCTTTTCGCATCTGGGTTCAGAAAGAAACAATCATGCAAACTTCGCTGTGGGGTCGCTTTTTTTTTATGCACCGACACTCGTACACACTGCCGTTCTCTAGAGGCTTCTTCCGTAACATTGTCTCACGCTTCTTTTGCGCGCATGCAAAAACTTGCAACTTTGCAGAGCCCTATTTTTCATAACCTTATATGGCAAAAAGTTACAAATAATGCACAACTTAATGCTACAATCGTCCAAACTAAACAAAAAATGAAAACAGCTTCACTCTGTCTACATTGAAGCCTGCCGTAAGTTTTTTTTTATGTGCCACGTATTTTCTTTCTAAGTACCTTACAGGCCCCAGGAGTGGGGGCATTGAGTAAGGGGGGCGATACTATAAATACATGTACATATACATATAGACTTGGCAAAAATACATGAGGAAAGATACAATTGCAATATAATTAACAGAAAGCATTTGAGATAAGTCTATACATGTATAGATGACACACGCATGCAAACAGTAAGCAAAAGTATGCGTTTATTGAGCACAAGAAGGGAGCGGTTACAAGTCACAGCTGCAACAATCTTAAAACGAGTTCATGTTTAACAAAATAAAAACTAATACCATTCGCGATGAAGGAAAAAATAACGATACAATTCATAGCGGCAATACAGCGGAGTGAATTCACTGTGCGAGAAAAAAAAAAGCGCGATAGGCGGGATAACTGCCAGTCAGAAATAGCTCATCTGACGTAGCATACGAGAGATTTGCTTTAATAATGATGTAGGGTGAAAAAGTTCCCAAACTTCATCCTTGCGCTGCGGAAATGCATCAACTCGGTGAAGTTTGTGAAGTGGATCGATAACATATGACGGAATCTTCCATGATTTGTCTCGGCAGCAATGTAATCAGGCAAACTATTCAGGAGAATAATAGCACGTGGCAGTGCCAACTTTTTGAACGCGTTTGTGAAGCCGTATATTCGGGAATAGCTGAGATAATTGTTTAATAGGTGTGAGGTGAGATGTGGTTTGTGTAGACCAGTAACGGTGATTCGGGAGGAGTGGGCGATTTTATGAAAGAATGAAATCAAGGCATTGTCACGATGGATGTTCAAGAGTGGAAGTGAAAGCTGTCGTTTTAGATACGATATATTGGAATGGGGATTGTAGTTATTGGCGTTGAAGCGGCTTGGCCTATTGAGATTTTTTCCAATGTGTCAATTAAGTATTTTTGGTGGGGAGACCAGATCGAACATGTAGATTCTAGTTGAGGGCGAACCAGGGTTAAGTATGATATTTTGCGAATACTTGAAGGTGCAGCTTTCAAATTACGTCTTAAGAAACCAAGTGACCTGGAGGCGTTGGCAGAGATTGCTTTAATGTGGTACAACCACGATAGAGTAGGTGTAAGTATAATGCCCAAGTACCGATATTGCGTTGCGATCGAGATAATGAACTGATTAATGCTGTATGAAAAGTCGGATCTGCTAGATTTACGTATGAAGCGATGATGTGTTCTAGAATTTTACACCAAATGCATGTAAGCGAAATAGGACGGTAATTTTTACATGAGGTTTTATTTTCACTTTTGAATACTGGTATTACTTTTGCCAACTTCCATTCAGACGGTATTATGCTAGTTTCTAGAGACTGCTGGAATATATAGAGTAGAATTTTGCTTGAGACCATTACTGTATTTTTAGCACCTTAGAATTAATTGCATCTACACCGCACGACGAAGATAACTTGAGATTGTTTATGGCTCTAACTGTGCCGTCTAGCTCAATGTCTATTGGTTCCATGAATTGGTAGTCAAGCTCGGCTACGTAGGGTATGTTTGTACTGTTCGTTTTAGTGAAGACAAAAGTGAAAAAGGAATTAAGTGCTGTTGGGCATTGGCTAGCTGAAAGAGGGACGTTGTTGCAATAGTGTAATGAGATGTCCTGGCTTTCACTGGTGGGATCGATGACTTTCCAAAATTTAGCTGGGTTGTATTTCAGTAGTGTAGGTAGGTAAATAGAATAATACTTCGCCTTAGCCTTACTTAAAGCAGCGCAATATGCTTTATGCAGGTTTTATATTTGCGCCAACAAGAAAAACTGCCCGAGCACTTTGCTATATTGTTACGGGGCTCGCAAACACACGGAAGAGAGGAATGAGCGTATTTCCTATATTTACATGCCAAAGTGACGCTTCAGAGCTGCCAGTCTCTCGCGCGGCGAGTCCACTTCTTTTTCATCGAACTGTTGTCCACGACGGTAGAGCCATGCCCACTGCCTCGTAATATCACCCCCGGCGAACAAAGCGCCGTCACGGCGCCCCTAAGTCAATCAGGACTGGCAGTATAGTAGGGCTTTAGGCGCGACACATGAACAACATCAGTAGATGGTGTAGCAGAGGATGAGTGCGGTTGAACGGGAGTGATGAGGTAGTCGACGTCGGTGACCTTGCGGAGAACTTTGTAGGGTCCTGTGTATCGTGGGAGGAGCTTCTCGCACAAACCTTCACGTCGATACGGCGTCCAGAGTAGGACAAGAGAGTCATCAGGGTAGTCAACGTCGCGGTGCGAGTCATCGTAGCGGACTTTTTGTGCGGCCTGAGAAGCACTGAGCCGAGTGTGCGCGATTTGGCGAGCGACGCGGGCTCGAGAAGCAGCGTCCTGCGCATACACCGTTGGTTGGATAGTAGCAGAAGGAAGGAGTGTGTCGAATGGCAACGCAGGGTTGCAGCCGTACAAAAGAAAGAATGGAGAGTAGCCGGCGGTGTCATGTCTTGACGAATTATATGCAAATGTAACGTAGGGGAGCATTGCGTCCCAGTCACGGTGGTCAGCAGAGACGTACATAGACAACATGTCTGTAAGAGTTCGGTTGAGACGCTCCGTGAGACCGTTAGTCTGGGGATGGTAGGCAGTAGTAAGGTGATGTTCGGTAGAGCAGCTCCGGAGGATTTCGTCGATAACTTTTGCGAGGAAGCAGCGGCCCCGATCCGTCAAAAGCTGGCGCGGAGCTCCATGCCGCAGAATGACGTCATTTAGGAGAAAGTCTGCGACGTCTGTAGCGCAGCTAGTTGGCAATGCACGAGTTATCGCGTATCTGGTCGCATAGTCGGTTGCGACAGCGATCCACTTGTTGCCTGACACGGACGTCGGGAAAGGTCCGAGCAAGTCGAGGCCGATGCGGAAGAATGGTTCCGGGGGAATGTCGATAGGTTGGAGCAGGCCAGCCGGACGGAGAGCAGGACGTTTCCGACGCTGGCAGCGCTCGCAAGCAGCGACATAACGGCGCACAAATTTATACATGCCAGGCCAAAAGAACCGTTGCCGCACGCGGTGATAGGTGCGTGAAAAACCCAGGTGTCCCGCCGTCGGTGCGTCATGCAGATGTTGAAGAATAGTGGCACGCATGTGTTGGGGAATAACTAACAAATATTCCGGGCCATCAGACTTCATGTTGCGACGATACAGAATGTCGTTGCGAAGGACATATTGACGGAGAGAAGGGTCGGAATGTCCTGAAGATACTCGCTGAATGACCTTCTTGAGGGTTGCGTCCCGGCGCTGCTCTGTGCCGATGTCGTGCAAATCAGATATGGCGAGCACACAAGAATCGCCTTCATGGACAGCGAGGCTAGCAGGGTCCACCGGATAACGCGAGAGACAATCAGCATCTTGGTGCAACCTGCCCGACTTATAAATTACGTCGAAGTTATACTCCTGGAGACGTAGAGCCCAGCGACC
This sequence comes from Rhipicephalus microplus, assembly GCF_043290135.1. Classification (NCBI taxonomy): domain Eukaryota; kingdom Metazoa; phylum Arthropoda; class Arachnida; order Ixodida; family Ixodidae; genus Rhipicephalus; species Rhipicephalus microplus. Next base: position 112,489,890 of record NC_134707.1, on the reverse strand, counting down.
TAGGCGACCAGTTGGGTCCTTGAGCGACGACAGCCAACACAGAGCGTGGTGGTCCGTAATAACTGAAAACTCGCGGCCATACAAGTAGGGGCGAAATTTCGCTACAGCCCAGACCAACGCAAGACACTCGCGCTCTGTTATCGAATAGTTTCGCTCAGATGTGGAGAGAAGGCGGCTGGCATACGCAATAACACGCGTTTGGCCTCCCTGGTGTTGAGCGAGGACGGCGCCGATTCCGTGAGCACTGGCGTCTGTGCGTACTTCAGTCGTCGCAGACGGGTCAAAGTGAGCCAGTATTGGTGGTGAAATGAGCAGGTCGATCAGCGTGGAAAACGCAGCTGCTTGGTCTTGGCCCCACGAGAAGGGCACGTTCTTTTTGAGAAGATCAGTTAGTGGTCGTGCAATTGTAGCGAAATCGCGTATAAAGCGGCGGAAGTACGAGCATAAGCCCACAAAACTCCGAACATCTTTGGTTGAAGAAGGCAGAGGGAAATTCTTGACAGCGCTAATCTTGTCAGGGTCAGGTCGGACGCCAGCAGCACTTACAAGATGACCAAGGATCGTGATTTGTTGTCGGCCGAAATTGCACTTTTTCGAGTTCAGCTGGAGTCCTGCTCGACGAAAAACGGCTAAAATGGTCGACAAACGAGTTAAGTGAGTTTCAAATGTTGGGGAAAAAACAATCACATCGTCGAGGTAGCAAAGACAGATGGACCATTTATAACCACGAAGAAGAGAGTCCATCATGCGTTCGAACGTTGCCGGGGCGTTGCACAGCCCAAAAGGCATAACCTTGAACTGATAAAGGCCGTCCGGTGTGATGAAGGCAGTCTTTTCTCGGTCTAAGTCGTCGACAGAAATTTGCCAGTAGCCCGAACGCAGATCAATAGATGAGAAGTATCGCGCGCCATGAAGGCAATCAAGGGCGTCGTCGATTCGTGGCAGCGGATATACGTCTTTGCGGGTTATCTTGTTCAAGGCACGGTAGTCAACGCAAAATCTCCAGCTGCCATCCTTCTTTTTCACTAAAACAACAGGTGACGCCCATGGACTTGAAGAGGCCTCTATGACTCCTTTGGAGAGCATTTTCTCGACTTCTCGTTGTATGACCTGGCGTTCGGACTGGGAAACACGATACGGTCGCCGTCTAACAGGATTAGCATCGCCGGTATGTATTTGATGACGCACGAAGGACGTTTGCCCTAAAGGGCGGTCATCGAAGTCGAAAATATCTCGGTAGGTAGTCAGAACGTGGTGAAGTTGCGCCAACTGACAGGGCAGAAGATCAGGGGCGATCATCATCGTGATTTCGTCGCTAGGTGCGTTTGCTCGGCTGGCTGCAGTAGGGGACGAACAGTCTTCAGGGTCCAATGCCACGATGCTACATGCATCAAGTGGGGAAACGTGGGCTAACGAAATGCCTTGCGGGAGAACTTGGGTCGAACTACTGAAGTTAAGGAGCGGAAGCTGAACGTAGTTGTCCACAATAGTCACGATTGTATGCGGCACAGCAACACTTCGAGCCAAGAGCACATCCACCAATGGAGACACTATGTAGTCACCGTCAGGAAGAGCTGGTGATATCGTTAAGGCAACACACGTGGTGGCTTGCGGTGACAGCCGAACATAATCAACAGCGCACAAGCGGTGTGACGGTGAGGACGGCACAGGTCCAAGTCGAGGCAGTTCAAGTTGAAGAACGCCGGTTGCACAGTCGATGAGAGCAGCATGGGTGGACAAGAAATCTAAACCAAGAATTAGGTCATTTGGGCACTGCTCAATAACTGCAAAGAGAACAGATGTGGGGTGATCGGCGATAGTGATGCGTGCTGTGCACATTCCTGTGATGGCAAGACTTCTTCCGTCGGCGACACGAATAACGCCAGGGGCAGCCGGTGTGAGCACTTTCTTCAGGCGGCGACGAAGTCGGGCACTCATCACAGATATATGCGCCCCAGTGTCAACAAGTGCAGAAACAGTCAGGCCGTCAACGTCGACGTCGATCAAATTTCGTCGTGTCGGCAGTACAAGGAGAGGATTTGAGGTCGGTACCGAGGATGCAGCTTCACCTCCAAGAGCTGCACCGCTTAGTTTCCCTGGTGAGAATTGAGCGGGGAGGTCGGGCGTCGTCGTAGAGGAGAAGGGGACGACGGGCGACGTCCTGGCGGCGAACGAGACTGGTGACGTCGAGGCGACGGTGAGCGGCTGTGCTGCGTTTCAGGGGCATCGCAGGCGTAGGAATCGACGGGCAGAGGCCGGCGGTAGTTGTCGGCGATCGGCTCAGGAGGTTGGAAACGACGGTAGCTATCGGTGCGGCGAGCAGTGTTATACTGGTTTCGGGACGAAGACCAATGGTTGTGGCAATACCGTGCGACGTGACCTATGCGGCGGCAGTTAAAGCAGATCGGCCGATCATCCGCAGTTCTCCATTCGGCCGGATTGCGAGAGCGTGGATAAGACCTTTCTTGGGGTGGTGACCTGGGGCGAGGCGGCGACCTTGAACGGAAGCCAATTGGTCGAGACTGAGCAACGGCGCAGACATCGAAGCCCAAATTGCTCAGTTCTTCCCGCACAATCGACTGTACCAAGCAAACCTGAGGTACTTGCAAATCGACGTGGCCGTTGGCGGGAAGAGTAGGTGTAATTGCTTCGATTTCCCGCCGGACAATTCGCGTAATTTCAGACGCTGGTGAAGACTGCCGATGGGAGGACAGTCCATCTTCGCAGGAGGACGTCGCTGCGGTGTTCGGCAGTCGAGTAAATGATCTTGAAATCCGCCTGCTTTTGGCCAGTTCAAAACGCCGGCATTCCTCAATAATTTCGTCGACGGTCGCACAGTTCCGGCACATTAGCAGGTTGAACGCGTCGTCCGCTATGCCCTTGAGGACGTGGCCAACCTTGTCAGACTCCGACATGTCGTTGTCAACTTTACGACATAGAGCCAGCACGTCCTGTATATATGAGATATACGGCTCTGTGGACGTCTGAGCACGTATAGACAACTCCTTCTTTGCAGCCGCCTTTCGACCGATGGGCTTCCCAAATAAGTCGCGAAGCTTTTCCTTGAAGGTGTCCCAACTGCCGATCTCCTCCTCATGGTTCTCGTACCAGACTTTGGCCGTGCCTTTCAGGTAAAACAGCACATTGGCCAGCATAAGAGTCGGATCATACCGGTTGAGAGCACTGGTGCGTTCGTAGTCGGCTATCCAGTCGTCGACATCAACTTGGTCCGTACCGCAGAACGTTCCAGGATGCTTCGGATGCGTCAGCACGTACGTGGGTGGGGGTGGGGCCAGTGGAGGCGTTGCCGTGGATGGTGCGGGCGTCGCCGAAGCCGATGGAGAGGTGGCCGTGGGATCAGTCCCGTGTTCCATCACGGAAACTCCGATTTGACGACCACTGCGGAGCTCCGTTGTATGGCGCTTCGTTACCCAGCACTCCCACCAATTTGTTACGGGGCTCGCAAACACACGGAAGAGAGGAATGAGCGTATTTCCTATATTTACATGCCAAAGTGACGCTTCAGAGCTGCCAGTCTCTCGCGCGGCGAGTCCACTTCTTTTTCATCGAACTGTTGTCCACGACGGTAGAGCCATGCCCACTGCCTCGTAATAATATTATATAGCCGCTTTTTCTTTTTCGCATTTTCCGAAGATTTCTATTGAACCACGGATTTGATTTATCGTTGCTAATTTTAACCAGGAGTACATATTTGTCTAATAACGTACACAAAATATTCTTGAAAAACAGCCAGTCCTCATGAACAGATCGATTGTGTAAGCAAGGTAGGAAAGTATTTAAAAAACAATGCTAGTTGATAATTATTCTCCTGATAAATGCCTTTCTTATAGTCTCGAATTTGTTTTACATGTACACCGGCTACAGTTCGGGGTATGTTTATCTCTACTTGGAGTAGCGTGTGTTCACTGAATCCGTCCAAGTAATTCGTTTTACGTATTGTGTCTGGAGAAGTAGTTAGAACAAGGTCTACAATGTTTGCAACATGTGTAGGCTTCAGAACAGTTTGAAAAAGGTTCAAATCTAGAGTTAAGAAACTCATTTGACGTCTGACATGTTGATGACAGCGTGGCCCAGTCAATGAGGGGAAAGTTGAAGTTGCCTTTCAACTATAGCAATGGTTCTGCATCAAGACAAGAAAAGTCAAGGCTAGAACCTATGGAGCTTCGCCCCCTAAAAAAGTTCAGCTCAGGAGCAACTTGGAGGGTAAGTTCGTGAACGCCTGGCGTCACTGCAGAAGACGTTTTAACCAGCGTACTTGTACTCGTGGTTGCAGTCCTGAATCGTAAATGTCCACTTGCTGATTTGTCGGCTTTATTGAAGCCCCGTGATTACAAACTTTTCATCAGTTTATGGTGTTTTTTGCTGTGTAAGAACCTGCTACCGCCATTTCCGAGGTCGAAAAAATCATTACCCTCTTTCCGCAAGTTTTAGATCAATATACAAACAATGTTCAATTCTGTGACATAAAAAACAAGAAGTTTAGGCATCTTACAAGAATTGAGAATAATTGTTCGCCTTGAAATGTGTTTCGGAACACGCTGAGAGGTTTGTACAAATACCCCTACGAAGTCATTCTTAAAACAAATTTTAAATAAATATAGGTCCCGGCTATTCAATGGTAGGTTTCTTAGAGGAACATAACCAATAGAACAGGTGGGAATAAAACATAAACAAGGTTCCAAAAGGACACTAGCAAACTGGCAAGCCTTAATGTAGATGAGTTACAGCGGGCTGGAAACTTGTCACCAACTGCTTCAGCCACATCGACAAAGTTATAACACTTCAATACAAAAAAAGGGCAGGGTTAGTCGTTTCATAAAAACTGTCGCCGATGTGACACAACCAGCAGTTCGGAGCTCAGCATAGCTTCAGTTGCCTGCTGTATTGGAGCCGTGTAGTCCTGGCTTTGGCTGCGTTTCCAGACTATGATGATTTATTTCTGTTTAGATTTTTGTTCCTTAAATAAAGCTAGCAGTAAACACTGAATGCTATTGTTATCAAAAACAAAAGTGTCTTAAGTAAACAATTAGGGTTATGCGCATGATAAGAATGATGTTGATGTATGTTTATTGGTGCAGGGGCTATTTGATAGCCAAAGAGGGCCAATAATAGTTGAAGTGTGTAAACAATGGGTAAGTGCCTGTATAGGGGCCTCAGATTTCTCGCCATAAAAGAGGATAAAAGAACAGGTATTCAAATCATCAGAGTAACGTAAAATCTGTGCAGCTAAAAATATCGGTGAATTGTTGGGATAAAAATATGGAGACACTTGGTTTGAGCAGGAATGTCTCATTAACCGATCTTGTGTTTAAAGGTCATGAGACTGGTGTCTTTTGCGATGTAGCTATCGGAGCAGCGATCTCCGTTCGGAGATCATGCTACGGATTACTAGCGCAAATTAGGTGGCAACAACGACCGTCTTTCAAAATGGCGAAAAGTGAATCATGTTTCAAAAGGGAAACCTTAGCGATGAGAATCGTGGGATGCCGAGGCAGTTCCTCTCGGTAGGGTAATGGTAAGTGCTTTATTTCCTGCTAAGATTCAATTTACTGCACTGAATGAAAATATGACTAAAGAGGGACTCAGTTTTGACCACATAACACCTACACTGCTTTAATATGAATCTTACTTTAGGTTCATGAATAGGTGCGGGCTCTTGTCATAATGTCACGTGAGGCTAAAATTAGATTTCATGGTAGATAGACCTCTATGGCTAACCTAAACGAAACAACATGATTGGTAGACATGATCCCTCCTCACCCTGAACAACAAACGTTTCACACAAGCTAGATCTGACAATATAGCGAAAGTTGGGCTAGTTGGTGGCTCATGCTTGGTGGTCCAAGCTTGATCTGATTTATTGGCAACAAAAAGAAACAAATTCAGATCACACGCATTTACTTGCAAGTGGGCACAGCGCCAAAGCTTTAATACTTCACTGGTCGATCTAACGAATTGCAACAAAATTATTTCCCATTACGGAAGAACTGTCACGGTGTCATGACGCGGACAAAAGGGCAGTCGGCGTCTTTGGAGTGAAGCTTTTTATTCGGATGAACTTGGGGCTGTGAAACGAAAAATCAAAGTGTTGGCAGCAATGCAAGCTGCACACAGCTATTGGCACAAAGCATCAGTTGTCGACAAAATTGATCCGTGGTAAGGCGCTTCAGTATTTGTATGTTACGCAGGAGACGTCATGAACGCAGGAGATGAATTTGTATGTACCGCAGGGAGACGTCTGTACAAAGAACCATGTGTAAATCAATTCCGTCTTCCCTTTTCATGACTACTGCACCACACCATTTTCATATGATTTGACATACATACACACGGTTATAAAAAAACTAGCAATATGTCTGGTGGTCACGTTCATGCGAAAATAAACGCAGCTGTTCGCGTTTGTACGCCGAAGCAAAACACATGATCTAATAATAATCTAGAATGCTCCCTGACATTCTGGCGCCGTTTGCACAAGACACTATTAACACATGCTATGGGCAGAAAACAAAAAATCAGAAAGAAAACAGTGGCTGTGGCAATAAGTTACAGTGGTTAGGTTTTTGTCGGGCTGAGCGGACTCACCGGCCCTAAGAACTTTGTAAGATCTCAGACAACGCTCAAGAAAGGACGCCGCTTTCTTAATCCGCCTCCCAACGTGCTCGTGGCTGTAATATCCGGGTTAACTTAGGCAACACTCGTACGTAGACGCGTTCGTAAAATGGTATGTAATATTGGCGTTTCACAAATATATGGAAAAAAACACGGAAACAAGCAAGCAAACAAGACAAATACCGCAAGAACGCTGGCGTTCTTCCCCACAAGCCTGTGTGGCCACGTTTTTTTTTTCTTTTTTCCTTGCTACTCTAAAGCATTGGCGTTGCCTCAAGCGTCGATCCACCACAAACTAACCCAGAGAAACCCTGTAAGTCGCGTTCGTGAAAACGTCACATCAAGCTAACATGACAATGGGCACCCACGCAATAGTCTATTTAAACGAAAAGCGCATGCCACATTTAGCTACCAAAATGCCGGAGACGCAGGTTTTTCACTCGCTGGGACGGTGATATTGCCGCTGTTGACCAGAACAGTCAAACTGGACTACCATGTATGAGCGTGCAGTTACGAACAAATTTAACAGTGTGTAGATTGATAGCGTTTATGCCCGAGATCCACTAAGCCACTACACTTTTGTACTAAAGCTGCACACCGCTAAATTAAGGGACCCGGAAACGGCTTTCACAATTTTTTTTTTACAAACGCATAGAGTCGGTAGAACAAGTCCCGAGGGTAATATAGAGACCTATTTGAGCTCTCTGCGAAACTATGGAATTTATTACAACGCTTTAAAGCTGTGAATCGCTCCAGATTGCTGCAGATTGCTTCGACTCGGCCAAACGCGTTTTCAACCACCCATACACCAAGTGACACGCTCTGCCCCACTGACGTCATCGTTTCTTGCTAATCTGGTTGCCCGTGGAACGCGCAGCACAGACTGTCGGTATCGGGTCGGTGGCGGGATTCAAGTGTGTTCGGTCTCACGCCACATCGTGACGCCAGCGCCGTGAAGGTGGAGCTTAGTCCCGAGCGCTCAAGGGAAGAGTTGAGGGCAGTTGAGGGTGAAAGGCGAAGTGGAGAAGGAGGGTACTTTTGTAGTGTTCGTAGCTCCCTTAATGGGTGTTTCGATTGAACTCTGGTGCTAACGATTTGCTCCAGAAGTGGCCTAATCAGCAACGGGATGTGAAAAAAAACCGTTTCAAGGACCCTTTAAGCATTTGTTGGGTCAAGGAATGAGCGAACACCTTATGCTCAGCAACTCTGCTAAAAACACTAGCTTGCGACGCTGTGCTGCCAAAGTCCGCCAACCACATCTGCGCTATGCTCTCTTAGCAGACATCTAAGAGCAAAGCAACGGCACCATCGGCTGAAAACAAGCACGTAGAGTATCCGAGACACGCACGTCTAACACGGGCGCCTGGTCTCAAACACTACGGCAGTTGCACTTACCTTAGAGTATCCATCTGCATGTCGTTCCCATTGAAATGAACAGTGACCAAAAGCAGGGCAATGACGGCCTCAAGCTATTGCGGGCGGAAGTTGCCAGCTGTAGATAGCGGTAGATTGCCCTAGGCTAGAAGGAGTGGCCAAAGCACCGGCTCAGCTTGGGCAGCTTGCATACAAGTGCCACACCGCGCCGCTGCTGCACCGGAACCACGATGTGAGGCCCGAACCGGAGCCGTGTCTTTTCTTGGCTCGGGAAGCACGGGGAAAGTGAAAGGGCGTCTACCACGCGCTGTAGCTTTCTTCATCCTCTTTTTACCACTAACACCACCATCAAGTTCCGACGCAGAATGCTAGAAGTCAACTTAGCTTTGAAAATTGGCGGACCCTTAATTTCTCGCCTTTAAGAGTTGAACGCGATAGTGATATTCTTTTACTAGTGTGTACTTCGAACACTTAGTGTGTGAACTCTCTTCGAGCTTGCTATGCACCCACTACGTGGCCTTAAATGTGCAGTAGCCTGTGTTCCTTTTTGAGTGGGTGACTGACTTTATACTCTGAATGATAATTCATTGTACCGACGCACGACGGCCAATTGTGCTTGTACCATGCATTATTATGGCAATATTTTACATTGTACTTTGAAACATGCACACAGGACCCCTCTGTTTTTAGAGTATGAAGGCTAATTTCACTGTGTTTTTAAGCAAAGGAAGATATTTTCACTGCATTCACAAGCGCAGCTGAGGCTGTGTGGTGAAGTGACCACTCGCAACGCAAAGGACCTGGGTTCGAAGCCCACCCTGATCCAGAATATTTTATTAGGCTTTTTTTCATTCTTATCGATTTTTCTGTCACGCAGGGATGATGATTTTTTGTCACAACCAAACTACGCCGAAATCACTGTGAAACGAGCACGTGTTAAAACGACATTGGGGTAATAATGAACTTTTCCCATATTTAGGTGTTGTTTCAGCGCGGGGACAAAAAAAAAGGCAGATCCCGCGTACAGTGGGAATCGATGATATGCGAAGCACGAATAAGAAAGGTTGATATGTCACTTCAAAATCAGCACAGCGTTACGAGGTGGAGGTAAATGATGCCGCACATGACGTCCGTGTCATGATTATCACGTTTGGATGTGTCGTTTACCTTCGTCACCGATTAACGTCACGTGATACCAAATTTAGTATATTTGCAGCTTGCGAAACGCCCGCGAGCACGCTATGAACATGGTATCATACCATGTTAAATGACACGCGTGTCAGGATTATCATGTTTGCACCTGTCATATATTTCGTCATCCGTTGACGTCAAGTAACACCAAATTTGGTATATGTGGAGCTAGCAAAACGGCCGCGAGCACATCATCAGGGGCCCAATATACTCCAAGGTAGCATTGACGCGCGCGCACGCTGGGCAAAGCAACGCCACGTCAGCAAAACGCGAGCACTCAATAGTCTGACGCCAGGCGCGACCAGCGTCCGTCAGTGCGGCCCGAAGGAAACCGGCGCGAAATGCCCCATGCTGTTTTTCGCAACGACGCGCTACCCGTACAACACTTCGTCTCCCTGTCTTCGTGACGGAGGGACGCCAGACGTGCTGAAACGCGCATGCGTCAAAGCAACGCAGCACGGCGCGCGCCTGCGAGTATATGGCAGGACAACCGCTGGCGTGGCAACACCAGCGTGACGAAACGACATGAACGCCGGCGAGCACGCACACCGCGTCACGTCCAAATGTATTGGTTCTTTCACTGTGGCATGTAGTCATGTTCTTACGTGACACGCACCTCATGCTTATCATGTTTGCACCAGTCACATACCTTTGTCATCCGTTGACTTCACGTATACCAAATTTGGCATATGTGAAGCTAGCGAAATGGCCATGGGCGCGTCATAAGTGTGGCATGTAGTCATGTTACATGACACGCATGTCGTGATTATCATGTTAGGATGTGTCATTTACCTATGTCGTTCGTTCGCGTCGGGTAGTACCGAGTTTGGTACGTGTGAAGCTAGCGAAACGGCCGCGAGCACATCATGAGCGTAGCATGGAGTCATGTTGTTACATGACATGCGTCTAATATTTATCATGTTTGCACCAGCCACATACCTTCGTCGTCCATTCACATACCGTAATACTAAATTTGCTATGTGACGCAAGCGAAACGGCTGCAAGCACATCATGAGCGTTGAACGTAGTCATGTTGTTACATGACACGCATGTCATGATTTTGATGTTAGGGTCAGTCGCCTGTGTTCGCCATGCAACCATGCCATACCCTACCAGTTTTGCAACATGTCGCGTGAACGAAACCACCACAAGAGCTGCAGGACCATGAAATGTAAATCATGGCATTCATCACATACATACCATTATTTGACTAGTCAAATGTGTTCTTCATACAGTCATGCTGTGCCGTACCAAGTTTGGTATTGATACCAATATCTAAACGGCCAGGTGAGCTAAAAGTCGTAGGCGGCTAGATAGATAGATAGATAGATAGATAGATAGATAGATAGATAGATAGATAGATAGATAGATAGATAGATAGATAGATAAACAGGTAGATAGATAGATAGATAGATAGATAGATAGATAGACAGATAGATAGATAGATAGATAGATAGATAGATAGATAGATAGATAGATACGCTCAAAGTTACCTAAGTTTCCTATGAAATGCTTCACAATTAACAGAATGCTAAAGGTCATGTGTGAAGAATTTTCAGTGGGGCCTGGTTCCAATAATAGAGTTCGAGAACATTCGGTCGTGCGCATAAAAAACGCAAACGAACAGACACAAGGAAACGACAAAATAAAACTTCTTTGCATTCGTAACACGGCGAGGGAATAACGCATGCAAGAACCAAGACTAATGAAAATATAAATACTTACGAGCAGTGACCATTTCACCCACCACTACATGCTTTTTATACATGGTTGCAGTTCCTTTCCAGCCTTGTGCAAACTGCTTCATTCGATCATTTCTTATCCTCCACCAGCACTTTGTAATTAACAGATCGTATCGGGAAGACGTAAGCGAAACAAAAGCAAGAGTCCGAAATAGTATTTGCCTATTTTAATTTCTGAGATAGCTTACAACAAAGCTGACAGAGTGCTGAGCTTGCGTTCAAATCTGACATTCTAAAGAAAAGCAATATTGCCACAGAGACTTTTTACACTATCCGACATTATGAAGAATCAGCGTCCACAGTCTTGTGCGCACTCTTGCGTGTGGCCACCCGACTCATGCCTCTTGTTCACGGGCACGAGTCAATGTGGGTTGGAGCTGCGAAGAAGAAGGTGCATTGGCGGTTGAACAGTTCAGGCAACCAAGCGTATACATTTGTGATCTTCAATAAAAAATTATTATTTATTACTCCCCAGGGCAAAGTGCAGTAAACACAGCTGAGTGGTAATCAGAACACCTGAAATCTCAAAATTGCTCAACTTGACTTTTCTACTTTTTTTCTCGTTTGCTCTTTTTTATGATGTTTTCCTTACATTAGTCCTATTATAATACATATTCATTACACATAGTTAAAATGATCACAGAAAAACTGCACTACACTTTCTTGGCCAATCCCTCTGAGTGGGTATGAGCCATCATGCCAGAGAAACAAACAAAAAAAGGATGAACAGTTTTTCTTTTGGAACGCTTTAGCAAACTCTTGCATCTTTTCGGACATAATTTTCAGGGCACAAGTTCGCCCATAATAAACTAGTCTTTGATGTTTCTTCTCTTGCACCTGTTACATTCTGGTGGACGGTTCTGGGTATGATTGGAAGCCCCCTTGGCGCAAGAGAGCGAAGCCCCAATCCTCAACGATTGGAACCTGGCGAACGAACTCCAGTACACCAGCGTTCAAGCCGCCACCTTCAAGTAGAGCCGCCTGAATTCGCACCCCTCCCCGGTGCTCCAGCAAGACAAGCAGCGTCCACAGACAACAGAACGATGCCTTACCAGGCGACATCATGGGAACTTATTCTGACCCCACTGTGCTTGCCTGAGCCCTTCCACGGCGACACGTTCGAAGATGTGGAGGATTGGTTAGAACACTTCGAGTGGGTTTGGAAGACCAACGGCTGGGATGAAGCAAGCAAACTGCGTCGCGTGTTTTTCGCCTTGGAAGATGTAGCGAGGACGTGGTATGAAAATCACGAAGCGTTCATACCGACATGGGAAGAATTTCGACGACAAATAGTACCTACATATGCCAGCACCGATCGTCGGGAGAAGGCGGAGAACGCTCTACAGTCCAGGAACCAGCGCACGAACAAAAGCGTTGGCATGTATATTGAGGACATGTCCCGCCTTTTCAAACGCGCTGACCCGAACACGAAGGAAGAGAAAAAGATGCGTCACTTGATGCGAGGTGTCAAACAGGAGTTATTTGCCGGTTCGGTACGCAACCCACCTCGTACAGTTGCTGAATTCCACACCGAAGCCACCTCCATAGAGCGGGAATTGCAGCAGCGCTCCCGTCAATAGAATTATGATGCGAGTAGTGTTCCTGCAGATGTCCTCTCAGCAAACCTGGGCAGCAGCAGCGAAGCATTGAGGGAAATGGTGCGATTCATTGTGAAAGAAGAGCTCCAGAAGCTGCTACCCAGACAAGTCGCAACGCCAGTTTTGTCTCTCACTACCCTGATCAGAGATGAAGTTCGCCACACCATTCTTCAAGCCGAAACCGAGGCGCAACCTGTTCGACTTGAACAGCAATTGCAGGAACGCCCCGTACCGACTTATGCCGATGCTCTGCGCCATCCCGCCATGCATACTGCTTCGTTTGCAGCTCCCAGTGGCTACCGACCGGCTTCGCGTGCCTCAAACTATTCAGCTAATTCGAGACCACGAAAAAGCGACGTGTGGCGCACACCCAACAGTATGCCTCTCTGTTTTCACTGCGGCGAAGCTGGACACCTGTACAGAATGTGCCCATATCGACGAGCTGGTCTCCGTGAGTTTTCTCCAAACGCACCATGCCCTCGAAATGGCGAAAGACCTGTTGAAATTGAAGATTACTTGTCCCGCCATCTGTTTCCAACTGCTGGTTTCCAGCATCAGCCTAGATCACCAGTGCCTGCTCGCTATCGATCACCAAGCCCTCGACGATTTAGTTTACCTTCTCCACCTTCAGCCACAACCCACCGTCGTTCAAGCAGTCCCCATCAGGAAAACTGAAACGAGCGACCTATAGAGACAAGGCCGCTGATGTCCGACCAACTGAAGATCCTCCGTTAAGGTCTTAGTGCAGCAACGACGAGCGGAACACTACTACTAGGTTAGGTAAAAACAAAATTTCTACAGTCTTACGCGTTACCGTAGACGGGTGTGAATTTAACGTTCTAGTTGACACAGGTGCTAATTATTCGGTTATCAGTTACGCTGCCACAAAGGATTTAAAAAAAGTCCTGAAGCCTTGGAGTGGACCCCAGATACGCACGGCTGGAGGTTATTTCATTACACCCCTGGGAAGATGTACCGCAAGAATTGTAAATCAAAGCGCTACTTACGTTCCTGACTTTGTCGTACTTTCGGAATGCTCCAGAGATTTATTACTCGGAATGAATTTTCTGCTAGCAAACAGAGCTATAATCAGCCTGCACAATTCTAGTGTCTCTTTTTCAACCAAACTGGCCATAGACACAAACGAGCCAGAGTACACTGCATTACGTGTTATAGATTGTGATGTTACCGTGCCGCCACGATGCAGCGTTGGTGTCAAAAATGAAGCATTCGTTGATTCTGAAGGTATAGCGTATGCAAACATCGAACTACTGCTCAAGAAAGGCATTTTTGTAGCTCGAGGCATTATTCAATTACGTGGTGGATGTGCCGATGTATTGCTCACGAATTTTGGAAACGAAATTCAGCATGTTGCAAAGGACACTGCTATCGCCTTCCTGCACGGTTTTCAAACAGTGACGGACTTATGTGGTCTGGTGTCAGGGCCACCTACTTCGGAACCTGCGCCCGATGTCGTGGCAAGAGCTGCAATCAGGCAAAATCTATCACCAGCCGGGAAGAAATTCATTGAAGACCTCCTAAGAAACTTCACCGGATGTTTCTCTACCTCGTCAAAAGTATGCCGGACAAAGGTTGTTGAACACCGAATAATAACAGATGAAGCTACAAGGCCGGTACACCAAAACCCGTACAGAATATCACCGAAGGAACGAGAGGTCATAAAGAGCGAAGTGAAACAGATGCTGAATGACGATAACATACAGATATCCAAAAGTCCGTGGGCGTCCCTTGTAGTCCCTGTGAGAAAAAAGGACAACACGCTGAGATTCTGCGTTGATTACAGGAAGCTGAACAGAGTGGCCAAGCGGGATGTCTACCCTTTGCCGCTTATTGATGATACGTTCGATCGGCTACGGCACGCAAGGTATACTCTTCATTGGATTTAAAAAGCGCTTATTGGCAAATTGAAGTGAACGAATGGGACCGTGAAAAGACTGCTTTCGTAACCCCGGATGGTCTATATGAGTTTAAAGCACTCTCATTCGGCCTCTGTTGTGCGCCTGCAACTTTCCAGCGCATGATTCACAGCGTCCTTTCAGGCCTCAAATGGCAGTCGTGCTTAGCCTACCTTGACGACGTTGTGGTGTTGTCAGCAAAGTTTGAACAGCATGTAGAGCGAATACGTTCGGTACTTCAGGCTATCCAGTCAGCCGGCTTGACGATTAAACCGGAAAAATGCCAGTTTGGATTCGAGAAGTTTCGTTTCCTCGGTCATGTAATCAGCGCTCAAGGTGTTGGCCCGGACCCGGAGGAGACTGTGGCCATAGGGCTGTTTTCAAGCCAAAAGACAAGAAGGAGGTACGCCGATTTTTGGGTTTATGTGCTTCTTACAGGCGGTTTGTGAGAAATTTCGCAAAAATTGCCGAACGTTTAACAAGACTCACAAAAGAGGACCTGCCATTTATTCGGTGTACCGAACAAGACAGTGGATTCAACAAACTAAAGAAACGTTTGCAAGCCCCACCTATCCTGGCCCACTTCAACAAAACCACAGATACGGATGTTCACACAGATGCCAGATATCTCGGGATAGGTGCGGTCCTGGTGCAATGGCAAAATAGAGAAGAGAAAGTGATAGCATATGCTTGCTCCACCCTCTCAAAAGCGGAAAGAGACTTCTCTGCGACCGAAAAAGAGTGCTTGCAGTCATATGGGCGATCAGCAAGTTCAGGCCATACCTCTACGGCAGGCCGTTCCGTGCCGTCAGTGACCACCACTCACTTTGTTGGCTGGCGAGCTTAAAAGACCCATCGGGACGGCTTGCGAGATGGAGTCTCAGGCTCCAAGAATATGACATTACGGTCGTATATAGGTCCGGCAGAAAGCATGATGATGCTGACTGCTTATCACGTTCACCAGTCGATTCGACTCTTTCAGAAGAAGAGGACGTCCCACTCCTTTGCGTGATAAAAACCTCAGAAATCGCCGAACATCAACGGGCTGACAAGGAACTGCTCCCATTATTAAAGTATCTCGAAGGACACGACGAACAAGTTCCTCGCGTATTTAAAAGAGGGTTATCCTCATTCTGCCTCCGAGACATTGCACTTTACAAGAGGAATTTCGAACACAACAAGGAGAAGTTCTTACTCGTTGTACCGTCAGCCATGACGCATGAAGTCTCAGAAGCCTGTCATGATGAACCGTCTGCGGGTCACTTGGGCACGAGTAGGACATTCGCCAAAATTCATCAGAAATACTACTGGCCCAAGTTGCTAGCGTCCGTGAAGCATTACGTCAAGACATGTAGCGAGTGTCAAAGGCACAAAACACCACCCCTCAAGACGGTCGGCCTTCTCCAGGCTATAGAGCCACCTGCGCTTCCATTTCAACAAGTTGGAATGGACCTCCTCGGACCGTTTCCGATGTCCGCATCAAGAAAAAGGTGGATAATAGTGGCGACTGACTATTTGACACGATACGCTGAAACCGGCTGCCTTGAGCGAGGAACGGCAACGGAAGTCGCGAAGTTTTTCGTTCAGAATATTGTTCTTCGCCATGGAGCCCCACTCGTCGTGATTACCGATCGAGAAGCAGCGTTCACGGCTGATTTGATGCAGTCCCTAATGACAATGACTAACACCAGCCATAAGAAGACCACTGCATACCATCCCCAAACCAACGGGTTGACAGAACGCCTGAACCGCACCATCGCTGACATGCTGTCGATGTACGTTGACATTGAGCGTAAATTGTGGGACGAAATCTTGCCATACGACACCTTCGCCTACAATACGGTCGTGCTGGAGACCATCCGCGTCACACCATTTCAGCTGGTCTACGGTCGCACTGTCACTACGACACTCGATGCAATGTTGCCAGTAGACAATGACAATTACGAGCCATCTGGACTTGACGACTCTCTGCAAAGGGCCGAAGAAGCACGCCAATTGGCACGACACTGAATACATCAACAGCAAAAGAAGGACGCAAGCCACTACAACCTTCGCCGCAGAAAAGTTCTGTACAACCCATGCTAGCGAGTGTGTATATGGACACCAATCTGACGCCGCGGCCAGTCAGAACAGCTTCTTTGTCAATACTTTGGCCCCTATAAGGTTCTCCGACAAATTAGTGACCTAACTACGACACATCTGTTCAAAGCGGCAAAACAGCGCAGAAGTTGTACACGTCGTTCGTATGAAGCCCTATTATGAGAGGGAATGAAAATGCTCCCTTTTGCTGTTTGCCTCCCTCCATCGCGCATCGGGAAGATGCGTATTTTGAAGGGGGACTAATGCCACAGTGACTGTTTACACTATCCGACATTATGAAGAATCAGCGTCCACAGTCTTGTGCACACTCCTGCTTGTGGCCGCGCGACTCATGCCTCGTGTTCACGGGTACGAGTCAGTGTGGGTTGGAGCTGGGTTGGTCAGTGTGGGTTGGCAGATGAACAGTTTTCGTTTTGAAACGCTCTAGCGGACTCTTCCATCTCTTCGCACATAATTTTTAGGGCACAAGTTCGCCCATAATAAACTAGTTTGTGGCGTTTCTTCTCTTGCACCCGTTGCAATATGTTACGGTCGCCAGCGGCATTAGCGTAGGTAGCAGACAACTACAGCACTAAAGTCGGCTTTTATTGTGATCTGATAATAGCTTTCACTGAAGCGTATCTAGGAGCCCGAACATGATCAATGCTACCTGAACCACGGCCGAGAGCACTGCCGACAGCATTGGCTGCTCACCGATGGCACACTGGTAGTGTCAGTGGGGTTTCGATCCTCGTATATGTTATAGAAACTCATGATTACGGATTTAGACAAGGAAAGCATAAAAGTAGGTGTTAAAATTAATCTGCAGAAAACAAAAGTAATGTACAACAACCTCAGAATGGGACAGTGCTTCGAGATAGGTAATAGTGCACTTGAAGTAGTGTAAGACTATGTCTACTTACGACAGGTAATAACCGCGGAGCCGAACCATGAGACTGAAGTAACTAGAAGAATGAAAATGGGGTGGAGCACGATTGGCAAGCACTCTCAAATCATGACAGGTAGATTGCCACTATCACTTAAGAGGAAGGTATATAACAGCTGCATCTTGCCACTACTTAGCTACGGAGCAGAAACCTGGGAACTTACAAAATGGGTTCAGCTTAAATTGAGGACGACGCAGCGACACTGGAAAGATAAATGGTAGGTGTAACCTTAAAAGACAAGAAGAGAGTAGAGTGGATTAAGGAACAAACGTGGGTTAGGGATATCATAGTTATAATCAAGAAGAGAAAATGGACATGGGTCGGGCATGTAGCACGTAGACAGGATAACCGCTGGTCATTAAGTATAGCTAACTGAATTCCTAGAGAAGGCACGTGGGTTAGGGTTATGTGGGCAGATGATGATGGTGATATGTTATAGCGAAAGCTGTTGTGAGATCACAACGGGAGCCCACTACGACACTGTGGCTGCCCACCACCGGCACTACTGCCGCTAGTGCCTGTACCTGCTTCAGCACAAAATAAGAAAATTCGCAGCATATTCATGGAGTTAACGATGATGACTGGAGCGAAGCGCTCGTCTGTCTGTTTGTCTGTCTGTCGGTTCTTGTTTGTTGGTCTGTTTCTCTGTCTGGCGACGAGCACGAGCCGCCATGGCTCCCCGCGCCAGCCACTGCGCTTCGTTCATGCCCCATCATCGATCCGACACGTACGGCGACAATCGAGGAAACTGAGAGAGAAATCTCTTTCCCTGCCTGCGCAACAGCCAATTAAGAGTAATGGTACAGCGCCATCTGGAATGTCTTCACTCAACTGCAGTTTGTATGTACTTCTATGAGACAGTGCCATC
Source organism: Rhipicephalus microplus (assembly GCF_043290135.1). NCBI lineage: Eukaryota > Metazoa > Arthropoda > Arachnida > Ixodida > Ixodidae > Rhipicephalus > Rhipicephalus microplus. Next base: position 112,471,545 of record NC_134707.1, on the reverse strand, counting down.
TTTTATATAGGTTCGGGAGATACTGTTGGTTACGCCAGACACGGGACAAGGTTAGGCTATTAAGCGCTTCGTTTCTAAAAAATTACGCCGTATGCACAAAGTGAATTATGATGGTCTTTTCTGCCGAGTTTAAATTTTGTAAGCCGTGAATTCTCCGAAAACACCCACTCGGCCATCACATAAAGAAGTGCCCTATCATTTAGGAAGCTAAACATCAACAGTTACTGCTAATATTATTGCGAAGGCTCGTTGCAGTTAATCTCCCCCCCCCCTCTGCCTACGAAAAACAGCGGATTCGACCGGAAGTCGCAAGCGCCCCGTGCCTTGGAACAGTGACAACCAAGGGCGCACCAACGGACGCCATTAGCATCGGTTGCATGCCGCGTTCGGAGCTCGAGTTTTGCTAGCGTAGCATCACTTGTCCAGCGTGCCCTTTGATGCAAGAAGAGGGACGCACGCATCGCGTTTCATTCTGGGCCTACGATTTGCTTCAGAGGAAGCGAGGCTGCTTCGGTGGGATGGATGGGCTTCGAGGAACGAACGAGACTTCGTGGAACGGACGGAATTTTAGTTCGAGCCCTCTGCGTGCCTGTCGAGAATTCTACAGGAAAACCACGCTGGTGCCTGGCACTTTTTCGCTAAAACGCCCTCTACAATCGACATGTCGAGCAATGAATCTTCACGTGGGATATTGCGTAGTAATTGATTAAAATAACAACCATTTGACATGCAGTGTGAACTGTGCAACGTACGAGGAGGTATTTAATAACTTCAGCATGGCGCATTACAAATAAACCGCTCATAATGCCTACATCATCAAAGTTGCGATAATATATGGTGTGCTGTAGTAGCCCTAAGAGAGTCTACAACAGAAAAGGAGCCTCTTCCAGCTTTCGCTGTCACTCTGCTGCGTCGTAGCTCTAGAATTTTCTTTCTAGGTTGATTTTTTTCTAGTTTTGCGCGATAGTGGTTGCGGACAATGGCGTTGGCGACGGCGGACAACCACCCCATCACCCTGCCGTTGTTATCTGATAACAGCTTTCACTCTAAATAGAAAAAAAACTGAAGGTCAAGAAGAAGCTTCCTAACCCTCATATTAAGCTTCAGACTTGATGCTGCTAGGGCAGCGCTGCCTTTTTTAACACAAAAGTGTTTTATGCCAAGGTTCACCACGGCTTCACTGACGTATTTCCGTCACGGATACGACGTTGTAAAATGTATAGCAACAGATTGAAAACAACAAAGTGGTTTCGCGAAGTGTGGAACCAACTGTTTGTGTCAAACCTGAAGCTCCGCAGCGCGCAACTACTAAAGTACAGAACTTACTTTGGCAACCTTGCTAACGGCAAGCAAATGCACCAGATAGCGCCGGCTGGTCCTCGGAGCTCCGCAACATCAGGGCGTTTTCATCATCAGTAGCGAGATTGCGTGGACAGCTCGCTTCAGATAGGGAGCCTTCATATGCGCAGACGCGCGCACATGAAGGCTCCCTAGCGTCAGACGTGCACTAAAGGTCGCTGCCTCTCACGTTCCAATGAGCGCGCAAGTGCACGGTCATTCCTACTTGAACGCTTACGGGCACGTTCATCGAGAGAACACCAAGGTCACTTCCTGAGCTGTCGCAGCTGCGTTTAAAAAAGTGCGCTGCTCACATACGATAAAGTAACAATGGGCCTTTTTTACGGGCACCATCTGCGCATGCGCACTGGAAATGCTTCGACGGCGCCCCTCCCCCGAAACATTTTTGGTGGCTCGTGGCCTCCGAAACCTGTCGGCGCACCATATCGGGTGCAAATGAACGCACAAGCTCCCTCACTGTCGCATTGACCGGAAAGCCACCAAATTCGCTTTTGGCTCTCGCCGCTAAGGGCGCTGTACTTGTCGTGAAAAAGGCCAATTGGGAGCGTTATTCGTGCTTTTCCTGCGTGTACTTGTGCGTTCGTTAGGTACGTCTTTCTCACTGCATGAGCAGCACGCTTTAAATGTCAAGCGGTGAGTTGTCGGTCTGCTGTCGTCATGTGTATGCTAATTTCATGCGCGGTTTCTGCTTAAGCAGCGCGTTGCAAGTTTCGATGTGCTTTCCTTTGTTTGCGTGACTTTATAGTTTTAGATGCGGAAGCATCTTATACTCGCGCTTTGTAGTGCGCCGTCCGCGCCGTCCGCGCCGTCCGCACCGCTTCTCGAACATTCGACAGCTGACGCGCGCGCATGCGCCGTCGCGCCGTCGCCCACCATCTGTGCCGCGCGCGCTTCTCCTTCGAGAACATTCGACAGCTGACAGCGCATGCGCCGTCGCGCCGTCGCCATCTGTGCCGCGCGCGCGCTTCTCCTTCGAGAACATTCAACAGCTGACAGTGCATGTGCCGTCGCGCTGTATATATACTCAAGGTCCGCGCTCGCTCGCTCAGTTGCCGCTCGTCGGTTGGTTTGTACGGCGCGTCGACGTCCAAGGTCGCGGTGAAATGAATTCCAACGAATCCACAAACACAATGATCGACGTCCCTTCGACCAGCGCCGTCCTTTCGCATACGTGTGTACGTGTTCACTCATTTAACACCCCCTCCTACAACCACGTTAACCAATTTAGCCATCGACCCAAGTAAGTCGCAATTTAACACCCCATTTCACAACCACGTTAACCAATTTAGCCATCGACCCAAGTTAAGTCGCACTTTAACACCCCGTTAACCAATTATATGCTCCGCATCCTCCTCAGTGTTCCCCCGAGGGAAGCTGCGGGCAATTTTTTTTTTGGTGTAACATTAATTTCCTCGCTCTTGTGGTGAAGCAATGCACAAAAACCACTCAACTGCTTTTGTAAAGACACGTTTCCTTTTCGTGCTGTACCGATTCCTAAGCAGAGAGATCAGCCACGTTTTCTCTCTTTCTCTGTTAGAAATGGGCACTGCAGTTTCTTTTTTGTCTGCGTTAAACATCACTGTTCTTTTCTGTTCTCAAGCTGCTGAACGCACTCAAGTCTTTCCTCTCCTGAATTGAACTCAGCGCCACCTATAGACGCTCACTGCGTCTCGTTTCAATGAAGGCAGTTGTACTGTGGAAAGATTACTGGTATGAGATGTAACAAGAGACAAAGAAGTACATTTAAAAAAAAGGGGGGGGGGGGCTTCTGTAACTGGTACTCCACGTGAAGTGTTCCATAGGGCTTCGGTACCCACCAACTATTCTCTGACAACAGTTTTTTTTTCGTCCTGATTCTTTGACTGAAGTGCGCGTTTTTGTTGCTGTTGTTGTGTAGCAGGCACCCATTATGTCTGACGCATTCCTATTCCTTGAGACGTAAAACCACAGCTATTATAATTATTCATACCTATCTGAGGCCTCAAATAATTCTCAGCTGGCTTCTTACAGTCAATAAACAAGTCATTATTAGTTCTTATAGCATCTCCTTGCATCCCGAGAGCAAGTCCTTGGCTAATGGTTGGCATGTACTATCAACTTATACAATCCTCATCGCCGATTACAGCGCGTGCTTGCCGCGTTCGCGTTCTCGTGACTCGATACCGTCTGACGTGCGCTGTAGCTCCTTCGCTTCACCGCCAAAGCACCAGAATGTCCGCTACAACGAGTGAGTGCTACTTCATTGTCTTATACAGATTGCGGTTCCGCTCAGCGCAGGGGCGTAGTTAGAGGGTAGGACACCGGGCACCCCCCTCCCCCAAAAGGTTTTATGGCATGGAGATTGGAAAATTACCATTTTAAGGGGGTGCCCCCCCCTTAAAACATTTCTGGCTACGCGCCTGCCCCGGTGGTAAAGGCGTCCAGCTCGATGGGCCTGAGGCTAGGGTGCTCGGCTGCCGACCCAAATGTCGTGGGTTTGGTTCCGGTTGCGGTGGTCGCATTTTGATGGAGTCGAAATGGTAGAGGCTCGAGTACAGTGCACGTAATGAACACCAGATGGTGAAAATTTCTGGTGCCCTGCGTCTCCCATTTCTGCGTCTCCCATATTCGCATTGTGATTTTTAGACGTAAAACTCCCGAAATATGTTTTATTATTCGGTGGTAAAGGCATTCTCAAAATCCGCAGGGGACCCGAAAGTCACGACCTCGATTCTTGTCATGGTCGTCGCACTTCGGTGGAGGCTATACGCTAGATGATCGTGTACTGTGCGGCGTTGAAGTTACAGAACGTCGGATTGTCATATTTGCCAGAGGTGTTCACTGGGACGTGCTTCATAATCACATTGCGGTTTGAGCGTGTAGAACTATAAAGGTGATTATTACACAGCTGCAAACAAACCTGTTTCAGCTGTGCATTACTACACATGCAACTACGTTACATGTCGCTTTTCTAATAGAAGTAATGTTGAGTTAGAGCGTTTTGACTATGTGAAGCCAAATAAGTCACTAATTGAACATCAGACTTTGTCTCTCTTTTTATGGTTACCTGTAGTTATACCGAGCACATTTAGCTATACCACAAAGGGGATCATATGAAGCATATTAGAGCCTACTTGAGAACACGTTCCTCGTTCCGAAACACGAGCTATGTTAGTGGGTCATCGTTGACGACAAGAAAGCCTATACTTTGAATAGTATAAAGATAATAATGATATGTCCGGCTCAACGTCTCGAAACCACAATATAATTATGAGAGACGCCGTAGTGAAGGGCTATGTAAATTTTGACCACGTGGGGTTTTTAACGTGTGCCCAAAACTGAGGACACGGGCCTGCCGCATTTTCGCCTGCATCGAAAATACAGCCACCGCAGCCGGGTCTTGATCCTTCGGTATGCTGGTCAGCAGTCAAGTGCCTTAGCCACTAGACAACATGCGGTGGGGCAACGGTATAAAAAGATCATTTCAAAGGCCTTTTTATACCCTTCAAAGTAGAAACTCAGTTTTAATCGACGATAACATGGATCTATAATGCAGCTTTGTTACGGTAGACTCTCAGTGCTCAGCGTAACAGCCATAGTTGCTTTGTTAGTTGGTTAATCAGTGAGCTATTCTATTGGTTGGTTAGTTAGCTCCGGTCAGCCAGTCAGTCAGTCGGTTAGTTCACTAAATAGTTGGTCAGTTAGTTTTTAGTTAGTTAGTTAGCGAAGTTAACATTCGAATGAACTAAGGCCAGGACAGGCAAAGCAGTGAAGAACAGTGGATAATTTCAATTGCCTGTAGTTCAACGTGCTGTGTGGTTTTGAACTTACGACAGAATCAACAGCACGTTCACTAAGTCGTCCCACCTGCCTTTGCATTTAAACTTCAAGGTTTAGTCTATGAAGAGAACAAAACACCAAACGCTCAGTGCAAATTTTTGTCCTTATGCTACGCAAAAAAAACTGCACATTCAAGTGAATTTGCGAGGATACGTCCCACTTTCATATTATTCCTACTACTCAGAAAGAGTGATGAACTGTGATTTTTGTCAACGTTCTGTCATCGTATCCAAGCGGTTGCACCAAAATGCACCATACAGCTTTCGTGTTCAAACTGACTCCGTGAGGCTTACTACACATGATATCTTTTTGTCGTTGTGGTTAAGAAAATTCTTAGGCCTAAAAACACTTGATCCGCACTGAATCGAGGGTTTTTTGGAAATACTCGTAGATGCCGTGTGATAGAAGTAGTAGGCCTACTTCTTCATTCCTAAACGCACAATACTATGCAAATCCGAATGCGGTGGCCACTGTGTGATTTGCGCTACAATGCAGTTGGTATAGGAAGCAGTACCCGCATGGACACATACAGCAAAGCATGCTTTATCATCGCAATGCAATCAGTTATCCATGCTTACGTGGATTCAAATATTGTGATGCACACTACAAGAAAGCTTCTTCTTCTCTAAACTGCGCTTTTCTCTAAATGATGGTGCATATGCAGTATTTTGTTATTTTAGGACAGATGATGTCAAGTGACAATGAATCAGCAGGGTAGTGCTTTGTATGGTAGGGTATGGAGAACTTTTTCGAAGTCTTGAAGATCAGTCCAGGACTGATGCTGGCTGCTCCCTCGTCGGGTAAGAGAGGCCAAGCCCCTCTGCCGCCACACGGGTCCTCTAGACAGCCCTGAGTTGGTCCGCCAACGCTTCACTGTGCAGCATTCGCTGCCACCACTATTCACCATGAGAAGCTGCACCGACCATTGCCGAGTAGCACCTTTGTGTACTTAACTTTTTTGTTTCATGCCTATGCAAAATCATAATGCTCTGAGATCGTGGGCAAAAGTCATATTGAGACGACAGGTAGAGAAACCTACAGCCTCAGCTCAACGCTCACGATTGTTCTGCCCTGTCAGTCATTCCGAAACCTAACTACGTATCGTCTATGCTCTTGGTGTTGCCAGCCTAAAGTTAGCCACCTCTACACTTATGCCAAAAAGTCGATATCAGGAATAAGGCTTCCGACAACAGCAATGCGGGCGAGTTTCTGGATGCATTCTTAAGGGCGCTTAATGTGTTCGCAGCTCAAGCCCATAAGTTCTGAAAAGAACGGTCACACGGGTGAGGGAACCAAAGAGGAACGCACTTTTTATGCAGCGCTTAAGGGCCTCCACTACATCTGTTTTATTGAGGTAAAAAACATGTTCAACCGCTCACTACAAGTGACCAAATCTGAGCACAGCTTTAATAAGAGCAACGACACATGCAACACCTGTTGTCTATATGGGGTTCGCTGGTGTGATGGCCCACACGGTGCGATTTCAGGCTTGATGATGGAGCAATTCTTTTCATTCCATATGGCCGTAAAATAGAGAGCTGGTGTTTGCTCCACGTAGAATCCTTGCAGAAATCCTGCCACGCCAATCTTGTCTAATAGATTGTCACAAAATGTGAGCCATGTCTTCAAAATGTGGGTCAAGCCTACGTCGACCCGTCGAGTAAGTAGCAACATCGTAAAAGTTGAAGGTGACTCTATTGCCAAACTCAGGTGCCTAGTAGCCGCACTCGCTCCTATAGACGTTCGTGTGTCCTTTCTTGTTTTTTAGGCTAAGTGTGTTTTATCGTGCTGTTATAGCAGATCTTCAAAAAAGTGCGTGGTTGGGATATGCTCCGCCAGTTGCCTCAGGGATGCCAGCTGCTTCCTCAGTTGTTCGTGTGTTATGCTCGGTTCAACTCGACAAGACATTGTGTTCTGTGCAACCCCATATACACTCTTTCGGAATGATTGCGCGGGATAAAATTATACCCTTACTTGGTAATGCAGATTCGTAGCACATACGAACGTCCAGTATACAGGTCAGAGCAAGCTCTAAGCAGTTCGTGTTTTTGCTGTTGCAGACTACGAATATTATTATGGCACAGACTACCAGTACATATATGACGCAGCACAAGATCAAGATTACGCGGCTGGTAGCAGCCTGGCGTGGGTTAGTATACTGCGTCTATAGAATTATTTTATATAATTTAACACGACAAGTCTTGTCTTCTCTTAAGCGGTCACGTACCGTAGTGCCCCACAAAGTATACAGATAAGATGGATGCCTGGACTAGTTGGTGATTTAGAATCAACACACTTGCACAGCGAAAGAAAACGAGAACTTGTATTGACGACCTTTCTGTTCTGTCCTCTTGTTTTCTTCCTCGATGGGACGCGCCTTTTTGTATTTCAGTAAGTGCTTACAATGTAACTATGGTAGGAATACTCATAGACAGGAAAGAGAACTGACTTCAACTAAGTTTTAATTGCAAAAACGCTTTAAATATATGCTTGTGATAGCGAGCAGCGCACCTTATAGCACAACCGCGCAACCTATTGCGTTACAGCCATATAATCGTAATCCTGTTAAGTAGGTACTATAGAACACCTCGGCGCAAACTTGCAATTCATTGCATCGCAGCGAGATACTCATTTTTTTAGTGAGCGCAACCGAAGGCATGCTAAGACATAGTTAACCCAGAAGTTTCTTTTGATTAGCCTCAATTATTTCGCGTAATATCTGCTGACGATTCTTTGCAACAACGGTGCTCTTTTAAAATTCCGGTTTGCATCCACAATCTTTACAACCATTGCAAATGCCCCTGAACAGCCGTGTATACATGATGGTGATGCTTCTTTAAACGCTCATTCAAGCACCTGCTCATTTCTCCATGATAATGCTTGCTGCAGGACAACGAGATTGATTGATTGGTTGATTGATTGATTGATCTGTGGGGTTTAACGTTCCAAAGCCACCATATGATTATGAGAGACGCTGTAGTGGAGGGCTCCAGCAATTTCGACCACCTGGGGTTCTTTAAAGTACACCCAAATCTGACCACACGGGCCTCAGCGTTTCTGCCTCCATCGAAAATGCAGCCGCCGCAGCCGGGATTCGCTCCCGCGACCTGCGGGTCATCAGCCGAGGGGACCACGGGATGAAATAAACAACAGCCACAGCACATGCTACGAATTGTCTTCCATGTTGGGCAGTGCAGCCGCTCCTTTGTGTGGACTGAGGATTAGCGCGTTTGCTGAGCACTGAAAGCTTTTCTGGGCAGAGAAAACAACCTTGACGCCAACTTTATCACTAATCTTTTTAGGGGCAAAGCTCCTTATGGCGTGGCTTGTGCGTCCGTCGTAGTACGTAACCACCAGTGACGCATACCCGAAACAGCGGTCCTTACGATTTTGACCTCCAAGGTGGTTCCGGTGAGAGATTTCTTCTGTGCGTTGTTGAACAATAAAAGATAGTGCTCAATGCACATGTTAATGACTGCTAAGGGGGAATGAGAGACAGGAGCGTTCGGCCTTTAGGTAACGCGCACGCTGCGATACCCATTAGCAGCTATTGGCATGTACATTGAGCACGATCTGAGAAGAAAGGGTTGCTACGTTATACTCGCTGGGTGTAACCTCCTTGGTTTTAGAAAGGTTTAGCGAGCGTTGGGCTGCATAGCCATGAATACAGTGAACTAGTATATACCCTGAACTCGAGGTGGTTAAAGGTGGGAAGTAAACCCGAAGCGCAAGCCGTACGAAAGTGTGCATGTGCCACCTCCCGTTTATTCCTTGGAATGTCCGCTGGATGGCGGTGCTTCTATATGGAGAATATATGATGAAAAGATGCGAGATGGTGGTACTTGGAGTGCTTCATAGATGGACGAACGGACACACAGACAAATGAATGGATGGGCGCATGAATGGATGCAGGCGTGGATGCATGGACGAACGCAGGGACGGACGCACGAACAGCCGCACGCACGGACGGGTGGATGGACGCATGGACGGTTACACAGACGTACGCAGGAACGGATGGAAGCAAGAACGAATGGACGGACGAAGGCTTCGCCCCACTCCCCATCATTCACTCCGTGGATATGCTGCCAATTTTTTTAGGGGCGAAGCTCCTTATGGCGTGGCTTGTGCGTCCCTCGTAGTACGTAACCACCAGTGGCACATACCAGAAAGAGCAGTCCTTACACTGTCTGCTGGATGGGGGCACTTGTACATAATGAATACATGATGAAAAGATGTGAGATGGCTGTGCTTGGAGTTTTCTCTAGACATATGGACGGACGAACGGACTGCCACACGCACGGACGGACAGGCAGAGGGGCGCACGGAAGGATGGACAGACAGAGGGATGGCCGCAAAAAGAGATGGACAGACAGATATACGAATGAACAAACGAACGGATGCACCAAGGATCACACAGATAGGCAGACGCAAGAACGAATGGGCAGACAGACTGACGAACACTGCGCCCCACAAATCATCATTCACTCCGTGGATATGCTGTGATTTTTTGCATTGTGTGAAATCTAATGTAGATAGGGGAGCATCGCAACGCGCATTGAGTCACTGGCTGCACAGTTTGCTGGGGCTTGACGTCCTTGCTTTGTAGGCCAGAGGAGTGCATACGCAACTTTGGCTAAGTATCGTTACAGAATGCGGTGGCCTCAAGAATCAGCGGCTTTCTTGAACTCCTTGGGCTTCACTTAAGGACAACTCTTGTCTCGTGGAATGTGGCAGTTTATACTTAAAAAAATAGGACTGAGCATCAGCTCATGCATAGCGCCCGTTTCAAGTAAAAAAAATTCCGCCATATCCACGAAGTGAATGATGATGAGTGGGCGAAGATCCGGAGGCAAACCTGGTAAACAATGAATCCTCTGTACATTTTGCCAACTCGATTACATCGCCCCCCCTAGCGTACGTCGCCGCACTAAATCGAACGATTGCCTTCAACCAATGACACGCGCCATATGTGACATCATTCCTATTTTATAAGATCTCGCGTCTTTCATCAACTACAAGTACCGCTTTCTAGTTTATAACATCTTGCATCTTTTCATCATCAGCTACAAGTACCACCATCTAGTAAACACTACAAGAAATAAACGAGAGGTGGCTACATACAGGAGACGGTACCGCCATCTAGTGAACACTGCAAGAACTAAACTAGAGGTGGCTACATACAGGGGACGGTACCGCCATCTAGTTAACACTGCAAGAACTAAACTAGAGGTGGCTACATACAGGCTACAGGGGACGCACAGCCCACGCCCTAAGGAGCTTCGCCCCTAAAATTTTCACGCTTACCATTGCTGAATCTTGGCTAGCCGCATTTATGAAATAACGGTTTTAAATGTTCTTTTTTGTTTTGCTGACAATTTTTTCGTGTTCTTTACTGTAATGATAGGGGCTTGGTAGCTGCCATTTCAACCATAGTACGTCATTTCGACAAGTGTATGACACCTCTATTTCTGGTTCATGAGTTGCCACAGGATGTCTTGTTAAGCTCTTTAGATTAGAGACTGTTACAGCCACTAGTCTTTGGCCCAAAGACATACGCTCGAGGTGGGGTAGTCTGGAAAGCATAGGCATCCTGGAACAAGTAAAAAATCGTGGCATACCCACGCGGTGAATCATGATGAGTGGGGCGAAGCTTCGGAGGGTTTTACAGGTAAACCGTGAATCATATTGCCACCTACTTCTAGTAGTAGGTCGTATGCCAAGGTGAAGGCACACACCACAGAGAAGGAAGAAGTGCGCATGGACCCCAACTCTGGCAAACAAGCCCAACCAACGCGCTTGGTTGGAGCTCTGTTGTTCGGACATCAATAAATCTTGTCGACACCCCCTGGAGCGACGTGACAATTGGTGGAGGTGCGGGGTAGCCCCTCACGGATGTTTCAGACCCCTCCCGGAAGCGGCACCGCAAGCCCAGTGCGAGTCCACACTCCCGTTCATCGGACAAGCCGCAGGATCAGGGAATTGCCACCCGAAGCTGACCTTACAGTTCACACCAGTATGATGAGCACGTCCATTCAACCACTTTAACAGGAACGGGAACCCCCCGGTGACTCGGTACACCCTCGAAAGTCCACAGTTTCCGACACCGTTTCATGGCACCGAGCTCGAAGACGTCGAGGACTGGTTGGTCGACTTCGAACGTGTAGCTGCTTTGAACGACTCGAACGACGCGGCCAAACTACGGCGTGTGTATTTTTATTTGGAGGATGGAGCACGTACCTGGTACATGAATCACGAGGAACAGATATCGTGGCCCGAATTCCGCCGCCGGCTGTTGGACACTTACAGAAGTGCTGATCGCCACGAACGACCGGAGCGAGCGATCCAGGCCCGCATCCAGATGCCCAACGAAACTGTCATGACCTATGTGGAAGATAGGACGCGCCTGTTCCGACGGGCCGATCCAAGTATGACAGAAGAAAAGAAGTTGCGTCACCTGATGCGGGGAGTTAAGGAGCAGCTTTTCGCTGGCCTTGTACGGAGCCCTCCGAGCACGGTCGCCGAGTTTTTGTCTGAAGCCGTCACGATGGAAAAGACGCTTCAGCATCGATCCACCCTGTATGAGCGGCAAGTGAACACGTCCACTGCTCAAGTTTTCACGGCTTTTGGGAACAACACCGAGTGTCTGCGCGACCTTATCCGCTCTATAGTACGCGAGGAGCTGCAAAAGGCTGCCACACCACCACTACCTACAGTGAGTTCTATTGCAAGTATCGTCAAGGATGAGCTGCATCATGCCCTGCGTGACCCTGTGAGTCTCGATAACGCCACACCCGCCCCGGCTGACTACCACCGTGTGACTTATGCGGAAGCCTTGAAGCGCCCAGCTTCCTCTTCCCCGCTGTTTGTTCAGGCACCTCCTACAGTTTCAATTCAGTCGGCGCAGCCTCTACAGTACTACGAGAACACACGCACGCCCCCACCCCTCGTTTGCGCCAACCCTGTGCACCTTGCAGAACAACCAGCACACTACCTTGACGACAGACGTGCTTCGCCTCGGAAATCTGATGTTTGGCGCACTCCTGATCGCCGACCTTTGTGCTTCCACTGCGGTGAAGCGGACCATTTGTACCGCCAGTGTCCATACCGGCGCCTCGGGCTGCGCGGCTTTTCAGTATATTCAGCGCCTCCTCGGTATGGCCAGCAACCCCGGGACATTGAGGATTACCTAGCTCAACAGCGCATGCCACCGCCTTCTGGACGGCAGCCGCGCTCACCGTCGCCGAGGCGCTATTCATCTTCGCCACAGCGCCATGCTTGCGCACAGTCCCCCAGTCCCCACCGAGAAAACTAACGGAAGCGACCCTTAGAGGCGAGGTTGCTGGCAGTCGACGTGCTGAAGACCTCCGATCAACGCTAACAGTAAAGGGTGTGGATTCGCCTGAGCGATTTGTGCGGCTTTCTCTGGATATACCGGTGCTGATAGACGGCTATGCAGTAGGTGCTTTAGTTGATACCGGGGCTGATTATTCTATACTAAGCGGGAAAATGACCAGACTACTAAAGAAGGTAATCACGCCTTGGCATGGCTCTGTGATTCGAACGGCTGGCGGCCGCACCGTCTCTCCGCTTGGAACCTGCACGAGTAGAGTTCGGGTCTGTGGTTATACTTTTGTAGCAAGTTTCTTTGTGCTGCGTGAATGTTCACGCGACGTTATTCTTGGTGTTGACTTCCTGTAGGAGTATGGAGCTGTCATTGACCTTCAAGAGAATCGCATCACCTTCTCAGCCGACCGAGCAATCGACAAGCAGGACGACCAACAACGTGCCGACATTCTTCGTGTTTCTGCTGAAAGTATAACGCTTCCTCCAAGAGCCAGTGTTATTGTCGACGTCACATGCTGTGCATATGTCTATCTGCCCGTCCATTCATCTGTCTGCCTGTCATTCTGCACGCCCGTCCGTTCGTCTGCCTGTCTGTCTGCCTGTCTGTCTGTCTTCCCATCCGTCCGTCCATCCGCACCTGCTGAGTGAGAAATAGGTGGTCACGTACCAATAGAGGCAAGCCACGGCTATTGGAGCTTCACCCCTAAAACGTGATTCTTTCTGCTAGGAGGCGGCAGCCAAACTGCCGTGGGAGACGAGTGGTGACATGCTTGTTGCTAGCGGGTACAGGGCAGCAGTCGACAAACGGCCGTCTGCAGTTGTGATGAACCACCCAGACGTTCAGGGCTCGCTTGAGAACAAAGCTGTGCTTCGGAGTCGGGACACAACAGAGATTGATTATCTCATGTGATCACGTGGCATGGAAATACAAACCTAAAAGAAGCAAACCGTTTCCAACGTATTTGTAGGCTCATTCAAACCTCGTAAAGAGAGGAATAGCTAATCATTGTTTCAGCAACGCTCTTCGCTAGTTTTGTAGTCACTCGTTAAACAGCAGCTTTGTTGATCAAGCTTTCTGTTTGATAAGTGCTAGGTGCCCTGATCATATGCTGGTTTCAGTGGCGGAGAAGATGCTTAGGATCTTTTTAAGCAAAGACGTAAAGACCCAGAAAACTCTGCCGCCAGTACCTCAAATCCCATCGCGAAGCTCATCAATCTATAATGAATTACACACAGTTTGAAAAAAAATAGGTGATAAGGTTGACGTCAAGGTTGTTTTCTCAGCTCCAGAAACGATTCCATTGCTCTCTAAACGTGTGAATGGTTAGTCCGCACAAAAGGGCGGCTACCCAACTGAGCATAGCAGGCGATTCGTAGCGAGTGCTGTGGCTGTTGTTTACTTCATCCTATTGTCCTGCGGCAGGAGGTTGTCCTGCGGTAAACAGGCAGATTGTCCTGCGGCGAACAGGCAGATGCTTGAATGGGCGTTTAAAGGGGCGTCACCATCTTGCGAACGCAGCTGTTCAGGCCCACCTCTACCGATTGTAGAGATTGTGGATGCAAACCGGAATTCGAAAAGTGCACTGTTGTAGGAAAACGTCGTGAGCAGTTAACACGCGAGATAATCGAGGCTAATCAAAAGCCACTACTGGGTCCGATTTGTGTTAGGATGTCTTCGGTTGCGCTCACTAAAAAAAGAAATCGACTAGCTAGATGTGACCGAATAGTTTGCGAGTTCGTGCTGAGGTGTGCTGTTGTACCCAACTTAACAATATATCCAGTATCGGGCTGTAACGCAATAGGTTCCGCGGTTGCACTACGGCGCGCTGCTTGCTATAATGCATATATATTTCCAGCGTTTTCACTAATGAAAGTTAGTGAAAGTCGTCGCTCTTTCTTGCTGGTGATGCTTCCTACCGTGTTTACGCGATGTAAGTACTCGTTTCCTTGCACTGTGCAACCACCTTGAAGTATGCAGAAACTTTTGATTAGGTTACACATGCATTTTCATTAAATCTGCTTAGAGTTATATTCGATCCGTGGTTTTGCGATTTCATCCTAGTTTTTGCAACGTGCCATGCGCATACATCATTCAATGGGCTGTTGCATTTCTACTTGTTTCAGCCCGAGAGAGTTCGTCAGCACAGGACAGCCACGCCGCTTTGGTTATCTTATCCGTTGTACTGTACGCGATTTTAATATTCAATAAATCTACAAACACCGTGTAGCTAACAGCTTGCAAAATATAAAACAGAACAGTACAGGACATTTCAGCTTCTCATCTATCAGTGGAACCCGATAGCGTTTGCGGCTTTACTTTACGTATTACCTTCTCATTCGCTTGCGATGCTTCGCCCCTCGCTGGGTTACAGCCCACTAAAATACAGCCCTAGAAGAACTGTATTTTAAAACTGTAAAGCTGTATTGTTAAAAGTAAACAGCAACTTACGCAACCCACATTTCAGAAGTGCCGTATACAGGGTGTCCTACATAACTTGAGCCAAGAATTTGAAAGAATAAGAGGCACTTTGGAGGCGAATTGAACCAAACGCATACTACTCGCGCTAGCCTGTAGGTACTCAGGATTCTTTTATTTCTCGCAATACTAATTAATTATTATTTCCCAATAGCCTAGTTTCTAATTATGGGTTGAAAACCCAAAATATGAACACTGAGATGTAGAACACTTTCCGAGACCACCGACTAAAGTTTCCTGTACGATACGTCCCGCGCTGTTATTTTTTCCACGTTGTAAAGAAAGCCCGCGAAATGTGAAAAGAAGCCGTGTGACGGAACGCGAGCGCACTGCTATAGTGCTGCTATAGGCTCTTTTTACAACGCGGAAAAAAATAACAGCGCTAGACGTATCGTACAGGAAACAATTTTGTCAGTGGTTCCTAAAGTGCTCTACATCTCAGCGTTCATATTTTGGGTTTTCAGCCCATAATTTAAAAATAGTTATTTAAGAGAGAGAGAGAGAGAGAGTGAGAATTTATTAGAAGGCAGAGAGGTCGCCCTACTGAAAAATCCTATACAGATAGGACCCGTATCATACGATGTTATTGGATACAGGTGATACAGGGATTACGGGCCATATGGGGCATACAGGGATTACGGGCCATATGGGGGATACAGAGCTTATGGGGCATATGGGCCATACAGGAGTTCTAGGGTTTGTGGGTAATATAGATGATAGGGGTCCGAGGAGTTTTCCGGTTCCTGCTGAAAATCATAATATAGTGCAAAAAAGAGAGAACAGTCACACGAAACCACACACCATATAATTTTAAGCAAGCATAAACTAGCCCAAAAACAAGTCCTTCAGCAGAACAACCCCGGTTACTTTGTGCAAGTAGTAAGGGTCATAAGTAATGTTTGCCTAAGCATGGTAATAAGGCTATGCCAGTTTATAAAGTGTAAAAAATATGAATATGCCACAATGGGCAATTTAATGGTGCTTCGAAAGTGCAGTAGATCAAAGGGGTGAAAGTGTTGTATGTAGTGTAGTGTCGGGACATTTGAGAAAAACAAGACAAATATTTTTGCATCCTCGAATTTATTTATATGATTAAACATTTTGCAAGGAAGTGTGTTTATCTTTCTCAGCCTGCTAGGTGCATGCATATCTGCTGGCTGATTCACAAATTTTGCAAAACCATTTGCACAGTACTGGGCAAATACATGTAGCACTTACTAAATACTTTACTTATTTGTTTAACTGTAAGTTAAAACATGAAGCAAAATACTATAAAGAGTACTGACACAAAATTTTGTGGCTAATATAGCCTGCGACATCGGTTCTCTTGAACATGCGTATATCTACAAATTGGATGAACAATTATAGCTCATACGGCCAATTATATGATAAATAAAGTTTGCGTGCCTGAACCAGTGCTATATGCCGCATCTCGCATCATTGAATCACTGAAAGTTACCTGAAGCCGAGTCCCAACTTCCAGGTGCCACCATTGTTGCCGAGCTCAGAGTTGGCACAGCTTCATTACTGACATCATAGTCGTTGCCTTTTGGCCACGCTTGTGCTAGCAGGCTACTATTCAGTGACTGCTGTGTCCATGCCTAATGCAAACATGCGGAACGTGAGGATGCCCCAAGAAAGTCTTTGCACCCAAACGAGAACGATCAACTTTACGACGACATTGTGCTGTATATGCAGCAGCAAAAGAATGTGAGCACATAACGCAGGCAGCACGAAATTGCGTCAGTATTCTGTGTGTAAGGAGGAAGAAGAACAATACGCCATGGTGGGCCATCTCTTAAGCCAGAAGCGTCGAGCGGGGGCTGTTTGCCCCAGCGCCTTGATTACTGTGTCGGTTGTCACCGCCCACTTTCACTATTGATAGACCTGCTGTGCAAGTGCTTACACCTGGAAGCCCCGTTTTATGTGTACCATTTAGCACACTAGCTGGCATTTGTTGCATTCCGTGGCTCGTGTTCTCAGAGCTGTGCCAAGATAAAACTAGTCTGTAATAAACAGACAGCAATCGTCCACCTGTCCCATGCTTTCAGCAAGCAATCCGTCACATTGTGACTAATAGGCTGTCAACAATGTTAATATTGCAAGACAAAAATTTGCGTCAGTACCTCTTTAAGCAATAATCACTAGCCACAACCTCCAAAGTTCTCACTATCAGGGCCCCGTTCAGGGGCACCTGTTTTTCCTCTTGATGCACAAATACTCCAACACGGGGCTACTATGAGGCTCTTGTTCTGAAGCTGAAGGACACTCCACAGGATCTTTGTGGCCTTCTTGCATCACGACCGCAGCCAAGCCCACTGCTCCTTCTTCTGCCTCTCAGATGAACCTGCATTGGAAGAATGTCTCTGTGATCCTTTTTTTTGTGTGTGTGGGAGTTAACATCGTTACACTCACTCTCAAATTATTGCTTTTACACTTAAAACTTACTAGCATAGCTACTTCAAAGAATAAAGTTTCAATAGTGAAATTGATCCAAGAGGTTCCACAATTTTGAATCCAAACAGGTAAATTGAAGGTCTCACAAAAAAATATGCGTGGAGCTCTAGGCACGTGCATGAGTTGTGATCTGTGGCCTTAGCACAGCATTTAGAAGGGCACATGTCTTTTCTACAGAGAACGAAAAATGGGGTGAAAAATGTTAAGTAAACAATAAGTAGGGGTACGCAACTATTCATATTTTTGAATATCTTTTGAATAATGTTTGCTATTCGGCTCAATTCGTACTGCAAATTTTGCTATTTGAACTATTATAACTTACCAGAGACAAAATAGGGTCAATGTCTGACTGAAAGGGACCCTCCAAAGTTTTAATATGTTTCACCTCATCACACTCGTATTGCGTGAAAGCTGCCTTTCTGGCTCTGCTACGGTCACAAATGTACTGACTCTAGAAAAGGCTGATTCTAACAAGGAGATGATAGGTGTGGCAGAGGCAAGGGCTTATTTATAGTGGTTTTTGACCTGAAATTTGATCAACTCTTCGGCTGCATGAAATCGTGCATGTAAACACATTCGAGCATACATAAATTTAATTGTGCGTTGCCTTATTCTTTATAAGGCAACTACGAAACGCCACCCTACCAACACTTATCAATTTTACCAAAAGGAAGACTTTCATCTCATAAGAATAATTGGAAGCCTCTCCAACTTTTTTCTAGAATTTCACATGAAGTACTTGAAAAAAATTCTAGAAGTATTTGAGAAATTTCAGAAACATATTCAATTTGCACACACACTTCAATATTAGAATTCACTTTGGCACACATACTATAACAATAAAGTTCAAGAGAAGTGGGAAAACCAGAAATAGTTGAGTATTTTATCGGACACTCGTGCCACAGAGAATTATTCTTCTTGTTCTTCAAGCACTTTGATGATTTTGAAGCAGGCAAAACCATATAAAGCATAGCCAATTAAGGGCACATTTGCACCAGAGAGACCTTTTCCTCCTGTTTTTCAAGTGCCTTGACGGTAACATTTAATATGCAGCAATTTAAGGGCCTCAATCATCTACTGTCATCACTTAAATTGTTTTCAAATTGTTCTTATAAAGTGTAGCAGATGGCAGATATACAGGAATTAGGCATGCTAAAATGGGCATTTTTTTCACAAATTCAGTATAGTATACACAACACTCTCCATGAAGCAATTTAGGTGGCCCAGCAACCCTTTTCGAGCATGGTCAGAAAATGCTGCCGAGGATAGTCGAGGCACCTGAGAGCATGTGAGACAGACATAATAGGGCAACAGGCAGCCTGTTATTCATAATTTATTATCAGTCACCTGAAAAACGCTGTTTCCCCTGAACAAATAGGGCTCCAAATTCAACTGACTGCGCTTCAAGTGTAATGTGTACAACCGAAACCTGAGGCTGCCACATGCCCGTGCACCTATTCATGATTACACTGAGAAGAAGCCCCATGTTTGAAGAAAAAAAAAGGGGGGGGGGGAAATAAAAATAAAAGAGCTCAAATTCAGAACGCACGTTGATAAATAGGCATAGCTTCTTGTCCCTCAGTCATCCCCTCCTGCGTGGCTTTGAGTGAGCTAACTCGAACGAAAGGTGAAAGAAAGCACGTAAAGCATGTGACGAATTCCTGTAGCTCCGCTAGTACTTCGCAGATTGCAAATTTTTTTCCAACAGTCGATTTGGGATGAATAAGTTTCTCTAATGAAGACATTTGATGATTACTTGGAAAGGCTTTTCAGGGCTTTTTCATAACAAGGCAATGCGAACATGTGCCTGTAACATGAAGGTAAAAACTCTTCAACCTGATATGGTTTTGTTATGGCACAACGTAGTCATCACAATTCCAGCTTCCAGTTTTAAATGTAGTCGACCTGTTACAAAACTTTACTCACTGTACAAACCACACCTTTAAATCAGTAAATTATCCAAAAATGAAGAAAATGCAATTATTATGTGAGCAAATACAGTACATGGATATAAAAAAGATAAGTGCAAGCAGCAGGAGTGTAAAAGGCATATTCAGGCTGCATGAGGAATGTCGTGGAACTGGTAGAGATGAGTATTAATGCCTCAACAGCAAACAAAAATTTTCAAAAGAAAGCACAGCTGCCTACTTTGTTATTTATGAGGGCCAGAACTGTAAGCGGCAGTCCTCCCACTGGGTGCTGCCCCCCGAAAAGCAAAAAAATCTGATTGTTAAGTCAGCCATAAAATAAGGCGATTCCACACAAGCATGCAACCACAGCTGACACAAATGACCACTTAAACAGCATTAAAGAAGAAACGCCCAAGCACAGCCCCTAATGAGCCCTTTGCAGCTACACGAGCTATCAATAGCTGTTTCTCTGAAGCATGCATGCTCCTGCACCCTCCTCTGAAAGAAGGCGCCGCGCAATAGCCAGCATGCTTCACACCAAATGCTGGTGCAAAAGCCCCCCCAAAAAATGAGAACTCAGGACACAAAGTCATGTGGAAGCCGCTACAGTGCTATGAGAAAAGCATGCAAGAAACTTATTCATTTCAAGGCTTTGCCTTTGTTTTGCTCTGCAAGGATGAGTCATGTCAATATTCCTCGAACCAGGGTGTAAATGGCAACTATTGGCTCCCTTGTTTAAGAATTATAGCAATTGAGAATCGATATTAGCAGTTACCTCTTTTGGATTCAATCTCGCTTAACTCTACAAAACAAAACGCTGGTTAAAGCTAATGTGAGTGCTCCCAAGAGTGAAGGGTTTTTGTGTTGTTAGTGACCAATGACGAAGTCTGGTGAGTCAACTTACGAGTCCGTTAAAATATGATTATCTTTTTCACCTATAGTTTCAGTGCTCCATAAAAGCAATATATTGCATAATAGGTACTCCAGCTGGCACCTTGCAGTGTCTCGTGGTAGTGTAGCGGCCTCCCTCCACAGGGAATTGCGCCATGAGCTCTCAATTTTCACAGCTCACACATATCTTAATGCACAAGCATTTGTGCACCGACTCAATATTTATAGCTCAGAAGACAGAACTACAAGAAGGGGGGGGGGGGTGAGTCGCGGTTCCTTGACATGCCCTCCTGTGAATTTCTTCCCGGGACATTCTCATAAAATATCTGAGGCACCCTATCTTTGAATAGAGATTACCTTACTAGGTTGCAGTCACTATATAAAGGTCTGAAATTGAAAGGTTGTAACTGGAGCACCAATTATGCAACACATTGCCGTTAAGAAGCACCGAAACCCTGTGTGGAAAAGATCATCAACTGGGGCACCAATTATACAACATATTGCTATTAAGGAGCATTGAAACCATGTGTGGAAAAGATCATCATATTTTAACGGGCTCGGAAGTCGACTCATCAGACTTGCCAGACTTGCATTGAGCCGCGAGTCTGAGTCTACTAGTAAGGCCTAAGGAAAAAATATATTTTATGAGTGAGTGTGAATAATTCGCAGATTTCTTTTTAACCTATGCAGGGTGCTGCTCAATATAAGCACGCAGAGACAGGGTAAATGCAGAAGTGGTTCAGTTGGTGGGGCAATGTGTTATGATATAGAAGAGTTCTTCGGTTGTCCAGAGAAGTGTTACATTATTAAGTAGTACCATCGATTATCTTACATTGTTGCCGAGAAAAACACTGGCCAGAAAAAATTTGAAACAATGCAGTGTGATGTTTTGCATACCAAACAGCTCCTAATAGCAGCTTATTAGGGCATCAGTCAGTCAATCTATGATGAAGATTTTATAGATGATGCTGTGCAGTCACTGAGGAGGTGTTTTGAAAGAGAGTCACAAGAGAAACACAGTGACACTGAGGAGTAACAAGTATTCACGGACTGCAGCAGGGGAGCCCCTGGTCAATACTGCAGTCTACATGGAGGAACTAGTCGGGCTGGTGATGAAATCATTGCTTGAAGGATTGAATATTCTGGAGTGCCTGAGTTTCATGCTTGTGATGAGCAATACTTGATTGTTTCACAATCATTGTAAACTCATTTGAGTTTTCCAGTGATTTAACCAGCCATTTATTTAGAATAAAATATTGCAATGGCAATTATATGGACACTTTCAACAGCTGCTACCACTGAACATAAGGGCGCAGTTGCGAGTGCTGGTGCATGCTATTTGGATAAATATCACTACACGGCTTATTTACATGGTGTGCTCTCAGCACTTTCTATTCGTTGAGACTACCGACAGCACCAAAACCCACTCACTCTCAGCAGCACTGACATTGACTGTAACCAGTGTTTCGTTTTGTGAAATTGAATCTGAAGAGTTAAGTGCTAATCTTTGTATAGCATTCCTATTTGCTCCTATTTTCTTCATTGCTTCATGCTTGTAACAAAACTCTGAGCTCAGACTTTATCTTTGGACCCCAACCGGCATTTGCTGGCGTGCTAAAACAGGGGTGCAACAGCCAAAATACCATTTGGAGCAATTTTTGGAGCAACAAAATGTTACTTTTGGAGCACTAAATTCCAAGTTCGAAGCTGGTGATGGAAAAAAAGAACATGCATTTTTATCATGACATAGCGAATTTGGAGCACTATAATAAAGGCGGCTTACATTTAGAGAAAAAACATGTAGAAACAATTCAACATAACCTAAATTATGTAGTGTGAGCATAGTATTTACTACTATTTCAATGAAGGTAGTATTTTGAACCAGCTCGCTAAGGAACCAATTATAAAGTCCATATTAGCGTTTACTGCACCTATTAAATCAATTGACAAACTCTGAGAATTTTAATATCAATGTGCCGATATTGTGAGCTTGAAATTTGGAAGATTAGTAAAAACGAGAATTAGAGGTGGTAAAAAAAATTGGCGCACAATTTAGTTTATTTCTGTAGAGAAGCATAAATGTCACACACTGCTTCAAATGATTGCCAGTAGCTTATTTATACGTCGGTAATTATACTGGTACTCAGAATTTAACGATGTACAAACGCATGAGTAACTGAGCAAAATGTGAAGTGTCCCAGTATCGCGAATAGCCCCTGGTAAATCTCAACACGCTTTTTCGCGGGCACCGGTCTAGCGCGACAAAGGTGACTCAAGCAGCTTTAAAACCAAAGTCAACAAATTTTCTAACCACTCACCACCCCCCTCCAACCCACCCTTTTCAGCATGGGGCTATGTGCCACTTCAGCTACCTTGCAAGACGAGTTTGACCAGATAAAGTAACAACGGCGCACGCCCGTTGCCCCTGCGACGGTACTAAATATCTATCGCCAAGACCGTGGCAAGAAGGACTCAGCTTCCAGCCAAAATTTGTTATGTGCCACTGCTAAGGTAATCAATGCCGGCATTTGCAGCACGTCGAGCTTGTTTGAGCCTTAATAAGCCATAGCCGCGTTTCTGGCAAGAGAACTTACATTTTCCGCGAAGAGTTGGTGGCTACACCAACATGTTTTTGTTTTAAAGTTCTGCCGTCCCGCGGATACGTATCTGTTGTGGTCAGCGGACCGATAGGCATGCAGTGTTGTTACTTTATCTGGTCGATCATGTCTCACCAGCATTGGGTGGGTGGCTAGATTACTTTAGGTATATTCTACGTACTTTACTTCGGGTCTGCGCGCTTTGACTGATGGCGCAAAGCTGCAGGTGGCCGACACGGCCTGCATTGCTCACCGCAATTAGTACACCTGAAAAAAAAATGAGGCTGACTGGGCATTTTGGCGCAGCGTGGTGCAATTTTAACAATTTCATGGGTTTGGCGCAGCTCGGTGCAACAATCAGGAATTGTATCAAATCGGCGCGATTGGCGCAGCTGTTGCAGCCCTGCTAAAAGGACCTGATGTTAAACTGTTCAAGCTTTAGCAGTGCATTTTGGAGCTGTTAAGTCAGCCATTGGAGTCTACCCGGTTACTGCCTCCAATTAAGGGGTAGCAACAATAACTTTTCTGCACCATGTATCTACTTTGCCATTATTGAATAAGACAGCTGTGCGGGTGTTTGTAAACACTGCCTTATTTCAGAGCACTGTGTCGATTAGAGAAGACCGGCAAGTCCCAGACTTCCACGTATTTTTTACCCTATTGTCATCATTTTTAAGCATGTAATAATGACAGCAACCAGAAGTTCATACTAATTTGTTCAGAGCCTTGTCTTCTATTGACCGAACCAAAGAATGGTTTATTTTATTTTAAAAATTGCATTTTTTGCTCCTGTACATGATTTTATACATTTTGCACACGTTCTTTTAGATAAAATGAAAGTTATTTTAAAGGATCAAGTTCAGTTCAGTACACCACCATGTGTTGCTTGAGTATGTGCACAAACAATCAGCATGACATCTTTTGCCATTTCAAAATTGTAAAAGGGCCATTTGCTTTCAGGTCGCTTTTTTCAGTTGATTAAAAAAAGATACGCAGGATGAGGACAATACTATAATATCTCAAGCAAGCGCCCCCACCTAAGCGAGTTCCATTCTCTCTCTTTCAAGATATTTTAAAACATGCATGAACAACTGAGCATGCACTCCCCCCCCCCCCGCCTTCCTGCCATTTCTGCAGTTTCCTTCACTTTCTTTATTTAGAAGCGCAACGAGGTAGCAGAATCATAGTGAATTCATGCATATTTATTAAAGTGTATCAGTTTCGTTGGAAGCACATGCGAATTTTTCACCACAATCTTGATTTTTGATGCAAGACCGAGCAAGAACCCCCCCCCCTCAAATTCTCGTCACCTTCTTCATAGTGGGAGCACTTGCTCAGGATTGCACGGTACACGAAAAGTGTGGAAAAAGAATCTGCTTTCATATCTAGTAAACAATGAAAAGTATTTTTTTTTAATTTTTGCTTGCCCTGCTTCTTTCATACACAAAATTAATAACAGAACCCTTACAAATATTATTTAGTTCTGCACCCTATTTAGCAATCGAATATGCTGCCCGATGATATTGTGAACTCCTCTTCTGTCAAATTTATAAACAGAATTCAGAACTTATGAGAACAACTTGTGTTACAATTTGCATATTTCTTGCTCCTAATTGCTTTGTACATAAGTTCTATTTATTTTCCTCACATTTTTGTTTATTCAAGTTCAACCCATTCCTTTATGGGCCCGAGAAGGGGCCTGCAGTATTGTAACATAAAATAAAAATAAGCTACTTTGAAATTCACATAAACTTGGTTCCCTGCACTGACAGACACACATAGTTTCAACCCTGTTCAAGAAGCATGAAGTTGGCAGACTTGTCAATTCATCTGCTCATTTAAAACATCAATGCTATTGAAAGCTAAACTTCTTAACAGTACACACTTGCCTGATAGCTTCCTTTGGAAGCATGTGAAGCCCTTTCAAGGTTAGGCATCATTGGGAAGGACTGTGGTAGCGGCTCAAAAGTTGTAATACTGGTTGTGATGCAGCAATGGCTGAAGTGAAATATAGGCCGTGGTGGTGGTAGCAGCAGCTACAGTGTTTCTGCCGAAGGTGCCTGACCTGGAGGATATGACTGAAACAAAAGGGGTGACAGATAATAGGTATTAAGAAATCATGAAAAAGAATGTTCACTACATTACAGAAATTTGCAACTTGGAGTGATGGACAGCTGAGCTTGTTGGTAGAGATTTATGTTGGACTTCTGCGAACATAATAAGCGAGAAGCGTAGCATGTAACGGGTGTGTCGTGGGCAGTTCTTACATTCACAACATAGCTCAGGGGCTAAAGAAAGTGATAAATAGATACAACATCAATGCATTATGGCCACCAATAGACTAGGTACTAGGCGAGATATAATGTCATGCTGAAAACAATGAGAGGGGACAAGAAGCTGGACTCACATTTGTTTCATAAACACACCAAAAATTTTGATTACCATACAGGGGTAAAGTAAAATGTTCCTTTTAGCTTCGGCCATACCTACATAGGGCAGATGGGCCAGTGGTAACAATAGATGAATGAAAAAGAAGAGAGCGCGAACTACAGGCTCACCAAAAATTCTATCTTTAAATTGTCGAAGGTGTGTTGAAGGCACAGGCCGACCAAAAAAATGTGAAGCTCACTCAATCACAAAATATATTTGCTCATATGGCTCATTCAGATTCTCATTTATGGCCCAATCCGAGTTTGAGTGACTCGGCTTGTGAGGGAGTTTGCCGACGTATGGCTGAGAGGGGATCTGAAGTCTGCTATTCCTTTCCTCCAAAGCCTCTATTTGTTGCTCAATCCACTCGTTCCATTGTAAAAATTTTCTCTTTCTGGAGGAGGCTCAAACAAACAAGCTTCTAATTGCCAGAGCCATCCTACAGGGCTCTTTTTCTTTTTTGAATCGCTGCCTTCTGCGACTTTTTTTTGGAGGGGTGGGGTGGGGGGGCGGGGGTCTTTGGAGTGTATATATAAACTTAAAATATTACCACTCAGTAAAGACGCTCTTAATGCCATAAAATTCAGAGTAAGCACTCCTAGCAGAGCAAGCACCTCCCACCTTCCTTCAAGAGGTGCTAAATAAGTAGCCTCTTCTCCTCTACCACCATCTTCACTGTTTCTATTTGCCGAGTGAATGCGAAATAAAGCCGTGTATGCATGAGCATTCAAGAAAGTGCTTAAGTAGACGCACAGATGTGCATTTTTTATTCTCAGTGATTCTTTCACTTCCACGTTAAATATTAACCGATGACTGAGCAAGGGCCTACTCTTCAAACCTTGTTGAATTATCATTCACTCTCCAGGAGCACTTGCTGAGAATTTTTCGATAAACAAACATACTACGAAGTCTGTATTTTCCAGTAACACGTACCTCAAGACTAGAGTTGCAGTAAGAACCTTACTAAGTCATATATTACTTTATAGGTCGCCATGAATATTCACTTGAATATCATACTGTCTGCTGTGTTACTGACCGCAACAGCTGCTTGTGCTCCTTAATTTATAACTATGCAAAAATTGTACATCACATTTGCAGACTGATGTTTATGCAGTGATTTAGCCACATGAATTTATGCAAATCATTACAAAATAATTGCTTCATGATTGTAACAAACATACAGTCAGCATGAGTGTAACTTGAGAAGCTTGCTTTGGCATGTTGACACTCCTGAGATACATTTCAGCTCATAAAATACAATGACTATATTTTTCAAAGTCAAAATGGCTCAGTCAAAATGGCCCCCGAATAAAAAGCAATTAAAATTTCATGATGCAACGCATATGTGTTGTACAATTTCTTTGCCTGTCCATCTTATGAGGTCACAGCTTTCAGTTCTTGACGCAAAGCACCCATGTAAGCATGCGTCGGATAAGTGTGAAGTGTGTGCTAGAATTCGATTTCAGGGTGCTGAGCAGTGCAGTGCAGCTGAAATTCATCGAATATTGAGAAATGTGTACAGCACCACTTTCAATACATGACAGCAAGGGACTGCAATAGTGTAGGAAATTAGAAGCATGATGCACAATATTTACAATGCAAGCTGACTGGGAATGAAGCAAGTGTAAAACAATGATTTTGTTGACTGAATGGATCAGATAATTTGGGAAAATCATTGGGTCAGAATTTTTGGGCTGAGTAATTCATTTCCCAAAATATTACAGTCAGCTCAATACAGCACAGATGGTATACCATGGTTGGACACAGAGTGAGACTCTAGTGCTGCAAACTGCGTGCAGTCAGTTCCTAAAATGCTGACTGGTCATGAAAACAAAACAATACGCGGGTGCCATTTTGACATTTCTCTGGCACTACCATGATGTACTCCAGAACTGAAGGTGAAATACAAACAGTAGAAGCATTCCAATGAGCGCAAAGAAAGTCAAGTGAACCTTCTCCAAGAAGTGCATTGCTGCTGTGTTTGGGGAGATAAATGGTGGTGTTTCCTTGATAAAATAGGTGAGGCATAAATCCACAAAGACTCATGAGATTTGCCATCTGCATCGGCTCCTAGTTAAAGATATCCGTGGCACGCTGTTTCGCTGGCCACGCTTTTGGAGATGTAGACAGGGCTTTTCTTTCAACTGTGTTGAAATCTTGTCATTTGCACAATCAAAGTTGGCTATGCAGCTGTCGAAAATAGTGCCAAACGGGAAAAATTCCCTTGGAACAAAGATAGAAAATTGAAGTTGATTTTGTGGAGAGAGATGGTGAGTGGTATAGCCTTTGGATGCCTAGCGTAAGGTGAGTAATATTGATCGACAATCCTGCATGGATGGTTTCGTTTGACACATTTGGTATTTATGTACAGGCGCTCCAAAAAAAAGATCCATGGCAGGTTGACTACGTGCCATCAAGATATTTGCACGTCGAAAGAGCATCTAAGGCGCCAAGACTGATGTACAAAAGTCGTTTGGATGTGTAGTTTTCATCATCACAACCACAATCACTATCTACACAGCTACGACAAGCATACGGCATTTGCTTTAAAATGCACGGCCGCTATGCAACGTGCAGCTGGCTCTGAGCTTGATACAGACATGGTTTGATACAGACGCTACATCCGCCGCACAATTGATCATATACGTATTCCGACGCCCCTAACATCGACCTCGACGCCCCATACACGCTTTTCGATTTACGATTTGCACTCACGAAAACGCGACGGGGCACGACCCCTGGACGCTATGGAATCACAGTATCGCTCCTGGCAAATCTTCCCGACCAAGCACACCTCTCGCTACTCCACCTTATATATTCGATATGGGACGGCTCTCCGCTTCCAACGGAATGGACCGCATCGGTCGTGACATTCATACCCAAATCGGCAAACTCCGTTAGTATCGAGGCTCTGAGACCCACCTCGCTTACGCCTTGCGCAGGCAAACTCATGGAAACCATGGTTCGCGAACGCCTTTCCGCCTACTTGGAGGCCAGGAGGACCTTTGCCGACACGATGTTTGGCTTTCGCCCGCAACTGTCGGTGCAGGACATCCTGCTCCAGCTTCAACACGATATCATAGAGCCGACTACTATGCGCCATAACGATAAATCCGTGCTCGCTCTCAATCTGCGCGGGGCGTTCGACAACGTCAAACACAGCCCTATACTCACTAACGTGTCTACCACAAACTGCAGGCAGAAGACTTTCAACTACATTCGCGCCTTTTTATCACATCGCACCGCCTTCATTCGCCCTAATTCTACCGAACACGGCCCGTACTTATTAGGCACGCGGGGTACACCTCAAGGGGCAGTCCTGTCTCCTCTGCTTTTTAACCTGGCGATGATGAACCTCCCCTTTCTTCTAAGCGAGGCCGAGGGTATACAACACGCAATATATGCGGACGATATGACAATCTGGACGAACACCAGTTCCTTAGCGCAAATCGAAGTACGTCTGCAAAAGGCCTTCCTCCTGGTGGACACCTACGCTGGTTCATGCGGCTTACGCTGGTTCTCCAGCTAAATCGGCTCTTCTTTCAGTCTCTCCGCTACCGCCGCCTGAAATTTTTCTTCTGTCCGGGCCCGTCTCGTCAGTGCAAAATTTTCGGGTTCTTGGCCTTCACCTCACATCGTCCTTCGATCCAAAGTGCACAATAGGAGGCCTCAGACGCACCAGCGAACGGGTGAGCCGCATGATACGGCGAGTGTCCACCAAGCGCGGCGGCCTCCGCGGGTCTCAGTCCCTCCTATTCGCCCACGCGTTTGTGACCAGTCGCGTCCTCTACGCCTTGCGTTACCTTCGCCTGCGTCGTCGACACGAGCACCAGCTACACGTCCTTCTTCGTTCAGTATACAAACGCGCTCTGGACCTACCTATTGCAACTTCCAACAGCAAATTCGCGGCTCTGAAGGTACACAACACCTTTGCAGAGATGCGCGAAGCTCATCGCGTTAACCAAGTCAATCGACTGTCGCAGACGCCTTCAGTCTTGGCCTCTACCCGATATCTGACCAAGACCCTCTGCAGCAGGTACCAGAGCTCTGGCATCAAAAGCTATGGGTGGAACCTCTACCCCGTAATATGAACCCCGTCTCCATCCTGGCCGTAGATAAGCACACGCCGCGGCCCTTCATACGCGACACTCCGATCGTCCTGATGTTTTCTACGTGGACGTCTTGGGTCCCTCCCCTTCCGGTCACTTCACGGCTGCCGTGATTACAAAGGAAAACACGTCGATGGCCTCTCCTTTTGAGCAGTCACAGTAACGCACGCTGAAGAGGTTGCCATAGGTTTGGTCGCCTTTCACCCTGTCTCACGCACCATCTTGACGGACTCGTGCTCGGCCTGTTTTCAGTATCTTCAGGGTTCCATTGCCCCGCTGACGGCTAGCCTACTACAGGCAGCCTCATGGCGATTTAACCCTCATCCCATTCGTATAGTCTGGACCCCAGGCCACTCGGGTCAGCCCTGCAACGAGGCGGCAAATGCCGCTGCTCGCGCTTCTCCTGTCCGGGCCGTAGCTCTTCATGTCTCAAGACGGAATCGGGCAATACCAAACTGACGCGCTTTCGCGAAATTTTGGCTTATTACCGGGCTTCGCGCCGCCTCTACCTGGACCCCGCACGCGGTTTGGAGAAAGCAGACGAGCGACTGCTACGCCGCTTGCAGACGAACACCTTTATCAGTCCGGCGGTCGCCAGGCATTTTTTGCCGGAAATCAATGGCACCTGCTCGACCTGTCATGTCATCGCCAACACATACCACGTCGTAGCATCGTGCCCAGTTAATCCCGTCCCTCTCTCATCCCCTTTTCCTATCCCAACTAGAGAGGTTGGGAGGAGCAACTGCTCGGCTGCTCTACCTTGGCTGCGCAGCGCTCCTTGGTGGAGCACGCAAGGGCAGCTTCCAGCTCCACTGGCGTCCCGGAGTAGGGTGCCGCCGATGGGCCACGTCGGCATTTTTTTGTAGACTTTTTCTGAAATAAACCTTTTACTACCACTACCATCTCCAGCTGGCTGTTCTTTTGCGCTTCGATGAGCTCTTGCAACGTTTTGTTGACGCCCATCTTAAGGAGACGTGTGATAGAGGCCATTGGGGGTAGTCCCCGGGCTACTTTAGTGGCCTTTCCTATCAAGATATTAAGTTCTTCAATTTCAGCTGTTTTCAAATTCAGGTACGGCGTGCCATACGTAATGCAGCTGGTGAACACAGCTTGCATAATACGTAGCGTTTCGTGCTCTTTCAGTCCGTTTCTTTAATTCGCGATCATCTTAACGAGGTGTGTAAGTTGTGATAGTGTCCGTTGGAGTCTCAATAGGGTGGCAGCTCCCGATCCATCCTTGTAGGTTTGAACTCTAAGCACTTGCAGGGTCTCGACTTCAGAAAATATTGCCCCCTTCAGTGCTACGCTTGGGACGGGCTCGTCGTATACACAGGGGGTCTTTCTCTTGTTTTCGCTTTGAGGACGAGGTGCTCGGATTTCTCGGGGGCACAGCAGAGACCGCAGTTTGAGAGATCCGCTCGATGGTATGAACGGTAATAGACCGATCCCACCAGCCGATCAGCGCATGCGCCGGTTTTCCGGAGTTGCCCCGCCGCCATCTTAGTTGTAGTCAATCGGTCAACCAGACTACAGCGACTACGCAGTGGCCGCCGCTTTTTCAGTACTGCGCCGGAGCTTCGCGGACGTCTCTCCAATTTCACCAGCAAGAAAAAGTCGTCATGTGAGTATTTTCAATACCTACATTGTCTGTTAATGGGAGCAGGCGGCGCGAATTTCGGTCATAAGTGCCTGCTACTCCTTCGTTTCGGCGGGACTTAGGACAGCCACCCGTTCATTGCCTGTTGAGTACCGTATTCATTTGAGTGATGTATGTAAGCGGTTGTTCTGCGCGACAGTTTTTTTCGCATGTGCATCTTGGGGATTGCAACGTTTGTTTGCACAGTGACGTGCTGTTGGGGACAGGCTTTATTTGCGGCGCCGAACCTTTCGTGTCTTACGGCACTTACGTGCACGAGTGTCGCGTTCGACATACAGCATTTGGTAGTAATAATATTTGAAATTCTTCATTTGGGTGGCGTTCTGATTTTAGTCCACCGAACGACGCGGTCGCTATATTTTGAAAACTCTTGACATTGTAGCGTCCCATGTTTTGCGCACGTGAATATGCAAACGCGCCACTCTCCATTAGCAGCTGTGATACGCATTCATCAGTCATTCGCACTTGTCGGTTGAACCGCATGTAAGGATACGGAGCCAACAAGGGACGTTATCTTACCCTGATAACTAGTTCTGTCTTTTTATTGCCTTTGGTATACAGTTCCGAAATAAAGAAAGGGGAACGTAGTAACCATACCAAAGGCGAAAATGATCCAGACTTCGCTGGTTATCAGCGTCAGATATCGTTTATTTTATGTGTTGGCGACGGTCGTGGTGAGGGACTTCTGGTGTCGAATCTCTCCCTGCCTCCCCCCCCCAAAAAAAAGAAGCATGGGCAATAGCTTTCGCATGCCAAGCCGCCGCAGCGCCGTCACCTAATATCGCTGGTTACGCCAGTGGCTATCAGCAGGCTGTGCTGCACGTATCGAAAGCCACGCGTTCGTGCGTTGTTAACAGTATTTACCTCTGTACATGCAGTTACCAGAGAGCTGCAGGTTCGTGTGGTTGGAGGACGGCATCGCCTAGAAAACTGCATTCTTGCGGTACAGTAATGCATTGGCTGCATTTTTAAATAATCAATATTCTTTTCATGGATTGCGTTTTTATTATGGCTTTTGTCGTGGTCCTGCGTTATTTCATTGCAGTTATTTTTTTCGTTGTTATAGCCCTGTTGTTTATGGTCTTTATAATTTCTACTTCGCTAAGCTTTTTTCTCTTAAGAGTATTTACTGTGTGCAGTATGTGCAACAGTGAAGATTATCTCAGCACTAGTAAAGAGCAGTCCCTGTCATGGGATTACTATCATGTGACTAAAGATTTGGTACTGGTAAGGTCCTGAAAACAGGGCGAGCGATTTCTTCTTTTTTCTTCTCATGAGAACTACTGCTGCGTTTCATTGTTTTTTGTGCTTTTTTGCATGATGCTACCACACCAACTAGTCAACACGTCGTTACTACTACTCATCGGGTACGAGCATCATGCAGTCGAGGCATATTATGTTATTATTACGTGCAGCTGGTTCATTGGCCTGGCTTCTGCGCGGACAACGCGCACCGACTGTCTGACACTGCCCGGGGTTCTTTTATAGAGTACGCAGCATGCAGATGTTTATATGTTCCACCAATAGAGGGTAACGCCCTGATAAAAATATGTAATCTAAGAAAGTGTATTGGCTTAGCAGAAAGTTTAGCTGGCTATGTTCAGATTAAACTAACCTTCAGGCTCTGTTTTTTTTTTGCAGCTCCGTGTAATGCTGTGCCATGGCATCTGTATTACACAACCACAACAGTCAAGGGTGGACCTGCAAAACAAGCTCCGTGAACCCATACTTTGGAAAGGAGCACATTGTCAGGTATGCAAACTTAACTCGGCAGTCATGATTCTCTAAAACTGATGAGTGCTATTTGGGAAAAAAGAGCATGCTGACACCCAAATGTTTCAGAAAGTGTAACGTTTCTTGAACTATTCCTAGTGCCACAAAGCTCTACCCATCTTGTAGGCTCTGTAGTATGCAAAAATTCTTCTCTTTATTAAAGTGGTACGCTACAGGCTCAGTAACTTTGTTGATTGTGTGGTTTAATCCACCGATGCAATGCAGGCATGAGGCGCGCCGTAGTGGAGGGCTCCGTAATAATTTTGACCACCTGGGGATTTTATCGTGCGCCGGAATATTGAAAACACAGGCGTTATTGCTTTTCACCTCCATCAGAAAAGCGGCCGCCGCGGCCGAGAATCGAACCTGCATTCTCTACCTCAGCAGCACAACGCCTTAGGCACTGTGCAACCGCGGCGGGTCTGAGTAACTTTGTGTTTAGCTGGAAAATAACGCCATTTGTAGCTTTCTCAGCTTTTATTCAATGACCAGCAACTCTTGATTGCTGAGAAATGAATAATTAAAGCTGGCATTTCTCTCCTCCATTCCCCTCACATTATTTCGTGAAGTTTCAGACCACGTAACAAAGCGCCCAGATCGAGTCGAGCCCGACTTTACTCGATCGTCCCCATCTTCCTGAAAGTTTGTTCTCGCCGGCTATTACTTCCGTCGCTCCCAATCACAAAGTCAACAGTGTGCCGTGTGTTTCCGACAAAGTTCCACTGATTCCCATCCGAATACGTGCCAACTAGCGCAGCTCCCAACCATTTTGCTGTTACAATTTGAGGTCACTTTAAAATGAAGTTTTTTACATATCTGATTGCAGTAGACAGTCTTCTTAAATTTAGTTTTAGTTCTATATCTTCAGAACTTGCACAATGGACAAAAAGTGGGAGTGTGCAAATTTGTGTAGGGAATGAAAAGGTGTTTATGCACAGGAATGTACTCTTGACAACTGTTCCAGCCAAGTACAATTACAAAAATTTCTTCAGCTGTTTCTGCAGGCCTGAAAGTGGGATTATTTTTATTGTGCAACAGTTAACTAAAGGGTGGAATGTGTAAATGTATATTCTAGAAGGAAAAAGTCCTGCACAGCACATAAACGTGAACGTTTATTCTTCATGCAGGTACACTGAAAGTAAAGGCGCTAGAAAACATCGAGATGCTGGCCTGCGGCTTTTCACATCAGGCCACCTGCAAAAGTTGGTGTTTTCAACTGAAGACACCGCAGAGACCGTGGTGAAGGCACAAGTTCTGGCATCCATGGCAACACGGACAGTGTACAGTGTTGGGGTGAAGTTGCTTAAGTGTGATGGGGAGCTTGTCAGTGGCAGCTGCTCATGTGTTGCTGGGAAAGGTGGTGTCTGCAAACATGTTTGCTGCGTTTTGTACGGGCTGATGCACATTGCGCAACATGATCTCACTGAAGTACCAAATGCCATTGCATGCACTGAAGGTGAACGGCAGTGGTACAACCCGCGGGATCCAAAAAAAGTGACTGAGCAATTTCAACAGATTGTATTCTCCAAGGACACCACTGAAAAAATCAGTGATGCACCAAGGCTTCACAAAAAACGAGCAGCCTACTCATGCTTGAGAACACAATACTCGAATCTGTCAACACCGAGCCTCATAAACTTGCATGGAAACTTCAAAGAATGTGGGCTCGATTGCTTCGCAGACGTACTTGAAGCAAATGACTTTCTTCCCGAAAAACAAAGAAAAGTTGAGAGCCCCGCTACCGAAGATGTGGCTGGGCTACCTTTAAGGTGGCTGGAGCGAGCCAAACAGGGGAATGCTTTGCTGTCATACACAGACGAAGAAGTTACAGCCGTAGAGGCAGCCACACGACTGCAAAGTGCTTGCCTCCTTTGGCATATGTATAGGGAGGGTCTGATCACTGCATCTGTAGCGCATAGAGTTTACACATGGGTCAGGACGTGCCAAACCAAAATGGGGCCGCATGATCCCCGACGTCTCATCGCAGCAGTGGTTGGGAAAAAGAAAGGCAGGGCAACATTTGCCATGAAGAGAGGCCTGCTGTGTGAGCCTGAAGCCAGGAAAGCCTTTCAGGACAAAAACGACAGCCACGTGGATGTTGAGGTGACTGAAACTGGCCTCTTCCTCTCTCGTGATCACGCTTTTCTAGGTGCTAGCCCAGATGGGCTCGTGAAGTGTAAATGTTGCGCACCACGGCTGCTTGAGATCAAAGTGCCCCTAAAAATTCAAGATTTTGCCAAAAGGCAGTTGCGTGCTGGGGAACTAAAAAAAGTAGTGGCTATTATACTCAGGTGCAAGTGCAGATGGATGTGACTGGTCTGAACACCTGCGTGCTGTTTGTTTACAGCAAGGAAGAGTGCCGACAAATCTCCGTGCCATTTGACCAGAGTTTCTTCACGGAATTCATAGAACGTTGCAAATTTTTTACTTCCAGCTACTTGCTTCCCTACATTTCCAGTAACTGGTAAAGTAAAGCTAGAAAATGTTTTCAAGCTTGTGCGTGTGTTCTGTCATACCATAAATCCTTCAAGCCAGTAGAAGTAGCCCACCAGAGTTTTGCTTCTGTGCCTGTAAATTGCGTTTTCTACAACAAAGATGTTTATGTATGAGGTTTGTGAATTTTTGTTCTGCGTTAACAAGAACAGTCTACCCTCTTTCTTTGTACATCATTCACGTGCATAACTTGACCACGCTGGGGAAAAATAGTACAAACGAGCGTGAGTCCCTCCAGTGTGAAGCGTCTGTGTGCTTCATGCTAGTTTCGCGGAGGCATAGGCTTGCTTATTTACGCCAAGAAGCACACGAAATTGCACCACTGGCGTTATTGTTGCTACTAATATTCACACCATTATGGCTTGCGTGCTACTGTAAGGGCCGGCCTTGCTCCAAAACAGCAACTTATGTGGAATTTAAAAAAATTCTCGGGGCACCTAAGCTTGCTTACGTACTGTGGAGGTAAAAAGCCTGGTGATACTTATTAACTGCTTCTTTACTGATAGGGTATTTGTGTTATTTGTGTCTGTCTTCATTGCCACTTTGTTCAATGTAATGTTACATTGACGGGCTCTTTTACTGCTGCATTGTCTGTACTTCTCTTTTCGCATTCATTTTGAATTAATTCAAGGTGAATTAAACAAGCAGACCGGTAACACATGCCACAGCTTTCCATGAATTAGTGTTTTGTGGGACAGCGAGGCACCTGCTCACGTGTCACTTGGCATGAGCTATTCGAAATTTTATCCCACCACTGCTAATGTGTAGGCCTGTGCTATGATGTGTTGTGACCCGCTTCTTTTATGGCCCTACTTTTTACCCACCACTGCTAGTGTGTAGGCCTGTACTATCATGTGCCTTCTGGCCTGTTTTTTTTTGTTTTCCTGAAGGCCCTACACAGTTTACGGGAAGCACGAAAACAATGTCAAATAAACCACTGTACTGGAGCCCTAAGTGGAAAATATTTTTAGACAACTGTTTCTCGCAAAACAGGCGGTTGCAGGCTTCTTGAAATTTACTCGAGCACTGTGTAACGCCGTTTCTTCACAGCTCCATTATCCTCCTGCAGCTGGTTTCTATGCAGGAAATGATACACTCAACATACCTTCAGTTCATCAATGAATGCTGTCACGCATTAAAAGGCTACGTCAGCCTGTTAATTAACCTTTCATGTTTATGTTAAACCACAGCAGACTGGATGGCTGGACACAAGGGGACAATATGGTGATAGCCCATACAAGTATGCTTCTCAATGGGCAGCTATGGCCACGATCACGAGCTTTTACCCTATCGAAATAAATGTATGTACCTATTCATTGACACCGCCAGGCATGGGTTCACTTCTATTTTAATGGAAAGCATCAAAACGTGCCGCTGTTTGAAATGGTGACAGAGATGAAGAGAGTATGGCTATTGCATAATGCACGTTCATGACAGTACAGGTAGCAATGTGTTATGACAACAAAAAAGAAAAGGGGGGTCAATGCAGACAACACATATTTTCGTGCAAGTAAACGTAGTTCTCAAGAAATTTAGAGAATAAGGGAATGACCAAGTAAACAATGCAAATAAACTGAATACAAAACCTAGGCAGGGACATTTCTTATGATGCTTGAATGTGCACGGGAAGGATACGGCTCTTCGTACGTGCCCTCCTGAAGGGATTGGGTTGTTCCTTGTTTTGGGCTAAGGTGAATAAAAAAGCTTGGAGAGACGGTGAGCAGTTCCTAGAACAGGCACAATGGCCTATATCCTTCCAATTTCTGGCTGTGTTGCATGGCCAAAAAAGTAGTCAAATGTAGTGCAAGCGAACTGGCGCAGCCTATCAGCAGACATGCAGACTTCACTCACATCTGCTCACAGCAATGGCTCACCCACAAAGTTTGTCAAGCGTGCGCAAACATGCCACACCTTGTTCAGTTGTCCAGACATGCTGTTTGGAAACACCTGTGAGAGTATTCTGTAGGTCTTTATCCTCCGAATGACCCTTTCCACATGTATGCGCACACTGGCAATAAGCCTTGTCTCAGTTTCATCTGCTTCAGACAGTTGAGGCCGTCCTTCCATGAATGGCGGAATGTTTAAGTGCAGTGAAAGTTCCTTGCACTCTTCTTCGATGGTGAACCCCCTATCAGCCATCAAACTTCGCCCTGGTGAGAACTTTTCCAACACACCGGAAGCCTTTGTTAGGGCCTTGTCAGACAGCCTCCCAGGAGGAAGATCGGACACGAACATAACAAAGCCGTTCGGGCTGCACACAACTAACCCTTTTGCAGTATTGTGCTTTTTGTACGAGGAATAGGTCTCACTCTGTACACGGAATGACGAGGGGGTTTCGATGAAAATTTCGGTGCAGTCGAGGATGCCGTCAACAGTGGTGTAGCCCTTGTCAGTGAAAGCTTGTGGCCTGTACTGGTCGCACAGGTGGGGAGGCATCCATGTTGGGACCTGAAAAAAAAGAAGGAAAAGTGGGTTTTCATATTTTTTACATTAATATCATCAGTGGCTTAGGAACGGGCGGGGGGAGTGGTCTTAGAGTGGTGGATTTATGCGAAGGATCTAAGACTGCAATATCAATGCACATGAATCTCCCCAATGCTCTTAATGTACGATTTAAAAAGTCACCTTCTCCACCTTTGATTTTTTCCACAAGTACTGGCACTGCTCTGCAGTAGAGACCGCAAGATGAGTCATCACAGCTTGTAACACTGTCAAATGAATCTACAAATGCTCTAAAAATTAGCAAAAAACACACGGGCACACGAGAAGCATGCTGGGATAAGCATTCTCTCAACAAAACTTTTTTGGAAGCATCGTTACATATAAATAAAATCATTTACTGCATTGGGCATGTGCTGTAAGACCCAGAAGGTTCATCGATTGATTTATTGAGTTATAATGCACAGGCACTACATAAGTTATAAGGTGCACTGTAGTGGAGGGCTTCAGTTTAATTTGATCAGATGGGAACCTTTACCGAGCACCTTAATCTCGAACATGCGAGCATTTTCGCTTTTTGCCTGCGTAAGAAAAGCGGAAGCCACGGCCGAGAATCGAACCCGCATCCTTGGGCAGCACAACGCCGCGGGCATTGAGCCATGTAGCAACCCGCAGAATGAAAAAAGTGAAATGAGTACATTTGGGTGAGGTGACATGTGACGTTGCTTCCAATAATTTTTAGCTGAGAGTGAGTGCTTGTCCCATTGTGCTTCGCCTGTGTTGTATTTTTGCGCTCTGGGTTTTACAAGCGTGAACCAACTGCCTAACAAGTAGTTTTACTGAAATTTACTTTAATTCAATCGATCCATCTTAGAATGCAAACACAAGGTGTTCAAGCTGAGCAATCTTGCAGTAAGCTTAAAAAAGCATGCTTCGGGGAATTAAATTACCTGTACGTTCTTAGCAGGTATCTTGACAGACAGAAAGGCAGTAGTGGGGGCTAATATATCTGGCCATGAGGGGAAGGCTGACAAACACCCCTTGAAATAGAACCCTGGCTACGCGACTGATCAGTGTACAGTTGGCCTTTTATACCTAAAATTCCATCCAGTCCCCTTTCTCCCTTCCCATAAATGTTGCAATTTGTCGCGGCCATCACAGAGACCACAAACAAAAGGCAATAAAAAAAGATAACTGGTGCTGACATACCTGGCGAAGCCTGTTGTCCAAAAAATCCAGCCATGTTACCCAGATCCTCGAAACGGTTGACGTAGAAACGCCAAACCTTTACGAAAAACAAATTTGCAAAAAATGTGCATCAGTAATTTTCTGCAGCACAAACAAAAGAACCTACGGTTGCAATGAAGATGTCATTGCAGAAGATGCTTAAACGGTACTGAATTCTTTTTGTGTAAGCACCTTGTTACTTCCAGTCATTTTCATTATAAACGATAAGTGAAAAAGTGCTGCATACCATTGCTGATATTTTGAGGAACGTACGAATACACAGCATGCTGCATTCCCCCTATGCACAAAGTAACTAACAAAACCAGCTACGCTCGGCAGGAACACTGAAATTTGGCTTAAACTTGAATTTCTCAGTGAATGAAAGTTCGTTTGCTACCGGACAAGCACTAAGGGTATTACAAAATACCAAATCTTTTGAATAAAGCAAACTCGTATTTTGTCTTCATGGCCCCTTTCGGGCTGATTGGGTTATGCTTGTTTTCCTCACAGCATATTCATAAATAAAATTATACACAGTTCCCGCATAAATGTATTGGCATGGTAACAGAGTTTCATTAGTCACTCCACTTGGACCTTATGCAAAGGCAAAAATGAGTACTGATGCAAAAAAAAACACTTCAACGTTGGCAGCGTACCTGTACGCAAGGTCAAGGCCGTCAAGGCCCAGCCGTAGCCTCATTAGGACGAGCACAAGCTGTGTCTTCAAAGGCAGGATGAAGTTCCGGTCCTCGTTCTCCGTTTCCTTCATCTGCCAGAACCGCAGCTTTTTCGCATCTGGTTCAAGTAGGGACCAAAAACTGTCGAAGGACTTTCTGGATGTAAAGCCAGTGTAGTACCACAGCTTCTTTTCATCTTCTACAAGGGCTTCATACGTGATGTCAATCTTTTGTGTAGCTTCAGCCTTGCACCTCTTGACTTTCTTCTGCATACAGGATAGCTCAAGCCGCAAGCACCTATTCTTCTGCTGAAGGTGGTCACATAGCTTTTTTGCTTCAGCGTGGTCCTGTTGAGAGCGTTTTAGCTGGCGGTTGAGCTCTTCAACATGCGCGTAAGCAGCTTCAGCCTTTTCTGCTAGCTCAGTTATTACATTATTTTGGCAAGCAACTTTCTTGGCAAGCTAGTCATAGCTTGACTCTTGGCTGCTGTAGGCATGGTCCATGAGTAGAGTGCTTTGCTGTGCGGTGTCTTCACTGTCGCTGCTGCTACTAGTGATGGCAGAGCCTGAGACTTC
The DNA here is from genome assembly GCF_043290135.1 of Rhipicephalus microplus. Classification (NCBI taxonomy): domain Eukaryota; kingdom Metazoa; phylum Arthropoda; class Arachnida; order Ixodida; family Ixodidae; genus Rhipicephalus; species Rhipicephalus microplus. The sequence goes on along the minus strand of NC_134707.1, from coordinate 112,431,312 downwards.
TGGGTCGTGCTGGGGTGCCACAGTTGGACTGTTGGGAAGTTCCGGCTGTCAGGGGAAAATGAAAAAAGAAAGCAATGTGTTTCAGTGATTTTTACAACACACTGTGCAGCTGCAGGTGAGATATCCAATACTGCATTTTATACCTTCACACGAGTTTAAGTTTACTCGGCATCATTGCTTTTTTTACGCAGTAGCGCAACCCTTAAGTAGCCATTGCCTGCATTAAGCCATAACAAAATATTCAGTGGTGCATATGCAACAACGTAATGCTATTTCTCTGCATTGCTTGCGCTCAAATTACCTGTGTCCTTATGAGTGGTCGCCTCCTTTCCACCTTTTGCGGTCTCAGCGGGAAGATTGTGGGCACTCTGTTCATGTAAGTCTTTTTTCCTCCTTCGAAGTGGGCACCGCATTCTCGGTGTCCCGTGGTAGGCGTAAACTTGGAGAACCTGAGCACAAAAAGTTCCAGCATTATTTCATATGACACTGAACATCATCTACTGCGTTTTCAGGTTCCTTTTAAATGTCCAGTCGGCATGCTACCACTGCAAGACAACAGTATCACTTTCTCTTGATTAACGTACAAAAAGTTTCATATCAGTCAAGGGCAAATGACAAATGTAATTTTAATTTTCAGCCTCACTCGACAACGCCACACACAGGTAAATTATACAGCTGTTTGTGCCACTCATCTGCATAGGTGCAGCGAAATCGGCCGCGTGCATGCACCAAATAACTATTTTACGGAAAGGACGAGATTACAGAGGCACCGTTTGCATCGAGGGTGATCCGCGAAAGCTAATCGCCGTTTGGCACAACGAGTTCTGGGTAAGTTGTTGCAAGCGTGCCGTGAAGTACGTTACGTCGTTTCTAAAAAGTAAGGTCTCGATGTACGGTAGAGCTATTAGGAGAGCCTCGTCAATGAGCTTGCCTTCCCCTTATGCCTGCATGCTTGCCACTTGCGTTGTAAAAAAAAAACACAAGCCGCGTACGCGGTGCTGCACTTGCGCAACATGGAAAACTAAAAGACCTCAGCACTACAACTCGTAATAATAATAATATTAGTACGCAGCGGTAACAAAAAACGCTAGAATAAGGAAGATGCGCTAAAAAATGACCGGCATGCACAACCGCGAACCGCGGCTGAGCTATCCGGTAAGAGTATACGCAGGCAGAGTGAGCAAATATCATATTCTTTGGTATGCTAAGCTTCATGATTAAACATTCACATAAAAAAACTACCGCAATACGCTTATTTAGTTTCAAAGCGGCACTATACATTTAATAAGATGTCTTACCTGCCGCCCCGTCCAGCCCTGTTGATACGCTGAATCCACGTCTCCCGAAGCTTTTGCTCTTTAGGAAAGACGTAGAAACCCAAGCCTTTATCCCTTGTGCTGTTGTTGTAGCATCCAGGAACACAGCACGTAAATCCTCCCACCGTAAGACGGCTCCACACGACCGAAAAATCTATCGAAAAGGGAACGCTCAGGCACTTCGGCTGGCTGGTGCGCCCGGACGACTACAAGTACCGGCATGCACCGCGGCTGCCGCGGCAGCGGTGGCGTCGCGAAACTGGCCTGTGGGATCGGTCTATTTGTAGGCAGTTCTCTTGTCTCTCAGTGTTCAAAGCTCTGGTCGAAAGCGTGATGTCATCAGCATAGATCGCGTGCCGTAAATCTGGTATTTTATTGAGAATTTTCGGCAGATTTAAAATAGCCACAAAAAAGTAAAGACAAAATGACCGAACCCTGCGGTGTGCCTTTTTTGGTTGTCAGAAGCTTCTGCTATGGATGTTGCATATGCCCACAGTTGCCGTACGGGCCGTCAGAAAGTTTCTGACGTACGTGTAGGTTTTAATGCCGCAGCCAATGCCTTCGAGGTTGTTGAAGATCGCTTCGAGGCTGACTTTATTGAAGACCACCTAGACGTCGACTCCGAGTTTGAAGCACTTTCTTCAATGGGTGAAGTGATAATGAGGTCTTCTTCGAGTAGTAAGAGCACGTCGTGTGTCGAAGATGCTGCCTGAAGCCGAACATGGTGGCCGGTAGGTGTCCACTATCTTCCAGGTACTGGATTAGGCAGTCCTGCACCAAATGTTCGAACTGCTTTCCCACGCACAGAAATCGGGCGTATGTTCTCAATGCCGACTGGTTTGTAAGGCTTAGGGATCAAGGTTATTTTTGAGTGCTTCCGTACCGCAGGTCGGAAGCACTAATCCCAGCAGCCATTGAAATATCGGAGAAGATCCGTGATGGCCTGGTGCGATAGGTTGCGTGAGTGCTTTTCGAAAAACCTGTCTATTCCTGCGCTGGTATTTCTGGTCAACTTCGTTTGGGCTGTGTATGTTCAGCCTAGCTAAAGTGCCGGTCGAGCGCAGTGTTTGGTGCGCCAGCGTAATTTTTGGTGTGAATTGAAGCTCCAGGGGGTGCATGGCCACAGATGTTCTTCGTCTTTCTTTTAGGAGGTGTCCTTCTATACCGGCGTAGTTTCGAAAAAGACTCTGAAGCTGCTGCTTCTGTGCTGGTTCGGAGGGTGACGTGACTGGAAGTGTGCGAAGCAGATGTCAGGTCTTCCTGGTGCTCACCCGTCCTGGTGCTAATCCGTTCCTGGTGCTCCTGAACGTTGTCAAAGAAAGCGTGCCCGTTTCGCCTGGCCGATTGGTTCGCATAATCTTGAGATTGCTCGGTGAGGACAGAATGCGTTTTCTTAACTTTCTGCTTAGTTCTGCGGGTGCCACCGTTTTAGAAGTCCTGTTCAACCTTCCCAAAGGTAGAGGAGATGTGCGTCGACGACGGGTGTATTGGCGTCAAGCTGTATGTCCTTAGTGTAGCGTTCGGCTATCTTGAGCATCTTCTTAAACAAGCCTTCAATGTCGATTATGGTGGTTTTAACGTTGAGGTCATCCCTAAATGATTGCTATTTCGTTAACCACGCAATTTCATCCTACTGAAACGTTCCGTATGCAAGTCAAATAATTCTTACTTTTCCATAAAGAATACCTAGGTTTCCCATATATATCTATAGATTTCCGTCAGATTCTTACGGAAACATACGGAAGTATTGGACATCGCATTCGGAACGTTTCAATAGGGATATGCAGCCTTGATATTGTTACGTGAAAATGACACGAGGCGTGTCTATTTAAAATCTATATTTAATATTTAAACTGATGCGTTTGGCGTCAGCTAAGATGGAAGCAGCATGCACAACCAACCGACCACTTCCTTGTTGTCGTCTTCTGACTGCTGATACGTCAGCTACGTAGCATTACCCCCCCCCCCCCGGCGGTAAAAGCGCCGTCTCGGTGCACATAAACTACGGTCTTCAGTAGGTAGGTGGTAAGGTTTTAGCCTGCTGACGTGCACAACATCACTAGATGTGGTTGCAGGCAGGCTTGTGGTCTCAGATGCAGGAATGATCTCATAGGTGACGTCGGTTACCTGGCGGATGATACGGTAAGGACCCATGTAGCGAGACAATAACTTTTCTGATAAGCCAACTCGACGAACTGGGAACCAAAGGAGAACAAGAGAACCGGGTGAAAAGTGAACGTCAGCATGCCGCCTGTCGTAGATGGCTTTCTAAGTGGCTTGCGAAGCCTAAAGTCTAGAGCGGGCGATCAGACGTGCGTGGTCGGCACGAGAAATAGCGTCGCGTGCGTATTCGGTTGACGGCGTTGTAGTGGTTGGAAGTAAGGTGTCGAGTGGTAACGTCGGATCACGGCCATAAAGCAAATAAAAGGGTGAATAACGAGTGGTGTCGTGGCGCGAAGAATTGTACGCAAAGGTCACGTGATGTAGCGCCAGGTCCCAGTCATGGTGGTCGAAGAACACATACATTGCGAGCATGTCTGTTAGGTTCCGATTTAGCCGTTCGGTAAGGCCAATTGTTTGGGGATGGTAGGAAGTGGTCAGCTTGTGGTGCGTCGAGGAAGAGCGCATAAGATCGTCGATCACACGGGACAAAAATGCGCGGCCACGATCCGTGAGTAATTGGCGAGGAACACCATGGTGTAGGATGACGTCGTGGAGCAAAAAGTCCACAATGTCAGTAGCGGTGCTGGTGGGGAGCACCCGAGTGATGGCATACCTAGTCGCGTATTCTATAGCCACGGCGACCCCCTTGTTGCCCGATTTCAACTCGGGAAAAGGACCGAGAAGATCTATACCAACACGGAAGAAAGGTTTGGTTGGGATGGAGATCGGTTGAAGAAGTCCAGCCTGAGCGCAGTAGGTCGCTTCCTACGTTGGCGCTTATCGCAGGAGGACACGTAACGGCGAACGGACCGAGCGAGACCGCGCCAAAAGAAGCGGCGACGCACGCGGTCGAACGTCTGAGATACACCCAGATGACCAGCAGTTTGTTCATCGTGAAGCTCGTGAAGCACGGTTGAACGCAAATTTTTCGGCACGACAAGAAGGAGCTCAGGGCCATCTGGCTGGAGGCAATGACGGTACAGCGTGCCATTCAGGAAGACGTACATGGGAAGTGACGTGTCGTTCGGAGCATATTTGAGACGGTCAATAAGTTGTCGCAGAGAAGCATCACGACGTTGTTCATCACGTATCTGAAGAAACTGGGACATTGACATGACGCTGAGGCTAGGCTCGATGTCTGGTTCGTCGGGCTGATCAACAGGGTAGCGGGATAAGCAATCGGCGTCCAGATGAAGACGTCCAGACTTATAAGCAACCGAGTAGGAATACTCCTGTAGGCGTAATGCCCAACGACCAAGTCGTCCAGTGGGGTCCTTAGGAGAAGAAAACCAACACAGCGCGTGACGATCTGTGATGACACGGAAAGGGCGGCTATACAAGTAAGGACGGAATTTCGAAACTGCCCAAACAAGAGCGAGACATTCCCCTTCTGTTATAGAATGATTGCTTTCAGACTTAAAAAGCAGACGGCTTTCGTACGCTATTACACGGTCGTTGCCCCGCTGAATTTGCGCCAAAACTGCACCAATTCCGTGACCGTTGGACGTCTTGTTTGAGAAGACAGTGAGTGGTCGGGCGAGTGCCGCAAAGTTTTTCACGAACCGGCGAAAGTAGGAGCAGAGGCCCACGAAACTGCGAACATCATGGACTGAGCGTGGGACTGGGAAGTTTGTTACAGCGCGTACTTTCACCGGGTCTGGCCGTACGCCGGCAGCACCAACAAGGTGACCCATTATGGTAATCTGATGAAGACCGAAGTGGCACTTGCAGGAATTGAGCTGCAGGCCGGCCTGTCGATATATGGATAGAATGGTCCAAAGGCGTTCAAGGTGGGTTGCAAAGGTAGGTGAGAAAATGATCACTTCGTCGAGGTAACACAAACATGTCGACCATTTAAATCCTTGTAGGAGCCAAACTTGGACCCCCGTCGTTATTCGCCCAGCCGTGCCGGCGCACCTAACAGCCGCTCTACCACGCGTTCACCGTCACCGCAACGCCGCCATTCTCCGTCACCTAAACCCCGCCGCTATCCATCAACGACTAACTCTGGATCTTCCTGGACAAAAAAATAGACTGTGCAGCTTCTGGAGGTAGTGCTGCATCAAGTGCGACTGACCCGAATCCTCCGTTGACACTACCTACTAATAAAAACTTGCTAAACGTGCATGTGGACGGTCTGTCTTTGACGGCTTTAGTTGACACTGGAGCTCAGGTGTCTATAATGAGTGCTGGTCTGTGTCGCCGCCTCAAAAGTAGTGCTCATGCCTGCCGTAACACAAGCTGCCCGTGTCGCCGATGGTGGAACTGTAGCCATCATTGGAATGTGTCATCATCATCATCATCAGCCTGACTACGTCCACTGCAGGACATAGGCATCTCCCATGTTCCGCCAGTTAACCCGGTCCTGTGCCTGCTGCTGCCAATTTATACCCGCAAACTTCTTAATCTCATCTGCCCACCTAACCTTCTGTCTCCCCCTAACCCGCTTGCCTTCTCTGGGAATCCAGTCAGTTAACCTTAACGACCAGCGGTTATCCTGTCTACGCGCTACATGCCCGGCCCATGTCCATTTCTTCTTCTTGATTTCAGCTATGATATCCTTAACCCCAGTTTGTTCCCTAATGCACTCTGCTCTCTTCTTGTCTCTTTAGGTTACACCTACCATTTTTCTTTCCATTGCTCGCTGCGTCGTCCTCAATTTAAGCTGAACTTTCTTTGTAAGTCTCCAGGTTTCTTCTCCGTAGCTAAGTACCGGCAAGATACAGCTGTTATATACCTTCCTCTTGAGGGATAGTGGCAATCTACCTGTCATTATTTGAGTGTGCTTGCCAAATGTGCTCCACCCCATTCTTATTCTTCTAGTCACTTCAATCTCGTGGTTCGGCTCCGCAGTTATTATCTGCCCTACGTAGACATAGTCTTTTACAACTTGAAGTGCACCATTACCTATCTCGAAGCGCTGCTCTTTTCCGAGGTTGTTGTACATTACTTTCGTTTTCTGCAGATTCATTTTAAGACCCACTTTCCTGCTCTCCTTGTCTAATTCTGTTATCATGAGTTGCATTTCGTCCCCTGTGTTACTCAGCAATGCATTGTCATCGGCGAAGCGCAGGTTACTAAGGTACTCTCCATTAACTCTTATCCCTAACTGTTCCCAATCTAGGCTTCTGAAAACTTCCTGTAAGCACGCGGTAAATAGCATTGGGGAGATTGTGTCCCCCTGCCTTACACCCTTCTTGATTGGTATTCTGATGCTTTCTTTATGAAGCACTATGGTAGCAGTTGATCGCCTGTAGATTTCTTCCAGGATGTTTATATACGCTTTATCGACCCCCTGATTCTGCAGTGTCTGCATGACGGCTGATATTTTTACTGAATCAAACGCCTGCTCGTAACCTATGAAGGCTATGTATAGTGGTTTGTTATACTCTGAGCATTTCTCTATTACCTGATTGATAGTATGAATGTGGTTGATTGTTGAGTAGCCTGTTCGAAATCCTGCTTGTTCCTTTGGTTGATTGAATTCTAATGTTTTCTTTACACTGTTAGCAATTACCTTTGTAAATAGCTTGTATACTACAGAGAGCAAGCTAATCGTCCTGTAATTCTTCAAGTCCTTGTCATCTCCTTTCTTATGTATTAAGATGATGTTAGCGTTCTTCCAAGACTCTGGTACCCTTCCCGTCAGGAGACACTTCGTAAACAGAGTGGCTAGTATATCTAACACAATCTGTCCTCCATAATTCAGCAGATCTGATGTTACCTGATCTTCACCAGCCGCTTTGCCTCTTTGCATGCTCTCCAAAGCTTTTCTGACTTCTTCTATCATTACTAGTGGGGTGTCATCTGGGTTACTGCTAGTTCTGATAGTATTAAGGTCGTGGTTGTCTCGGCTACTGTACAGATCTCTGTAAAACTCCTCCGCTATTTTAACTATCCTATCCATATTGGTAGTTATTTTGCCTTCTTTGTCCCTTAGTGCATACATCCGATTTTTGCCTATCCCAAGTTTCCTCTTCACTTCTTTGACACTTCCTCCGTTTTTCAGAGCGTGTTCAATTCTCTCCATGTTATACCTTCTTACATCGGATACCTTACGCCTGTTAATAAACTTCGAAAGCTCTGCCAGTTCTATTTTGTCTGTTGTACTTGAGACTTTCATAATTTTATGGTTCCTAATGAGATTCTTCGTTTCCTGGGAAAGCTTGCCAGTGTCCTGTCTAACTACCCTGCCTCCAACTTCCACTGCACCAGTGGTTGGAATGTGTACCAGTCGTAATAGCCTCGCCAGCCGCAATGTTCCTGTTTTATTTACCCTGCTCGATCTCTGCCCTCATGACGTCATCTTCGGGATGGACTTCTTATCGACGCATTCTGCCCTGATTGACTGTTCCGCCAGCACTCTCTCTTTAAAACTTCCTCTTCTGAATTCTCACCCTGAATTTCCGAACAGCCTGTGCACCACTGACTTCTTCCGGATACTACCTAAAGCTCTCACATTCGTTTATTGGTAACAACTTCTCCCGTGCCCGACGGTGATTATATCGTGACGCCTATTCCTGATGTTTTCCTGGCACGTGACATTACTGTCCCACACTCCGTCGTAACCATCGCCTCAAACCGAACATATTCACCTGTTAACAATTTCGGTTTTATAAAACAAGTGCTACTGCAAGGAATATCCGTCGCCACGCTAAGACACTTAATGGACGACCACGTCACCTGTTTTGCGGCAGACGTGTGTGCCGATCACCCACGTCACTCGCAGGAGGCCACGTGTCTGGATGCAACCTTACGCTTTATGAGCGCCCCGGACCTCGAACCTGAGAAGTCAGCCACGATTTGCCGCCTTCTGGCTTCATACCGAGACAAATTCGACGTAGGCAGCCATCAGCTCGGCCAGACTTCACTCATCAAGCACCGCATTAAAACAGGCGATTCTCATCCCATTCATCCGCGACCATACCGGTTGTCTGCCACCGAGAGTCAAGTATTTCAACAAGAAGTTACCAAGATGTTAGCCAAGGGAATCATTGAACACTCTTCGAGCACTTCGGCGTCCCCCGTTGTGCTCGTTAAAAAGAAAGATGGCACGAAACGCTTCTGCGTGGACTACCACCATCTGAATAGAATCACGAAAAAGGACGTTTATCCTTTACCCCGAATCGATGAGGCTCTTGATTGTCTCCACGGCGCCCTATCCTTTCCTTCAATAGACCTACGTTCCGGCTACTGGCAGATTCGAATAAGAGAAGAATGCATTTGTAACTCCAGACGGCCTATATCAGTTCAAGGTTATGCCGTTTGGGCTGTGCAACGCCCCAGCCACTTTCGAGCGCTTGATACTCTCTGCTACAAGGGTTCAAATGCTCAACATGTCTTTGTTATCTTGACGGTGTTGTTGTAAATTCCCCAACATTTGAGATCACCTTCAGCGTTTTCAGCTATTCTCGACATAATCCGCACTGCAGGCCTTCAATTAAACTCGTTGAAGTGCCACTACGGATGCCGTAAAAAAACAGTGTTGGGTTACCTTGTCGACAGATCTGGTGTCAGTCGAACCAGGAGAAATTTCGTGCAGTCACCAGTTTCCTTTACCCCGGTCAGTTAAAGACGTCCGGAGTTTTTGTAGGACTTAGCTGCTACTTTAGAAGGTTTGTGAAAGGTTTCGCAACCATCGCTCGACCTCTCACTAAGCTTCTGAAGAAAGACGTCACGTTTACCTGGAATACCAACCAAGCTGCTGCTTTTTCTCATCTAATCACGCTTCTGACGACTCTGCCTATATTGGCTTACTTTGACCCATCCACTCCGACAGAAGTACGAACCGATGCTAGTGGTCACGGGATTGGAGCCATTTTAGCCCAACGCCAATGAGAACACGACCAAGTTGTCGCCTACGCTAGCCGCCTCCTCACAGCTGCTGAGCACAACTACTCTATTACAGAGCGTGAGGGTCACGCTCTTGTTTGGGCAGTCTCAAAGTTCTGCCCACATTTATACGGCACAAACTTCTCTGTAGTAACAGACCTTCATGTAGGCCCGTGTGCTCAGATTTGGGTGCACGTTAAAGAACCCCAGGTGGTCTAAATTTCCGGAGCCCTCCACTACGGCGTCTCTCATAATCATATAGTGGTTTTGGAACGTTAAACCCTACATATCAATCAATCAATCAATTAGTGACCTTCATGCGCTATGTTGGTTTACGTCACAGAAGGATCCTACTGGCCAGATCGGGCGCTGGGCTCTGTGACTGCAAGAGTATACCAACACGGTGATGTACAAGTCCGGACGCCTTCATCAGGACGCAGACTGTCTGTCCCGCTACCTGGATGCCGAGTCAAACACTATACTTGACACCGACACCGGCCCTCGCGTCTTTTCTTGTTCGCAAATGACATGTATCGGTGACATGCAGCGCCGTGATGCTCCCTTGCGTGTTATCGTTGAGCGGCTCAAATCACCATCTTCCAATCAGTCCCATCACTTATTCGTGCGCCACGATGGTGTGTAAAACCACGAAAATTTCAAGCAGGACGGACCGGCCCTGCTACTCGTCATTCCGAAACATTTTCGCTCGGAAATTCCTAATGAACTTCATGACCTTCCGACAGCCAATCACCTTGGTGTCTCACGCACTTACGACCTAATACGCCGATACTTCTGGCCAGAGCTTGCACGCTCAGTCAGAAGATACGTTGCGGTTTGTGAAAAATGTCAGCGCCTCAAAACGCCATCGACACTTCCCGCCGGACGCCTTCAACCACTTGACAATCCGTCAAAACCGTTCTTCTCCGTTGGATCGGGCCTTTCCCAATGTCTTCCTCTTGTAACAAGTAGATAGCCGTGGCCACCGACTACGCCACGCGTTGTGCCATCACACGAGCTCTACCAACAAGCTGCGCCACAGACGTCACCGACATCCTCCTCAAGAACGTGATTTTGCAACACGGAGCCCCACGGCAGCTGCTTACATACCACGGCCGCACGTTTTTGTCGAAGGTGATTGCCGACATCTTGTAGTACTGTCAAACGAGACACAAGCTGATACGTCATACCATCCGCAAACCAATGGACTCACGGAGCGTCTAAATAGAACGCTTATGATATGCTCGCCAAGTACGTTTCTACTAACCACACCGACTGGAATCTTGCGTTGCCGTACGTCACATTTGCTATAATTCTTTGCGCCATGACACTGCCGGTGACTCTCCATTTTTTTATGTTGTTTGGCCGAGATTTTACATTACCCCTAGATACAGTCAATCCGTCTACCGCGACACCGACCAGCGAATATGCCCTTGACAATATCACTCGGGCTGCCAACGCATGCGAAATCGCCCGCACTCGCTTCCTCTCCTCTCAAGAGAACCAGCGGCATTTGTACAATCAACGGCACCGTGACGTGCCCTTCTCACCTGGTTCATTGGTGCTGCTATGGCCCCCGACCCTTCAAATCGGCTTGTCGGAAAAACTTCTTTCCCGCTACACAGGTTCATATCGAGTCCGTCGGAAATTACTCCTGGGACATACGAAATTACCCCTGCTGCCCCATCGCTTTCAACTGCCTCACAGATCACCGATATCGTACATGTTTCACGCTTGAAGCCTTACCACTCTCCCGCTGATGTTGACCTCTATATGCGCCGAGACGGCGCTTCTGCCACCGGGGATTATGCTACATGCATATTGATATTTTGTGGGACGATGCGCGTGTGTGCCTGACGAAGAGATAAAAAGGTGCTCTCCGCTCGTTCGCAGCTAAACCGGTCACACGATTACTACTGGTTTTAAGTAAATCTCTTCCACAGCCTCGCCGATACGGCGTCGTGTATTAATCGTAACAATATAAAGCGCCCTATCCTGGCGAAAGCCTTGCAATGGGGATTGATCAGTCTCGAATATCAAGTAATATTTCTCAAAAATTTGCCAGCCCTCCCACACTTCAGAATAGCTCAGCAATAGGAAAAGTAACCAGATGGGAAACATTCAAAACTTTCTGCAGAGTCAACTTTTAGGAAAGAACTGACAAAACTTTAAATGAAACTTTGAGATAAAGTATAAACGGGACTGGCATTTCGAATGGGTTTGTGTTGCGAACAGATCTTAAGAGTTGCAGATATGCCCATATAAGGGGGCCGCTGCCAACCTGGCACGGCAATTTTAAATAAGAACAGCGCGCGAGGACCTCAAGGGACGTATAGGTTTAAGAAACACCACTTCTTCAAGGTGATCAAACTGAATTATGGCCTTGTTGATGCATAACCTCCATGCCTGCTCGAGATGAATTTTGCAGGTATTCTCTAAGCTAGTATTCTACCCACCTAACTGTCGAGAATAAGCTTTATGCATCCTGCTTATAGCTACGGTATTATGCACTTTTACACGTTGACCTTGCATCCGAGGCAGCTTTACTAACTGCCAACTTGGGACACAGCACGCACCGACGTTACGAATGCAACAAACGCAACGCCTCCCAACACCATAGTCACAGTCGCATTGCTTGACCACGGTATGGTTACTGCTAGAGGCGTTATTTCTTGTCTATAATGTTCACCACTGAACTGAATAATCCTGAACTTCTGAAAAAATATTTTGATTTGCTGTTTTTCTCTACATTGCAGTGGTGTGAACTTAGAGAGTAAAATAACAGATCCTTTTGGTGAATAATATGCTTGCGCATATCTCTGCCTAAGGCCGTCAGCTGCCAGCGAAAAAAAAAGCATGAAGAATCGAGGGCTCCTCCTCAATGATGTCGCCCAGAGGGTGCCGCACTCATACACTCAAATTCATTGCCACGTCTGTGCTTAAGAACGGACGCACAAATACACAAATACAATAATATATAGCCACATGCGCTCCGAGTATTTCTGTTGAAAAATCGTGTTTTGCGTGTTACCGCTTATATTACGGACGCTGCACTGAAATATCCATGAACCATCAGGAGTCATTAAGACTCTTTCATTGATATTGCGACCGATATGGTTGGTCGAGCGTTTTTTTGTTCAACTAATGTGGCCCCCAGAGATAAGGAGAGGTCTTTGATGCCGCATGTATGAGACTCCCCACCACGGTGGTCTAGGGGCTAAGGTTCTCGGCTACTGACCTGCAGGTCGCGGGATCACATCCCAGGTTCGGCGGCTGCATTTCCAATTCAGGCGGGAATGTTATAGGCCCATGTGCTCAGATTGGTGTGCACGTTAAAGAACCCCAGGTGGTCGGAACTTCCCGAGCCCCCCCCCCCCCCCACTACGGCGTCTCTCATAATTATATGGCGATATTGGGACCTGAACACCAAATATCAATCAGCTGCATGTATGATAGGGGCTTAGTGGCACCATAAGCTAAATTATGACCACCAACATATGTGGCCCACGTTGCCGTTCTACCTTATCAAAACAAAAAAGTGAGGCAGGATCGTGGGGGCGGGGGGACTCAGAGAAAGAGAAGAACGAAGAAGAAAAGTGGAGCTAGCCTTGATAGAGGAAACATCGTCGTGTACTTGACCTACGACCACGGATTCTTGTTCTTAACATTTGGCGCCGTGAAACCCAACTGTAGTCGTTTCAGAACGACAATGTTTTCAGTAAAGCGTCTTGGGAAATTACGTGGGACAATCAGGGCCAGCGTCTCACGAAAGATTACGTATACTGACAGTACTACTGAGACTTCCACAGCGAGGCACGCGACAAGAACCGGCAAGCCACCATTTTGATTACTAGAGAAGCTGAGATCCACCAGTTGGACAAGCAGATCGTCAACGTAACTGAAGTTGGACAAACAGATCCTCGACGCAACTGAAGACGAGGCAGTTGACGAGGAACTTGAGGACTTTGCACCCTACCGTGAGAAGATCGTGCATGCAATCGTTCAGAGGCAGCATTTCTCGACTGAGCGTGGACAGCCTCTTCATCTGCGTGTCAAGTACTATCCGCCTCTTGATTGCGTCAGGGATACCAGCAGCAAGTGCGAGCGATGTCTGTAAAAACGCTGTAGCGTGTGACAGCATTTTGAAAGACAACAAAAAAGACACGAAAGGTTCAGGAGACTCACCTTCGGACCACGAAAGCAGCCTGTCTGCAGGTCAAGAAGTATGTGAAAACAGTTCGACTGAGAGAGACAGAGAAGTGAACGTTGATTAATTTTTTTAAAAACGGTGTCCCGAGCAATGCCCGTTGTCACCCTGAGGTAGGAGGGCTTCTTATTCCGGAAACCTTCTGGTATCTACTGCCCTCTTGGAACTTGGGACGAGTTGTTGTTGGTCTTCCAGGTCCTAGAGAGTGAGCTTCCCCTCCCACGTTTCATTTAGGTCTTCGTTCGTCCAACCTGCTGAAGTATCAGTCGAATATTGTTGCAGATTACGTCTGGCAATATAATGGCATGCACAAAGCAAGTGTGCCAGGGTATCTGGTACGCTGCAGAGCGGGCACATTGAGCTATATCTCGTAGGGTAGAGACCGTGCATTATGGCCCTATGTGTGTATGTGCTGCTTTGCAGGCATCTCAGTATCATGCTTCCCTCTTTTGTCAGTTTTGGGTGTGGTGGAGGATATACTCGTCCCTCCAGCCTCTAATGCTGGAGTAACGACGACTAGGTGATTCGAACAAATTCCATTTCTTCAACGACGGGTCAGATGTCTTGTAGGCAGGCTGCAGCCCGGATGGCGTGCTCGCGGGCAGCGGCGTGTGCCGCTCCATTTTCCTGCCTTGTGTCCTGGAATCCATTATATACAAGTGTATGGCAGCGGGGTGCTTCGCCGTTTCAAAATGTTGATGAATTTGGCTGAGATACGGCCCTTAGCGAAATTGCTGCAGGCGACTTGCGAGCACGTGAAAATCACCACGGCGTCTGTACATGTGGTTGCTAAAGCGATTGCCGATTCTTCTCTTGCCTCTGAATATAGTGCGTTGACCGCGGCCGACGCTAATTTTCGGCTTTTAGAATCTACGACGCTGACAGCATACGTGTTTCTACGTGGATACTTGGCCGCATCAATGTAGTTGTCACTCGGTCACTGAGGAGCTCTCGAGGATGAACATGACGAAGCACAAAACGATTGAGTACGAAAATTGCGACGTCTTGTGCTGCAGCTGTGGGGAGGGCAGCAGTTTCAGCGTACCGTGTTAGATGATCCACTGCCACGATAGCCCATCGGTGGCCTGCCGTTGTTAATGTTAGTGGTCCGTAGAGGTCAATTTCTACACGGTCGAATGGGTGACCTGGGCATGGAAGTGGCTGCAATGAACCCGTTGCAGGATGTGGCGGGCTTTTCCGCCGCTGACATTTGTGGCAGCCGCGAATGAACTGGCGGACGAAGGTAAACATTCCGCGCCAGTAATACCTTTGCGATGATGTTTATTAGAACAGAGGAGTCGCAACGAGGTCGCGACGGAAAATGGGCGAACAGCAAGTCTGGCAAAGGCGGCACAGGTTCTCGCGCAATCAGAGCACGGGCTTCTCGTTGTCTTCCGAAGGCGCATACGCGTTGGTGCGTATGCTCCACTACAATACCCCCGGGGTGAAGGGTAGCCATCCTGGCGACTCAGGGAGTAGGCACAATGAGGGGGTCGTAGTAGGGCTTGAGACGGTCGACGTGTACGGTCTCGCGTCCTCGACGGCGCAAATCTGGCGATTGTGTTAATGGCTCGATGACGTATTTCACCGGGGAGGTCGCGTCAATGACACGGTAGGGACCATGGTACCGGGCCAGAAGTTTAGAAGACAGGCCAGGAACGTGCGGGGGCACCCAAAGCCACACAAGGGAGCCAGCACGAAATGTAGGAGCTATGCGGTGAGCGTCGTCGTGTCGAGTCTTTTGTAGGCCTTGAGCCTCACTTGTCAGAGACCGAGCCAACTGACGGCAGTCTTCAGCGTATCTGGTGACTTCCGAAAGCGGGGAGCACTCAGATGCATCAGGGCGATACGGTAGTATTGTGTCGAGTGGGTAGGAAGGTTCGCGGCCGTACAATAGAAAGAACGGGAAAAACCGGTAGTCGCTTGCGTCGCGGTGTTATAAGCGAAGGTAACAAAGGGCAATACAGCGTCCCAGTTAGTGTGGTCGGAGGAGGTGTACATCCTCAGCATGTCGCCAAGTGTGCGGTTGAACCGCTCAGTAAGACCATTTGTCTGTGGATGGTATGCGGTAGATTTCCGGTGGATAATGTTGCATTCAGCGAGGATAGCTTGGATGACCTCCGACAGGAACACTCGACCCCTATCACTGAGTAATTCCCGCGGAGCACCATGGCGTAGAATGAAGCTGCGGAGAATGAAGAGTGCAACTTCGTGGGCGGTCGCTGCCGGTAGAGCTGCAGTCTCAGCGTAGCGTGTCAGATGATCGACTCCGACAATAATCCACCGGTTTCCAGAGATACTATATGGGAGGGGGCCATAGAGGTCTATACCCACGCGGTCGAATGGGCGAGCCGGGCACGGGAGCGGCTGTAACATGCCAGTAAGGTGCCGCGGAGGTGTCTTGTTCTGTTGGCAAGTGGTGCAAGACTGAACGTATTTCTGCACAAAGCGATACATTCCTCGCCAGTAATAGCGCTGGCGCAGCCTTTCGTAGGTTTTCAGGACACCTGCGTGAGCACTTTGGGGATCTGCATGGAAATTCATGCAGATGTCAGAGCGCATATGAGTTGGGACAGCAAGGAGCCACTTCCGACCAACAGGCATGTAGTTACGGCCGTACAGAATGTTGTCTCGTAAGGAAAATTGGGCTGCTTGCCGGCGTAGCGCTCTCGTGGAAGGGACAGCAGACGGATCGGTAAGGTATTCGACTAACAAGGCAAGGTGTGGGTCTTTACGCTGCTCCAAAAGCATGTCAGTCGTGTCGAGCGGTGACAAGGTGGTAAAAGGGGGAGACAGAGAAGCCACATCTGGTGTTAATGGTGATCGCGAAAGTGCATCGGCATCCGCATGCTTGCGACCGGAACGATATACGACACGGATGTCGTATTCCTGCAATCGAAGTGCCCAACGCCCCAGGCGTCCGGGCGGGTCTTTCAAGGTGGACAGCCAACATAGAGCGTGGTGGTCTGTGACCACGTCGAAAGGACGGCCGTAAAGGTACGGGCGAAACTTCGTCAACGCCCAGATTATGGCCAAACACTCCTTCTCTGTCACGGAGTAATTCAATTCAGCCTTCTTGAGAGCGCGACTTGCATAGGCGACTACGTATTCAGCTTGGGTGCCTTTCCGTTGTGCCAAAACTGCACCAAGACCGATGCCACTTGCATCGGTGTGAATTTCTGTGGCCGCAGCAGGGTCGAAGTGACGAAGAATAGGTGGTGAGGTCAGCAGGCGGCGGAGCTGGCGAAATGCGTCGTCACATGCAGGTGACCATGCAGATATGC
The DNA here is from genome assembly GCF_043290135.1 of Rhipicephalus microplus. Classification (NCBI taxonomy): domain Eukaryota; kingdom Metazoa; phylum Arthropoda; class Arachnida; order Ixodida; family Ixodidae; genus Rhipicephalus; species Rhipicephalus microplus. The sequence continues at coordinate 112,414,513 of NC_134707.1, read as the reverse complement.
CTTTGCTGTTGGAAAGCAGACTCGTGAGAGGTGCGATGATGGACGCGAAGTTGCGCACGAAGCGACGAAAGTAGGAGCAGAGACCGACGAAACATCTTAGGGCTTTCAGAGATGTGGGCAACGGAAAGTCAGTGACAGCTCGAAGCTTATCGGGATCCGGAAGAACACCGTCTCTGGTGATGACATGTCCCAAGATGGTTAGTTTTCGTGCTGCGAAGTGGCACTTCTTGGAGTTAAGTTGTAGGCCTGCAGAAGTTAGACGCGTCAAAATCTCGTGGAGGCGAGCAAGATGTGTCGGGAAATCAGATGAAAAGACTACGATGTCGTCCAGGTAACATAAGCAGGTTTTCCACTTGTGGGCACGCAAGATGGTGTCGATCATGCGCTCAAATGTGGCAGGCGCGTTGCAGAGCCCAAATGGCATGACTTTGAACTCATATAGGCCATCCGGTGTTACAAAGGCTGTTTTAGGGCTATCACATTCAGTCATTGGCACCTGCCAATACCCACAACGCAGATCCAAAGATGTAAAGTACTCGGCGCCTTGTAAACAGTCAAGAGCATCGTCTATTCGTGGTAGCGGGTAGACATCTTTTTTCGTAATATTGTTTAAGCGGCGATAGTCCACGCAAAATCGTATGGTGCCATCTTTTTTCTTGACCAGAACCACAGGTGATGACCAAGCGCTTTGAGAAGGCTGTATGACTCCACGTTTAAGCATGTCATCTACTTGCTCCGTAATGATGCGGCGCTCTTCGGCGGAAACGCGGTAAGGACGCTTTCGCAGAGGCGAATGTGAGCCGGTGTCAATAGTATGAGCGATAGTCGTGGTGCGGTCAAAGCAGGTTCTTGAAAGTCGAAAAAAACGAAACTTGTTAAGGAGAGCAACAAGTTGGCGGCGATGCGAGAGGGGAAGGTCTGCGTCGATAGCATTGTCGAAGGCTGACGAACTTGATGGCTCAGACGCATGAGTGATTACAGCAATGTCACAAGCCGTTTCGTCGGGAAGAATAATATTGTTACCACATGTGTAATTTAGGTATGTGCACCTGTGTAGCGGGGAACATGGTGGTAGCTGAAGAAGAGGACGTTCGGTTCGTGGCAAGAGCTCTCGCTGCTTCGCGTTCACTGCGGTATACCGTCGAGTCGACCATTACGTCTGCTTCGAATAAACCCCTCGTAGGCGTAACAGAGTGGTGGAGGTGCGGGGTACGACACGTCGACGTACCACGGAGCCACAGCTGTTCGGAGTTCGCCGGAGCCGTTGTCTTGCCGGTCTGCCGCCGACAACAGTCGTCATGACCCAGAGCGAAGGTCAGGAATCAACCGCCTCGACTTCGCGTCAATCTACACTGACTACACCTCGGCATCACTACATGGAACACCGCCCGTTCGCGGGAATGGCAGGAGAAGATGTGGACGCGTGGCTAACGCACTACAAAAGGGTGAGCCGGTACAATCACTGGAACTCTATCGATCAGCTGGAAAACGTCGCGCTGTTTCTCACGGACACTGCACTGATGTGGTATGAAAACCACGAAGAGTCCTTGACAACATGGGCTCTTTTTGCTCAAGAACTCAAGAAGTGTTTTGGTGACTCCGACTCAAAAAAGAAAAGCGTGGAGCAGACTCTTGCTGGAAGAGCCCAGACTCCTGGAGAAACCTGCACTGCTTATATAGAGGACGTCCTTAAGCTTTTCAAGATTATAAACCCGCAGATGTCCGAAGAAGACAGGGTCGGACACCTATTGAAAGGCATAGCGGAAGACGTTTACAATTTTCTGATAGGCAGGGATGACCTCACCTCTGCCTCCGACGTCCAACGCCAATGCCGCACGTTTGAAAAATTGAAGACTCGTCGCATCGCCCCGAAATTTGGTAGGCTGGCAAATGTGACAACGGTTGCCAGCGTCGACGTGAGCCCGCCCACCGACCTTGCGGCTACTATTCGGGCAATTGTGCGTGAAGAGCTGCAGCGACAAGGTGGTAGGGTCGACAAAACCATTCCTCATCCACCTACCAATCCACCCTACTACACGGCGGCACCATCAGCTACTTTGCCACCATCGGTATGTGTGGCAGACATCAGCGAAATTGGAAATCCGAGGCCACGTCGTGACTCATTCATGACCGACCAGCGATATGGCCAACGCCTTCGGCACGGCCCCGCCACACAGAGGTGGGCAGCCCCCGCTCAGCAAGCTCGTCACCGACCCTTCACAGCTGAGCGGTCTCAGCATTGGTTCAGCGAGCGTCCTCTACCAGTCTGCTACAACTGTGGCTTCGAAGGACACATTGCCAGGTATTGCAACTACCGGCAGCCGCCAAGGTACGACCGATCACCGAGATTTAACCGTTCTGGCCTTACCCGAGCACCGACATTCCCGGGAAGCGCGTCTTACGAGATCCCAGGACCGCTACGAAACCAATCTCCGGCCTCTGACCGCAGTGTGACACCACCACCTGCCCCTCGTGCCAACCGATCACCGTCTCCTCGGCGCCGCCACTCCTCGCCTCTTACGGAAAACTAGCCGGCGCGGCCGTTGGAGGTGAGGTCGCCGGACATTCCTCGATTTCAACAGATATACCTCCGTTAGCTTCCATGCTTAGAAATAAGGTTCGAGTGCTTATCGATGGTGTACCGACGATGGCGTTGGTGAACACACGTGCAAGCGTGTCAGTGATGAGTTTAGTTTTCACCCGCGTTCTTGGACGAAAGGTTATGTTTCGTTGAGATCGTGCTGATACGTTTCGTGGAGTGAGCGGAGAGGTGTTACAACCTGTTGGTGTCTGCACTGTGACTGTTAGTTTGGCGTGCCAGAACTTTGTCGCAGAGTTTGCTGTTCTCCCTCATACTACGCACGACGTCATTCTGGGACTCGATTTCTTGAAGCTATGTGGTGCTACTGTTGATTGCCGCACAGGACAAATTACAGTAGATTCTTATATCCCAGCTTCGTTTATGGAAAACTCGCCCTCTCAAGAAAGTGCTCTTTGCGTGTCTGTGAACACAACTGTGCCGCCGTTGTCTGCAAAATGTGTCCCTGTCGCCTCTTCACCTGCAAGCGAGAAAACATTTGACGCAACTGTGGAGCCCGTGCATCTCAGTTGCATAAAGAAGACAATTTTAATACCCTACTGTACATTATCGGTTGCGCAAGGGCATACTGGTTTATGGGCGATTAACTGCTCTAATGAACCTACAGTGCTGCCGAAGGGTCTGAAACTTGCAGAGATTCGTGAACACCAAGTATTGTCGCTTGCCACCCTCGCAGAAAGCAATGATTCCCCGGATAAGACCCGTTGCGATAATCTGCACGCCAGGGACGCCACCATTATGGCTATGATTGATAAGTCACTCAGAACCAAGGAACGTAATGAACTGGCGAGTATTCTGCGCAAACATGCTGGTATTTTTGATTTCGCACAGCAAGATTCACCGTCATTCCCTGCTTCTCGTATAAAGCACCGAATCGACACGACATCTCACAGACCTCTCCGACAGAAACCATATCGTGTATCACCTTCCGAACGCGCAGTGATCAATGAACAGATTTGCGAGATGCTCAAGCAAAATGTAATTCAGGAATCATGTAGTCCGTGGGCCGCTCCAGTAATTCTAGTGAAGAAGAAAGATGGGACATGGCGATTTTGTGTTGATTACCGCCGTCTCAACGCCATCACTAAAAAAGACGTATACCCACTCCCGCGGATTGATGATGCTATCGACTGTCTATCATCGGCCTCTTACTTTTCGTCTGTGGATCTGAGGTCAGGCTACTGGCAGATTCCAATGCACGAGGAAGACAAGGAGAAGACTGCATTTGTTACAACAGACGGACTATTTGAGTTCAATGTGATGCCGTTCGGACTCTGCAACGCGCCCGCAACTTTCGAGCGATTTATGGACAACATTCTACGTGGATTGAAGTGGGAAGTGTGTATGTGTTACTTGGACGACGTTGTAATTTTTGGGCGCACCTTTTGTGAGCACAACACACGCCTTGGTCTCGTACTGGACTGTCTAAGCAAAGCACGCTTGGTGCTGAACTCAAAGAAATGTCGTTTTGGAGAGCGCCAAACACTCGTCCTTGGACACTTAGTAAACAAAGAAGGCATAAGACCGGATCCCGCCAAGACGGCCGCAGTGGAGGCATTTAGGCAGCCAAGCTCGGTGAAAGAACTGCGAAGCTTTTTGGGGCTTTGTTCATACTTTCGCCGATTCATTCCTGGCTTTGCCAATATCGCATACCCACTCACGTGTCTGCTTCAGAAAGGTGCGCAGTTTGACTGGACCCCGGAATGCGAGTCTGCTTTTTCGGAGTTGAAGTTTCTTTTGACGTCCCATCCAATTCTTCGCCACTTCAATCCTCTCGCTCCCACTGAGATTCACACAGACGCCAGTGGTATTGGTGTAGGTGCTGTCCTGGTTCAACGCTTGGATAATCAAGAACACGTCGTAGCGTATGCAAGTCGCTCGCTCAGCAAGTCCGAGCGTAACTACACTGTCACAGAGCAAGAATGCCTTGCAGTAGTCTTTGCAGTGCAGCGCTTCCGGTCCTACCTGTACAGACGCCCCTTTACCGTCGTGACAGACCATCATTCTCTCTGCTGGTTGGTCAACCTGCGTGACCCATCTGGTCGGCTGGCGCGCTGGGCACTTCGTCTACAAGAATATGACTTCACGGTTTCCTATAAAAGCGGCCGACGTCACGCTGACGCAGATTGTCTTTCGCGACTGCCGCTTCCAACGATTGAATGTGACGCGGACACCTTCGATACCTACATTGCATCACTCGACCACCCATTTCCCGATAACAAGACCTTTAAGGATGAGCAACAAAGGGACAGCACCGTACAACAGCTTCTTGCTACCAAACCAAAATCATCGCCTACGCGCTTCTGCATCCGAGACGGGCTAGTGTACAAAAAGAGCTACACCAACACCGGCTCACGATATCTTCTGGTTGTTCCGAAGAGTCTTCGCGTTTATGTTTTGCAGGCTATGCATGATGACCCAACATCCGGTCATCTAGGCACAGCGAAAACTCTGTGCCGTCTTCAAGAAAGATTCTACTGGCCCAAAATGCGCCAGACGACGGAACAATACGTGTCTAGCTGTAACGAGTGTCAACGTCACAAGCGCCCAACAAGTGCTCCTTTAGGGCGATTACATCCGGTGCCGCCCCCTAGAGCTCCATTCGAACAAGTCGGGATTGACCTCCTTGGACCCTTTCCCCGGTCGTCTGATGGAAATCGCTGGATAGTCGTTTGCACCGACCATTTAACACGGTACTGCGAGACAGCTGCCATACCATCGGCAACTGCAGCCGATGTGTCTTCCTTCATGCTACGTTTTGTAATTCTTCGACATGGACCTCCCAAAATCGTAATCAGTGACCGTGGCCGACAATTCACAGCAGACGTGATGGAAGAGATGCTTCGTGTCTGTGCTTCAAGGTTTCGGCACTCTACGCCTTACCATCCCCAAACGAACGGTCTAACTGAACGAACGAACAGAACTCTCTCGAACATGCTGTCTATGTATGTTGCATCCGATCATAAGGACTGGGACAGTATTCTACCATTTATCACATATGCATTCAACACCGCTCAGCATGAAACTACCGGCTACAGTCCTTTCTTTCTTCTATATGCTCGACCACCTCGTCATACCCTGAATACCATCTTCCCGTGTTTGGACCACCGTGATCCCTGCATATCCGAGATCATCTGTCGGGCAGAAGAAGCTAGACGCCTTGCTTATTTGCGCACTCTTGCTTCGCAAGATCGCTCGAAGGCACATTTTGACCGCCGACGCCGACACGTGACGTACAATCGCGGCGACTTAGTGTTGCTGTGGACACCAACTAGAAAACGCGGTTTGAGCGAGAAACTGAGAGCGCACTATGCGGGACCATATCTTGTTGCAGACCGTATCAGTGATTTAGTTTACCGCATAGCGCGTCTCCATTCAAACGGCCGACGGTCTGCAAAAACTGAACTTGTTCACGTTGCACGTTTGAAGCGCTTTATTCCTCGAGAGACTGTTTGACTCGCCCAGTGGGCTTCGTCTGCGCGGAGGGAAGTGTTACCACATGTGTAATTTAGGTATGTGCACCTGTGTAGCGGGGAACATGGTGGTAGCTGAAGAAGAGGACGTTCGGTTCGTGGCAAGAGCTCTCGCTGCTTCGCGTTCACTGCGGTATACCGTCGAGTCGACCATTACGTCTGCTTCGAATAAACCCCTCGTAGGCGTAACAATATCATCGATATGGTCGACAGGTTGCACATATCCTAACGTTTCACCACGAAGTAAGCCAATGGGGTAGTTGCAGTGGTTGGTGACCAGCATTACGGTTAAACCAGACGCAATTGTAAGAACAGCAAATGGGAGAACGATGCCCTTGCGTTCAGTAAAAACCGGAGATGGCGTAAACACCACCGTGCCATCAGGTTGCGCCAGACATGAAAGGCTAATAGGGACCGAAGCTTCAGGAGGCAAGGTGATGTCGTCATCAGCGATGACTTTGCAGAGCAGAGGAGAGCGGTCGGGTGGTGGAAATTCACATGTTGGCACAAGGGACACTTCGGCACGGGAACAATCGATGATAGCTTCATGACGTGATAAGAAATCCCAACCCAGGATAAGGTCATGAGAGCAAGATGGTAGAACAAAAAACTGTACGACGTACAAAACGTCTCGGATGACGACGCGCGCCGTACACACAGCCGAGGGATGAATGCGTTGCGCGCTAGCCGTGGACAGCACCAAGCCACTGAGAGATGTGGTCACTTTCTTCAGTTTCCTACAAAAGATTGCGTTCATCACAGAAACGGCGGCCCCGGTATCAATTAACGCTAATGTGGCGACTCCCTCAACATCGACATCAACAACATTTTGCGGCGAAAATGGAGGCCTTGGGAATTGCGCACAAGTTGCAGTTCTTGCCTCCGGAACTGCACTGATTAGTTTCCCTCCTCAAGAGGTGGTCGACGACGCATAGGCGATGGCGATCGGCGACGAGGTGATGGGAAACGAGCAGTCGATGGGGGGCGATCCGAGTCGGGGTGCCTCTGTTCATATGCAGACGTGGTGGTCTGCTGCGGTGCGTAGGTAGGAGCTCCGAAGTATGCGTGCGCAGGCGTGGAACGGCGGCGGCAGAAGCGTGCAATGTGGCCAGCGATGCCACACGCGAAGCAGATGGGACGATTGTCTCGGGTGCGCCACTCATTAGATGGACGGAAAAAGCGAGGTGGGGGCCGGTAGACTGGAGGCGAGGCCGGAGGAGGTGGAGCCGATAAGGTGACTGGATGCGGTGGGGGCCGCGCGACCACAGCTGCGTAGCTGAGAGGTGAAGGCGGCTCAGTTAGTGCGTAGCCAGCAGTTGAGAGATCAGATGGCACCGAAGTGCACGGGTAAGAGGCCGGAACTGTAGGGAGTGCATTGCAAATTTCAGTGCGTATGGCCTGCTGCATATTCGAAGGGAGGCTTGTCGTGGGCGCGTCACTATGCGGCAGCAGGGAAAGCTGTCGGGCGACTTCCTCCTTGATGAAGTCTTTAATCTGGTTCGACAGAGTTCCTTGGTGAACGTTGCCATTGGCGAGTGCGACGGCCGAGATCGAATCTGGTGATGGAACGCTGACGACGCAATTCATCGAAGCTCTGGCACAGGCTTACGAGGACTGCCACCGTGGTCGCGCTCTTCGCCAGCAACATCTCGAATGCGCCATCCTCGATGCCTTTGAGAATATGTCGAATTTTCTCTTCTTCAGGCATGGATGAGTTAACACGCCTGCAGAGGTCGAGCACATCCTCAATATAGCTAGTAAGGGTCTCACCAGGTTGCTGGGCTCGGTGGCGCAGGCGCTGGTCAGCGCGGAGCTTGCGGACCTCTGGTCGGCCGAACGCTTCCGTCACGAGGGTCTTGAAGGTGGACCAGCTGGCGATGGCGGTTTCGCGGTTGGTGAACCATAGCTTGGCGACGTCAGCCAAGTAAAAGATGACATAGGCAAGCTTGGAGTCGTTGTCCCATTTGTTGCTGGCACTCAAGCGTTCGTACAAAGAGAGCCAGTCTTCGACGTCTTGCTCACCACTGCCGCTGAAGATTGGTGGGTCCCGCTGACGGGTAGCACCGGGGCAGGTCGACGGGGCAGCCGATGGTGCTGGCTGTGCTGGGATGGGCTGGTTGGCGACTGCGTCAGTCATGTTGTACGGTAGTCTTTCGGCCAACTTGCGAGAGCGGAGCTCCAGGTCTGCTTGGGGATCTCAGCAGCCTCCACCAAATGCGATGATGTTTATTAGAACAGAGGAGTCGCAACGAGGTCGCGACGGAAAATGGGCGAACAGCAAGTCTGGCAAAGGCGGCACAGGTTCTCGCGCAATCAGAGCACGGGCTTCTCGTTGTCTTCCGAAGGCGCATACGCGTTGGTGCGTATGCTCCACTACACCTTTTTCGTAGGCGCTCGTAGGTCTAGAAAACACCGGCGTGAGCACATTGCGGGTCGGAATGAAACAATGCACAGATGGTAGAGCGCAGCGTTCGGGGAATGACTAGTAGCCATTTCCTACCATCTGCGGAATAGTTGCGCGGGTACAAAAGGCCATCCCGAATACTGAAGTGCGGAGCCTGGCGGCGCAGAGTTCGAGTGGTTGGAAGTGTCGGTGCCTCGGATAACGCGTCAAGAAGCAAAGCGATCCATGAGTCATTGCGTTGTGCAGAAGAGATGGTGTCCTCGTCAAGCGCTGACAACGTGTTGTCCGAGGAAACAGATGCGATGTCCGGGGATAGGCGAGATCGTGACAGTGCCTCAGCATCAGCATGCTTGTGGCCGGAAAGATATACCACGCGAATGTCATACTCTTGAAGCCGAAGAGCCCAACGTGCAAAACGACCCGATGGGTCCTTAAGCGAAGATAACCAGCATAATGCGTGTCTGTCCGTTACTACATCAAAAGCACGGCCATAAAGGTATGGGCGGAACTTGACAAGCGCCCAAACGATCACCAAGCGTTCCTACTCGGTGACGCTGTAGTTTGATTCAGCCTTGGTAATAGTTCTGCTGGCGTAGGCGACGACATACTCGGCGAATCCAGGCTTGCGTTGCGCGAGAACCGCACCGAGGCCGACACCACTGGCGTCGGTGTGGACCTCAGTTGCTGCCGTAGGATCGTAGTGACGCAGTATTGGTGGCGAAGTGAGGAAACGACAAAGGGTACAGAAAGCTTGGTCACACTCAGAAGACCATGACGAAATATCAGTGGTGCTGCCTATAAGTTTGGTCAAAGGCGCAATGATAGAGGCGAAGTTGCGCACGAACCGGCGATAGTAGGAGCATAACCCAACGAAGCTTCGTAACTGCTTCATAGTCGTTGGTTTGGGAAAGTCGGCGACAGCACGTAACGTGGCCGGATCTGGAAGTATACCGTCCTTTGATATGACGTGCCCGAGAATCGTAAGTTGCCGAGCAGCGAAGTGACACTTCTTGAGGTTGAGTTGGAGCTGAGGATTCTTCAGGCACGTGAGGCCGCTTTGAGGCGCTCGAGATGTGTTCCAAAGTCTGGCGCAAAGACGTCTATATCATCGAGACAGCAGAGACAGATTTGCCATTTCAAACCCCGAAAAACCGAGTCCATCATGCGCTCGGAGGTGGCAGGCGCATTTTAGAGGCTTCCGTACGGCAGGGCGACCGAAATCCGAGGATATTGCCTGCTTGAAAGTGGCCCAGTTCTCGAACTCGGATTCGTGGTGTATGTACCACAGTTTCGCCACATTGGCCAAGTAAAAGTTGACGGTGCTCAACTTAGCAGCGTCATCCCACCTGTTTGGTGCACTGACTTTTTCGTAGGACGACAGCCAGTCCTCGACGTCCTGGTCTTCGTCACCCGAAAAGATTGGGGGGTCCCGCTGGTGAACCGGGACAGGGCAAGTAGCAGCCGCGAGAGGTGCTGTCTGTTGGGCAGCGTCAACTTGCATAGTCGACGGCAGGGTGCGAAGTCGGAGTTCCAGTGTGTAGGTGATGTAGTTACCCAGCACCTCCACCAAATGTAAAGGGGGTTTATTGAAGGACTGATCAAGTGAATGGTAGCTCTAAAGGAACGCAGGTGGACCCGGATGACGGTGTTCGATCGCCGATTTCGTGCCTTTTTCTTGTGCTGATGATAGCTGACCTGACGGTATCAACGTCTTTCTTATTCACTACACGTATACTGACAGTACTACTGAGACTCCGACAATGAGGCACGCGAGAAGAACTGGCAAGCCACCATTTTGATTACTAGAAAAGCTGAGATCTGTCAGTTGGACAAGCAGATCGTCGACGTAACTGAAGTTGGACAAGCAGATCATCGACGTAACTGAAGACGAGGCGGTTGACCAGAAACTTGAGGACTCTCCACGCTACCGTGAGAAGATCGTGCCTGCAATCGTTCAGAGGCAGCATTTCTCCACGGAGCGTGCACAGCATCTTCATCTGCCTGTCAAGTACTATCCGCCTCTTGAATGCGTCAGGGATACAAGCAGCAAGTGCGAGCGATGTCTGTAAAAACGCTGCAGCCTGTGACAGCAATTTGAAAGACAACAAAAAAGACACTAAAGGTTCAGAAGGCTCACATTCGGACCACGAAAGCAGCCTGTCTTCAGGTCAAGAAGTATGTTAAAACAGTTCGACTTAGAGAGACAGAGACGTGAACGTTTATTTTATTTTTTTGAAATGCTGTCCCGAGCAATGCCCGTTGTCACCCTGAGGTAGGAGGGCTCCTTAGTCCAGGAACTCACTGGCTTCTATGCCCTCTCGGAACTGGGGACGAGTTGTTGTTGGTCTTCCAGGTCCTCGAAAGTGAGCTTCACCTCCCATGATTCAATTAGGTCTTCGTTCGTCCTACCTGCTTGATTATCAATCGAGTGTTGTTGCAGATTACGTCTGACAATACAATGGCATGCACAAAGCAAGTGTGCCAGGGTATATGGTACGCTGCAGAGCGGGCACATAGAGCTATATCTCGTTCGGTAGAGACCGTGCATTATGGCCCTATGTGTGTATGTGCTGCTTTGCAGGCATGTCAGTATCATGCTTCCCTCCTTTGTCAGTTTTTGGTGTGGTGGAGGATATACTCGTTGCTCCAGCCTATGATGCTGGAGTAATGACGACTAGGTGTTTTGAAGAAATTCCATTTCTTCAAAGATGGGTCAGATGTCCTGTAGGCAGGATGCAGCCCAGATGACGTTCTCACAGGCAGCGGCGTGGGCCGCTACATTTTCCTGCCTCGTGTCCTGGCATCTATAATATACAAATGTTTGGGAGCGGGGTGCTTCGCCGTTTCAAAATGTTGATGAACTTGGCTGAGATACAGCCCTTAGCGAAATTGCTGCAGGCGACTTGCGAGTACGTGAAAATCACCACGGCGTCTGTACATGTTGTGGTTGCTAAAGCGATTGCCGACTCTTCTGCGGCGTCTGAATTGAGTGCGTTGACCGTGGCTAACGCTAATTCTCGGCTTTTAGAATCTATGACTCTAGGAGCATACGTGTTTCTACGTGGATACTTGGCTGCGTCCATGTAGCGGGCGTCCGGGTCTTGCTTGAACTTTCGTTGTATAACATCGACTCTAGCCTTGCGTCAACTTTTTTGGAAATTAATGTGCATGTTGCGTGGAATAGGTGCGATGGACAGCGACTCCCTAACGCACAGCGTGATGCGCTTTTCCGGTCTGCATGGGCGATGAACGTGTCGCTGTAGTTGAGCTATCGGAGCACCAATCTTCCCGTAAGTGTCAGCTTGAGCCTCTCCAGTGGGAGGGGGGGGGCGCTGCGAGTGCTCGATGGTGACAGACGCACTCCACATCGTCTCCGTAGATTTTCTGCTATTTCTGCGGACATCCACCCTGGTACCTCTGCACTTGGGTTTATCATCACCGCCAAGTTCTCCGCTTCGCCTAGACAACACCTTCTTCCAGGTGGGTCCAGTTTTGACAGCTTGAGGGAAGTCCTTCACTCCCGGCTACAACGCCGCCTTGCTAAGGGCTCTCAGCCCGGCGATTGCGGCCGCTAACGTCGTTACGGGCTATGATCCTACCTCAAGCCAAGTACTGTCAATGGAGATTTCATCCTCCGTAAACACTATGCCATCAGACGACGAACACCTCGACGACATGGTGACACTGTGGCAACGCAAGCAAGCGAAATCGAAGTCTGCGTCTGAACAGCAACGAGACGCCACAGCTGGACGCCATTCCCCAGCCTTGCAAGGAACGCCGTCACCCCATCCCTCAGGTGGTGTGCCTACCTCTGCTCCGTCCTCGCAGCCAGCGAAACAACGCAAGTGGCGTCCGCGTTAGACTCCTCGCCTCTCTCGCGACGACTCATCGTAGTAGCGAAACCTCGCGTTCCCTGCGAGCTACGCACATTCGTCCCGACTCCTCGGGGGGATCCAGCTGCAAGTAGGGGATCAGCAGCTGCCCGTTCTAGGCCACGCCAAGGCACAAGGGAATACATTCAAGGGCGTCATGAACGTAAACCCTGCTGAAAGTCCGGAGAAGATAAAGTCAGAACTGCGTTGGCCTCGAGATACCATTTTCGCGGTCCGCAAACTCGGATATTCCGTGGCGGCGGTGGTGACTTTCGAGGGCACGAAGTTGCCCCGCTTCCTCTTCTACCACTGCGTGGCGACGTATATCCGCGCCCACAAGAAAACTGTCCCTTTTTGCACCAGGTGCGGTACCATCTGTCATCGACCACCTCAGTGTCCTCACCCCGCTCCAACCCAGTGTGCCAAATGTGGAACACTCGCACCTGCAGGTCTCAATGCCCACGACTGCCACCGCAAGTGCCTCCTCTGCCACAGCGCCCATGAGACTGGAACCAGTGGCTGCACTGGTTCCAGTCTGGCTGCACGGCAAAATATCGGAAACGCAAGCAGCCCTGAACATCTCCTCAAGGGACCACTTCATTTTCGTCACTACCAGACAGCGGCACTAACCTGCATCAGTCGGCTCCACCACTCCACGCCGACACTCAGGCATTCCCACCGCTCGAAGCACCAGCGGCGGTACCTCAGGTGAGCAGTTGGGCAGGTAATGCTGCTCCTAAGCCTCTTTCTCCCCCTTCTGTCGATCCTCCTTCTCCCGAACTTGAGGCCCTTCACCAGAAAGTTGCGGCACTTCAAAAGCAAAATTCTTTTTTAACTAAACAACTCGAACTCCTAAATAAGCGACTTCAACCGCAACAACAGTGTACTGCAAGGCCATCCGGTATTGCCTCCTTTGTTCAGGCAGCTACGCCAGCTACGTCCAAGCTTAGTCCTCGCGCTAAGTCCACTTCCATTAAACCACCGGTTCAAGCAGCCATGTGTACTCCAGCACTCGAAACCGGGGCTGCATTTACTCTAGAAGCTCTTGAGGCTCCTGGTGTACCTCAGGTTCTCTCGCCTGCTAACCAAACTCTCCCTATCGAGGAGCGTGCCCCACGCATAGAGGAACGCCTTACGCGCGTCGAAGCTTCGATTAATCACCTTCTCACCAGCTTCTCTGCTCAACGCATAATAGTAGAGGTTACCCAGGCTATTCAAGCCTGAGCAATCACCCAGTTTCAACCCAAGGCAACGCGTTCCCGCTCCTGCTCTGTGAGCAGTGAGGGTGCAGCTCACGGCGTCGACGTAAGGTGGATACCGCCACCCCGCCGTCCGACAATACGGCCTCCGTGTCCCTCCCTGCCTCTGAGGATTCCGAGCGGGACATAGAGGACCAAATATAAAATCTAAGACAGTCACGATGGCTACAAATCGTTCGTCTCGTTCAAACATTGCGTCTAATTTCGAGATCATACTGTGGAACCCTGGAGGCTTCGGGAACAGGCGAAAGCATTCACATCTTTCCCTTTTCCTCAGCTCACTTGGGTCTCAGCCCGCCGTCTTGCCGCTCAAAGAATCTGGCCCTTCTCCAACCCTTTCTGGATACTGCTTCTATGTAGGCGGCACCACCACATGCCTCCTCGTGCATAAAGCTTACACGGCGATACAGATTGACCTCGATCTGGATCTTCCTTATGACTACTGCATGATATCAGTGCTGTCTCAGCGGAGGGCCCAACCATCAATACATATCTTAAACGTGTACTGTCCCCCTCCCCTTGCGAGGGCTTCATTTGCGCATCTCTTCTATTGGGCGCTGCGTATAGCGGCCCGACAACCACTGGTGATATTCGGGAACTTTAATGCCCTCAGCCTTCACTGGATTTACCACTACGAGAAGACCCGGGGCAGATAGCTCAAGGAGCTCACTTCCTCGCTGAGCCTCACGCCTCTTACCGATCCGGCACAACCTGTTCGAAGGACACCTGTTCGAAGGCTGCAAACCAGATGAACTCTAAGAGTGCGTGGCGACTCTTTCGAAGCCTTCTCGATCCCTCCACCACCAGGGGAGAAACGCAACGCCAGCTCCGCCGTACTCTGCACGCCTTTCAGGGCACTATGGATCAACTCGCGCGAGAACATTGTGACCGCTACATCCGCCGCACAATTGATCATATACGTATTCCGACGCCCCTAACATCGACCTCGACGCCCCATACACGCTTTTTGATTTACGATTTGCACTCACGAAAATGCGACGGGGCACGACCCCTGGACGCTACGGAATCACAGTATCGCTCCTGGCAAATCTTCCCGACCAAGCCCAACTCTTGCTACTCCACCTTATATATTCGATATGGGACGGCTATCCGCTTGCAACGAAATGGACCACATCGGTCGTAACATTCATACCCAAATCGGCAAACTCCGTTAGTATCGAGGCACTGAGACCCACCTCGCTTACGTCTTGCGCAGGCAAACTCATCGAAACCATGGTTCGCGAATGCCTTTCCGCCTACTTGGAGGCCAGGAGGACCTTTGCCGACACAATGTTTGTATTTCGCCCGCAACTGTCGGTGCAGGACATCCTGCTCCAGCTTGAACACGATATCATAGAGCCGACTACTACGCGCCATAATGATAAAGCCGTGCTCGCTCTCGATCTGCGCGGGCCGTTTGACAACGTCAAACACAGCCCTATACTCACTAACCTGTCTACCACAAACTGCGGGCAGAAGACTTTCAACTACATTTGCGCCTTTTTATCACATCGCACCGCCTTCATTCGCCCTAATTCTACCGAACACGGCCCGTACTTATTAGGCACGCGGAGTACACCTCAAGGGGCAGTCCTGTCTCCTCTGCTTTTTAACCTGGCGATGATGAACGTCTCCTTTCTTTTAAGCGAGGCCGAGGGTATACAACACGCACTATATGCGGACAATATGACAATCTGGACGAACACCAGCTCCTTAGCGCAAATCGAAGAACGCCTGCAAAAGGCCTTCCTCCTGGTAGACACCTACGCTGGTTCATGCGGCTTACGCTGGTTCACCAGCTAAATCGGCTCTTCTTTCAGTCTCTCCGCTACGGCCGCCTCAAATTTTTCTTCCGTCCTGGCCCGTCTCGTCAGTGCGAAATTTTCGAGTTCTTGGCCTTCACCTCACATCGTCCTTTGATCCAAAGAGCACAATAGTAGGCCTCAGACGCACCAGCGAACGGGTGAGCCGCATGATACGGCGAGTGTCCATCAAGCGCGGCGGCCCCCGCGGGTCTCAGTCCCTCCTATTCGCCCACGCGTTTGTGACCAGTCGCGTCCTCTACGCCTTGCCTTACCTTCGCCTGCGCCGTCGACACGAGCACCAGCTAGACGTCTTTCTTCGTTCAGTATACAAACGTGCTCTGGACCTACCTATTGCAACTTCCAACAGCCGATTCGCGGCTCTGGGGGTACACAACACCTTTGCAGAGATGCGCGAAGCTCATCGCGTTAGCCAAGTCAATCGACTGTCGCAGACGGCTTCAGTCTTGGCCTTAACCCGATATCTGACCAAGACCCTCTGCAGCAGATACCAGAGCTCTGGCATCAAAAGCTATGGGTGGATCCTCTACCCCGTAATATGAACCCCGTCTCCATCCTGGCCGTAGACTAGCACACGCCGCGGCCCTTCATACGCGACACTCCGATCGTCCTGATGTTTTCTACGTGGACGTCTTGGGTCCCTCCCCCTCCGGTCACTTCACGGCTGCCGTGATTACAGAGGAAAACACGTCGATGGCCTCTCCTTTCGAGCAGACACAGTAACGCACGCTGAAGAGGTTGCCATAGCTTTGGCCGCCTTTCACCCTGTCTCGCGCACCATCTTGACGGACTCGTGCTCGGCCTGTTTTCAGTATCTTCAGGGTTCCATTGCCCCGCTGACGGCTAGCCTACTACAGGCAGCCTCTTGGCGATTTAACCCTCATCCCATTCGTATAGTCTGGACCTCAGGCCACTCGGGTCAGCCCTGCAACGAGGCGGCAAATGCCGCTGCTCGCGCTTCTCCTGTCCGGGCCGTAGCCCCTTCATGTCTCAAGACGGAATCTGGCAATCCCAAACTGACGCGCTCTCGCGAAATTTTGGCTTATTACCGGGCTTTGCGCCGCCTCTACCTGGACCCCACACGCGGTTTGGAGAAAGTGGACGAACGACTGCTACGCCGCCTGCAGACGAACACCTTTATCAGTCCGGCGGTCGCCAGGCATTTTTTGCCGGAAATCAATGGCACCTGCTCGACCTGTCATGTCATCGCCAACACATACCACGTCGTAGCATCGTGCCAAGTTAATCCCGTCCCTTTCTCATCCCCTTTTCCTATCCCAACTAGAGAAGTTGGGAGGAGCAACTGCTCGGCTGCTCTACCGTGGCTGCGCAGCGCTCCTTGGTGAAGCGCGCACGGGCAGCTTCCAGCTCCACTGGCGTCCCGGAATATGGTGCCGCCGATGGGCCACGTCGGCATTTTTTGTAGACTTTTTCTGAAATAAACCTTTTACTACCACTACCATCTCCAGCTGGCTGTTCTTTTGCGCTTCGATGAGCTCTTGCAACGTGTTGTCGACGCCCATCTTTAGGAGACGTGTAATAGAGGCCATTGGGGGAAGTCCCCGGGCTACTTTAGTGGCCTTTTCTATCAAGATATTAAGTTCTTCAATTTCAGCTGTTTTAAAATTCAGGTATGGCGTGCCATACGTAATGCAGCTGGTGAACACAGCTTGCATTATACGTAGAGTTTCGTGCTCTTTCAGTCCGTTTCTTTATTTCGCGATCATCTTGACGAGGTGTGTAAGTTGTGATAGTGTCCGTTGGAGTCTCAATAGGGTGGCAGCTCCCGATCCATCCTTGTAGGGTTGAACTCTAAGCACTTGCAGGGTCTCGACTTCAGAAAATATCGCCCCCTTCAGTGCTACGCTTGGGTCGGGCTCGTTGTATACAGAGGGGGTCTTTCTCTTGTTTTCGCTTTGAGGACGAGGTGCTCGGATTTCTCGGGGGCACAGCAAAGACCGCAGTTTCAGAGATACCACTCGATGGTATGAACGGTAATTTGTATGCAGTTCTCTTGTCTCCCAGTGTTCGAAGCTCTGGTCGAAAGCATGATGTCATCAGCATAGATCGCGTGCCGTAAATCTGGTATTTTATCGAGATTTTTCGGCAGATTTATAATAGCCACATTAAAAAGTAAAGACAAAATGACCGATCCCTGCGGTGTGCCTTTTTTTGGTTGTCAGAAGCTTCTGCTGTGGATGTTGCATATGCCCACAGTTGCCGTACGGGCCATAAGAAAGTTTCTGACGTACGTGTAGGTTTTAATGCTGCAGCCAATGCCTCCGAGGTTGTTGAAGATCGCTTCGAGGCTGACTTTATTGAAGACCGCCTAGACGTCGACTCCGAGTATTAAGCACTTTCTTCAATGGGTGCAGCGATCAATGATGTCTTCTTCGAGTAGTAAGAGCACGTGTGTGTCGAAGATGCTGCCTGAAGCCAAACATGGTGGCCGGTAGGTGTCCACTACCTTCCGGGTACTGGATTAGGCAGTCCTGCACCAAATGTTCGAACTGCTTTCCCACGCACGATGTGACAGAAATCAGGCGTATGTTCTCAATGCCGACTGGTTTGTAAGGCTTAGGGATCAAGGTTATTTTTGAGTGCCTCCGTACCGCAGGTAGCTCTCCTTAATCCCAGCAGTCGTTGTAATATCGGAGAAGATCCGTGATGGCCTGGTGCGATAGGTTGCGTAAGTGCTTTTTGAAAATCCTGTCTATTCCGAGCTGGTATTTCTGGTCAACTTCGTTAGGGCTGTGTCAGTTCAGCCTAGCTGAAGTTTCGGTCGAGCGCAGTGTTTGGTGCGCCAGCGTAATTTTTGGTGTGAATTGAAGCTCGAGGGCGTGCATGGCCACAGATGTTCTTCGTCTTTCTTTTAGGAGGTGTCCTTCTATACCGGCGTAGTTTCGAAAAAGACTCTGAAGCTGCTGCTTTTGTGCTGGTTTGGAGGGTGACGTGACTGGAAGTGTGCGAAGCAGATGTCAGGTCTTCCTGGTGCTCACCCGTCCTTGTACTGAACCTTGTCAAAGAAAGCGTGCCCGTTTCGCCTGGCCGATTGGTTCGCATAATCTTGAGATTGCTCGGTGAGGACAGAATGCGTTTTCTTAACTTTCTGCTTAGTTCTGCGGCTGCCACCGTTTTAGAAGTCATGTTAAACCTTCCCAAAGATAGAGGAGATGTGCGTCGACGACGGGTGTATTGGCGTCAAGCTGTATGTCCTTAGTGTAGCGTTCGGCTATCTTGAGCATCTTCTTAAACAAGCCTTCAATGTCGATTATGGTGGTTTTAACGTTGAGGTCATCCCTAAATGATTGTTATTTCGTTAACCAAGCTATTTCATCCTACTGAAACGTTCCGTATGCAAGTCCAAAAATTTTTATTTTACCATAAAGAATGCATATGTTTCCCATATATATCTATAGATTTCCGTCAGAATCTTACGGAAACATACGGAATTATTGGACATCGCATTCGGAACGTTTCAATAGGGATATGCAGCCTTGATATTGTTACGTGAAAATGACACGAGGCGTGTCTATTTAAAATCTATATTTAAACTGATGCGCATGGCGTCGGCTAAGATGGAAGCAGCATGCACAACAAACCGACCACTTCCTTGTTGTCGTCTTCTGACTGCTGATACGTCAGCAACGTAGCATGAACCCCCCCCCCCCCGGCGGTAAAAGCGCCGTCTCGGTGCACATAAAGTACGGTCTTCAGTAGGCAGGTGGTAAGGTTTTAGCCTGCTGACGTGCACAACATCACTAGGTGTGGTTGCAGGCAGGCTTGTGGTCTCAGATGCAGGAATGATCTCATAGGTGACGTCGGTTACCTGGCGGATGATACGGTAAGGACCCATGTAGCGAGACAATAACTTTTCCGATAAGCCAACTCGACGAACTTGGCACCACAGGAGAACAAGAGAACCGAGTGAGAAGTGAACGTCAGCATGCCGGCTGTCGTAGATGGCTTTCTGGGTGGCTTGCGAAGCCGAAAGTCTAGAGCGGGTGATCAGACGTGCATGGTCGGCACGAGAAATAGCGTCGCGTGCGTATTCGGTTGTTGGCGTTGTAGTGGTTGGAAGTAAGGTGTCGAGTGATAACGTCGGATCACGGCCATAAAGCAAATAAAAGGGTGAATAACCAGTGGTGTCGTGGCGCGAAGGATTGTACGCGAAGGTCACGTGATGTAGCGCCAGGTCCCAGTCATGGTGGTCGGAGGACACATACATTGCGAGTAAGTCCGTTAGGTTCCGATTTAGCCGTTCGGTAAGGCCAATTGTTTGGGGATGGTAGGAAGTGGTCAGCTTGTGGTGCGCCGAGGAAGAGCGCAGAAGATCGTCGATCACACGGGACAAAATTGCGCGGCCACGATCCGTGAGTAATTGGCGAGGAGCACCATGGTGTAGGAAAAGTCCGCAACGTCAGTAGCGGTGCTGGTGGGGAGCACCCGAGTGATGGCATACCTAGTCGCGTATTCTATAGCAACGGCGACCCACTTGTTGCCCGATTTCGACTCAGGAAAAGGACCGAGAAGATCTATACCAACACGGAAGAAAGGTTTGGTTAGGATGGAGATCGGTTGAAGAAGTCCAGCCGGGGGCGCAGTAGGTCGCTTCCTACGTTGGCACTTATCGCAGGAGCACACGTAACGGCGAACGTACCGAGTGAGACCGCGCCAAAAGAAGCGGCGACGCATGCGGTCGTACGTCTGAGATACACCCAGATGACCAGCAGTTGGTTCATCGCGAAGCTCGTGCAGCATGGTTGAATGCAAATTTTTCAACACGACAAGAAGGAGCTCAGGACCATCTGGCTGGAGGCTATGACGGTACAGCGTGCCATTCAGGAAGACGTACATGCGAAGTGACGTGTCGTTCGGAGCAGATTCGAGACGGTCAATACGTTGTCGCAGAGAAGCATCACGACGTTGTTCATCACGTATCTGAAGAAACTGGGACATTGACATGACGCTGAGGCTAGGCTCAATGTCTGGTTCGTCGGGCTGATCAACAGGGTAGCGGGATAAGCAATCGGCGTCCAGATGAAGACGTCCAGACTTATAAGCAACCGAGTAGGAATACTCCTGTAGGCGTAATGCCCAAAGACCAAGTCGTCCAGTGGGGTCCTTAGGAGAAGAAAGCCAACACAGCGCGTGATGATCTGTGATGACACGGAAAGGGCGGCTATACAAGTAAGGACGGAATTTCGAAACTGCCCAAACAAGAGGGAGACATTCCCCTTCTGTTATAGAATGATTGCTTCCAGACTTAAAAAGCAGACGGCTTGCGTACGCTAATACACGGTCGTTGCCCCGCTGAATTTGCGCCAAAACTGCACCAATTCCGTGACCACTCGCATCTGTTGGCACTTCTGTGGGAGCATCGGGGTCGAAATGTGCAAGATTAGGAGGTGTCGTTAGAGCAGTGATTAGCTGAGAGAAGGCGTCAGCTTGAGGAGGGCCCCAAGAAAATGGGACGTCTTGTTTGAGAAGACAGTGAGTGGTCGGGCGAGTGCCGCAAAGTTTTTCACGAACCGGCGAAAGTAGGAGCAGAGGCCCACGAAACTGCGAACATCATGGACAGAGCGTGGGACTGGGAAGTTTGTTACAGCGCGTACTTTCGCCGGGTCTGGCCGTACGCCGGCAGCACCAACAAGGTGACCCATTATGGTAATCTGATGAAGACCGAAGTGGCACTTGCAGCACTTGAGCTGCAGGCCGGCCTGTCGATATATGGATAGAATGGTCCAAAGGCGTTCAAGGTGGGTTGCAAAGGTAGGTGAGAAAATGATCACTTCGTCGAGGTAACACAAACATGTCGACCATTTAAATCCTTGTAGGAGCCAAACTTGGACCCCCGTCGTTATTCGCCCAGCCGTGCCGGCGCACCTAATAGCCGCTCTACCACGCGTTCACCGTCACCGCAACGCCGCCATTCTCCGTCACCTAAACCCCGCCGCTATCCATCAACGACTAACTATGGATCTTCCTGGACAAAAAAATAGACTGTGCAGCTTCTGGAGGTAGTGCTGCATCAAGTGCGACTGACCCGAATCCTCCGTTGACACTACCTACTAATAAAAACTTGCTAAACGTGCATGTGGACGGTCTGTCTTTGACGGCTTTAGTTGACACTGGAGCTCAGGTGTCTATAATGAGTGCTGGTCTATTTCGCCGCCTCAAAAGTAGTGCTCATGCCTGCCGTAACACAAGCTGCCCGTGTCGCCGATGGTGGAACTGTAGCCATCATTGGAATGTGTCATCATCATCATCATCAGCCTGACTACGTCCACTGCAGGACATAGGCATCTCCCATGTTCCGCCAGTTTACCCGGTCCTGGGCCTGCTGCTGCCAATTTATACCCGCAAACTTCTTAATCTCATCTGCCCACCTAACCTTCTGTCTCCCCCTAACCCGCTTGCCTTCTCTGGGAATCCAGTCAGTTAACCTTAACGACCAGCGGTTATCCTGTCTACGCGCTACATGCCCGGCCCATGTCCATTTATCTTCTTGAATTCAGCTATGATATCCTTAACCCCAGTTTGTTCCCTAATGCACTCTGCTCTCTTCTTGTCTCTTAAGGTTACACCTACCATTTTTCTTTCCATTGCTCGCTGCGTCGTCCTCAATTTAAGCTGAACTTTCTTTGTAAGTCTCCAGGTTTCTTCTCCGTAGCTAAGTACCGGCAAGATACAGCTCTTATATACCTTCCTCTTGAGGGATAGTGGCAATCTACCTGTCATTATTTGAGTGTGCTTGCCAAATGTGCTCCACCCCATTCTTATTCTTCTAGTCACTTCAATCTCGTGGTTCGGCTCCGCAGTTATTACCTGCCCTAAGTAGACATAGTCTTTTACAACTTGAAGTGCACTATTACCTATCTCGAAGCGCTGCTCTTTTCCGAGGTTGTACATTACTTTCGTTTTCTGCAGGTTGACTTTAAGACCCACTTTTCTGCTCTCCTTGTCTAACTCTGTTATCATGAGTTGCAATTTGTCCCCTGAGTTACTCAGCAATGCAATGTCATCGGCGAAGCGCAGGTCACAAAGGTACTCTCCATTAACTCTTATCCTTAACTGTTCCCATTCTAGGCTTCTGAAAACTTCCTGTAAGCACGCGGTAAATAGCATTTGGGTAGATTGTGTCCCCCTGCCTTACACCCTTCTTGATTGGTATTTTGTTGCTTTCTTTATGAAGCACTATGGTTGCAGTTCATCGCCTGTAGATTTCTTCCAGGATGTTTATATACGCTTTATCGACACCCTGATTCCGCAGTGTCTGCATGACGGCTGATATTTCTACTGAATCAAACGCCTGCTCGTAACCTATGAAGGCTAAGTATAGTGGTTGGTTATACTCTGAGCATTTCTCTATTACCTGGTTGATAGTATGAATGTGGTCGATTGTTGAGTAGCCTGTTCGAAATCCTGCTTGTTCCTTTGGTTGATTGAATTCTAATGTTTTCTTTACTCTGTTAGCAATTACCTTTGTAAATAGCTTGTATACTACAGAGAGCAAGCTAATCAGCTTGTAATTCTTCAAGTCCTTGTCATCTCCTTTCTTATGATTAAGATAATGTTAGCGTTCTTCCAAGACTCTGGTACCCTTCCCGTCAGGAGGCACTTTGTAAACAGAGTGGCTAGTATTTCTAACACAATCTGTCCTCCATCTTTCAGCAGATCTGATGTTACCTGATCCTCACCAGCAGCTTTGCCTCTTTGCAAGCTCTCCAAAGCTTTTCTGTCTTCTTCTATCATTACTAGTGGGGTGTCATCTGGGTTACTGCTAGTTCTTATAGTATTAAGGTCGTGGTTGTCTCGGCTACTGTACAGATCTCTGTAAAACTCCTCCGCAATTTTAACTATCCTATCCATATTGGTAGTTATTTTGCCTTCTTTGTCCCTTAGTGCATACATTCGATTTTTGCCTATCCGAAGTTTCCTCTTCACTGCTTTGACACTTCCTCCGTTTTTCAGAGCGTGTTCAATTCTCTCCATGTTATACCATCTTACATCGGATACCTTACGCCTGTTAATAAACTTCGAAATCTCTGCCAGTTCTATTTTGTCTGTTGTACTTGAGACTTTCATGATTTTACGCTTCTTAATGAGATTCTTCGTTTCCTGGGAAAGCTTGCCAGTGTCCTGTCTAACTACCCTGCCTCCAACTTCCACTGCACCAGTGGTTGGAATGTGTACCAGTCGTAATAGCCTTGTCAGCCGCCATGTTCCTGTTTTATTTACCCTGCTCGATCTCTGCCCTCATGACGTCATCTTCGGGATGGACTTCTTATCGACGCATTCTGCCCTGATTGACTGTTCCGCCAGCACTCTCTCTTTAAAACTTCCTCTTCTGAATTCTCACCCTGAACTTCCGAACAGCCTGTGCACCACTGACTTCTTCCGGATACTACCTAAAGCTCTCACATTCGTTTAATTGGCTACAACTTCTCCCGTGCCCGACGGTGATTATATCCTGACGCCTATTCCTGATGTTTTCCTGGCACGTGACATTACTGTCCCACACTCCGTCGTAACCATCGCCTCAAACCGAACATATTTACCTGTTATCAATTGCAGTTTTATAAAACAAGTGTTACCTCAAGTAATATCCGTCGCCACGCTAAGACATTTAATGGACGACCACGTCACCTGTTTTGCGGAAAACGTGTGTGCCGATCACCCACGTCACTCGCAGGAGGCCACGTGTCTGAATGCAGCCTTACGCTTTATGAGCGCCCCGGACCTCGAACTTGAGAAGTCAGCCGCGCTTTGCCGCCTTCTGGCTTCATACCGAGACAAATTCGACGTAGGCAGCCATCAGCTCGGCCAGACTTCACTCATCAAGCACCGCAATAAAACAGGCGATTCTCATCCCATTCATCCGCGACCATACTGGTTGTCTGCCACCGAGCGTCAATTATTTCAACAAGAAGTTACCAAGATGTTAGCCAAGGGAATCATTGAACACTCTTCGAACACTTCGGCGTCCCCGGTTGTGCTCGTTAAAAAGAAAGATGGCACGAAACGCTTCTGCGTGGACTACCGCCATCTGAATAGAATCACGAAAGAGGACGTTTATCCTTTACCCCGCATCGATGACGCTCTCGATTGTCTCCATGGCGCCCTATACTTTTGTAACGAGGGCAGTGGGCATGGAGCTCGAGTATAGAAAAGGAAGAAGACTTGCTGTGATCGCAGGCTTGCGTTCAGTTAGCCCTTGCGCTAAATAAAGCTCTCCTTCGCCGAGTGAACTCCTGCTTGTTTAACAACCCGTTTCAAGTCGTGGAAGTGGGGGTACATCTGGTCCTCACCCTGGAACTTCGCAGCCGCACACTCCAACGACCTCCTACAATGACTGATCCGGGGCCATCTCATGCTGCTACTCCAGATCTCGCACCTGTGCCTGTCTTCTGCGCTGGCGCTCTCCGGCAGCGCGACCCCCCATATTTGGTGGCACAGAGGACCAAGATGTGGACTACTGGATTGCCGAGTATGAACTGGTGAGCACAGTCAATAAGTGGAACGCAGCCGATAAGCTCACAAATGTGAGTTTTTACCTGACCGACGTGGCAAAACTATGGTACAGAAATCATCAAAGTGATTTCAGTACCTGGTCGGAATTGGCAAAAACCCTCGCGGAAGTCTTTGGCCGTCCTGCTGTCCGCCGCCTTCGTGCTGAACAGCGCTTGCGGGGCCGGGTACAGAGAGCAGATGAAACTTTCACGAGCTACATCTAAGATGTGCTATTTCTCTGCAATCTCGTCGATTCGACTCTGGACGAGGCAGGCAAGATCAAGAACATTATGAAAGGAATCGACGACGGTGCCTTCCAAATGCTGGCTGCGAAGAGTCCCCAGACGGTCGCCGAGGTGATTCAGCTCTGCCAAAGCTATGATGAGCAGCGTAGGCAGCGCGCTTCTACATGTTGCGCTGCTCAAGACACCGTGGACATCTCATCCCTCGACTATCGCCATGACACCGCCGACCACTTCGCGTTGATGCTAGTCATAAAGCAATTCATACGCGAGGAGGTCGCCCGGCAGCTATCTATAATCACAAGAACTACCGAGCCGATGGCACCCTTGTCGCCTTCGCTTCGCCAGGTCATTCAATTGCAAGTTGCCGAAGCATTGCCGCCAGCTCAGGCTCCATCAACTGCTACCGCACCACTAACGTATGCAGCCGCAGTTGCTCGGCCACGTGCGCCAGCGTCTCCGGCCATCTACGAAGCTACTCGCCACGTTTATTCGTCGACGCCACCTGTCCGCCCGTTGACTGTCCCGTCTCCGGCTGTATACGAAACAACTCGGAACGTTTACATGACGCCGCCGCCTGCACGACCATTTACGGTACCTTATTCAGCGAACAGTCCCCCTATCGTCAGCCAATGACGCACTCCGGATAATCGGCCAATATGTTTTTCATGTGGCATCCCAGGCCACGTAGCTCGTCACTGCCGTCGTCGCCGCTTTCCTTCTCACGACATTGCAGGGGGCTCAAATTACATGCCCACCATGCCCACTCAGCCGCGATATCCCGTTCCTCCCGATCCACCTCTAGACGTACGTCCCAATCGCCGACCATCCAGCGCAAGCCGTTCATCTTCTCCTCGTCGTCGATTTATTTCTCCGATGTTACGTCGCAACAGCCCACCGCGAGGGGAAAACTGATGGGCGCAGTTCCGGAGGCAAGAACTGCGTTGGCAGCGAAAATTTCAAGGCCTAACTGCTGTCCCCCGAACGAAATCGAACTCTATATTGATGGCATTAAGGTGCACGGACTTGTTGACACGGAAGCTGCCGTATCTGTAATTAGCGAGAAACTGTGCCGAAACTTGAAGAAAGCGACCACACAACTTACCGACCTATCTTTGCAGACAGCTACGTCCCATCACATTCTGCCTTAAGCTTTGTGCACTGCACGAGTCGTCATTCAAGGTGCGATGTACGTCGTCACATTTGTAGTTTTATTCCGTTCTTCGCATAACGTTATCCTTGGGTGGGACTTTTTTTCGTCAAATTCTGCTTTGGTCGACTGTGCTCGTTCTGAACTCGCGTTATCTGTGCCGTGCTATGACCCCGACGATGGTGCTTCGTGTAGAGTGTTTGCTGCTTCTGACGTTGACATTGCGCCTTTCTCAGCTGCTGTTGTCTCGGTGTCGTGTGCCTCCCCTCCGAAATCGCCTGTGTTGTTTATGCCATCGGTCCCATCGGCGTGCCGTCGAAATATCATGCTTCCGTTCGCCGTCGTCATTTTTCGCAATGGTCACGCTGCCATTTATGTGTGCAATCCCTCGGACAGCCCGTCATCCCTACTACGTGGAGAATGCCTGGGAAGCTACGAACCTTACGAGTGCATTCTTCCGGCTACTATACCCGATTCTACGGTTTCGCTCCCAATTTGTGCTGTCACTCTTACCAACGCACCTAATGATGCTCTGGACGTATTCTCGAATGCCATCGACTCTGAGCTCCCACCAACTCAGCGCGAAGAGATTATAAATCTTCTTCTCCGCTTTCGTTCTTCATTCGATCGTGACCAGTCAGGCTTAAGCCGAACCTCTGCGGTCGTTCACCGTATTGACACCGGTCAACAAGCCCCGCTAAGGCAGCGTCCGTACCGTGTGTCATCTGCTGAACGCCGTGTCATCGACGAACAAGTGGACGACATGTTGAAACGTGGCATCATCGAGCCCTCCAACAGTCCCTGGGCTTCACCGGTTGTTCTCGTCAAGAAAAAAGACGGATCCATCCGGTTCTGCGTTGACTACCCCCGACTCAAGAAGATAACGCGCAAAGACGTATACCCTCTGCCACGCATCGATGATGCTTTGGACTGCCCACAAGGAGCAGAGTTCTTTTCTTCGTTAGATTTACGCTCAGGCTACTGGCAGGTGCCCATGGCAGAGGATGACCGCCCGAAGACAGCATTTGTAACACCGGATGGACTATATGAATTCACCGTTATGCCCTTTGGCCCCTGCAATGCGCCGGCCACTTTTGAAAGGATGATGGATACCGTCTTGCGAGATCTGAAATGGAAAACGTGCCTCTGTTATTTGGATGACAATGTGGTATTTTCAAGCGACTTTGCGACTCACCTCAGCCGCCTCAAGCAAGTTCTTACGTGCCTTTCCACGGCGAGACTTCAACCTAACTTGAAGAAATGCCACTTCGGCACTCGCAAGCTTGTAATTCTCGGCCATGTGGTTTCTAAGGATGGCATTCTCCCGGACCCTACGAAACTTAATGCAGTCGCGGCGTTCCCAAAGCCAACCACCATCAAAGAGCTTCGAAGCTTCAGCGGCCTATGTTCTTACTTCCGCCGCTACGTCCGCAATTTCGCCTCCATTATCGCCCCCTTGACCAATCTTCTTGCCGGAAGTTCTGATTTGTCAGCGTGGTCGCAGGCGTGTGATGATGCATTTCTGGAACTCCGACGGCTCCTCACCACGCCTCTCATACTCCGACATTTCGATCCGTCTGCTCAAACGGAGCTTCATAGGGACGCTAGTGGTGTCGGGCTAGGGGCCATACTGGCCCAACGCAAGGAGGGCTTTGAGGAGTACGTCGTTGCCTATGCTAGCCGCACCCTCAGTAAAGCCGAGAAGAATTACAGTGTAACTGAAAAAGAGTGCCTCGCCATTATTTGGGCAATCGGAAAATTTAGGCCTTATTTATATGGACGTCCGTTTGATATTGTAACAGACCACCATGCGCTTTGCTGGTTATCTTCACTA
Source organism: Rhipicephalus microplus (assembly GCF_043290135.1). Taxonomy (NCBI): domain Eukaryota; kingdom Metazoa; phylum Arthropoda; class Arachnida; order Ixodida; family Ixodidae; genus Rhipicephalus; species Rhipicephalus microplus. Next base: position 112,386,344 of record NC_134707.1, on the reverse strand, counting down.
AAAGATCCTAATGGTCGGCTCGCTCGGTGGGCATTGCGGTCAAAGGAGTTCGATATCCGTGTTATCTACCGTTCTGGCCGGAAGCTTTCCGACGCCGATGCCCTGTCACGTTCGCCATTGGCTTCAGAGCCTGTCGGCTCGCCTATCTCCACTAGTGCTGCCTTGGCCATCAGCATTTCGGACATGCCTTCCGAGCAACGCAAAGATGCTTGGATTTCTTCTCTTTTGGACTTTCTCTCAAACCGGACGCCCGCTCCAGTTTCCAGGACGCTTCGCCGTCAAGCAGGACACTTCGCTATTCGGTATAACCTGCTTTACCGCCGAAACTACAGCTCGATCGGCCGTAAGTGGTTGCTCGTCATCCCCCTACATCTGCGCTCTGACATCTGTACCACGTTCCACGATGATCCGCAATGTGGCCACGGTGGTGTGTTAAAAACATACACCCGCTTGCAGCTGCGGTACTACTGGCGCGGTATGTACCGTTTCGTTCGCCGTTACGTAAGGTCGTGCCTTACGTGCCAGCGACGCAAAATGCCCATTCAACATGCCACAGGTCCCTTGCAGCCGTTGCCATGTCCAGCACGAGCTTTCGATCGTGTCGGAATCGACCTTTACGGTCCGCTTCCCTATGCTTCGAGTAGCAACCGCTGGGTCATTGTCGCTATCGACCACTTAACGCGGTACGCTGAAACAGCTGCGTTACCTTCTGCTACCGCAAAAGACGTTGCGTGTTTTATAGTGCAAAACCTGGTTTTAAGGCATGGAGCACCTCGGGTGTTACTAAGCGACCGTGGCCGCGTTTTTCTCTCCGACGCCATCAAACCGTTGTTGAGCGAGTGTCGCATCATACACCGCTTTACCACAGCCTATCACCCGCAAACTAATGGGATGACAGAGCGTTTTAATCGTACACTTGGGGATATGCTGGCCAAGTACGCTTCATCCGACCAGTCAAATTGGGATAGCATACTCCCTTTTGTGACATATGCTTACAACACTGCAACGCAAAGCACGACTGGATTTTCGTCATTCTTCCTTCTTTATGGACGCGAGCCATCATGAACAATGGATACCATTCTTCCTTATCGACCGGACCCTTCAGAGATGACTACCGTTTCTCGAGCAGCAGCACACGCTCAAGAATGTCGGAAGCTTGCTCGTGCGTTCACGTCACATGTTCAGACGCGCCAAAAACATCGCCACGACGCGTCAACCACGCATATGAGCTTTGCTCTGAACTCACTGGTGTGGTTATTGATTCCTTCCACTCCTCCAGGACTCTCCCACAAGCTTTCGTCCAGGTACCATGGCCCTTATCAAGTTGTGCGCCAAACAACCCCTGTCAACTACCTTGTCGGGCCGCAGGATGCATCTCCGGACAAGCGCCGTCGCGGAAAAGAAATCGTACACATTTCTCGGCTCAAGCCATACCATGACCCTTCTGTGTACACCTGTCCTTAGATTGCCAAGATGGCTCCCTCATCGGCCGGGGGTGATTGTAACGAGGGCAGTGGGCATGGAGCTCGAGTATAGAAAAGGAAGAAGACTCGCTGTGATCGCAGGCTTGCGTTCAGTTAGCCCTTGCGCTAAATAAAGCTCTCCTTCGCCGAGTGAACTCCTGCTTGTTCAACAACCCGTTTCACTTTTCTTATATAGACCTACGTTCCGGCTACTGGCAGATTCGACCAAGAAAAGAATGCATTTGTAACTCCAGACGGCCTAGATCAGTTCAAGGTTATGCCGTTTGGGCTATGCAACGCCCCAGCCACTTTCGAGCGCATGATACTCTCTGCTACAAGGGTTCAAATGCTCAACATGTCTTTGTTATCTTGACGGTGTTGTTGTAAATTCCCCAACATTTGAGATCACCTTCAGCGTTTTCAGCTATTCTCGACATAATCCGCACTGCAGGCCTTCAGTTAAACTCACTGAAGTGCCACTACGGATGTCGTCAAAAAACAGTGTTGGGTTACCTTGTCGACACATCTGGTGTCAGTCGAACCCGGAGAAATTTCGTGCAGTCACCAGTTTCCTGTACCCCGGTCAGTTAAAGACGTCCGGATTTTTTGTAGGACTTTGCTGCTACTTTAGAAGGTTTGTGAGAGGTTTCGCAATCATCGCTCGACCTCTCACTAAGCTTCTGAAGAAAGACGTCACGTTTACCTGGAGTACCAACCAAGCTGCTGCTTTTTCTCATCTAATCACGCCTCTGACGACTCTGCCTATATTGGCTTACTTTGACCCATCCACTCTGACAGAAGTACGAACCGATGCTAGTGGTCACGGGATTGGAGCCATTTAGCCCAACGCCAATGAGAACACGACCAAGTTGTCGCCTACGCTAGCCGCCTCCTCACAGCTGCTGAGCACAACTAGTCTATTACAAAGCGTGAGGGTCACGCTCTTGTTTGGGGAGTCTCAACGTTCTGCCCACATTTATACGGCACAAATTTCTCTGTAGTAACAGACCTTCATGTAGGCCCGTGTGCTCAGATTTGGGTGCACGAGAAAGGACCCCAGGTGGTCTAAAAGTCCAGAGCCCTCCACTACGGCGTCTCTCATAATCATATAGTGGTTTTGGAACGTTAAACCCCACATATCAATCAATCAATTATAAGTAACCTTCATGCGCTATGTTTGTTTACGTCACAGAAGGATCCTACTGGCCGGATCGGGCGCTGGGCTCTGTGACTGCAAGAGTATACCAACACGGTGACGTACAAGTCCGGACGCCTTCATCAGGACGCAGACTGTCTGTCCCGCTACCCGGATGCCGAGTCGAACACTATACTTGACACCGACACCGGCCCTCGCGTCTTTTCTTGTTCGCAAATGACATGCATCGGTGACATGCAGCGCCGTGATGCTCCCTTGCGTGTTATCGTTGAGCGGCTCGAATCACCATCTTCCAATCAGTCCCATCACTCATTCGTGCGCCACGATGGTGTGTAAAACCTCGACAATTTCAAGCAGGATGGACCAGCCCTGCTGCTCGTCATTCCGAAACATTTTCGCTCGGAAATTCCTAATGAACTTCGTGACCTTTCTACAGCCAATCACCTTGGTGTCTGATGCACTTACGACCGAATACGCAGACACTTCTTCTGGCCAGGGCTTGCACGCTCAGTCGGAAGATACGTTGCGGTGTGAGAAATGTCAGCGCCGCAAAACGCCATCGACAATTCCCGCCGGACGCCTTCAACCACTTGACAATCCGTCAAAACCGTTCTTCCGCGTTGGGTCGGGCCTTTCCCATTGTCTTCCTCTTGTAACAAGTAGATAGCCGTGGCCACCGACTACGCCACGCGTTATGCCATCACACGAGCTCTTCCAACAAGCTGCGCCACAGACGTCACCGACATCTTCCTTAAGAACGTGATTTGGCAACACAGAGCCCCACGGCAGCTGCTTACATACCACGGCCGCACGTTTTTGTCGAAGGTGATTGCCGACATCTTGCAGTACTGTCAAACGAGACACAAGCTGATACGCCATACCATCCGCAAACCAATGGACTCACAGAGCGTCTAAATCGAATGCTTACAGATATGCTCGCCAAGTACGTTTCTACTAACCACACCGACTGGAATCTTGCGTTGCCGTACGTTACATTTGCCTATAATTCTTTGCGCCAAGACACTGCCGGTGACTCTCCATTTATTATGTTGTTTGGCTGAGATTCTACATTACCCCTAAATACAACCATTCCGTCTACCGCGACACCAACCAGCGAATATGCCCTTGACAATATCACTCGGGCTGCCAACGCATGCGAAATCACCCGCACTCGCTTCCTGTCCTCTCAAGAGAACCAGTGCAATTTGTACAATCAACGGCGCCGCGACGTGCCCTTCTCACCTGTTCATTGGTGCTGCTATGGCCCCCGACCCTTCAAGTCGGCTTGTCGGAAAAACTTCTTTCTCGCTACACAGGTTCATATCGAGTCCGTCGGGAAATTACTCCTGGGACATGCGAAATTACCCCTGCTGCCCCATCGCCTTCAACTGCCTCACAGACCACCGATATCGCACATGTTTCACGCTTGAAGCCTTACCACTCTCCCGCTGACGTTGACCTCTATATGCGCCGAGACGGCGCTTCTGCCACCGGGGATTATGCTACATGCATGTTGATATTTTGTGGGACGATGCGCGTGTGTGCCTGACGAAGAAATAAAAAGGTGCTCTCCGCTCGTTCGCAGCTAAAACGGTCGCACGATTACTGCTGGTTTTAAGTAAATCTCTTCCACAGCCTCGCCGATACGGCGTCGTGTCTTAATCGTAACGATTTAAAGCGCCCTATCCTGGCGAAAGCCTTGCAATGGGGATTGATCAGTCTGGAATATCAAGTAATATTTCTTAAAAATTTGCCAGCCCTCCCACACTTCAGAATGGCTCAGCAATAGGAAAAGCAACCAGATGGGAAACATTCAAATTTTTCTGCAGAGTCAACTTTTAGGAAAGAACTGACAAAATTTTAAATGAAACTTTGAGATAAAGTATAAACGGGACTGGCATTTCGAATGGGTTTGTGTTGCGAACAGGTCTTAAGAGTTGCAGACATGCTCATAGAAGGGGGCTGCTGCCAACCTGGCACGGCAATTTAAATAAGAACAGCACGCGAGGACCTCAACTGACGTATAGGTTTAAGAAACACCACTTCTTCAAGGTGATCAAACTGAATTATGGCCTTGTTTATGCATAACCTCCATGCCTGCTCGAGATGAATTTTGCAGGTATTCTCTAAGCTAGTATTCTACCCACCTAACTGTCGAGAATAAGCTTTATGCATCATGCTTATAGCTACGGTATTATGCACTTTTGTACGTTCACCCTGCATCCGAGGCAGCTTTACTAACTGCCAACTGGGGACACAGCACCCACCGACGTTACGAATGCAACAAACGCAACGCCTCCCAACACCATAGTCACAGTCGCATTGCTTGAGCACGGTATGGTTACTGCTAGAGGCGTTATTTCTTGTCTATAATGTTCATCACTGAACTGAATAATCCTGAACTTCTTAAAAAATATTTTGATTTGCTGTTTTTCTCTATATTGCAGCGGTGTGAACTTAGAGAGTAAAATAACAGATCCTTTTGGTGAATATTATCCTTGCGTATATCTCTGCCTAAGGCCGTCAGCTGCCAGCAAAAAAAAGCATGAAGAATCGATGGCTCCTCCTCAATGATGTCGCCCAGAGGGTGCCGCAGTCATACACTCAAATTCATTGCCACGTCTGTGCTTAAGAACGGACGCACAAATTCACAAATACAATAACATATTACCACATGCGCTCCTAGTATTTCTGTTGCACAATCGTCTTTTGCGTGTTTCCGCTTATATAACGGACGCTGCACTGAAATATCCATGAACCATCAGGAGTCATTAAGACTCTTTCATTGATATTGCGACCGATATGGTTTGTCGAGCGTTTTTTTTGTTCAACTAATGTGGCCCCCAGGGATAAGGAGAGGTCTTTGATGCCGCATGTATGAGACTCCCCACCACGGTGGTCTAGGGGCTAAGGTTCTCGGCTACTGACCTGCAGGTCGCGGGATCAAATCCCGGCTTCGGCGGCTGCATTTCCAATGCAGGCGGGAATGTTATAGGCCCATATGCTCAGATTTCGGTGCACGTTAAAGAACCCCAGGTGGTCGAAACTTCCCGAGCCTCCCCACTGCGGCGTCTCTCATAAATATATGGCGGTATTGGGACGCTGAACACCAAATATCAATCAGCTGCATGTAAGAGAGGGGCTTAGTGGCACCATAAGCGAAATTATGACCACCAACATATGTGGCCCACGTTGCCGTTCTACGTTATTGGAACAAAAAAGTGAGGCAGGATCGTGGGGGTGGGGGGGACTCAGAGAAAGAGAAGAACGAAGAAGAAAGGTGGAGCTAGCCTTGATAGAGGAAACATCGTCGTGTACTAGACCTACGACCACGGATTCTTGTTCTTAACATTTGGCGCCGTGAAACCCAACTGTAGTCGTTTCAGAACGACAATGTTCAAAACGACAAAGCGTCTTCGGAAATTACGAGGGACAATCAGGGCCAGCGTCTCACGAAAGATTACGTATATTGACAGCACTACTGAGACTTCGACAGCGAGGCACGCGACAAGAACCGGGAAGCCACCATTTTGATTACTAGAGAAGCTGAGATCCGCCAGTTGGACAAGCAGATCGTCAACGTAACTGAAGTTGGACAAACAGATCCTCGACGTAACTGAAGACGAGGCAGTTGACCAGGAACTTGAGGACTTTGCACCCTACCGTGAGAAGATCGTGCATGCAATCGTTCAGAGGCAGCAATTCTCGACTGAGCGTGGACAGCCTCTTCATCTGCGTGTCAAGTGTATGCGCCTCTTGATTGCGTCAGGGATACCAGCAGCAAGTGCGAGCGATGTCTGTAAAAACGCTGTAGCGTGTGACAGCATTCTGAAAGACAACAAAAAAGACACGAAAGGTTCAGGAGACTCACCTTCGGACCACGAAAGCAGCCTGTCTGCAGGTCAAGAAGTATGTGAAAACAGTTCGACTGAGAGAGACAGAGAAGTGAAGGTTGATTTATTTTTTTTTAAAAAACGGTGTCCCGAGCAATGCCCGTTGTCACCCTGAGGTAGGAGGGCTTCTTATTTTAGAAACCTTCTGGTTTCTACTGCCCTCTTGGAACTGGGGACGAGTTGTTGTTAGTCTTCCAGGTCCTCGAGAGTGAGCTTCCCCTCTCACGTTTCATTTAGGTCTTCGTTCGTCCATCCGGCTTCATTATCAGTCGAGTGTTGTTGCAGATTACGTCTGGCAATACAATGGTATGCACAAAGCAAGTGTGCCAGGGTATCTGGTACGCTGCAGAGCGGGCACATTGAGCTATATCTCGTAGGGTAGAGACCGTGCATTATGGCCCTATGTGTGTATTTGCTGCTTGGCAGGCATCTCAGTATAATGCTTCCCTCTTTTGTCAGTTTTGGGTGTGGTGGAGGATATACTCGTCCATCCAGCTTCTAATGCTGGAGTAACGACGACTAGGTGATTCGAACAAATTCCATTTCTTCAACGACGGGTCATATGTCTTGTATGCAGGGTGCAGCCCGGATGACGTTCTCACGGGCAGCGGCGTGGGCCGCTACATTTTCCTGCCTCGTGTCCTGGCATCCATAATATACAAATGTTTGGGAGCGCGGTGCTTCGCCGTTTCAAAATGTTGATGAACTTGGCTGAGATACAGCCCTTAGCGAAATTGCTGCAGGCGACTTGCGAGTACGTGAAAATCACCACGGCGTCTGTACATGTTGTGGTTGCTGAAGCGATTGCCGACTCTTCTGCGGCGTCTGAATTGAGTGCGTTGACCGTGGCTAACGCTAATTTTCGGCTTTTAGAATCTACGACTCTGACAGCATACGTGTTTCTACGTGGATACTTGGCCGCGTCCATGTAGCGGGCGTCCGGGTCTTGCTTGAACTTTCGTTGTATAACGTCGACTCTAGCCTTGCGTCAACTTTTGTGGAAATTAGGGTGCATGTTGCGTGGAATAGGTGCGATGGACAGCGACTCCCTAACGCACAGCGTGATGCGCTTTTTCCGGTCTGCATGGGCGATGAACGTGTCGCTGTATTTGAGCTACCGGAGCACCAATCTTCCCGTGAGTGTCAGCTTCAGCCTCTCCAGCGGGAGGGGGGGGGCGCTGCGATTGCTCGATGGTGACAGACGCACTCCACATCGTCTCCGTAGATTTTCTGCTATTTCTGCGGACATCCACCCTGGTACCCCTGAAACTTGGGTTTATCATCACCGCCAAGTTCTCCGCTTCGCCTAGACAACACCTTCGTCCAGGTGGGTCCAGTTTTGACAGCTTGAGGGAAGTCCTTCACTCCCGGCTACAACGCCGCCTTGCTAAGGGCTCTCAGCCCGGCGATTGCGGCCGCTAACGTGGTTACGGGCTGTGATCCTACCTCAAGCCAAGTACTGTCAATAGAGATTTCATCCTCCGTAAACACTATGCCATCAGAAGACGAACACCTCGACGACATGGTGAGACTGTGGCAACGCAAGCAAGCGAAATCGAAGTCTGCGTCTGAACAGCAACGAGACGCCACAGCTGGACGCCATTCCCCAGCCTTGCAAGGAACGCCGTCACCCCATCCCTCAGGTGGTGTGCCTACCTCTGCTCCGTCCTCGCAGCCAGCGAAACAACGCAAGTGGCGTCCGCGTCAGACTCCTCGCCTCTCTCGCGACGACTCATCGTAGTAGCGAAACCTCGCGTTCCCTGCGAGCTACGCACATTCGTCCCGGCCGATCGCGCGGGCGACACCATCCGCAGCTGCCAGGGCGACCAGACTACCACGCAAATTCAAGTGTGGCCGATCCGGGAAAAAACATCTTGGTCTGTAGCACCACAATTTCACTTATGGCATAGCGACTCCTCGGGGGCATCCAGCTGCAAGTGGGGGATCAGCAGCTGCCCGTTCTAGGCCACGCCAAGGCACAAGGGAATACATTCAAGGGCGTCATGAACGTAAACCCTGCTGAAAGTCAGGAGAAGATAAAGTCAGAACTGCGTTGGCCTCGAGGTACCATTCTCGCGGTCCGCAAACTCGGATATTCCGTGGCGGCGGTGGTGACTTTCGAGGGCACGAAGTTGCCCCGCTTCCTCTTCTACCACTGCGTGGCGACGCATATCCGTGCCCACAAGAAAACGGTCCCTGTTTGCACCAGGTGCGGTACCATCGGTCATCGACCACCTCAGTGTCCTCACCCCGCTCCAACCCAGTGTGCCAAATGTGGAACACTCGCACCTGCAGGTCTCAATGCCCACGACTGCCACCGCAAGTGCCTCCTCTGCCACAGCGCCCATGAGACTGGAACCAGTGGCTGCACTGGTTCCAGTCTGGCTGCACGGCAAAATATCGGAAACCAAGCAGCCCTGAACATCTCCTCAAGGGACCACTTCATATTCGTCACTACCAGACAGCGGCACTAATCTGCATCAGTCGGCTCCACCACTCCACGCCGACACTCAGGCATTCCCACCGCTCGAAGCACCAGCGGCGGTACCTCAGGTGAGCAGTTGGGCAGGTAATGCTGCTCCTAAGCCTCTTTCTCCCCCTTCTGTCGATCCTCCTTCTCCCGAACTTGAGGCCCTTCACCAGCAAGTTGCGGGACTTCAAAAGCAAAATTCTCTTTTAACTAAACAACTCGAACTTTTAAATAAGCGACTTCAACCGCAACAACAGTGTACTGCAAGGCCATCCGGTATTGCCTCCTCTGTTCAGGCGGCTACGCCAGCTACGTCCAAGCTTAGTCCTCGCGCTAAGTTCACTTCCATTAAACCACCGGTTCAAGCAGCCATGTGTACTCCAGCACTCGAAACCGGGGCTGCATTTACTCCAGAAGCTCTTGAGGCTCCTGGTGTACCTCAGGTTGTCTCGCCTGCTAACCAAACTCTCCTATCGAGGAGCGTGCCCCACGCATAGAGGAACGCCTTACGCGCGTCGAAGTTTTGATTAATCACCTTCTCACCAGCTTCTCTGCTCAACGCATAATAGTAGAGGTTACCCAGGCTATTCAAGCCTGGGCAATCACCCAGTTTCAACCCAAGGCAACGCGTTCCCGCTCCTGCTCGGTGAGCAGTGAGGGTGCAGCTCCAAGGCGTCGACGTAAGGTGGATACCGCCATCCCGCCGTCCGACAATACGGCCTCCGTGTCCCTCCCTGCCTCTGAGGATTCCGAGCGGGACATGGAGGACCAAATATAAAATCTAAGACAGTCACGATGGCTACAAATCGTTCGTCTCGTTCAAACATTGCGTCTAATTTCGAGATCATACTGTGAAACCCTGGAGGCTTCGGGAACAGGCGAAAGCGTTCACATATTTCCCTTTTCCTCAGCTCACTTGGCTCAAAGCCCGCCGTCTTGCCGCTCAAAGAATCTGGCCCTTCTCCAACCCTTTCTGGATACTGCTTCTATGTAGGCGGCACCACCACATGCCTCCTCGTGCATAAAGCTTACACGGCAATACAGATTGACCTCGATCTGGATCTTCCTTATGACTTCTGCATGATATCAGTGCTGTCTCAGCGGAGGGGCCAACCATCAATACATATCTTGAACGTGTACTGTCCCCCTCCCCTTGCGAGGGCTTCATTTGCGCATCTCTTCTATCGGGCGCTGCGTCTAGCGGCCCGACAACCACTGGTGATTGTCGGGAACTTTAATGCCCTCAGCCCTCACTGGATTTACCACTACGAGAAGGCCCGGGGCAGAGAGCTCAAGGAGCTCACTTCCTCACTGAGCCTCACGCCTCTTACCGATCCGGCACAACCTGTTCGAAGGACACCTGTTCGAAGGCTGCAAACCAGACGAGCTCTAAGAGTGCGTGGCGACTCTTTTGAAGCCTTCTCGATCCCTCCACCACCAGGGGAGAAACGCAACGCCAGCTCCGCCGTACTCTGCATGCCTTTCAGGGCACTACGGATCAACTCGCGCGAGAACATTGTGACCGCTACATCCGCCGCACAATTGATCATATACGTATTCCGACGCCCCTAACATCGACCTCGACGCCCCATACACGCTTTTTGATTTACGATTTGCACTCACGAAAATGCGACGGGGCACGACCCCTGGACGCTACGGAATCACAGTATCGCTCCTGGCAAATCTTCCCGACCAAGCACACCTCTCGCTACTCCACCTTATATGTTCTATATGGGACGGCTCTCCGCATGCAACGGAATGGACCACATCGGTCGTGACATTCATACCCAAATCGGCAAACTCCGTTAGTATCGAGGCACTGAGACCCACCTCGTTTACGCCTTGCGCAGGAACTCATGGAAACCATGGTTCGCGAACGCCTTTCCGCCTACTTGGAGGCCAGGAGGACCTTTGCCGACACGATGTTTGTATTTCGCCCGCAACTGTCGGTGCAGGACATCCTGCTCCAGCTTCAACACAATATCATAGAGCCGACTACTATGCGCCTTAACGATAAAGCCGTGCTCGCTCTCAATCTGCGCGGGGCGTTCGACAACGTCAAACACAGCCCTATACTAACTAACCTGTCTACCACAAACTGCGGGCAGAAGACTTTCAACTACATTTGCGCCTTTTTATCACATCGCACCGCCTTCATTCGCCCTAATTCTACCGAACACGGCCCGTACTTATTAGGCACGCGGGGTACAGCTCAAGGGGCAGTCCTGTCTCCTCTGCTTTTTAACCTGGCGATGATGAACCTCCCCTTTCTTTTAAGCGAGGCCGAGGGTATACAACACGCACTATATGCGGACGATATGACAATCTGGACGAACACCAGCTCCTTAGCGCAAGTCGAAGAACGCCTGCAAAAGGCCTTCCTCCTGGTGGACACCAACGCTGGTTCTTGCGGCTTACGCTGGTTCTCCAGCTAAATCGGCTCTTCTTTCAGTCTCTCCGCTACCGCCGCCTCAAATTTTTCTTCCGTCCTGGCCTGTCTCGTCAGTGCGAAATTTTCGGGTTCTTGGCCTTCACCTAACATCGTCCTTTGATCCAAAGGGCACAATAGTAGGCCTCAGACGCACCAGCGAACGGGTGAGCCGCATAATACGGCGAGTGTCCACCAAGCGCAGCGGCCCCCGCGGGTCTCAGTCCCTCCTATTCGCCCACGCGTTTGTGACCAGTCGCGTCCTCAACGCCTTGCCTTACCTTCGCCTGCGCCGTCGACACGAGCACCAGCTAGACGTCTTTCTTCGTTCAGTATACAAACACGCTCTGGACCTACCTATTGCAACTTCCAACAGCCGATTCGCGGCTCTGGGGGTACTCAACACCTTTGCAGAGATGCGCGAAGCTCATCGCGTTAACCAAGTCAATCGACTGTCGCAGGCTCCTTCAGTCTTGGCCTTAATCCGATATCTGACCAAGACCCTCTGCAGCAGGTACCAGAGCTCTGGCATCAAAAGCTATGGGTGGAACCTCTACCCCGTAATATGAACCCCGTCTCCATCCTGGCCATAGACTAGCACACGCCGCGGCCCTTCATACGCGACACTCCGATCGTCCTGATGTTTTCTACGTGGACGTCTTGGGTCCCTCCCCCTCCGGTCACTTCACGGCTACCGTGATTACAGAGAAAAACACGTCGATGGCCTCTCCTTTTGAGCAGACACAGTAACGCACGCTGAAGAGGTTGCCATAGCTTTGGCCGCATTTCACCCTGTCTCACGCACCATCTTGACGGACTCGTGCTCGGCCTGTTTTCAGTATCTTCAGGGTTCCATTGCCCCGCTGACGGCTAGCCTACTACAGGCAGCCTCTTGGCGATTTAACCCTCATCACATTCGTACAGTCTGGACCCCAGGCCACTCGGGTCAGCCCTGCAACGAGGCGGCAAATGCCGCTGCTCGCGCTTCTCCTGTCCGGGCCGTAGCCCCTTCATGTCTCAAGACGGAATCTGGCAATACCAAACTGACGCGCTCTCGCGAACTTTTGGCTTATTACCGGGCTTCGCGCCGCCTCTACCTGGACCCCACACGCAGTTTGGAGAAAGCGGACGAACGACTGCTACGCCACCTGCAGACGAACACCTTTATCAGTCCGGCGGTCGCCAGGCATTTTTTGCCGGAAATCAATGGCACCTGCTCGACCTGTCATGTCATCGCCAACACATACCACGTCGTAGCATCGTGCCCAGTTAATCCCGTCCCTTTCTCAACCCCTTTTCCTATCCCAACTAGAGAGGTTGGGAGGAGCAACTGCTCGGCTGCTCTACCTTGGCTGCGCAGCGCTCCTTGGTGGAGCGCGCACGGGCAGCTTCCAGCTCCACTGGCGTCCCGGAATAGGGTGCCGCCGATGGGCCACGTCGGCAATTTTTTGTAGACTTTTTCTGAAATAAACCTTTTACTACCACTACCATCTCCAGCTGGCTGTTCTTTTGCGCTTCGATGAGCTCTTGCAACGTGTTGTCGACGCCCATCTTTAGGAGACGTGTGATAGAGGCCATTGGGGGAAGTCCCCGGGCTACTTTAGTGGCCTTTCCTATCAAGATATTAAGTTCTTCAATTTCAGCTGTTTTCAAATTCAGGTACGGCGTGCCATACGTAATGCAGCTGGTGAACACAGCTTGCATTACACGTAGCGTTTCGTGCTCTTTCAGTCCGTTTCTTTATTTCGCGATCATCTTGACGAGGTGTGTAAGTTGTGATAGTGTCGGTTGGGGTCTCACGAGGGTGGCAGCTCCCGATCCATCCTTGTACTGTTGAACTCCAAGCACTTGCAGGGTCTCGACTTCAGAAAATATCGCCCCCTTCAGTGCTACGCTTGGGTCGGGCTCGTCGTATACAGAGGGGGTCTTTCCCTTGTTTTCGCTTTGAGGACGAGGTGCTCGGATTTCTCGGGGGCACTGCAGAGACCGCAGTTTCAGAGATACCACTCGATGGTATGAACGGTAATTTGTAAGCAGTTCTCTTGTCTCCCAGTGTTCGAAGCTCTGGTCGAAAGCGTGATGTCATCAGCATAGATAGCGTGCCGTAAATCTGGTATTTTATCGAGAATTTTAGGCAGATTTATAATAGCCACATTAAAAAGTAAAGACAAAATGACCGAACCCTGCGGTGTGCCTTTTTTGGTTCTCAGAATCTTCTGCTGTGGATGTTGCATATGCCCACAGTTGCCGTACGGGCCATCAGAAAGTTTCTGACGTACGTGTAGGTTTTAATGCCGCAGCCAATGCCTTCGAGGTTGTTGAAGATCGCTTCGAGGCTGACTTTATGGAAGACCGCCTAGACGTCGACTCCGAGTATGAAGCACTTTCTTCAATGGGTGGAGTGATCAATGATGTCTTCTTCGAGTAGTAAGAGCACGTCGTGTGTCGAAGATGCTGCCTGAAGCCAAACATGGTGGCCGGTAGGTGTCCACTATCTTCCAGGTACTGGATTAGGCAGTCCTGCACCAAATGGTCGAACTGCTTTCCCACGCACGATTTGACAGAAATCAGGCGTACGTTCTCAATGCCGACTGGTTTGTAAGGCTTAGGGATCAAGGTTATTTTTGAGTGCTTCCGTACCGCAGGTAGCTCTCCTTAATCCCAGCAGTCGTTGTAATATCGGAGAAGATCCGTGATGGCCTGGTGCGATAGGTTGCGTAAGTGCTTTTTGAAAATCCTGTCTATTCCGGGGCTGGTATTTCTGGTCAACTTTGTTAGGGCTTTGTCAGTTCAGCCTAGCTGAAGTGCCGGTCGAGCGCAATGTTTGGTGCGCCAGCGTAATTTTTGGTGTGAATTGAAGCTCCAGGGGGTGCATGGCCACAGATTTTCTTCGTCTTTCTTTTAGGAGGTGTCCTTCTATACCGGCGTAGTTTCGAAAAAGACTCTGAAGCTGCTGCTTCTGTGCTGGTTTGGAGGGTGACGTGACTGGAAGTGTGCGAAGCAGATGTCAGGTCTTCCTGGTGCTCACCCGTCTTGGTGCTCATCCGTTCCTGGTGCTCCTGAACCTTGTCAAAGAAAGCGTGCCCGTTCCGCCTGGCCGATTGGTTCGCATGATCTTGAGATTGCTCGGTGAGGACGGAATGCGTTTTCTTAACTTTATGCTTAGTTCTGCGGCTGCCACCGTTTTAGAAGTCCTGTTCAACCTTCCCAAAGGTAGAGGATATGTGCGTCGACGACGGGTGTATTGGCGTCAAGCTGTATGTCCTTAGTGTAGCGTTCGGCTATCTTGAGCATCTTCTTAAACAAGCCTTCAATGTCGATTATGGTGGTTTTAACGTTGAGGTCATCCCTAAATGATTGCTATATCGTTAACCACGCTATTTCATCCTACTGATATGTTCCGTATGCAAGTCCAATAATTCTTATTTTTCCATAAAGAATACATATGTTTCCCATATATATCTATATATTTCCGTCAGATTCTTACGGAAACATACGGAATTATTGGACATCGCATTCGGAACGTTTCAATAGGGATATGCAGCCTTGATATTGTTACGTGAAAATGACACGAGGCGTGTCTATTTAAAACCTATATTTAAACTAATGCGTATGGCGTCGGCTAAGATGGAAGCAGCATGCACAACCAACCGACCACTTCCTTGTTGTCGTCTTCTGACTGCTGATACGTCAGCTACGTAGCATTACCCCCCCCCCCCCCGGCGGTAAAAGCGCCGTCTCGGTGCACATAAACTACGGTCTTCAGTAGGCAGGTGGTAAGGTTTTAGCCTGCTGACGTGCACAACATCACTAGATGTGGTTGCAGGCAGGCTTGTGGTCTCAGATGCAGGAATGATCTCATAGGTGACGTCGGTTACCTGGTGGATGATACGGTAAGGACCCATGTAGCGAGACAATAACTTTTCTGATAAGCCAACTCGACGAACTGGGAACCAAAGGAGAACAAGAGAACCGGGTGAGAAGTGAACGTCAGCATGCCGGCTGTCGTAGATGGCTTTCTGGGTGGCTTGCGAAGCCGAAAGTCTAGAGCGGGCGATCAGACGTGCGTGGTCGGCACGAGAAATAGCGTCGCGTGCGTATTCGGTTGACGGCGTTGTAGTGGTTGGAAGTAAGGTGTCGAGTGGTAACGTCGGATCCCGGCCATAAAGCAAATAAAAGGGTGAATAACCAGTGGTGTCTTGGCGCGAAGGATTGTACGCGAAGGTCACGTGATGTAGCGCCAGGTCCCAGTCATGGTGGTCGGAGGACACATACATTGCGAGTATGTCCGTTAGGTTCCGATTTAGCAGTTCGGTAAGGCCAATTGTTTGGGGATGGTAGGAAGTGGTCAGCTTGTGGTGCGTCGAGGAAGAGCGCAGAAGATCGTCGATCACACGGGACAAACTTGCGTGGCCACGATCCGTGAGTAATTGGCGAGGAGCACCATGGTGTAGGAAAAGTCCGCAACGTCAGTAGCGGTGCTGGTGGGGAGCACCCGAGTGATGGCATACCTAGTCGCGTATTCTATAGCAACGGCGACCCACTTGTTGCCCGATTTCGACTCAGGAAAAGGACCGAGAAGATCTATACCAACACGGAAGAAAGGTTTGGTTGGGATGGAGATCGGTTGAAGAAGTCCAGCCGGGGGCGCAGTAGGTCGCTTCCTACGTTGGCACTTATCGCAGGAGCACACGTAACGGCGAACGAACCGAGTGAGACCGCGCCAAAAGAAGCGGCGACGCACGCGGTCGTACGTCCGAGATACACCCAGATAACCAGCAGTTGGTTCATCGTGAAGCTCGTGCAGCACGGTTGAACGCAAATTTTTCGGCACGACAAGAAGGAGCTCAGGGCCATCTGGCTGGAGGCTAGGACGGTACAGCGTGCCATTCAGGAAGACGTATATGCGAAGTGACGTGTCGTTCGGAGCAGATTCGAGACGGTCAATAAGTTGTCGCAGAGAAGCATCACGACGTTGTTCATCACGTATCTGAAGAAACTGGGACATTGACATGACGCTGAGGCTAGGCTCGATGTCTGGTTCGTCGGGCTGATCAACAGGGTAGTGGGATAAGCAATCGGCGTCCAGATTGAGACGTCCAGACTTATAAGCAACCGAGTAGGAATACTCCTGTAGGCGTAATGCCCAACGACCAAGTCGTCCAGTGGGGTCCTTCAGAGAAGAAAGCCAACACAGCGCGTAATGATCTGTGATGACACGGAAAGGGGGGCTATACAAGTAAGGACGGAATTTCGAAACTGCCCAAACAAGAGCGAGACATTCCCCTTCTGTTATAGAATGATTGCTTCCAGACTTAAAAAGCAGACGGCTTGCGTACGCTATTACACGGTCGTTGCGCCGCTGAATTTGCGCCAAAACTGCACCAATTCCGTGACCACTCGCATCTGTTCGCACTTCTGTGGGAGCATTGGGGTCGAAATGTGCAATATTGTCACAAAGACACAGGCACGCAGGTACAAAATAGGGCGTTTACTTTCGCAACCCAAGGGCCAGAAACGCGAACACCAGAGCACGCGCACACAGATCTACTTCGTTGTCCTCTTCAGATGCTGGCTACTATAGTTGCCAGCCTACCTTGCGTCAATTCCCCCCTTTGAAGAGAGACCGTCCCGGTCGATTGATTGAGATGCTAGAGGTGGCCATGAAAGAAAAAAAAATGATCACGTCAATGAAAAAAAAAGCCCACGCTGTTGTGGATAATAAGGAAAAAGTTCGAAGAAGTGTTCATAAGTCGCGGGCATGGTACGGTTTCATCCGTACTACATGGACTACTTCTGGACGTGGACGTCTTCGGTTTAAACTGGTGTCGGAGCTTTGGGGAACTACCTCGTAATTCACGTCACTGAGGCAGCGCACAACTTCGTAAGGGCCAAAGTAGCGCCGCAATAGCTTCTCCGAAAGCCCACGATGTCGAACTGGTGTCCACACCCATACATAGTCACCTGGTTGATAGTGGACGCTCCTTCGGCCTTGGTTGTAACGGCGAGCGTCGATATCTTGCTGCGCGCGAATGCAGTTCCGTGCAAGCTGGCGGGCTCCCTCGGCTTTCTCAACGAAGTCGTCAACGCTGTCATTTCCGCTGTTGTCCTGGTCTACAGGGAGCATAGCGTCTAACGGTGTTGTGACGCGACGGCCATAAACAAGCTCGAATGGTGTTAGGTCTGTGGTCTCTTGCACAGCGGTGTTATAGGCAAACGTGACGTACGGCAAAATTTCATCCCACGTTTTGTGCTCTACGTCAACATACATAGATGGCATGTCGGCCAATGTTTTGTTTTACCTCTCCGTCAAGCCGTTTGTTTGGGGATGATAAGCTGTTGTTTTCCGGTGGTTGGTGTGCGTCAGCTTGGTGACTTGTTGCAATAACTCTGCCGTAAATGCTGCTCCGCGATCGGTTATGAGAACAGCAGGTGCACCATGGCGCAAAACAATGTCGTGGACAAAGAATCTGGCGACTTCAACTGCAGTTCCCTTAGGCACAGCTTTGGTTTCTGCATAGCGAGTCAGATAGTCGGTCGCGACAATTATCCACTTATTTTCTGAGGATGACGTAGGGAAGGGACCAAGAAGATCCATTCCTACTTGCTGAAATGGTGCTCGAGGTGGATCTAAAGGTTGGAGGAAACCGGCGGGCTTTGCGGGTGGAACTTTACGCCTCTGACAGTCACGGCAGGTGCGGACATAGCGCTGAACGGACGAATACAGCTGTGGCCAGTAGTACTTCTGTCGGATGCGCGCTAATGTCCGAGCAAAGCCTAAGTGACCGGCCGAAGGATCGTCGTGGCACGCCTGCAAAACTTCCTCACGCAGTGCCATTGGAACGGCGAGGAGGAAAGTTTCCTGGCTGCTCTCAAGATTTCTCTTGTAGAGAACATTGTTCCGCAGGCAATACGTAGCCGAACAACGCGAGAGTCGGCGTGGGACGACAACGTCTTCTCCTTGAAGATGCTGGATGACAGGAAGTAGCTCAGTGTCCTCACGTTGAAGCTCAGCCATCCGCACCACATCGACGATGCCAAGAAACGGTAAATCTTGTTCAGTGTCAGATGACGTCAGGGAAATAGGAGCACGAGACAGGCAGTCAGCATCTGTATGCTTATGTCCTGATCGGTAGACCACCGTTATGTCGTACTCTTGAAGGCGGAGGCTCCAGCGGGCGAGGCGGCCTGATGGATCCCGTGGATTGGCAAGCCAACAGAGCGAATGGTGGTCACTGACCACTCGAAATGGCCGGCCGTATAGGTAGGGTCGAAACTTGCTAATGGCCCAAACGACTGCTAGGCACTCTTTTTCGGTGGTAGAGTAATTAGCCTCTGCTTTTGTGAGACTGCGGCTCGCGTAAGCGATCACACGCTCTGCGCCGTTCTGCCATTGAACTAGAATGGCTCCGATTCCCACGTTGCTGGCGTCTGTGTGGATCTCGGTGTCGGCAGTGTCGTCGAAATGTGCCAGCACTGGAGCTGTCTGCAGTCGATTGCGCAGCTCTACGAAGGCTTGTTGTTGTTCTTCCGTCCATACGAAAGGTACATCTGGCCGTGTCAGTCTTGTAAGAGGTTCCGCAATTTTCGAAAATCCTTCGACAAAACGGCGGTAGTACGCACAGAGTCCGAGGAATCGCTGAACAGCCTTTTTGTTTCCCGGAAGAGGGAAATCGGCAACGGCAGCCAACTTCTCCGTATCTGGTCGAACACCTTCCGGGCTAACCACGTGGCCGAGAAACTTGAGTTCCTGATAGCCGAAGTAGCACTTTTTGGGCTTGATGGTAAGGTTCGCTCTCCTTATTGCAGTGAGGACACTTTTTAGCCTTGAAATATGCTCGTCAAATGTGGTTGGAAACACAACGACATCATCCAAGTATACAAGACACGTCTGCCACTTTAGTCCAGCTAGTACAGTATCCATCATGCGTTGAAACGTGGCGGGAGCGGAACAGAGACCGAAAGGCAGCACTTTAAATTCGTACAGCCCGTCAGGCGTCACGAACGCGGTTTTCTCACGGTCGCCTTCGTCAACTTCAATTTGCCAGTACCCTGACTTGAGATCTAGTGATGTGAAGAACTGGGCGTCGCGTAGACGGTCTAAGGCGTCATCAATCCGTGGCAGGGGGTAAACGTCGCGTTTCGTGACTTTGTTAAGCCGTCGATAGTCAACGCAGAAGCGTAGTGTGTTGTCTTTTTTCTTTACTAAGACAACAGGTGACGCCCACGGACTTGTCGAGGGTTGGATGACGTCATCATTCAGCATTTCTTGAACTTGACGTTTAATCACCTCTCTTTCTTTCGGGGACACACGGTATGGATGTTGGCGAAGAGGCCGCGCCGACTCCTCGGTAACAATGCGGTGTTTTGTAACGGTGGTACGCTGAACTTTCGATGCGGTGGAGAAGCAGTCCGAGAATTCCCTCACAAGGTTTAGCAGCCGCTCTTTTCGTGAATCTGGCAAGTCTGGATTAACGTGAATGCGGCTTCCCAGGTCAGCACAAGCTTTTGCATGTGGTGAAGTCGTATCCATTGTGCTGATATCGAAAAAGTCGGCTATTTCACTGAGGAAAGCGACAGAAGTCCCTCTAGGAACGTGCTGAAACTCATTGCTGAAGTTGGTCAGCAGAACTCGAGAGCGTTTATTCTCTAACCGAACAAGGCATCGGGCTATGCATATGTTTCGTTTAAGCAGCAGCGGGATATTTGCCTCAGCAATACCTTCATAGTCGTTGAATTCGCCGAAAACGTCGCAGGCTACCAAGGTGAACACGCTACTCTTCGGCGGTAACGTGACGTCATCGTCGACAATTCTCAGAGCATTGACGTAACTTCCGTGAGGGTTGCGTGCTAAAGCGTGTGCCGTAGAAAACGTCACTTGCGACTGTTGCAAATCAATCACGGCTCCATTATCACGCAGAAAGTCCAGTCCGAGAATTAGGTCCCTCGAGCAACTCGGCAGTATTACAAAATCTCCGAGATACGTAAATCCGTGAATACTGACTCGCGCTTTGCACCGCCCCACCGGAGTAAGAAGATGGCCCCCTGCCGTACGTATCTGCGACCCAGCCCACTGGGTGGAAACCTTCTTCAGCCTGCAGGCAAGACCCATGCTCATAACAGAGGTGTCTGCTCCAGTGTCAATTAGCGCCATTACTTCTTCGTCGTCCACAGTTACCGCAATGTTTGATGTCACCACTCTTCGCATCCCGTTTGACTGCGTCTGTACATCTTTTTGCTGTTGTCGCTGTCGTCGTAGTGGAGGATCTTCCGTAGAGTCAGCGTCAGCGGCCTCACCTCCGGAGGTCGCTGAACTCAGTTTTCCCGACTTGCAGGACTGGGTGAACGGCGTCTTGGAGCGCCGCGTGAATAAGCTGGGCTCGGTGACCTGTAGCGAGCAGGCGACGACGAGCGAGGCTCTTGTGACCGATGTTCAATACTGCGACGATTCGAGATGAAACTCTCTATTTCCTGTGGTCGCTCGCCAGGTCGTGGACGAGGGGCATCAGGCGAAAATCTACGGAGACCCACACGACGGTATGAACATGTCCGGTAGACGTGTCCGGCTTCCCCGCAGTGGAAGCAAAGGGGCCTGTGGTCGGGTGTACGCCAGATGTCACTCTTTCTCGGTCTTGCTTCAGCGATCAACGGTGAGCTGCGAGGGCGGAAGCCTACCTCCATTTGTTGAGCGTGTCGCTCATTGGGGTAACATACGCTGGTGGAACTGTACGATGGACGACGTCGCACTGCTTCCGCGTAGCTCATCTCGACGCAGTGCCTCTGTTGTGGCGCCTTGGATGGTTGGGGAGCGTGAACGGCTTGCCGTAGCTCGGCGCGTACCATCTCCGCAACGGAGAGCTGCTCTGCAGGTGAAGCAGTCACCTGCATCTTTTGTAGCTCTTCCTTAATGAGAGCTCTGATAAGCTCTCGCAACGCGCTGATGTCATTGCCGAGAGTGACAGAAGTGACCTCACTTGGGTTTACACCACGGTTATACTGTCTGGCACGCTGTTGAAGGGCCCTCTCCATGACAGTGGCTTCCTCATGGAACTCCGCAAGTGTCGCAGGCGGGTTTCGAATCAGGCCGGCAAAAATCTCTTCTTTAACACCACGCATTAGGTGGCGAACTTTCTTGGATTCGGACATGGAGGGCTCCGCACGCTTGAAAAGCCGATCCATGTCCTCTACGTAGGTCGTCACCCTTTCGTTAGGGTCTTGAACCCTTGCCTCTATAGCACGCTCCGCTGTCTCCTTCCTGTCCTCTCGAGAAAATGCCTTGAGGAACTGCCGTTGAAACTCCTCCCATGACGTAAGCGCTGCTTCATGGTTCTCAAACCACGTTTTCGCGGAGTCCTCCAGGAAGCAGTACACATAGCGTAGCTTACGCTCTGGTGTCCAATCATTGATGACGGCGACCCGGTTTAAATGCTCGAGCCAGTCGTCGGCATCTTCAAAAGCAGCTCCATGAAATGTCTTCGGCGTCTTGGGCTGGTTGATAACCAGGTGCGCTGGTGCTGGCGCGGTGACGTTAGGCGGGGTTTGATTCATAGCCCTCTGACGTTCAGGCAGCAAACCGTGCTGTGACTCGAGTCCCTGGAGACGACGGCTGGAACGTACGTGCACAGGGGTAAGTTCGGCTGAGCTACTCGATGGACTTGCGTCAGGGGTGCTCTCAGGGGACCGTATCATCTACCGTACCCAGCACCTCCACCAGAAAATGTCACAAAGACACAGGCACGCAGGTACAAAATAGGGCGTTTACTTTCGCAACCCAAGGGCCAGAAACGCGAACACCAGAGCACGCGCACACAGATCTACTTCGTTGTCCCCTTCAGATGCTGGCTACTATAGTTGCCAGCCTACCTTGCGTCAATATTAGGAGGTGTCGTTAGAGCAGTGATTAGCTGAGAGAAGGCGTCAGCTTGAGGAGGGCCCCAAGAAAATGGGACGTCTTGTTTGAGAAGACAGTGAGTGGTCGGGCGAGTGCCGCAAAGTTTTTCACGAACCGGCGAAAGTAGGAGCAGAGGCCCACGAAACTGCGAACATCATCGACAGAGCGTGGGACTGGGAAGTTTGTTACAGCGCGTACTTTCGCCGGGTCTGGCCGTACGCCGGCAGCACCAACAAGGTGACCCAATATGGTAATCTGATTCCTGCAAGTGGCACTTGCAGGAATTGAGCTGCAGGCCGGCCTGTCGATATATGGATAGAATGGTCCAAAGGCGTTCAAGGTGGGTTGCAAAGGTAGGTGAGAAAATGATCACTTCGTCGAGGTAACACAAACATGTCGACCATTTAAATCCTTGTAGGAGCCAAACGTGGACCCCCGTCGTTATTCGCCCAGCCGTGCTGGCGCACCTAACAGCCGCTCTACCACGCGTTCACCGTCACCGCAACGCCGCCGTTCTCCGTCACCTAAACCCCGCCGCTATCCATCAACGACTATGGATCTTCCTGGACAAAAAATAGACTGTGCAGCTTCTGGAGGTAGTGCTGCATCAAGTGCGACTGACCCAAATCCTCCGTTGACACTACCTACTAATAAAAACTTGCTAAAAGTGCATGTGGACGGTCTGTCTTTAACGGCTTTAGTTGACACTGGAGCTCAGGTGTCTATAATGAGTGCTGGTCTGTGTCGCCGCCTCAAAAGTAGTGCTCATGCCTGCCGTAACACAAGCTGCCCGTGTCGCCGATGGTGGAACTGTAGCCATCATTGGAATGTGTCATCATCATCATCATCAGCCGGACTACGTCCACTGCAGGACAAAGGCATCTCCCATGTTGCGCCAGTTAACCCGGTCCTGTGCCTGCTGCTGCCAATTTATACCTTCAAACTTCTTAATCTCATCTGCCCACCTAACCTTCTGTCTCCCCCTAACCCGCTTGCCTTCTCTGGGATCCCAGTCAGTTAACGTTAACGACCAGCGGTTATCCTGTCTACGCGCTACATGCTCGGCCCATGTCCATTTCTTCTTCTTGATTTCAGCTATGATATCCTTAACCCCAGTTTGTTCCCTAATGCACTCTGCTCTCTTCTTGTCTCTTAAGGTTACACCTACCATTTTTCTTTCCATTGCTCGCTGCGTCGTCCTCAATTTAAGCTGAACTTTCTTTGTAAGTCTCCAGGTTTCTTCTCCGTTGCTAAGTACCGGCAAGATACAGCTGTTATATACCTTCCTCTTGAGGGATAGTGGCAATCTACCTGTCATTATTTGAGTGTGCTTGCCAAATGTGCTCCACCCCATTCTTATTCTTCTAGTCACTTCAATCTCGTGGTTCGGCTCCGCAGTTATTACCTGCCCTAAGTAGACATAGTCTTTTACAACTTGAAGTGCACTATTACCTATCTTGAAGCGCTGCTCTTTTGCGAGGTTGTTGTACATTACTTTCGTTTTCTGCAGATTCACTTTAAGACCCACTTTTCTGCTCTCCTTGTCTAACTCTGTTATCATGAGTTGCAATTTGTCCCCTGAGTTACTCAGCAATGCAATGTCATCGGCGAAGCGCAGGTTACTAAGGTACTCTCCATTAACTCTTATCCTTAACTGTTCCCATTCTAGGCTTCTGAAAACTTCCTGTAAGCACGTGGTAAATAGCATTTGGGTAGATTGTGTCCCCCTGCCTTACACCCGTCTTGATTGGTATTTTGTTGCTTTCTTTATGAAGCACTATGGTAGCAGTTCATCGCATGTAGATTTCTTCCAGGATGTTTATATACGCTTCATCGACACCCTGATTCCGCAGTGTCTGCATGACGGCTGATATTTCTACTGAATCAAACGCCTGCTCGTAACCTATGAAGGCTAAGTATAGTGGTTGGTTATACTCTGAGCATTTCTCTATTACCTGGTTGATAGTATGAATGTGGTCGATTGTTGAGTAGCCTGTTCGAAATCCTGCTTGTTCCTTTGGTTGATTGAATTCTAATGTTTTCTTTACTCTGTTAGCAATTACCTTTGTAAATAGCTTGTATACTACAGAGAGCAAGCTAATCGGCCTGTAATTCTTCAAGTCCTTGTCATCTCCTTTCTTATGTATTAAGATAATCTTAGCGTTCTTCCAAGACCGAAGTGTCTCCCGTCAGGAGACACTTCGTCAGGAGACGAAGTGTCAGGAGACGTCAGGAGACACTCCGTCAGGTGACGAAGTGTCTCCCGTCAGGAGACACTTAGTAAACAGAGTGGCTAGTATTTCTAACACAATCTGACCTCCATCTTTCGGCAGATCTGATGTTACCTGATCCTCACCAGCAGCTTTGCCTCTTTGCATGCTCTCCAAAGCTTTTCTGACTTCTTCTATCATTACTGGTGGGGTGTCATCTGGGTTACTGCTAGTTCTTATAGTATTAAGGTCGTGGTTGTCTCGGCTACTGTACAGATCTCTGTAAAACTCCTCCGCTATTTTAACTATCCTATCCATATTGGTAGTTATTTTGCCTTCTTTGTCCCTTAGTGCATACATCCGATTTTTGCCTATCCCAAGTTTCCCCTTCACTGCTTTGACACTTCCTCCGTTTTTCAGAGCGTGTTCAATTCTCTCCATGTTATACCATCTAACATCGGATACCTTACGCCTGTTAATAAACTTCGAAAGCTCTGCCAGTTCTATTTTGTCTGTTGTACTTGAGACTTTCATGATTTTACGCTTCTTAATGAGATTCTTCGTTTCCTGGTAAAGCTCTCCAGTGTCCTGTCTAACTACCCTGCCTCCAACTTCCACTGCACCAGTGGTTGGAATGTGTACCAGTCGTAATAGCCTTGCCAGCCGCCATGTTCCTGTTTTATTTACCCTGCTCGATCTCTGCCCTCATGACGTCATCTTCGGGATGGACTTCTTATCGACGCATTCTGCCCTGATTGACTGTTCCGCCAGCACTCTCTCTTTAAAACTTCCTCTTCTGAATTCTCACCCTGAACTTCCGAACAGCCTGTGCACCACTGACTTCTTCCGGATACTACCTAAAGCTCTCACATTCGTTTAATTGGCAACAACTTCTCCCGTGCCCGACGGTGATTATATCCTGACGCCCTGACGCCTATTCCTGATGTTTTCCTGGCACGTGACATTACGTTCCACACTCCGTCGTAACCAGCGCCTCAAACCGAACATATTTGCCTGTTATCAATTGCAGTTTTATAAAACAAGTGTTACCTCAAGGAATATCCGTCGCCACGCTAAGACACTTAATGGACGACCACGTCACCTGTTTTGCGGAAAACGTGTGTGCCGATCACCCACGTCACTCGCAGGAGGCCACGTGTCTGGATGCAACCTTACGCTTCATGAGCGCCCCGGACCTCGAACCTGAGAAGTCAGCCGCGCTTTGCCGCCTTCTGGCTTCATACCGAGACAAATTCGACGTAGGCAGCCATCAGCTCGGCCAGACTTCACTCATCAAGCACCGCAATAAAACAGGCGATTCTCATCCCATTCATCCGCGACCATACCGGTTGTCTGCCACCGAGCGTCAAGTATTTCAACAAGAAGTTACCAAGATGTTAGCCAAGGGAATCATTGAACAATCTTCGAGCACTTCGGCGTCCCCCGTTGTGCTCGTTAAAAAGAAAGATGGCACGAAACGCTTCTGCGTGGACTACCGCCATCTGAATAGAATCACGAAAGAGGACGTTTATCCTTTACCCCACATCGATGACGCTCTCGATTGTCTCCACGGCGCCCTACACTTTTGTAACGAGGGCAGTGGGCATGGAGCTCGAGTATAGAAAAGGAAGAAGACTTGCTGTGATCGCAGGCTTGCGTTCGATTAGCCCTTGCGCTAAATAAAGCTCTCCTTCGCCGAGTGAACTCCTGCTTGTTCAACAACCCGTTTCAAGTAGTGGAAGTGCGGGGTACATCTGGTCCTCACCCTGGAACTTCGCAGCCGCACACTCCAACGACCTCCTACAATGACTGATCCGGGGCAATCTCATGCTGCTACTCCAGATCTCGCACCTGTGCCTGTCTTCTGCGCTGGCGCTCTCCGGCAGCGCGACCCCCCCATATTTGGTGGCACAGAGGACCAAGATGTGGACAACTGGATTGCCGAGTATGAACTGGTGAGCGCAGTCAATAAGTGGAACGCAGCCGATAAGCTCACAAATGTGAGTTTTTACCTGACCTACGTGGCAAAACTATGGTACAGAAATCATCAAAGTGATTTCAGTACCTGGTCGGAATTGGCAAAAACCCTCGCGGAAGTCTTTGGCCGTCCTGCTGTCCGCCGCCTTCGTGCTGAACAGCGCTTGCGGGGCAGGGTACAGAGAGCAGATGAAACTTTCACGAGCTACATCGAAGATGTGCTATTTCTCTGCAATCTCGTCGATTCGACTCAGGACGAGGCAGGCAAGATCAAGAACATTATGAAAGGAATCGACGACGGTGCCTTCCAAATGCTGGCTGCGAAGAGTCCCCAGACGGTCGCCGAGGTGATTCAGCTCTGCCAAAGCTATGATGAGCTGCGTAGGCAGCGCGCTTCTACACGTTGCGCTGCTCAAGACACCGTGGACATCTCATCCCTCGACTATCGCCATGACACCGCCGACCACTTCGCGTTGATGCCAGTCATAAAGCAATTCATACGCGAGGAGGTCGCCCGGCAGCTATCTATAATCACAAGAACTACCCAGCCGATGGCACCCTTGTCGCCTTCGCTTCGCCAGGTCATTCTATCGCAAGTTGCCGAAGCATTGCCGCCAGCTCAGGCTCCATCAACTGTTACCGCACCACTAACGTATGCAGCCGCAGTTGCTCGGCCACGTGCGTCAGCGTCTCTAGCCATCTACGAAGCTACTCGCCACGTTTATTCGTCGACGCCACCTGCCCGCCCGTTGACTGTCCCGTTTCCGGCTATATACGAAAAAACTCGGAACGTTTATATGACGCCGCCGCCTGCACGACCATTTACGGTACCTTATTCAGCGAACAGTGCCCCTATCGTCAGCCAATGGCGCACTCCGGATAATCGGCCAATATGTTTTTCATGTGGCATCCCAGGCCACGTAGCTCGTCACTGCCGTCGTCGCAGCTTTCCTTCTCACGACATTGCAGGGGCCTCACATTACATGCCCACCATGCCCACTCAGCCGCGATATCCCGTTCCTGCCGATCCACCTCTAGACGTAAGTCCCGGTCGCCGACCATCCGGCGCAAGCCGTTCACGTTGTCCTCGTCGTCGATCTATTTCTCCGATATTACGTCGCAACAGCCCACCTCGAGGGGAAAACTGACGGGCGCAGTTCCGGAGGCAAGAACTGCGTTGGCAGCGAAAATTTCAAGACCTTACTGCTGTCCCCCGAACGAAATCGAACTCTATATTGATGGCATTAAGGTGCACGGACTTGTTGACACTGGAGCTGCCGTATCTGTTTTAGCGAGAAACTGTGCCGAAACTTGAAGAAAGTGACCACACAACTTACTGACCTATCTTTGCAGACAGCTACGTCCCATCACATTCAGCCTTCAGCTTTGTGCACTGCACGAGTCGTCATTCAAGGTGCGATGTACGTCGTCACATTTGTAGTTTTATTCCGTTCTTCGCATGACGTTATCCTTGGGTGGGACTTTCTTTCGTCAAATTCTGCATTGGTCGACTGTGCTCGTTCTGAACTCGCGTTATCTGTGCCGTGCTATGACCCCGACGATGGTGCTTCGTGTAGAGTGTTTGCTGCTTCTGACGTTGACATTGCGCCTTTCTCAGCTGTTGTTGTCTCGGTGTCGTGTGCCTCCCCTCCGAAATCGCCTGTGTTGTTTATGCCATCGGTCCCATCTGCGTGCCGTCGAAATATCACGCTTCCGTGCGCCGTCGTCATTTTTCGAAATGGTCACGCTGCCATTTATGTGTGCAATCCCTCGGACAGCCCGTCATCCCTACTACGTGGAGAATGCCTGGGAAGCTACGAACCTTACGAGTGCATTCTTCCGGCTACTATACCCGATTCTACGGTTTCGCTACCAATTTGTGCTGTCACTCTTACCAACGCGCCTAATGATGCTCTGGACGTATTCTCGGATGCCATCGACTCTGAGCTCCCACCAACTCAGCGCGAAGAGATTATAAATCTTCTTCTCCGCTTTCATTCTTCATTCGATCGTGACCAGTCAGGCTTAAGCCGAACCTCTGCGGTCGTTCACCGTATTGACACCGGTCAACAAGCCCCGCTAAGGCAGCGTCCGTACCGTGTGTCATCTGCTGAACGCCGTGTCATCGACGAACAAGTGGACGACATGTTGAAACGTGCCATTAGCGAGCCCTCCAACAGTCAGTGGGCTTCACCGGTTGTTTTCGTCAAGAAAAAAGACGGATCCATCCGGTTCTGCGTTGACTACCGCTGACTCAACAAGATAACGCGCAAAGACGTATACCCTCTGCCGCGCATCGATGATGCTTTGGACTGCCTACAAGGAGCAGAGTTCTTTTCTTCGTTAGATTTACGCTCAGGCTACTGGCAGGTGCTCATGGCAGAGGGTGACTGCCCGAAGACAGCTTTTGTAACACCGGATGGACTATATGAATTCACCGTTATGCCCTTTGGCCCATGCAATGCGCCTGCCACTTTCGAAAGGATGATGGATACCGTCTTGCGAGGTCTGAAATGGAAAACGTGCCTCTGTTATTTGGATGACATTGTGGTATTTTCAAGCGACTTTGCGACTCACCTCAGCCGCCTCGAGCAAGTTCTTACGTGCCTTTCCTCGGCGAGACTTCAACTTAACTTGAAGAAATGCCACTTCGGCGCTCGCAAGCTTGTAATTCTCGGCCATGTGGTTTTTAAGGATGGCATTCTCCCGGACCCTACGAAACTTAATGCAGTCGCGGCGTTCCCAAAGCCAACCACCATCAAAGAGCTTCGAAGCTTCAGCGGCCTATGTTCTTACTTCCGCCGCTACGTCCGCAATTTCACCTCCATTATCGCCCCCTTGACCAATCTTCTTGCCGGAAGTTCTGATTTGTCAGCGTGGTCGCAGGCGTGTGATGATGCATTTCTGGAACTCCGACGGCTCCTTACCACGCCTCCCATACTCCGGCATTTCGATCCGTCTGCTCCAACGGAGCTTCATACGGACGCTAGTGGTGTCGGGCTAGGGGCCATACTGGCCCAACGCAAGGAGGGCTTTGAGGAGTACGTCGTTGCCTATGCCAGCCGCACCCTCAGTAAAGCCGAGAAGAATTACAGTGTAACTTAAAAGGAGTGCCTCGCCATTATTTGGGCAATCGGAAAATTTAGGCCTTATTTATATAGACGTCCCTTTGATATTGTAACAGACAACCGTGCGCTTTGCTGGTTATCTTCACTAAAAGATCCTAATGGTCGGCTCGCTCGGTGGGCATTGCGGTCACAGGAGTTCGATATCCGTGTTATCTACCGTTCTGGCCGGAAGCTTTCCGACGCCGATGCCCTGTCACGTTCGCCATTGGCTTCAGAGCCTGTCGGCTCGCCTATCTCCACTAGTGCTGCCTTGGCCATCAGCATTTCGGACATGCCTTCCGAGCAATGCAAAGATGCTTGGATATCTTCTCTTTTGGACTTTCTCTCAAACCGGACGCCCGCTCCAGTTTCCAGGAGGCTTCGCCGTCAAGCAGGACACTTCGCTATTCGGGATAACCTGCTTTACCGCCGAAACTACAGCTCGATCGGCCGTAAGTGGTTGCTCGTCATCCCCCGACATCTGCGCTCTGACATCTGTGCCACGTTCCACGATGATCCACAATGTGGCCACGCTGGTGTGTTAAAAACATACACCCGCTTGCAGCTGTGGTACTACTGGCGCGGTATGTACCGTTTCGCTCGCCGTTACGTAAGGTCATGCCTTACGTGCCAGCGACGCAAAATGCCCACTCAACATGCCACAGGTCCCTTGCAGCCGTTGCCATGTCCAGCACGAGCTTTCGATCGTGTCGGAATCGACCTTTACGGTCCGCTTCCCTATACTTCGAGTAGCAACCGCTGGGTCATTGTCGCTATCGACCACCTAACGCGGTACGCTGAAACAGCTGCGTTACCTTCTGCTAACGCAAAAGACGTTGCGTGTTTTATACTGCAAAACCTGGTTTTAAGGCATGGAGCACCTCGGGTGTTACTAAGCGACCGTGCCGCGTTTTTCTCTCCGACGCCATCAAAGCGTTGTTGAGCGAGTGTCGCATCATACACCGCACTACCACAGCCTATCACCCGCAAACTAATGGGATGACAGAGCGTTTTAATCGTACACTTGGGGATATGCTGGCCAAGTACGCTTCATCCGACCAGTCAAATTGGGATAGCATACTCCCTTTTGTGACATATGCTTACAACACTGCAACGCAAAGCACGACTGGATTTTCGCCTTTCTTCCTTCTTTATGGACGCGAGCCATCATCAACAATGGATACCATTCTTCCTTATCGACCGGACCTTTCAGTGATGACTACCGTTTCTCGAGCAGCAGCACACGCTGAAGAATGTCGGAAGCTTGCTCGTGCGTTCACGTCACATGACCAGACGCGCCAAAAACATCACCACGACGCGTCAACCACGCATATGAGCTTTGCTCCGAACTCACTGGTGTGGTTATGGATTCCTTCCACTCCTCCAGGACTCTCCCACAAGCTTTCGTCCAGGTACCATGGCCCTTATCGAGTTGTGCGCCAAACATCCCCTGTCAACTACATTGTCGAGCCACTGGTTGCATCTCCGGACAAGCGCCGTCGCGAAAAAGAAATCGTACACATCTCTCGGCTCAAGCCATACCATGACCCTTCTGTGTACACCTGTCCTTAGATCGCCAGGATGGCTCCCTCATCGGCTGGGGGTGATTGTAACGAGGGCAGTGGGCATGGAGCTCCAGTATAGAAAAGGAAGAAGACTTGCTGTGATCGCAGGCTTGCGTTCAGTTAGCCCTTGCGCTAAATAAAGCTCTCCTTCGCCGAGTGAACTCCTGCTTGTTCAACGACCCGTTTCACATTTCTTATATAGACCTACGTTCCGGCTACTGGCAGATTCGACCAAGAGAAGAATGCATTTGTAACTCCAGACGGCCTATATCAGTTCAAGGTTATGCCGTTTGGGCTATGCAACGCCCCAGCCACTTTCGAGCGCATGATACTCTCTGCTACAAGGGTTCAAATGCTCAACATGTCTTTTTTATCTTGACGGTGTTGTTGCAAATTCCCCAACATTTGAGATCACCTTCAGCGTTTTCAGCTATTCTCGACATAATCCGCACTGCAGGCCTTCAGTTAAACTCGCTGAAGTGCCACACGGATGCCGTCAAAAACAGTGTTGGGTTACCTTGTCGACACATCTGGTGTCAGTCGAACCCGGAGAAATTTCGTGCAGTCACCAGTTTCCTGTACCCCGGTCAGTTAAAGACGTCCGGAGTTTTTGTAGGACTTTGCTGCTACTTTAGAAGGTTTGTGAAAGGTTTCGCAACCATCGCTCGACCTCTCACTAAGCTTCTGAAGAAAGACGTCACGTTTACCTGGAGTACCAACCAAGCTGCTGCTTTTTCTCATCTAATCACGCTTCTGACTACTCTGCCTATATTGGCTTACTTTGACCCATCCGCTCCTACAGAAGTACGAACCGATGCTAGTGGTCACGGGATTGGAGCCATTTTAGCCCAACGCCAATGAGAACACGACCGAGTTGTCGCCTACGCTAGCCGCCTCCTCACAGCTGCTGAGCACAACTAGTCTATTACAAAGCGTGAGGGTCACGCTCTTGTTTTGGCAGTCTCAAATTTCTGCCCACATTTATAGGGCACAAAATTCTCTGTAGTAACAGACCTTCATGTAGGCCCGTGTGCTCAGATTTGGGTGCACGTCAAAGAACCCCAGGTGGTCTAAAATTCCGGAGCCCTCCACTACGGCGTCTCTCATAATCATATAGTGGTTTTGGAACGTTAAACCCCACATATCAATCAATCAATCAATAAGTGACCTTCATGCCCTATGTTGGTTTACGTCACAGAAGGATCCTACTGGCCGGATCGGGCGCTGGGCTCTGTGACTGCAAGAGTATACCAACACGGGGACGTACAAGTCCGGACGCCTTCATCAGGACGCAGAATGTCTGTCCCGCTACCCGGATGCCGAGTCGAACACTATACTTGACACCGACACCGGCCCTCGTGTCTTTTCTTGTTCGCAAATGACATGCATCAGTGACATGCAGCGCCGTGATGCTCCCTTGCGTGTTATCGTTGAGCGGCTCGAATCACCATCTTCCAATCAGTCCCATCACTCATTCGTGCGCCACGATGGAGTGTAAAACCGCGACAATTTCAAGCGGGATGGACCGGCCCTGCTGCTCGTCGTTCTGAAACATTTTCGCTCGGAAATTCCTAATGAACTTCATGACCTTCCGACAGCCAATCACCTTGGTGTCTGACGCACTTACGACCGAATACGCCGACACTTCTTCTGGCCAGGGCTTGCACGCTCAGTCGGAAGATACATTGCGGTTTGTGAGAAATGTCAGCGCCGCAAAACGCCATCGACACTTCCCGCCGGACAATCCGTCAAAACCGTTCTTCCGCGTTGGATCGGGCCTTTCCCTTTGTCTTCCACTTGTAACAAGTAGATAGCCGTGGCCACCGACTACGCCACGCGTTATGCCATCACACGAGCTCTTCCAACAAGCTGCGCCACAGACGTCACCGACATCCTCCTTAAGAACGTGATTTGGCAACACGGAGCCCCACGGCACTTGCTTACATACCACGGCCGCACGTTTTTGTCGAAGGTGATTGCCGACATCTTGCAGTACTGTCAAACGAGACACAAGCTGATACGCCTTACCATCATCAAACCAATGGACTCACGGAGCGTCTAAATCGAATGCTTACAGATATGCTCGCCAAGTACGTTTCTACTAACCACACCGACTGGAATCTTGCGTTGCCGTACGTTACATTTGCCTATGATTCTTTGCGCCAAGACACTGCCGGTGACTCTCCATTTTTTATGTTGTTTGGCCGAGATTCTACATTACCCCTAGATACAGTCATTCCGTCTACCGCGACACCGACCAGCGAATATGCCCTTGACGATATCACTCGGGCTGCAAACGCATGCGAAATCGCCCGCACTCGCTTCCTGTCCTCTCAAGAGAACCAGCGGCATTTGTACAATCAACGGCGCCGCGACGTGCCCTTCTCACCTGGTTCATTGGTGCTGCTATGGCCCCCGACCCTTCAAGTCGGCTTGTCGGAAAAACTTCTTTCCCGCTACACAGGTTCATATCAAGTCCGTCGGGAAATTACTCCTGGGACATACGAAATTTCCCCTGCTGCCCCATCGCCTTCAACTGCCTCACAGACTACCGATATCGCACATGTTTCACGCTTGAAGCCTTACCACTCTCCCGCTGACGTTGACCTCTATATGCGCCGAGACGGCGCTTCTGCCACCGGGGATTATGCTACATGCATATTGATATTTTGTGGGACGATGCGCGTGTGTGCCTGACGAAGAAATAAAAAGGTGCTCTCCGCTCGTTCGCAGCTAAACCGGTTGCACGATTACTGTTGGTTTTAATAAATCTCTTCCACAGCCTCGCCGATACGGCGTCGTGTCTTAATCGTAACGATTTAAAGCGCCCTATCCTGGCGAAAGCCTTGCAATGGGGATTGATCAGTCTGGAATATTAAGTAATATTTCTTAAAAATTTGCCAGCCCTCCCACACTTCAGAGTGGCTCAGTAATAGGAAAAGTAACCAGATGGGAAACATTCAAAACTTTCTGCAGAGTGAACTTTTAGGAAAGAACTGACAAAATTTTAAATGAAACTTTGAGATAAAGTATAAACGGGACTGGCATTTCGAATGGGTTTGTGTTGCGAACAGGTCTTAAGAGTTTCAGATATGCCCATAGAAGGGGGCTGCTGCCAACCTGGCACGGTAATTTAAATAAGAACAGCACGCGAGGACCTCAAGTGACGTATAGGTTTAAGAAACACCACTTCTTCAAGGTGATCAAACTGAATTATGGCCTTGTTGATGCATAACCTCCATGCCTGCTAGAGATGAATTTTGCAAGTATTCTCTAAGCTAGTATTCTACCCACCTAACTGTCGAGAATAAGCTTTATGCATCCTGCTTATAGCTACGGTATTATGCACTTTTATACGTTCACCCTGCATCCGAGGCAGCTTTACTAACTGCCAACTGGGGACACAGCACCCACCGACGTTACGAATGCAACAAACGCAACGCCTCCCAACACCATAGTCACAGTCGCATTGCTTGACCACGGTATGGTTACTGCTAGAGGCGTTATTTCTTGTCTATAATGTTCATCACTGAATTGAATAATCCTGAACTTCTTAAAAAATATTTTGATTTGCTGTTTTTCTCTATATTGCAGCGGTGTGAACTTAGAGAGTAAAATAACAGATCCTTTTGGTGAATATTATCCTTGCGTATATCTCTGCCTAAGGCCGTCCGCTGCCAGCGAAAAAAAAGCATGAAGAATCGAGGGCTCCTCCTCAATGATGTCGCCCAGAGGGTGCCGCAGTCATACACTCAAATTCATTGCCACGTCTGTGCTTAAGAACGGACGCACAAATTCACAAATACAATAACATATTACCACATGCGCTCCTAGTATTTCTGTTGCACAATCGTCTTTTGCGTGTTTCCGCTTATATAACGGACGCTGCACTGAAATATCCTTGAACCATCAGGAGTCATTAAGACTCTTTCATTGATATTGCGACCGATATGGTTGGTCGAGCGTTTTTTTGTTCAACTAATGTGGCCCCCAGAGATAAGGAGAGGTCTTTGATGCCGCATGTATGAGACTCCCCACCACGGTGGTCTAGGGGCTAAGGTTCTCGGCTACTGACCTGCAGGTCGCGGGATCAAATCCCGGCTTCGGCGGCTGCATTTCCAATGCAGGCGGGAATGTTATAGGCCCATATGCTCAGATTTGGGTGCACGTTAAAGAACCCCAGGTGGTCGAAACTTCCCGAGCCCCCCCACTACGGCGTCCCTCATAATTATATGGCGGTATTGTGACGCTGAACACCAAATATCAATCAGCTGCATGTATGAGAGGGGCTTAGTGGCACCATAAGCGAAATTATGACCACCAACATGTGTGGCCCACGTTGCCGTTCTACGTTATCAAAACAAAAAAGTGAGGCAGGATCGGGGGGGCGGGGGGACTCAGAGAAAGAGAGGAACGAAGAAGAAAGGTGGAGCTAGCCTTGATAGAGGAAACATCGTCGTGTACTTGACCTACGACCACGGATTCTTGTTCTTAACATTTGGCGCCGTGAAACCCAACTGTAGTCGTTTCAGAACGACAATGTTCAAAACGACAAACTGTCTTCGGAAATTACGAGGGACAATCAGGGCCAGCGTCTCACGAAAGATTAGGTATATTGACAGTACTACTGAGACTTCGACAGCGAGGCACGCGACAAGAACCGGGAAGCCACCATTCTGATTACTAGAGAAGCTGAGATCCGCCAGTTGGACAAGCAGATCGTCAACGTAACTGAAGTTGGACAAACAGATCCTCGACGTAACTGAAGACGAGGCAGTTGACCAGGAACTTGAGGACTTTGCACCCTACCGTGAGAAGATCGTGCATGCCATCGTTCAGAGGCAGCAATTCTCGACTGAGCGTGGACAGCCTCTTCATCTGCGTGTCAAGTATATGCGCCTCTTGATTGCGTCAGGGATACCAGCAGCAAGTGCGAGCGATGTCTGTAAAAACGCTGTAGCGTGTGACAGCATTCTGAAAGACAACAAAAAAGACACGAAAGGTTCAGGAGACTCACCTTCGGACCACGAAAGCAGCCTGTCTGCAGGTCAAGAAGTATGTGAAAACAGTTCGACTGAGAGAGACAGAGAAGTGAAGGTTGATTTATTTTTTAAAAAAAAACGGTGTCCCGAGCAATGCCCGTTGTCACCCTGAGGTAGGAGGGCTTCTTATTCCAGAAACCTTCTGGTTTCTACTGCCCTCTTGGAACTGGGGACGAGTTGTTGTTAGTCTTCCAGGTCCTCGAGAGCGAGCTTCCCCTCTCACGTTTCATTTAGGTCTTCGTTCGTCCATCCGGCTTCATTATCAGTCGAGTGTTGTTGCAGATTACGTCTGGCAATACAATGGTATGCACAAAGCAAGTGTGCCAGGGTATCTGGTACGCTGCAGAGCGGGCACATTGAGCTATATCTCGTAGGGTAGAGACCGTGCATTATGGCCCTATGTGTGTATGTGCTGCTTGGCAGGCATCTCAGTATCATGCTTCCCTCTTTTGTCAGTTTTGGGTGTGGTGGAGGATATACTCGTCCCTCCAGCTTCTAATGCTGGAGTAACGACGACTAGGTGATTCGAACAAATTCCATTTCTTCAACGACGGGTCATATGTCTTGTAGGCAGGGTGCAGCCCGGATGACGTTCTCACGGGCAGCGGCGTGGGCCGCTACATTTTCCTGCCTCGTGTCCTGGCATCCATAATATACAAATGTTTGGGAGCGGGGTGCTTCGCCGTTTCAAAATGTTGATGAACTTGGCTGAGATACAGCCCTTAGCGAAATTGCTGCAGGCGACTTGCGAGTACGTGAAAATCACCACGGCGTCTGTACATGTTGTGGTTGCTGAAGCGATTGCCGACTCTTCTGCGGCGTCTGAATTGAGTGCGTTGACCGTGGCTAACGCTAATTCTCGGCTTTTAGAATCTACGACTCTGACAGCATACGTGTTTCTACGTGGATACTTGGCCGCGTCCATGTAGCGGGCGTCCGGGTCTTGCTTGAACTTTCGTTGTATAACGTCGACTCTAGCCTTGCGTCAACTTTTGTGGAAGTTAGGGTGCATGTTGCGTGGAATAGGTGCGATGGACAGCGACTCCCTAACGCACAGCGTGATGCGCTTTTTCCGGTCTGCATGGGCGATGAACGTGTCGCTGTATTTGAGCTACCGGAGCACCAATCTTCCCGTGAGTGTCAGCTTCAGCCTCTCCAGCGGGAGGTAGGGGGGGCGCTGCGATTGCTCGATGGTGACAGACGCACTCCACATCGTCTCCGTAGATTTTCTGCTATTTCTGCGGACATCCACCCTGGTACCCCTGAAACTTGGGTTTATCATCACCGCCAAGTTCTCCGCTTCGCCTAGACAACACCTTCGTCCAGGTGGGTCCAGTTTTGACAGCTTGAGGGAAGTCCTTCACTCCCGGTTACAACGCCGCCTTGCTAAGGGCTCTCAGCCCGGCGATTGCGGCCGCTAACGTGGTTACGGGCTATGATCCTACCTCAAGCCAAGTACTGTCAATAGAGATTTCATCCTCCGTAAACCCTGTGCCATCAGAAGACGAACACCTCGACGACATGGTGAGACTGTGGCAACGCGAGCAAGCGAAATCGAAGTCTGTGTCTGAACAGCAACGAGACGCCACAGCTGGACGCCATTCCCCAGCCTTGCAAGGAACGCCGTCACCCCATCCCTCAGGTGGTGTGCCTACCTCTGCTCCGTCCTCGCAGCCAGCGAAACAACGCAAGTGGCATCCGCGTCAGACTCCTCGCCTCTCTCGCGACGACTCATCGTAGTAGCGAAACCTCGCGTTCCCTGCGAGCTACGCACATTCGTCCCGGCCGATCGCGCGGGCGACACCATCCGCAGCTGCCAGGGCGACCAGACTACCACGCAAATTCAAGTGTGGCCGATCTGGGAAAAAACATCTTGGTCTGTAGCACCACAATTTCACTTATGGCATAGCGACTCCTCGGAGGCATCCAGCTGCAAGTGGGGGATCAGCAGCTGCCCGTTCTAGGCCACGCCAAGGCACAAGGGAATACATTCAAGGGCGTCATGAACGTAAACCCTGCTGAAAGTCCGGAGAAGATAAAGTCAGAACTGCGTTGGCCTCGAGGTACCATTCTCGCGGTCCGCAAACTCGGATATTCCGTGGCGGCGGTGGTGACTTTCGAGGGCACGAAGTTGCCCCGCTTCCTCTTCTACCACTGCGTGGCGACGTATATCCGTGCCCACAAGAAAACGGTCCCTGTTTGCACCAGGTGCGGCACCATCGGTCATCGACCACCTCAGTGTCCTCACCGCGCTCCAACCCAGTGTGCCAAATGTGGAACACTCGCACCTGCAGGTCTCAATGCCCACGACTGCCACCGCAAATGCCTCCTCTGCCACAGCGCCCATGAGACTGGAACCAGTGGATGCACTGGTTCCAGTCTGGCTGCACGGCAAAATATCGGAAACCAAGCAGCCCTGAACATCTCCTCAAGGGACCACTTCATATTCGTCACTACCAGACAGCGGCACTAACCTGCATCAGTCGGCTCCACCACTCCACGCCGACACTCAGGCATTCCCACCGCTCGAAGCACCAGCGGCGGTACCTCAGGTGAGCAGTTGGGCAGGTAATGCTGCTCCTAAGCCTCTTTCTCCCTCTTCTGTCGATCCTCCTTCTCCCGAACTTGAGGCCCTTCACCAGCAAGTTGCGGCACTTCAAAAGCATAATTCTTTTTTAACTAAACAACTCGAACTCTTAAATAAGCGGCTTCAACCGCAACAACAGTGTACTGCAAGGCCATCCGGTATTGCCTCCTCTGTTCAGGCGGCTACGCCAGCTACGTCCAAGCTTAGTCCTCGCGCTAAGTTCACTTCCATTAAACCACCGGTTCAAGCAGCCATGTGTACTCCAGCACTCGAAACCGGGGCTGCATTTACTCCAGAAGCTCTTGAGGCTCCTGGTGTACCTCAGGTTGTCTCGCCTGCTAACCAAACTCTCCTAGCGAGGAGCGTGCCCCACGCATAGAGGAACGCCTTACGCGCGTCGAAGTTTCGATTAATCACCTTCTCACCAGCTTCTCTGCTCAACGCATAATAGTAGAGGTTACCCAGGCTATTCAAGCCTGGGCAATCACCCAGTTTCAACCCAAGGCAACGCGTTCCCGCTCCTGCTCGGTGAGCAGTGAGGGTGCAGCTCCACGGCGTCGACGTAAGGTGGATACCGCCACCCCGCCGTCCGACAATACGGCCTCCGTGTCCCTCCCTGCCTCTGAGGATTCCGAGCGGGACATGGAGGACCAAATATAAAATCTAAGACAGTCACGATGGCTACAAATCGTTCATCTCGTTCAAACATTGCGTCTAATTTCGAGATCATACTGTGAAACCCTGGAGGCTTCGGGAACAGGCGAAAGCGTTCACATCTTTCCCTTTTCCTCAGCTCACTTGGCTCTAAGCCCGCCGTCTTGCCGCTCAAAGAATCTGGCCCTTCTCCAACCCTTTCTGGATACTGCTTCTATGTAGGCGGCACCACCACATGCCTCCTCGTGCATAAAGCTTACACGGCAATACAGATTGACCTCGATCTGGATCTTCCTTATGACTTCTGCATGATATCAGTGCTGTCTCAGCGGAGGGGCCAACCATCAATACATATCTTGAACGTGTACTGTCCCCCTCCCCTTGCGAGGGCTTCATTTGCGCATCTCTTCTATCGGGCGCTGCGTATAGCGGCCCGACAACCACTGGTGATTGTCGGGAACTTTAATGCCCTCAGCCCTCACTGGATTTACCACTACGAGAAGGCCCGGGGCAGAGAGCTCAAGGAGCTCACTTCCTGACTGAGCCTCACGCCTCTTACCGATCCGGCACAACCTGTTCGAAGGACACCTGTTCGAAGGCTGCAAACCAGACGAGCTCTAAGAGTGCGTGGCGACTCTTTTGAAGCCTTCTCGATCCCTCCACCACCAGGGGAGAAACGCAACGCCAGCTCCGCCGTACTCTGCATGCCTTTCAGGGCACTACGGATCAACTCGCGCGAGAACATTGTGACCGCTACATCCGCCGCACAATTGATCATATACGTATTCCGACGCCCCTAACATCGACCTCGACGCCCCATACACGCTTTTGGATTTACGATTTGCACTCACGAAAATGCGACGGGGCACGACCCCTGGACGCTACGGAATCACAGTATCGCTCCTGGCAAATCTTCCCGACCAAGCACACCTCTCGCTACTCCACCTTATATATTCTATATGGGACGGCTCTCCGCATGCAACGGAATGGACCACATCGGTCGTGACATTCATACCCAAATCGGCAAACTCCGTTAGTATCGAGGCACTGAGACCCACCTCGTTTACGCCTTGCGCAGGAACTCATGGAAACCATGGTTCGCGAACGCCTTTCCGCCTACTTGGAGGCCAGGAGGACCTTTGCCGACACGATGTTTGTATTTCGCCCGCAATTGTCGGTGCAGGACATCCTGCTCCAGCTTCAACACAATATCATAGAGCCGACTACTATGCGCCATAACGATAAAGCCGTGCTCGCTCTCGATCTGCGCGGGGCGTTCGACAACGTCAAACACAGCCCTATACTAACTAACCTGTCTACCACAAACTGCGGGCAGAAGACTTTCAACTACATTTGCGCCTTTTTATCACATCGCACCGCCTTCATTCGCCCTAAATCTACCGAACACGGCCCGTACTTATTATGCACGCGGGGTACAGCTCAAGGGGCAGTCCTGTCTCCTCTGCTTTTTAACCTGGCGATGATGAACCTCCCCTTTCTTTTAAGCGAGGCCGAGGGTATACAACACGCACTATATGCGGACGATATGACAATCTGGACGAACACCAGCTCCTTAGCGCAAGTCGAAGAACGCCTGCAAAAGGCCTTCCTCCTGGTGGACACCAACGCTGGTTCATGCGGCTTACGCTGGTTCTCCAGCTAAATCGGCTCTTCTTTCAGTCTCTCCGCTACCGCCGCCTCAAATTTTTCTTCCGTCCTGGCCCGTCTCGTCAGTGCGAAATTTTCAGGTTCTTGGCCTTCACCTAACATCGTCCTTTGATCCAAAGGGCACAATAGTAGGCCTCAGACGCACCAGCGAACGGGTGAGCCGCATAATACGGCAAGTGTCCACCAAGCGCAGCGGCCCCCGCGGGTCTCATTCCCTCCTATTCGCCCACGCGTTTGTGACCAGTCGCGTCCTCTACGCCTTGCCTTACCTTCGCCTGCGCCGTCGACACGAGCACCAGCTAGACGTCTTTCTTCGTTCAGTATACAAACGCGCTCTGGACCTACCTATTGCAACTTCCAACAGCCGATTCGCGGCTCTGGGGGTACTCAACACCTTTGCAGAGATGCGCGAAGCTCATCGCATTAACCAAGTCAATCGACTGTCGCACGCTCCTTCAGTCTTGGCCTTAATCCGATATCTGACCAAGACCCTCTGCAGCAGGTACCAGAGCTCTGGCATCAAAAGCTATGGGTGGAACCTCTACCCCGTAATATGAACCCCGTCTCCATCCTGGCCATAGACTTGCACACGCCGCGGCCCTTCATACGCGACACTGCGATCGTCCTGATGTTTTCTACGTGGACGTCTTGGGTCCCTCCCCCTCCGGTCACTTCACGGCTGCCGTGATTACAGAGGAAAACACGTCGATGGCCTCTCCTTTCGAGCAGACCCAGTAACGCCCGCTGAAGAGGTTGCCATAGCTTTGGCCGCCTTTCACCCTGTCTCACGCACCATCTTGACGGACTCGTGCTCGGCCTGTTTTCAGTATCTTCAGGGTTCCATTGCCCCGCTGACGGCTAGCCTACTACAGGCAGCCTCTTGGCGATTTAACCCTCATCACATTCGTACAGTCTGGACCCCAGGCCACTCGGGTCAGCCCTGCAACGAGGTGGCAAATGCCGCTGCTCGCGCTTCTCCTGTCCGGGCCGTAGCCCCCTCATGTCTCAAGACGGAATCTGGCAATACCAAACTGACGCGCTCTCGTGAATTTTTGGCTTATTACCGGACTTCGCGCCGCCTCTACCTGGACCCCATACGCAGTTTGGAGAAAGCGGACGAACGACTGCTACGCCACCTGCAGACGAACACCTTTATCAGTCCGGCGGTCGCCAGGCATTTTTTGCCGGAAATCAATGGCACCTGCTCGACCTGTCATGTCATCGCCAACACATACCACGTCGTAGCATCGTGCCCAGTTAATCCCGTCCCTTTCTCATCCCCTTTTCCTATCCCAACTAGAGAGGTTGGGAGGAGCAACTGCTCGGCTGCTCTACCTTGGCTGCGCAGCGCTCCTTGGTGGAGCGCGCACGGGCAGCTTCCAGCTCCACTGGCGTCCCGGAATAGGGTGCCGCCGATGGACCACGTCGGCAATTTTTTGTAGACTTTTTCTGAAATAAACCTTTTACTACCACTACCATCTCCAGCTGGCTGTTCTTTTGCGCTTCGATGAGCTCTTGCAACGTGTTGTCGACGCCCATCTTTAGGAGACGTGTGATAGAGGCCATTGGGGGAAGTCCCCGGGCTACTTTAGTGGCCTTTCCTATCAAGATATTAAGTTCTTCAATTTCAGCTGTTTTCAAATTCAGGTACGGCGTGCCATACGTAATGCAGCTGGTGAACACAGCTTGCATTATACGTAGCGTTTCGTGCTCTTTCAGTCCGTTTCTTTATTTCGCGATCATCTTGACGAGGTGTGTAAGTTGTGATAGTGTCGGTTGGGGTCTCACGAGGGTGGCAGCTCCCGATCCATCCTTGTACTGTTGAACTCTAAGCACTTGCAGGGTCTCGACTTCAGAAAATATCGCCCCCTTCAGTGCTACGCTTGGGTCGGGCTCGTCGTATACAGAGGGGGTCTTTCTCTTGTTTTTGCTTTGAGGACGAGGTGCTCGGATTTCTCGGGGGCACAGCAGAGACGGCAGTTTCAGAGATACCACTCGATGGTATGAACGGTAATTTGTAAGCAGTTCTCTTGTCTCCCAGTGTTCGAAGCTCTGGTCGAAAGCGTGATGTCATCAGCATAGATAGCGTGCCGTAAATCTGGTATTTTATCGAGAATTTTAGGCAGATTTATAATAGCCACATTAAAAAGTAAAGACAAAATGACCGAACCCTGCGGTGTGCCTTTTTTTGGTTGTCAGAATCTTCTGCTGTGGATGTTGCATATGCCCACAGTTGCCGTACGGGCCATCAGAAAGTTTTTGACGTACGTGTAGGTTTTAATGCCGCAGCCAATGCCTTCGAGGTTGTTGAAGATCCCTTCGAGGCTGACTTTATGGAAGACCGCCTAGACGTCGACTCCGAGTATGAAGCACTTTCTTCAATGGGTGAAGTGATCAATGATGTCTTCTTCGAGTAGTAAGAGCACGTCGTGTGTCGAAGATGCTGCCTGAAGCCAAACATGGTGGCCGGTAGGTGTCCACTATCTTCCAGGTACTGGATTAGGCAGTCCTGCACCAAATGGTCGAACTGCTTTCCCACGCACGATGTGACAGAAATCAGACGTACGTTCTCAATGCCGACTGGTTTGTAAGGCTTAGGGATCAAGGTTATTTTTGAGTGCTTCCGTACCGCAGGTAGCTCTCCTTAATCCCAGCAGTCGTTGTAATATCGGAGAAGATCCGTGATGGCCTGGTGCGATAGGTTGCGTAAGTGCTTTTTGAAAATCCTGTCTATTCCTGGGCTGGTACTTCTGGTCAACTTCGTTAGGGCTGTGTCAGTTCAGCCTAGCTGATGTGCCGGTCGAGCGCAGTGTTTGGTGCGCCAGCGTAAT
Source organism: Rhipicephalus microplus (assembly GCF_043290135.1). Classification (NCBI taxonomy): domain Eukaryota; kingdom Metazoa; phylum Arthropoda; class Arachnida; order Ixodida; family Ixodidae; genus Rhipicephalus; species Rhipicephalus microplus. The sequence continues at coordinate 112,342,402 of NC_134707.1, read as the reverse complement.
TTTTGGTGTGAATTGAAGCTCCAGGGGGTGCATGGCCACAGATTTTCTTCGTCTTTCTTTTAGGAGGTGTCCTTCTATACCGGCGTAGTTTCGAAAAAGACTCTGAAGCTGCTGCTTCTGTGCTGGTTTGGAGGGTGACGTGACTGGAAGTGTGCGAAGCAGATGTCAGGTCTTCCTGGTGCTCACCCGTCCTTTTGCTCATCCGTTCTGGTGCTCCTGAACCTTGTCAAAGAAAGCGTGCCCGTTCCGCCTGGCCGATTGGTTCGCATGATCTTGAGATTGCTCGGTGAGGACAGAATGCGTTTTCTTAACTTTATGCTTAGTTCTGCGGCTGCCACCGTTTTAGAAGTCCTGTTCAACCTTCCCAAAGGTAGAGGATATGTGCGTCGACGACGGGTGTATTGGCGTCAAGCTGTATGTCCTTAGTGTAGCGTTCGGCTATCTTGAGCATCTTCTTAAACAAGCCTTCAATGTCGATTATGGTGGTTTTAACGTTGAGGTCATCCCTAAATGATTGCTATATCGTTAACCACGCTATTTCATCCTACTGAAATGTTCCGTATGCAAGTCCAATAATTCTTATTTTTCCATAAAGAATACATATGTTTCCCATATATATCTATATATTTCCGTCAGATTCTTACGGAAACATACGGAATTATTGGACATCGCATTCGGAACGTTTCAATAGGGATATGCAGCCTTGATATTGTTACGTGAAAATGACACGAGGCGTGTCTATTTAAAACCTATATTTAAACTAATGCGTATGGCGTCGGCTAAGATGGAAGCAGCATGCACAACCAACCGACCACTTCCTTGTTGTCGTCTTCTGACTGCTGATACGTCAGCTACGTAGCATTACCCCCCCTCCCCCCGGCGGTAAAAGCGCCGTCTCGGTGCACATAAACTACGGTCTTCAGTAGGCAGGTGGTAAGGTTTTAGCCTGCTGAAGTGCACAACATCACTAGATGTGGTTGCAGGCAGGCTTGTGGTCTCAGATGCAGGAATGATCTCATAGGTGACGTCGGTTACCTGGCAGATGATACGGTAAGGACCCATGTAGCGAGACAATAACTTTTCTGATAAGCCAACTCGACGAACTGGGAACCAAAGGAGAACAAGAGAACCGGGTGAGAAGTGAACGTCAGCATGCCGGCTGTCGTAGATGGCTTTCTGGGTGGCTTGCGAAGCCGAAAGTCTAGAGCGGGCGATCAGACGTGCGTGGTCGGCACGAGAAATAGCGTCGCGTGCGTATTCGGTTGACGGCGTTGTAGTGGTTGGAAGTAAGGTGTCGAGTGGTAACGTCGGATCCCGGCCATAAAGCAAATAAAAGGGTGAATAACCAGTGGTGTCGTGGCGCGAAGGATTGTACGCGAAGGTCACGTGATGTAGCGCCAGGTCCCAGTCATGGTGGTCGGAGGACACATACATTGCGAGTATGTCCGTTAGGTTCCGATTTAGCCGTTCGGTAAGGCCAATTGTTTGGGGATGGTAGGAAGTGGTCAGCTTGTGGTGCGTCGAGAAAGAGCGCAGAAGATCGTCGATCACACGGGACAAACTTGCGTGGCCACGATCCGTGTGTAATTGGCGAGGAGCACCATGGTGTAGGAAAAGTCCGCAACGTCAGTAGCGGTGCTGGTGGGGAGCACCCGAGTGATGGCATACCTAGTCGCGTATTCTATAGCAACGGCGACCCACTTGTTGCCCGATTTCGACTCAGGAAAAGGACCGAGAAGATCTATACCAACACGGAAGAAAGGTTTGGTTGGGATGGAGATCGGTTGAAGAAGTCCAGCCGGGGGCGCAGTAGGTCGCTTCCTACGTTGGCACTTATCGCAGGAGCACACGTAAGGGCGAACGGACCGAGTGAGACCGCGCCTAAAGAAGCGGCGACGCACGCGGTCGTACGTCCGAGATACACCCAGATAACCAGCAGTTGGTTCATCGTGAAGCTCGTGCAGCACGGTTGAACGCAAATTTTTCGGCACGACAAGAAGGAGCTCAGGGCCATCTGGCTGGAGGCTAGGACGGTACAGCGTGCCATTCAGGAAGACGTATATGCGAAGTGACGTGTCGTTCGGAGCAGATTTGAGACGGTCAATAAGTTGTCGCAGAGAAGCATCACGACGTTGTTCATCACGTATCTGAAGAAACTGGGACATTGACATGACGCTGAGGCTAGGCTCGATGTCTGGTTCGTCGGGCTGATCAACAGGGTAGCGGGATAAGCAATCGGCGTCCAGATTGAGACGTCCAGACTTATAAGCAACCGAGTAGGAATACTCCTGTAGGCGTAATGCCCAACGACCAAGTCGTCCAGTGGGGTCCTTCAGAGAAGAAAGCCAACACAGCGCGTAATGATCTGTGATGACACGGAAAGGGGGCTATACAAGTAAGGACGGAATTTCGAAACTGCCCAAACAAGAGCGAGACATTCCCCTTCTGTTATAGAATGATTGCTTCCAGACTTAAAAAGCAGACGGCTTGCGTACGCTATTACACGGTCATTGCCCCGCTGAATTTGCGCCAAAACTGCACCAATTCCGTGACCACTCGCATCTGTTCGCACTTCTGTGGGAGCATCGGGGTCGAAATGTGCAATATTGTCACAAAGACACAGGCACGCAGGTACAAAATAGGGCGTTTACTTTCGCAACCCAAGGGCCAGAAACGCGAACACAAGAGCACGCGCACACAGATCTACTTCGTTGTCCTCTTCAGATGCTGGGTACTATAGCTGCCAGCCTACCTTGCGTCAATTCCCCCCTTTCAAGAGAGACCGTCCCGGTCGATTGATTGAGATGCTAGAGGTGGCCATGAAAGAAAAAAAAATGATCACGTCAATGAAAAAAAAGCCCACGCTGTTGTGGATAATAAGGAAAAAGTTCGAAGTGTTCATAAGTCGGGGGCATGGTACGGTTTCATCCGTACTACATGGACTACTTCTGGACGTGGACGTCTTCGGTTTAAACTGGTGTCGGAGCTTTGGGGAACTACCTCGTAATTCACGTCACTGAGGCAGCGCACAACTTCGTAAGGGCCAAAGTAGCGCCGCAATAGCTTCTCCGAAAGCCCACGATGTCGAACTGGTGTCCACACCCATACATAGTCACCTGGTTGATAGTGGACGCTCCTTCGGCCTTGGTTGTAACGGCGAGCGTCGATATCTTGCTGCGCGCGAATGCAGTTCCGTGCAAGCTGGCGGGCTCCCTCGGCTTTCTCAACGAAGTCGTTAACGCTGTCATTTCCGCTGTTGTCCTGGTCTACAGGGAGCATAGCGTCTAACGGTGTTGTGACGCGACGGCCATAAACAAGCTCGAATGGTGTTAGGTCTGTGGTCTCTTGCACAGCGGTGTTATAGGCAAACGTGACGTACGGCAAAATTTCATCCCACGTTTTGTGCTCTACGTCAACATACATAGATGGCATGTCGGCCAATGTTTTGTTTTACCTCTCCGTCAAGCCGTTTGTTTGGGGATGATAAGCTGTTGTTTTCCGGTGGTTGGTGTGCGTCAGCTTGGTGACTTGTTGCAATAACTCTGCCGTAAATGCTGCTCCGCGATCGGTTATGAGAACAGCAGGTGCACCATGGCGCAAAACAATGTCGTGGACAAAGAATCTGGCGACTTCAACTGCAGTTCCCTTAGGCACAGCTTTGGTTTCTGCATAGCGAGTCAGATAGTCGGTCGCGACAATTATCCACTTATTTTCTGAGGATGACGTAGGGAAGGGACCAAGAAGATCCATTCCTACTTGCTGAAATGGTGCTCGAGGTGGATCTAAAGGTTGGAGGAAACCGGCGGGCTTTGCGGGTGGAACTTTACGCCTCTGACAGTCACGGCAGGTGCGGACATAGCGCTGAACGGACGAATACAGCTGTGGCCAGTAGTACTTCTGTCGGATGCGCGCTAATGTCCGAGCAAAGCCTAAGTGACCGGCCGAAGGATCGTCGTGGCACGCCTGCAAAACTTCCTCACGCAGTGCCATTGGAACGGCGAGGAGGAAAGTTTCCTGGCTGCTCTCAAGATTTCTCTTGTAGAGAACATTGTTCCGCAGGCAATACGTAGCCGAACCACGCGAGAGTCGGCGTGGGACGACAACGTCTTCTCCTTGAAGATGCTGGATGACAGGAAGTAGCTCAGTGTCCTCACGTTGAAGCTCAGCCATCCGCACCACATCGACGATGCCAAGAAACGGTAAATCTTGTTCAGTGTCAGATGACGTCGGGGAAATAGGAGCACGAGACAGGCAGTCAGCATCTGTATGCTTATGTCCTGATCGGTAGACCACCGTTATGTCGTACTCTTGAAGGCGGAGGCTCCAGCGGGCGAGGCGGCCTGATGGATCCCGTAGATTGGCAAGCCAACAGAGCGAATGGTGGTCACTGACCGCTCGAAATGGCCGGCCGTATAGGTAGGGTCGAAACTTGCTAATGGCCCAAACGACTGCTAGGCACTCTTTTTCGGTGGTAGAGTAATTAGCCTCTGCTTTTGTGAGACTGCGGCTCGCGTAAGCGATCACACGCTCTGCGCCGTTCTGCCATTGAACTAGAATGGCTCCGATTCCCACGTTGCTGGCGTCTGTGTGGATCTCGGTGTCGGCAGTGTCGTCGAAATGTGCCAGCACTGGAGCTGTCTGCAGTCGATTGCGCAGCTCTACGAAGGCTTGTTGTTGTTCTTCCGTCCTTACGAAAGGTACATCTGGCCGTGTCAGTCTTGTAAGAGGTTCCGCAATTTTCGAAAATTCTTCGACAAAACGGCGGTAGTACGCACAGAGTCCGAGGAATCGCTGAACAGCCTTTTTGTTTCCCGGACGAGGGAAATCGGCAACGGCAGCCAACTTCTGCGGATCTGGTCAAACACCCCCCGGGCTAACCACGTGGCCGAGAAACTTGAGTTCCTGATAGCCGAAGTAGCACTTTTCGGGCTTGATGGTAAGGTTCGCTCTCCTTATTGCAGTGAGGACACTTTTTAGCCTTGAAATATGCTCGTCAAATGTGGTTGGAAACACAACGACATCATCCAAGTATACAAGACACGTCTGCCACTTTAGTCCAGCTAGTACAGTATCCATCATACGTTGAAACGTGGCGGGAGCGGAACAGAGACCGAAAGGCAGCACTTTAAGTTCGTACAGCCCGTCAGGCGTCACGAACGCGGTTTTCTCACGGTCGCCTTCGTCAACTTCAATTTGCCAGTACCCTGACTTGAGATCTAGTGATGTGAAGAACTGGGCGTGGCGTAGACGGTCTAAGGCGTCATCAATCCGTGGCAGGGGGTAAACGTCGCGTTTCGTGACTTTGTTAAGCCGTCGATAGTCAACGCAGAAGCGTAGTGTGTTGTCTTTTTTCTTTACTAAGACAACAGGTGACGCCCACGGACTTGTCGAGGGTTGGATGACGTCATCATTCAGCATTTCTTGAACTTGACGTTTAATCACCTCTCTTTCCTTCGGGGACACACGGTATGGATGTTGGCGAAGAGGCCGCGCCGACTCCTCGGTAACAATGCGGTGTTTTGTAACGGTGGTACGCTGAACTTTCGATGCGGTGGAGAAGCAGTCCGAGAATTCCCTCACAAGGTTTAGCAGCCACTCTTTTCGTGAATCTGGCAAGTCTGGATTAACGTGAATGCGGCTTCCCAGGTCAGCACAAGCTTTTGCATGTGGTGAAGTCGTATCCATTGTGCTGATATTGAAAAAGTCGGCTATTTCACTGAGGAAAGCGACAGTAGTCCCTTTAGGAACGTGCTGAAACTCATTGCTGAAGTTGGTCAGCAGAACTCGAGAGCGTTTATTCTCTAACCGAACAAGGCATCGGGCTATGCATATGTTTCGTTTGAGCAGCAGCGGGATATTTGCCTCAGCAATACCTTCATAGTCGTTGAATTCGTCGAAAACGTCGCAGGCTACCAAGGTGAACACGCTACTCTTCGGCGGTAACCTGACGTCATCGTCAACAATTCTCAGAGCATTGACGTAACTTCCGTGAGGGTTGCGCGCTAAAGCGTGTGCCGTAGAAAACGTCACTTGCGACTGTTGCAAATCAATCACGGCTCCATTATCACGCAGAAAGTCCAGTCCGAGAATTAGGTCCCTCGAGCAACTCGGCAGTATTACAAAATCTCCGAGATACGTAAATCCGTGAATACTGACTCGCGCTTTGCACCGCCCCACCGGAGTAAGAAGATGGCCCCCTGCCGTACGTATCTGTGACCCAGCCCACTGGGTGGAAACCTTCTTCAGCCTGCAGGCAAGACCCATGCTCATAACAGAGGTGTCTGCTCCAGTGTCAATTAGCGCCATTACTTCTTCGTCGTCCACAGTTACCGCAATGTTTGATGTCACCACTCTTCGCATCCCGTTTGACTGCGTCTGTACATCTTTTTGCTGTTGTCGCTGTCGTCGTAGTGGAGGATCTTCCGTAGAGTCAGCGTCAGCGGCCTCACCTCCGGAGGTCGCTGAACTCAGTTTTCCCGACTTGCAGGACTGGGTGAACGGCGTCTTGGAGCGCCGCGTGAATAAGCTGGGCTCGGTGACCTGTAGCGAGCAGGCGACGACGAGCGAGGCTCTTGTGACCGATGTTCAATACTGCGACGATTCGAGATGAAACTCTCTATTTCCTGTGGTCGCTCGCCAGGTCGTGGACGAGGGGCATCAGGCGAAAATCTACGGAGACCCACACGACGGTATGGACATGTCCGGTAGACGTGTCCGGCTTCCCCGCAGTGGAAGCAAAGGGGCCTGTGGTCGGGTGTACGCCAGATGTCACTCTTTCTCGGTCTTGCTTCGGCGATCAACGGTGAGCTGCGAGGGCGGAAGCCTACCTCCATTTGTTGAGCGTGTCGCTCATTGGGTAACATACGCTGGTGGAACTGTACGATGGACGACGTCGCACTGCTTCCGCGTAGCTCATCTCGACGCAGTGCCTCTGTTGTGGCGCCTTGGATGGTTGGGGAGCGTGAACGGCTTGCCGTAGCTCGGCGCGTACCATCTCCGCAACGGAGAGCTGCTCTGCAGGTGAAGCAGTCACCTGCATCTTTTGTAGCTCTTCCTTAATGAGAGCTCTGATAAGCTCTCGCAACGCGCTGATGTCATTGCCGAGAGTGACAGAAGTGACCTCACTTGGGTTTACACCACGGTTATACTGTCTGGCACGCTGTTGAAGGGCCCTCTCCATGACAGTGGCTTCCTCATGGAACTCCGCAAGTGTCGCAGGCGGGTTTCGAATCAGGCCGGCAAAAATCTCTTCTTTAACACCACGCATTAGGTGGCGAACTTTCTTGGATTCGGACATGGAGGGCTCCGCACGCTTGAAAAGCCGATCCATGTCCTCTACGTAGGTCGTCACCCTTTCGTTAGGGTCTTGAACCCTTGCCTCTATAGCACGCTCCGCTGTCTCCTTCCTGTCCTCTCGAGAAAATGCCTTGAGGAACTGCCGTTGAAACTCCTCCCATGACGTAAGCGCTGCTTCATGGTTCTCAAACCACGTTTTCGCGGAGTCCTCCAGGAAGCAGTACACATAGCGTAGCTTACGCTCTGGTGTCCAATCATTGATGACGGCGACCCGGTTGAAATGCTCGAGCCAGTCGTCGGCATCTTCAAAAGCAGCTCCATGAAATGACTTCGGCGTCTTGGGCTGGTTGATAACCAGGTGCGCTGGTGCTGGCGCGGTGTCGTTAGGCGGGGTTTGATTCATAGCCCTCTGACGTTCAGGCAGCAAACCGTGCTGTGGCTCGAGTCCCTGGAGACGACGGCTGGAACGTACGTGCACAGGGGTAAGTTCGGCTGAGCTACTCGATGGACTTGCGTCAGGGGTGCTCTCAGGGGACCGTATCACCTACCGTACCCAGCACCTCCACCAGAAAATGTCACAAAGACACAGGCACGCAGGTACAAAATAGGGCGTTTACTTTCGCAACCCAAGGGCCAGAAACGCGAACACCAGAGCACGCGCACACAGATCTACTTCGTTGTCCCCTTCAGATGCTGGCTACTATAGTTGCCAGCCTACCTTGCGTCAATATTAGGAGGTGTCGTTAGAGCAGTGATTAGCTGAGAGAAGGCGTCAGCTTGAGGAGGGCCCCAAGAAAATGGGACGTCTTGTTTGAGAAGACAGTGAGTGGTCGGGCGAGTGCCGCAAAGTTTTTCACGAACCGGCGAAAGTAGGAGCAGAGGCCCACGAAACTGCGAACATCATCGACAGAGCGTGGGACTGGGAAGTTTGTTACAGCGCGTACTTTCGCCGGGTCTGGCCGTACGCCGGCAGCACCAACAAGGTGACCCAATATGGTAATCTGATTCCTGCAAGTGGCACTTGCAGGAATTGAGCTGCAGGCCGGCCTGTCGATATATGGATAGAATGGTCCAAAGGCGTTCAAGGTGGGTTGCAAAGGTAGGTGAGAAAATGATCACTTCGTCGAGGTAACACAAACATGTCGACCATTTAAATCCTTGTAGGAGCCAAACGTGGACCCCCGTCGTTATTCGCCCAGCCGTGCTGGCGCACCTAACAGCCGCTCTACCACGCGTTCACCGTCACCGCAACGCCGCCGTTCTCCGTCACCTAAACCCCGCCGCTATCCATCAACGACTAACTATGGATCTTCCTGGACAAAAAATAGACTGTGCAGCTTCTGGAGGTAGTGCTGCATCAAGTGCGACTGACCCAAATCCTCCGTTGACACTACCTACTAATAAAAACTTGCTAAAAGTGCATGTGGACGGTCTGTCTTTAAAGGCTTTAGTTGACACTGGAGCTCAGGTGTCTATAATGAGTGCTGGTCTGTGTCACCGCCTCAAAAGTAGTGCTCATGCCTGCCGTAACACAAGCTGCCCGTGTCGCCGATGGTGGAACTGTAGCCATCATTGGAATGTGTCATCATCATCATCATCAGCCGGACTACGTCCACTGCAGGACAAAGGCATCTCCCATGTTGCGCCAGTTGACCCGGTCCTGTGCCTGCTGCTGCCAATTTATACCTTCAAACTTCTTAATCTCATCTGCCCACCTAACCTTCTGTCTCCCCCTAACCCGCTTGCCTTCTCTGGGAATCCAGTCAGTTAACGTTAACGACCAGCGGTTATCCTGTCTACGCGCTACATGCTCGGCCCATGTCCATTTCTTCTTCTTGATTTCAGCTATGATATCCTTAACCCCAGTTTGTTCCCTAATGCACTCTGCTCTCTTCTTGTCTCTTAAGGTTACACCTACCATTTTTCTTTCCATTGCTCGCTGCGTCGTCCTCAATTTAAGCTGAACTTTCTTTGTAAGTCTCCAGGTTTCTTCTCCGTAGCTAAGTACCGGCAAGATACAGCTGTTATATACCTTCCTCTTGAGGGATAGTGGCAATCTACCTGTCATTATTTGAGTGTGCTTGCCAAATGTGCTCCACCCCATTCTTATTCTTCTAGTCACTTCAATCTCGTGGTTCGGCTCCGCAGTTATTACCTGCCCTAAGTAGACATAGTCTTTTACAACTTGAAGTGCACTATTACCTATCTTGAAGCGCTGCTCTTTTGCGAGGTTGTTGTACATTACTTTCGTTTTCTGCAGATTCACTTTAAGACCCACTTTTCTGCTCTCCTTGTCTAACTCTGTTATCATGAGTTGCAATTCGTCCCCTGAGTTACTCAGCAATGCAATGTCATCGGCGAAGCGCAGGTTACTAAGGTACTCTCCATTAACTCTTATCCTTAACTGTTCCCATTCTAGGCTTCTGAAAACTTCCTGTAAGCACGTGGTAAATAGCATTTGGGTAGATTGTGTCCCCCTGCCTTACACCCGTCTTGATTGGTATTTTGTTGCTTTCTTTATGAAGCACTATGGTAGCAGTTCATCGCATGTAGATTTCTTCCAGGATGTTTATATACGCTTTATCGACACCCTGATTCCGCAGTGTCTGCATGACGGCTGATATTTCTACTGAATCAAACGCCTGCTCGTAACCTATGAAGGCTAAGTATAGTGGTTGGTTATACTCTGAGCATTTCTCTATTACCTGGTTGATAGTATGAATGTGGTCGATTGTTGAGTAGCCTGTTCGAAATCTTGCTTGTTCCTTTGGTTGATTGAATTCGAATGTTTTCTTTACTCTGTTAGCAATTACCTTTGTAAATAGCTTGTATACTACAGAGAGCAAGCTAATCGGCCTGTAATTCTTCAAGTCCTTGTCATCTCATTTCTTATGTATTAAGATAATCTTAGCGTTCTTCCAAGACTCTGGTACCCTTCCAGTCATGAGACACTTCGTAAACAGAGTGGCTAGTATTTCTAACACAATCTGACCTCCATCTTTCAGCAGATCTGATGTTACCTGATCCTCACCAGCAGCTTTGCCTCTTTGCATGCTCTCCAAAGCTTTTCTGACTTCTTCTATCATTACTGGTGGGGTGTCATCTGGGTTACTGCTAGTTCTTATAGTATTAAGGTCGTGGTTGTCTCGGCTACTGTACAGATCTCTGTAAAACTTCTCCGCTATTTTAACTATCCTATCCATATTGGTAGTTATTTTGCCTTCTTTGTCACTTAGTGCATACATCCGATTTTTGCCTATCCCAAGTTTCCCCTTCACTGCTTTGACACTTCCTCCGTTTTTCAGAGCGTGTTCAATTCTCTCCATGTTATACCATCTAACATCGGATACCTTACGCCTGTTAATAAACTTCGAAAGCTCTGCCAGTTCTATTTTGTCTGTTGTACTTGAGACTTTCATGATTTTACGCTTCTTAATGAGATTCTTCGTTTCCTGGGAAAGCTTGCCAGTGTCCTGTCTAACTACCCTGCCTCCAACTTCCACTGCACCAGTGGTTGGAATGTGTACCAGTCGTAATAGCCTTGCCAGCCGCCATGTTCCTGTTTTATTTACCCTGCTCGATCTCTGCCCTCATGACGTCATCTTCGGGATGGACTTCTTATCGACGCATTCTGCCCTGATTGACTGTTCCGCCAGCACTCTCTCTTTAAAACTTCCTCTTCTGAATTCTCACCCTGAACTTCCGAACAGCCTGTGCACCACTGACTTCTTCCGGATACTACCTAAAGCTCTCACATTCGTTTAATTGGCAACAACTTCTCCCGTGCCCGACGGTGATTATATCCTGACGCCCTGACGCCTATTCCTGATGTTTTCCTGGCACGTGACATTACTGTCCCACACTCCGTCGTAACCATCGCCTCAAACCGAACATATTTGCCTGTTATCAATTGCAGTTTTATAAAACAAGTGTTACCTCAAGGAATATCCGTCGCCACGCTAAGACACTTAATGGACGACCACGTCACCTGTTTTGCCGAAAACGTGTGTGCCGATCACCCACGTCACTCGCAGGAGGCCAGGTGTCTGGATGCAACCTTACGCTTCATGAGCGCCCCGGACCTCGAACCTGAGAAGTCAGCCGCGCTTTGCCGCCTTCTGGCTTCATACCGAGACAAATTCGACGTAGGCAGCCATCAGCTCGGCCAGACTTCACTCATCAAGCACCGCAATAAAACAGGCGATTCTCATCCCATTCATCCGCGACCATACCGGTTGTCTGCCACCGAGCGTCAAGTATTTCAACAAGAAGTTACCAAGATGTTAGCCAAGGGAATCATTGAACACTCTTCGAGCACTTCGGCGTCCCCCGTTGTGCTCGTTAAAAAGAAAGATGGCACGAAACGCTTCTGCGTGGACTACCGCCATCCGAATAGAATCACGAAAGAGGACGTTTATCCTTTACCCCACATCGATGACGCTCTCGATTGTCTCCACGGCGCCCTACACTTTTGTAACGAGGGCAGTGGGCATGGAGCTCGAGTATAGAAAAGGAAGAAGACTTGCTGTGATCGCAGGCTTGCGTTCAGTTAGCCCTTGCGCTAAATAAAGCTCTCCTTCGCCGAGTGAACTCCTGCTTGTTCAACAACCCGTTTCAAGTGGCGGAAGTGCGGGGTACATCTGGTCCTCACCCTGGAACTTCGCAGCCGCACACTCCAACGACCTCCTACAATGACTGATCCGGGGCCATCTCATGCTGCTACTCCAGATCTCGCACCTGTGCCTGTCTTCTGCGCTGGCGCTCTCCGGCAGCGCGACCCCCCCATATTTGGTGGCACAGAGGACCAAGATGTGGACAACTGGATTGCCGAGTATGAACTGGTGAGCGCAGTCAATAAGTGGAACGCAGCCGATAAGCTCACAAATGTGAGTTTTTACCTGACCGACGTGGCAAAACTATGGTACAGAAATCATCAAAGTGATTTCAGTACCTGGTCGGAATTGGCAAAAACCCTCGCGGAAGTCTTTGGCCGTCCTGCTGTCCGCCGCCTTCGTGCTGAACAGCGCTTGCGGGGCAGGGTACAGAGAGCAGATGAAACTTTCACGAGCTACATCGAAGATGTGCTATTTCTCTGCAATCTCGTCGATTCGACTCAGGACGAGGCAGGCAAGATCAAGAACATTATGAAAGGAATCGACGACGGTGCCTTTCAAATGCTGGCTGCGAAGAGTCCTCAGACGGTCGCCGAGGTGATTCAGCTCTGCCAAAGCTATGATGAGCTGCGTAGGCAGCGCGCTTCTACACGTTGCGCTGCTCAAGACACCGTGGACATCTCATCCCTCGACTATCGCCATGACACCGCCGACCACTTCGCGTTGATGCCAGTCATAAAGCAATTCATACGCGAGGAGGTCGCCCGGCAGCTATCTATAATCACAAGAACTACCCAGCCGATGGCACCCTTGTCGCCTTCGCTTCGCCAGGTCATTCTATCGCAAGTTGCCGAAGCATTGCCGCCAGCTCAGGCTCCATCAACTGTTACCGCACCACTAACGTATGCAGCCGCAGTTGCTCGGCCACGTGCGCCAGCGTCTCTGGCCATCTACGAAGCTACTCGCCACGTTTATTCGTCGACGCCACCTGCCCGCCCGTTGACTGTCCCGTTTCCGGCTATATACGAAAAAACTCGGAACGTTTATATGACGCCGCCGCCTGCACGACCATTTACGGTACCTTATTCAGCGAACAGTGCCCCTATCGTCAGCCAATGGCGCACTCCGGATAATCGGCCAATATGTTTTTCATGTGGCATCCCAGGCCACGTAGCTCGTCACTGCCGTCGTCGCAGCTTTCCTTCTCACGACATTGCAGGGGCCTCACATTACATGCCCACCATGCCCACTCAGCCGCGATATCCCGTTCCTGCCGATCCACCTCTAGACGTAAGTCCCGGTCGCCGACCATCCGGCGCAAGCCGTTCACCTTGTCCTCGTCGTCGATCTATTTCTCCGATATTACGTCGCAACAGCCCACCTCGAGGGGAAAACTGACGGGCGCAGTTCCGGAGGCAAGAACTGCGTTGGCAGCGAAAATTTCAAGACCTTACTGCTGTCCCCCGAACGAAATCGAACTCTATATTGATGGCATTAAGGTGCACGGACTTGTTGACACTGGAGCTGCCGTATCTGTAATTAGCGAGAAACTGTGCCGAAACTTGAAGAAAGTGACCACACAACTTACTGACCTATCTTTGCAGACAGCTACGTCCCATCACATTCAGCCTTCAGCTTTGTGCACTGCACGAGTCGTCATTCAAGGTGCGATGTACGTCGTCACATTTGTAGTTTTATTCCGTTCTTCGCATGACGTTATCCTTGGGTGGGACTTTCTTTCGTCAAATTCTGCTTTGGTCGACTGTGCTCGTTCTGAACTCGCGTTATCTGTGCCGTGCTATGACCCCGACGATGGTGCTTCGTGTTGAGTGTTTGCTGCTTCTGACGTTGACATTGCGCCTTTCTCAGCTGTTGTTGTCTCGGTGTCGTGTGCCTCCCCTCCGAAATCGCCTGTGTTGTTTATGCCATCGGTCCCATCTGCGTGCCGTCGAAATATCACGCTTCCGTGCGCCGTCGTCATTTTTCGAAATGGTCACGCTGCCATTTATGTGTGCAATCCCTCGGACAGCCCGTCATCCCTACTACGTGGAGAATGCCTGGGAAGCTACGAACCTTACGAGTGCATTCTTCCGGCTACTATACCCGATTCTACGGTTTCGCTACCAATTTGTGCTGTCACTCTTACCAACGCGCCTAATGATGCTCTGGACGTATTCTCGGATGCCATCGACTCTGAGCTCCAACCAACACAGCGCGAAGAGATTATAAATCTTCTTCTCCGCTTTCGTTGTTCATTCGATCGTGACCAGTCAGGCTTAAGCCGAACCTCTGCGGTCGTTCACCGTATTGACACCGGTCAACAAGCCCCGCTAAGGCAGCGTCCGTACCGTGTGTCATCTGCTGAACGCCGTGTCATCGACGAACAAGTGGACGAAATGTTGAAACGTGCCATTAGCGAGCCCTCCAACAGCCCTCCAACAGTCCGGATGGATCCGTCTTTATTCTTGACGAGAACAACCGGCTTCACCGGTTGTTCTCGTCAAGAAAAAAGACGGATCCATCCGGTTCTGCGTTGACTACCGCTGACTCAACAAGATAACGCGCAAAGACGTATACCCTCTGCCGCGCATCGATGATGCTTTGGACTGCCTACAAGGAGCAGAGTTCTTTTCTTCGTTAGATTTACGCTCAGGCTACTGGCAGGTGCCCATGGCAGAGGGTGACTGCCCGAAGACAGCTTTTGTAACACCGGATGGACTATATGAATTCACCGTTATGCCCTTTGGCCCATGCAATGCGCCTGCCACTTTCGAAAGAATGATGGATACCGTCTTGCGAGGTCTGAAATGGAAAACGTGCCTCTGTTATTTGGATGACATTGTGGTATTTTCAAGCGACTTTGCGACTCACCTCAGCCGCCTCGAGCAAGTTCTTACGTGCCTTTCTACGGCGAGACTTCAACTTAACTTGAAGAAATGCCACTTCGGCGCTCGCAAGCTTGTAATTCTCGGCCATGTGGTTTCTAAGGATGGCATTCTCCCGGACCCTACGAAACCTAATGCAGTCGCGGCGTTCCCAAAGCCAACCACCATCAAAGAGCTTCGAAGCTTCATCGGCCTATGTTCGTACTTCCGCCGCTACGTCCGCAATTTCGCCTCCATTATCGCCCCCTTGACCAATATTCTTGCCGGAAGTTCTGATTTGTCAGCGTGGTCGCAGGCGTGTGATGATGCATTTCTGGAACTCCGACGGCTCCTTACCACGCCTCCCATACTCCGACATTTCGATCCGTCTGCTCCAACGGAGCTTCATACGGACGCTAGTGGTGTCGGGCTAGGGGCCATACTGGCCCAACGCAAGGAGGGCTTTGAGGAGTACGTCGTTGCCTATGCCAGCCGCACCCTCAGTAAAGCCGAGAAGAATTACAGTGTAACTTAAAAGGAGTGCCTCGCCATTATTTGGGCAATCGGAAAATTTAGGCCTTATTTATATGGACGTCCGTTTGATATTGTAACAGACAACCGTGCGCTTTGCTGGTTATCTTCACTAAAAGATCCTAATGGTCGGCTCGCTCGGTGGGCATTGCGGTCACAGGAGTTCGATATCCGTGTTATCTACCGTTCTGGCCGGAAGCTTTCCGACGCCGATGCCCTGTCACGTTCGCCATTGGCTTCAGAGCCTGTCGGCTCGCCTATCTCCACTAGTGCTGCCTTGGCCATCAGCATTTCGGACATGCCTTCCGAGCAATGCAAAGATGCTTGGATTTCTTCTCTTTTGGACTTTCTCTCAAACCGGACGCCCGCTCCAGTTTCCAGGACGCTTCGCCGTCAAGCAGGACACTTCGCTATTCGGGATAACCTGCTTTACCGCCGAAACTACAGCTCGATCGGCCGTAAGTGGTTGCTCGTCATCCCCCGACATCTGCGCTCTGACATCTGTGCCACGTTCCACGATGATCCACAATGTGGCCACGCTGGTGTGTTAAAAACATACACCCGCTTGCAGCTGCGGTACTACTGGCGCGGTATGTACCGTTTCGTTCGCCGTTACGTAAGGTCGTGCCTTACGTGCCAGCGACGCAAAATGCCCACTCAACATGCCACAGGTCCCTTGCAGCCGTTGCCATGTACAGCACGAGCTTTCGATCGTGTCGGAATCGACCTTTACGGTCCGCTTCCCTATACTTCGAGTAGCAACCGCTGGGTCATTGTCGCTATTGACCACCTAACGCGGTACGCTGAAACAGCTGCGTTACCTTCTGCTACCGCAAAAGACGTTGCGTGTTTTATACTGCAAAACCTGGTTTTAAGGCATGGAGCACCTCGGGTGTTACTAAGCGACCGTGGCCGCGTTTTTCTCTCCGACGCCATCAAAGCGTTGTTGAGCGAATGTCGCATCATACACCGCACTACCACAGCCTATCACCCGCAAACTAATGGGATGACGGAGCGTTTTAATCGTACACTTGGGGATATGCTGGCCAAGTACGCTTCATCCGACCAGTCAAATTGGGATAGCATACTCCCTTTTGTGACATATGCTTACAACACTGCAACGCAAAGCACGACTGGATTTTCGCCTTTCTTCCTTCTTTATGGACGCGAGCCATCATCAACAATGGATACCATTCTTCCTTATCGACCGGACCCTTCATTGATGACTACCGTTTCTCGAGCAGCAGCACACGCTGAAGAATGTCGGAAGCTTGCTCGTGCGTTCACGTCACATGACCAGACGCGCCAAAAACATCGCCACGACGCGTCAACCACGCATATGAGCTTTGCTCCGAACTCACTGGTGTGGTTATGGATTCCTTCCACTCCTCCAGGACTCTCCCACAAGCTTTCGTCCAGGTACCATGGCCCTTATCGAGTTGTGCGCCAAACATCCCCTGTCAACTACATTGTCGAGCCACTGGCTGCATCTCCGGACAAGCGCCGTCGCGAAAAAGAAATCGTACACATCTCTCGGCTCAAGCCATACCATGACCTTTCTGTGTACACCTGTCCTTAGATCGCCAGGATGGCTCCCTCATCGGCTGGGGGTGATTGTAACGAGGGCAGTGGTCATGGAGCTCCAGTATAGAAAAGGAAGAAGACTTGCTGTGATCGCAGGCTTGCGTTCAGTTAGCCCTTGCGCTAAATAAAGCTCTCCTTCGCCGAGTGAACTCCTGCTTGTTCAACGACCCGTTTCACATTTCTTATATAGACCTACGTTCCGGCTACTGGCAGATTCGACCAAGAGAAGAATGCATTTGTAACTCCAGACGGCCTATATCAGTTCAAGGTTATGCCGTTTGGGCTATGCAACGCCCCGGCCACTTTCGAGCGCATGATACTCTCTGCTACAAGGGTTCAAATGCTCAACATGTCTTTGTTATCTTGACGGTGTTGTTGCAAATTCCCCAACATTTGAGATCACCTTCAGCGTTTTCAGCTATTCTCGACATAATCCGCACTGCAGGCCTTCAGTTAAACTCGCTGAAGTGCCACTACGGATGCCGTCAAAAAACAGTGTTGGGTTACCTTGTCGACACATCTGGTGTCAGTCGAACCCGGAGAAATTTCGTGCAGTCACCAGTTGCCTGTACCCCGGTCAGTTAAAGACGTCCGGAGTTTTTGTAGGACTTTGCTGTTACTTTAGAAGGTTTGTGAAAGGTTTCGCAACCATCGCTCGACCTCTCACTCAGCTTCTGAAGAAAGACGTCACGTTTACCTGGAGTACCAACTAAGCTGCTGCTTTTTCTCATCTAATCACGCTTCTGACTACTCTGCCTATATTGGCTTACTTTGACCCATCCGCTCCTACAGAAGTACGAACCGATGCTAGTGGTCACGGGATTGGAGCCATTTTAGCCCAACGCCAATGAGAACACGACCGAGTTGTCGCCTACGCTAGCCGCCTCCTCACAGCTGCTGAGCACAACTAGTCTATTACAAAGCGTGAGGGTCACGCTCTTGTTTTGGCAGTCTCAAATTTCTGCCCACATTTATAGGGCACAAAATTCTCTGTAGTAACAGACCTTCATGTAGGCCCGTGTGCTCAGATTTGGGTGCACGTCAAAGAACCCCAGGTGGTCTAAAATTCCGGAGCCCTCCACTACGGCGTCTCTCATAATCATATAGTGGTTTTGGAACGTTAAACCCCACATATCAATCAATCAATCAATAAGTGACCTTCATGCGCTATGTTGGTTTACGTCACAGAAGGATCCTACTGGCCGGATCGGGCGCTGGGCTCTGTGACTGCAAGAGTATACCAACACGGGGACGTACAAGTCCGGACGCCTTCATCAGGACGCAGACTGTCTGTCCCGCTACCCGGATGCCGAGTCGAACACTATACTTGACACCGACACCGGCCCTCGCGTCTTTTCTTGTTCGCAAATGACATGCATCAGTGACATGCAGCGCCGTGATGCTCCCTTGCGTGTTATCGTTGAGCGGCTCGAATCACCATCTTCCAATCAGTCCCATCACTCATTCGTGCGCCACGATGGAGTGTAAAACCGCGACAATTTCAAGCGGGATGGACCGGCCCTGCTGCTCGTCGTTCTGAAACATTTTCGCTCGGAAATTCCTAATGAACTTCATGACCTTCCTACAGCCAATCACCTTGGTGTCTGACGCACTTACGACCGAATACGCCGACACTTCTTCTGGCCAGGGCTTGCACGCTCAGTCGGAAGATACGTTGCGGTTTGTGAGAAATGTCAGCGCCGCAAAACGCCATCGACACTTCCCGCCGGACAATCCGTCAAAACCGTTCTTCTGCGTTGGATCGGGCCTTTCCCATTGTCTTCCACTTGTAACAAGTAGATAGCCGTGGCCACCGACTACGCCACGCGTTATGCCATCACACGAGCTCTTCCAACAAGCTGCGCCACAGACGTCACCGACATCCTCCTTAAGAACGTGATTTGGCAACACGGAGCCCCACGGCACTTGCTTACATACCACGGCCGCACGTTTTTGTCGAAGGTGATTGCCGACATCTTGCAGTACTGTGAAACGAGACACAAGCTGATACGCCATACCATCCGCAAACCAATGGACTCACGGAGCGTCTAAATCGAACGCTTACAGATATGCTCGCCAAGTACGTTTCTACTAACCACACCGACTGGAATCTTGCGTTGCCGTACGTTACATTTGCCTATGATTCTTTGCGCCAAGACACTGCCGGTGACTCTCCATTTTTTATGTTGTTTGGCCGAGATTCTACATTACCCCTAGATACAGTCATTCCGTCTACCGCGACACCGACCAGCGAATATGCCCTTGACGATATCACTCGGGCTGCCAACGCATGCGAAATCGCCCGCACTCGCTTCCTGTCCTCTCAAGAGAACCAGCGGCATTTGTACAATCAACGGCGCCGCGACGTGCCCTTCTCACCTGGTTCATTGGTGCTGCTATGGCCCCCGACCCTTCAAGTCGGCTTGTCGGAAAAACTTCTTTCCCGCTACACAGGTTCATATCAAGTCCGTCGGGAAATTACTCCTGGGACATACGAAATTACCCCTGCTGCCCCATCGCCTTCAACTGCCTCACAGACCACCGATATCGCACATGTTTCACGCTTGAAGCCTTACCACTCTCCCGCTGACGTTGACCTCTATATGCGCCGAGACGGCGCTTCTGCCACCGGGGATTATGCTACATGCATATTGATATTTTGTGGGACGATGCGCGTGTGTGCCTGACGAAGAAATAAAAAGGTGCTCTCCGCTCGTTCGCAGCTAAACCGGTCGCACGATTACTGTTGGTTTTAATAAATCTCTTCCACAGCCTCGCCGATACGGCGTCGTGTCTTAATCGTAACGATTTAAAGCGCCCTATCCTGGCGAAAGCCTTGCAATGGGGATTGATCAGTCTGGAATATTAAGTAATATTTCTTAAAAATTTGCCAGCCCTCCCACACTTCAGAGTGGCTCAGTAATAGGAAAAGTAACCAGATGGGAAACATTCAAAACTTTCTGCAGAGTCAACTTTTAGGAAAGAACTGACAAAATTTTAAATGAAACTTTGAGATAAAGTATAAACGGGACTGGCATTTCGAATGGGTTTGTGTTGCGAACAGGTCTTAAGAGTTTCAGATATGCCCAAAGAAGGGGGCTGCTCCCAACCTGGCACGGTAATTTAAATAAGAACAGCACGCGAGGACCTCAAGTGACGTATAGGTTTAAGAAACACCACTTCTTCAAGGTGATCAAACTGAATTATGGCCTTGTTGATGCATAACCTCCATGCCTGCTAGAGATGAATTTTGCAGGTATTCTCTAAGCTAGTATTCTACCCACCTAACTGTCGAGAATAAGCTTTATGCATCCTGCTTATAGCTACGGTATTATGCACTTTTATACGTTCACCCTGCATCCGAGGCAGCTTTACTAACTGCCAACTGGGGACACAGCACCCACCGACGTTACGAATGCAACAAACGCAACGCCTCCCAACACCATAGTCACAGTCGCATTGCTTGACCACGGTATGGTTACTGCTAGAGGCGTTATTTCTTGTCTATAATGTTCATCACTGAACTGAATAATCCTGAACTTCTTAAAAATATTTTGATTTGCTGTTTTTCTCTTTATTGCAGCGGTGTGAACTTAGAGAGTAAAATAACAGATCCTTTTGGTGAATATTATCCTTGCGTATATCTCTGCCTAAGGCCGTCCGCTGCCAGCGAAAAAAAAGCATGAAGAATCGAGGGCTCCTCCTCAATGATGTCGCCCAGAGGGTGCCGCAGTCATACACTCAAATTCATTGCCACGTCTGTGCTTAAGAACGGACGCACAAATTCACAAATACAATAACATATTACCACATGCGCTCCTAGTATTTCTGTTGCACAATCGTCTTTTGCGTGTTTCCGCTTATATAACGGACGCTGCACTGAAATATCCTTGAACCATCAGGAGTCATTAAGACTCTTTCATTGATATTGCGACCGATATGGTTGGTCGAGCGTTTTTTTGTTCAACTAATGTGGCCCCCAGAGATAAGGAGAGGTCTTTGATGCTGCATGTATGAGACTCCCCACCACGGTGGTCTAGGGGCTAAGGTTCTCGGCTACTGACCTGCAGGTCGCGGGATCAAATCCCCGCTTCGGCGGCTGCATTTCCAATGCAGGCGGGAATGTTATAGGCCCATATGCTCAGATTTGGGTGCACGTTAAAGAACCCCAGGTGGTCGAAACTTCCCGAGCCCCCCCACTACGGCGTCCCTCATAATTATATGGCGGTATTGTGACGCTGAACACCAAATATCAATCAGCTGCATGTATGAGAGGGGCTTAGTGGCACCATAAGCGAAATTATGACCACCAACATGTGTGGCCCACGTTGCCGTTTTACGTTATCAAAACAAAAAAGTGAGGCAGGATCGGGGGGGCGGGGGGACTCAGAGAAAGAGAAGAACGAAGAAGAAAGGTGGAGCTAGCCTTGATAGAGGAAACATCGTCGTGTACTTGACCTACGACCACGGATTCTTGTTCTTAACATTTGGCGCTGTGAAACCCAACTGTAGTCGTTTCAGAACGACAATGTTTTCAGTAAAGCGTCTTGGGAAATTACGTGGGACAATCAGGGCCAGCGTCTCACGAAAGATTACGTATACTGACAGTACTACTGAGACTTCGACAGCAAGGCACGCGACAAGAACCGGCAAGCCACCATTTTGATTACTAGAGAAGCTGAGATCCGCCAGTTGGACAAGCAGATCGTAAACGTAACTGAAGTTGGACAAACAGATCCTCGACGTAACTGAAGACGAGGCAGTTGACCAGGAACTTGAGGACTTTGCACCCTACCATGAGAAGATCGTGCATGCAATCGTTCAGAGGCAGCATTTCTCGACTGAGCGTGGATAGCCTCTTCATCTGCGTGTCAAGTACTATGCGCCTCTTGATTGCGTCAGGGATACCAGCAGCAAGTGCGAGCGATGTCTGTAAAAACGCTGTAGCGTGTGACAGCATTTTGAAAGACAACAAAAAAGACACGAAAGGTTCAGGAGACTCACCTTCGGACCACGAAAGCAGCCTGTCTGCAGGTCAAGAAGTATGTGAAAACAGTTCGACTGAGAGAGACAGAGAAGTGAAGGTTGATTTATTTTGTTTAAAAACGGTGTCCCGAGCAATGCCCGTTGTCACCCTGAGGTAGGAGGGCTTCTTATTCCAGAAACCTTCTGGTTTCTACTGTCCTCTTGGAACTGGGGACGAGTTGTTGTTGGTCTTCCAGGTCCTCGAGAGTGAGCTTCCCCTACCACGTTTCATTTAGGTCTTCGTTCGTCCATCCTGCTTCATTATCAGTCGAGTGTTGTTGCAGATTACGACTGGCAATACAATGGCATGCACAAAGCAAGTGTGCCAGGGTATCTGGTACGCTGCAGAGCGGGCACATTGAGCTATATCTCGTAGGGTAGAGACCGTGCATTATGGCCCTATGTGTGTATGTGCTGCTTTGCAGGCATCTCAGTATCATGCTTCCCTCTTTTGTCAGTTTTGGGTGTGGTGGAGGATATACTCGTCCCTCCAGCCTCTAATGCTGGAGTAACGACGACTAGGTGATTCGAACAAATTCCCTTTCTTCAACGACGGGTCAGATGTCTTGTAGGCACGGTGCAGCCCGGATGACGTTCTCACGGGCAGCGGCGTGGGCCGCTACATTTTCCTGCCTCGTGTCCTGGCATCCATAATATACAAATGTTTGGGAGCGGGGTGCTTCGCCGTTTCAAAATGTTGATGAACTTGGCTGATATACAGCCCTTAGCGAAATTGCTGCAGGCGACTTGCGAGTACGTGAAAATCACCAAGGCGTCTGTACATGTTGTGGTTGCTAAAGCGATTGCCGACTCTTTCGCGGCGTCTGAATTGAGTGCGTTGACCGTGGCTAACGCTAATTCTCGGCTTTTAGAATCTACGACTCTGACAGCATACGTGTTTCTACGTGGATACTTGGCCGCGTCCATGTAGCGGGAGTCCGGGTCTTGCTTGAATTTTCGTTGTATAACGTCGACTCTAGCCTTGCGTCAAATTTGTGGAAATTAGGGTGCATGTTGCGTGGAATAGGTGCGATGGACAGCGAATCCCTAACGCACAGCGTGATGCGCTTTTTGAGGTCTGCACGGGCGATGAACGTGTTGCTGTAGTTGAGCTACCGGAGCACCAATTTTCCCGTGAGTGTCAGCTTCAGCCTCTCCAGCGGGAGGGGGGGGGGCGCTGCGAGTGCTCGATGGTGACAGACGCACTCCACATCGTCTCCGTAGATTTTCTGCTATTTCTGCAGACATCCACCTTGGTACCCTTGAAACTTGGGTTTATCATCACCGCCAAGCTCTCCGCTTCGCCTAGACAACACCTTCGTCCAGGTGGGTCCAGTTTTGACAGCTTGAGGTAAGTCCTTCACTCCCGGCTACAACGTTGCCTTGCTAAGGGCTCTCAGCCCGGCGATTGTGGGCGCTAACGTGGTTACGGGCTATGATCCTACCTCAAGCCAAGTACTGTCAATGGAGATTTCATCCTCCGTAAACACTATGCCATCAGAAGACGAACACCTCGACGACATGGTGAGACTGTGGCAACGCAAGCATGCGAAATCGAAGTCTGCGTCTGAACAGCAACGAGACGCCACAACTGGACGCCATTCCCCAGCCTTGCAAGGAACGCCGTCACCCTATCCCTCAGGTGGTGTGCCTACCTCTGCTCCGTCCTCGCAGCCAGCGAAACAACGCAAGTGGCGACCGCGTCAGACTCCTCGCCTCTCTCGCGTCGACTCATCGTAGTAGCGAAACCTCGCGTTCCCTGCGAGCTACGCACATTCGTCCCGGCCAATCGCGCGGGCGACACCATCCGCAGCTGCCAGGGCGACCAGACTACCACGCAAATTCAAGTGTGGCCGATCTGGGAAAAAACATCTTTGTCTGTAGCACCACAATTTCACTTATGGCATAGCGACTCCTCGGGGGCATCCAGCTGCAAGTGGGGGATCAGCAGCTGCCCGTTCTAGGCCACGCCAAGGCACAAGGGGATACATTCAAGAGGTCATGAACATAAACCCTGCTGAAAGTCCGGAGAAAATAAAGTCAGAACTGCATTGGCCTCGAGGTACCATTCTCGCGGTCCGCAAACTCGGAGATTCCGTGGCGGCGTTGGTGACTTTCGAGGGCACGAAGTTGCCCCGCTTCCTCTTCTACCACTGCGTGGCGACGTATATCCGCGCCCACAAAAAAACGGTCCCTGTTTGCACCAGGTGCGGTACCATCGGTCATCGACCACCTCAGTGTCCTCACCCCGCTCCAACCCAGTGTACCAAATGTGGAACTCTCGCACCTGCAGGTCTCAATGCCCACGACTGCCACCCTAAGTCCCTCCTCTGCCACAGCGCCCATGAGACTGGAACCAGTGGCTGCACTGGTTCCAGTCTGGCTGCACGGCAAAATATCGGAAACGCAAGCAGCCCTGAACATCTCCTCAAGGGACCACTTCATATTCGTCACTACCAGAACGGCACTAACCTGCATCAGTCGGCTCCACCACTCCACGCCGACACTCAGGCATTCCCACCGCTCGAAGCACCAGCGGCGGTACCTCAGGTGAGCAGTTGGGCAGGTAATGCTGCTCCTAAGCCTGTTTCTTTCCCTTCTGTCAATCCTCCTTCTCCCGAACTTGAGGCCCTTCACCAGCAAGTTACGGCACTTCAAAAGCAAAATTCGCTTTTAACTAAACAACTCGAACTCTTAAATAAGCGACTTCAACCACAACAACAGTGTACTGCAAGGCCATCCGGTATTGCCTCCTCTGTTCAGGCGGCTACGCCAGCTACGTCCAAGCTTAGTGCTCGCGCTAAGTCCACTCCCATTAAACCACCGGTTCAAGCAGCCATGTGTACTCCAGCACTCGAAACCGGGGCCGCATTTACTCCAGAAGCTCTTGAGGCTCCTGGTGTACCTCAGGTTCTCTCGCCTGCTAACCAAACTCTCCCTAGCGAGAAGCGTGCCCCACGCATAGAGGAACGCCTTACGCGCGTCGAAGCTTCGATTAATCACCTTCTCACCAGCTTCTCTGCTCAACGCTTAATAGTAGAGGTTACCCAGGCTATTCAAGCCTGGGCAATCACCCAGTTTCAACCCAAGGCAACGCGTTCCCGCTCCTGCTCGGTGAGCCGTGAGGGTGCAGCTCCACGGCGTCGACGTAAGGTGGATACCGCCACACCGCCGTCCGACAATACGGCCTCCGTGTCCCTCCCTGCCTCTGAGGATTCCGAGCGGGACATGGAGGACCAAATATAAAATCTAAGACAGTCACGGTGGCTACAAATCGTTCGTCTCGTTCAAACATTGCGTCTAATTTCGAGATCATACAGTGGAACCCTGGAGGCTTCGGGAACAGGCGAAAGCGTTCACATCTTTCCCTTTTCCTCAGCTCACTTGGCTCTCAGCCCGCCGTCTTGCCGCTCAAAGAATCTGGCCCTTCTCCAACCCTTTCTGGATACTGCTTCTATGTAGGCGGCACAACCACATGCCTCCTCGTGCATAAAGCTTACACGGCGATACAGATTGACCTCGATCTGGATCTTCCTTACGACTACTGCATGATATCAGTGCTGTCTCAGCGGAGGGGCCAACCATCAATACATATCTTAAACGTGTACTGTCCCCCTCCCCTTGCGAGGGCTTCATTTGCGCATCTCTTCTATCGGCCGCTGCGTATAGTGGCCCGACAACCACTGGTGATTGTCGGGGACTTCAATGCCCTCAGCCCTCACTGGAGTTACCACTACGAGAAGGCCCGGGGCAGAGAGCTCTAGGAGCTTTTTCCTCGCTGAGCCTCACGCCTCTTACCGATCTGGCACAACGTGTTCGAAGGACACCTGTTCGAATGCTGCAAACCAGATGAGCTCTAAGAGTGCGTGGCGACTCTTTCGAAGCCTTCTCGATCCCTCCACCACCAGGGGAGAAACGCAACGCCAGCTCCACCGTACTCTGCATGCCTTTCAGGGCACTACGGATCAACTCGCGCGAGAACATTGTGACCGCTACATCCGCCGCACAATTGATTATATACGTATTCCGACGCCCCTAACATCGACCTCGACGCCCCATACACGCTTTTCGATTTACGATTTGCACTCACGAAAATGCGACGGGGCACGACCCCTGGACGCTACGGAATCACAGTATCGCTCCTGGCAAATCTTCCCGACCAAGCACACCTCTCGCTACTCCACCCTATATATTCGATATGGGACGGCTCTCCGGTTGCAACGGAATGGACCACGTCGGTCGTGACATTCATACCCAAATCGGCAAACTCCGTTAGTATCGAGGCACTGAGACCCACCTCGCTTACGCCTTGCGCAGGCAAACTCATGGGAACCATGGTTCGCGAACGCCTTTCCGCCTACTTGGAGGCCAGGAGGACCTTTGCCGACACGATGTTTGTATTTCGCCCGCAACTGTCGGTGCAGGACATCCTGCTCCAGCTTCAACACGGTATCATAGAGC
The DNA here is from genome assembly GCF_043290135.1 of Rhipicephalus microplus. Classification (NCBI taxonomy): domain Eukaryota; kingdom Metazoa; phylum Arthropoda; class Arachnida; order Ixodida; family Ixodidae; genus Rhipicephalus; species Rhipicephalus microplus. Next base: position 112,316,028 of record NC_134707.1, on the reverse strand, counting down.
CGACTACTATGCGCCATAACGATAAAGCCGTGCTCGCTCTCGATCTGCGCGAGCGTTCGACAACATCAAACACAGCCCTATACTCACTAACCTGTCTACCACAAACTGCGGGCAGAAGACTTTCAACTACATTCGCGCCTTTTATTACATCGCACCGCCTTCATTCGCCCTAATTCTACCGAACACGGCCCGTACTTATTAGGCACGCGGGGTACACCTCAAGGGGCAGTCCTGTCTCCCCTGCTTTTTAACCTGGCGATGATGAACCTCCCCTTTCTTCGAAGCGAGGCCGAGGGTATACAACACGCACTATATGCGGGCGATATGACAATCTGGACGAACACCAGCTCCTTAGCGCAAATTGAAGAACGCCTGCAAAAGGCCTTCCTCCTGGTGGACACCTACGCTGGTTCATGCGGCTTACGCTGGTTCTCTAGCTAAATCGGCTCTTCTTTCAGTCTCTCCGCTACTGCCGCCTCAAATTTTTTTTCTGTCCGGGCCCGTCTCGTCAGTGCAAAATTTTCGGGTTCTTGGCCTTCACCTCACATCGTCCTTTGATCCAAAGGGCACAATAGTAGGCCTCAGACGCACCAGCGAACGGGTGAGCCGCATGATACGGCGAGTGTCCACCAAGCGCGGCGGCCTCCGCGGGTCTCAGTCCCTCCTATTCGCCCACGCGTTTGTGACCAGTCGCGTCCTCTAAGCCTTGCCTTACCTTCGCCTGCGTCGCCGACACGAGCACCAGCTAGACGTCCTTCTTCGTTCAGTATACAAACGCGCTCTGGACCTACCTATTGCAACTTCCAACGGCCGATTCGCGGCTCTGGGGGTACACAACAACTTTGCAGAGATGCGCGAAGCTCATCGCGTTAACCAAGTCAATCGACTGTCGCAGACGCCTTCACTCTTGGCCTTAACCCGAAATCTGACCAACACCCTCTGCAGCAGGTACCAGAGCTCTGGCATCAAAAGCTATGGGTGGAACCTCTACCCCGTAATATCAACCCCGTCTCCATCCTGGCCGTAGACTAGCGCACGCCGCGGCCCTCCATACGCAACACTCCGATCGTCCTGATATTTTCTACGTGGACGTCTTGGGTCCCTCCCTCTCCCGTCACTTCACGGCTGCCGTGATTACAGAGGAAAACACGTCGATAGCCTCTCCTTTCGAGCAGACACAGTAACGCACGCTGAAGAGGTTGCCATAGCTTTGGCCGCCTTTCACCCTGTCTCACGCACCATTTTGACGGACTCGTGCTCGGCCTGTTTTCAGTATCTTCAGGGTTCCATTGCCCCGCTGACGGCTAGCCTACTACAGGCAGCCTCTTGGCGATTTAATCCTCATCCCATTCGTATAGTCTGGACCCCAGGCCACTCGGGGCAGCCCTGCAACGAGGCGGCAAATGCCGCTGCTCGCGCTTCTCCTGTCCTGGCCGTAGCCCCTTCATGTCTCAAGACGGAATCTGGCAATACCAAACTGACACGCTTTCGCAAAATTTATGCTTATTACCGGGCTTCGCGCCGCCTCCACCTGGACCCCGCACGCGGTTTGGAGAAAGCGGACGAACGACTGCTACGCCGCCTGCAGACGAACACCTTTATCGGTCCGGCGGTCGCCAGGCACTTTTTGCCGGAAATCAATTACACCTGCTCGACCTGTCATGTCATCGCCAACACATACCACGTCGTAGCATCGTGCCCAGTTAATCCCGTCCCTTTCTCAACCCCTTTTCCTATCCCAACTAGAGAGGTTGGGAGGAGCAACTGCTCGGCTGCTCTACCTTGGCTGCGCAGCGCTCCTTGGTGGAGCGCGCACGGGCAGCTTCCAGCTCCACTGGCGTCCCGGAATAGGGTGCCGCCGATATGCCACGTCGGCATTTTTTGTAGACTTTTTCTGAAATAAACCTTTTACTACCACTACCATCTCCAGCTGACTGTTCTTTTGCGCTTCGATGAGCTCTTGCAACGTGTTGTGGACGCCCATCTTTAGGAGACATGTGATATAGGCCTTTGGGGGAAGTCCCCGGGCTACTTTAGTGGCCTTTCCTATCAAGATATTAAGTTCTTCAATTTCAGCTGTTTTAAATTCAGGTACGGCGTTCCATACGTAATGTAGCTGGTGAACACAGCTTGCATTATACGTAGCGTTTCGTGCTCTGTCAGTCCGTTTCTGTAATTCGCGATCACCTTGACGAGGTGTGTAAGTTGTGATAGTGTCCGTTGGAGTCTCAATAGGGTGGCAGCTCCCGATCCATCCTTGTAGGTTTGAACTCTAAGCATTTGCAGGGTCTCGACTTCAGAAAATATCGCCCCCTTCAGTGCTACGCTTGGGTCGGGCTCGTCGTATACAGAGGGGGTCTTTCTCTTGTTTTCGCTTTGAGGACGAGGTGCTCGGATTTCTCGGGGGCACAGCAGAAACCGCAGTTTCTGAGATACCGCTCGATGGTATGAACGGAAATTTGTAGGCAGTTCTCTTGTCTCCCAGTGTTCGAAGCTCTGGTCGAAAGCGTGATGTCATCAGCATAGATCGCGTGCCGTAAATTTGGTATTTTATCGAGAATTTTCGGCAGATTTATAATAGCCACATTAAAAAGTAAAGACAAAATGACCGAACCCTGCGGTGTGCCTTTTTTTGGTTGTCAGAAGCTTCTGATGTGGATGTTGCATATGCTCACAGTTGCCGTATGGGCCATCAGAAAGTTTCTGACGTACGTGTAGGTTTTAATGCCACAGCCAATGCCTTCGAGGTTGTTGAAGATCGCTTGGAGGCTGACTTTGTTGAAGACCGCCTAGACGTCGACTCCGAAAATGAAGCACTTTCTTCAATAGGTGAAGTGATCAATGAGGTCTTCTTCGAGTAGTAAGAGCACGTCGTGTGTCGAAGATGCTGCCTGAAGCCGAACATGGTGGCCGGTAGGTGTCCACTATCTTCCAGGTACTGGATTAGGCCGTCCTGCACCAAATGTTCGAACTGCTTTCCCACGCACGATGTGACAGAAATCGGGCGTCTGTTCTCAAAGCCGACTGGTTTGTAAGGCTTAGGGATCAAGGTTTTTTTGGAGTGCTTCCGTACCGCAGGTAGCTCTCCTTAATCTCAGCAGTCGTTGTAATATCGGAGAAGCTCCGTGATGGCCTGGTGCGATAGGTTGCGTAAGTGCTTTTTGAACATCCTGTCTATTCCGGGGCTGGTATTTCGTTAGGGCTGTGTCAGTTCAGCCTAGCTGAAGTGCCGGTCGAGCGCAGTGTTTGGTGCGCCAGCGTAATTTTTGGTGTGAATTGAAGCTCCAGGGGGTGCATGGCCACAGATGTTCTTCGTCTTTCTTTTAGGAGGTGTCCTTCTATACCGGCGTGGTTTCGAAAAAGACTCTGAAGCTGCTGCTTCTGTGCTGGTTTGGAGGGTGATGGGACTGCACGTGTGCGAAGCAGATGTCAGGTCTTCCTGGTGCTCACCCGTCCTGGTGCTCATCTGTTCCTGGTGCTCCTGAACCTTGTGAAAGAAAGCGTGCCCGTTTCGCCTGGCCGATTGGTTCGCATGATCTTGAGATTGCTCGGTGAGGACAGAATGCGTTTTCTTAACTTTATGCTTAGTTCTGTGGCTGCCACCGTTTTAGAAGTCCTGTTCAACCTTCCCAAAGGTAGAGGAGATTTGCGTCGACGACGGGTGTATTGGCGTCAAGCTGTATGTCCTTAGTGTAGCGTTCGGCTATCTTGAGCATCTTCTTAAACAAGCCTTCAATGTCGATTATGGTGGTTTTAACGTTGAGGTCATCCCTAAATGATTGTTATTTCGTTAACCAAGCTATTTCATCCTACTGGAACGTTCCGTATGCAAGTCCAAAAATTCTTATTTTACCATAAAGAATACATATGTTTCCCATATATATCTATAGATTTCCGTCAGATTCTTACGGAAACATACGGAATTATTGGACATCGCATTCGGAACGTTTCAATAGGGATATGCAGCCTTGATATTGTTACGTGAAAATGACACGAGGCGTGTCTATTTAAAATCTATATTTAAACTGATGCGTATGGCGTCGGCTAAGATGGAAGCAGCATGCACAACCAACCGACCACTTCCTTGTTGTCGTCTTCTGACTGCTGATACGTCAGGAACGTAGCATTACCCCCCCCCCGGCGGTAAAAGCGCCGTCTCGGTGCACATAAAGTACGGTCTTCAGTAGGCAGGTGGTAAGGTTTTAGCCTGCTGACGTGCACAACATCACTAGGTGTGGTTGCAGGCAGGCTTGTGGTCTCAGATGCAGGAATGATCTCATAGGTGACGTCGGTTACCTGGCGGATGATACGGTAAGGGCCCATGTAGCGAGACAATAACTTTTCTGATAAGCCAACTCGACGAACTGGGCACCACAGGAGAACAAGAGAACCGGGTGAGAAGTGAACGTCAGCATGCCGGCTGTCGTAGATGGCTTTGTGGGTGGCTTGCGAAGCCGAAAGTCTAGAGCGGGCGATCAGACGTGCGTGGTCGGCACGAGAAATAGCGTCGCGGGCGTATTCGGTTGACAGCGTTGTAGTGGTTGGAAGTAAGGTGTCGAGTGGTAACGTCGGATCACGGCCATAAAGCAAATAAAAGGGTGAAGAACCAGTGGTGTCGTGGCGCGAAGAATCTTACGCGAAGGTCACGTGATGTAGCGCCAAGTCCAAGTCATGGTGGTCGGAGGACACATACATTGCGAGCATGTCCGTTAGGTTCCGATTTAGCCGTTCGGTAAGGCCAATTTTTTGGGGATGGTAGGAAGTGGTCAGCTTGTGGTGCGTCGAGGAAGAGCGCAGAAGATCGTCGATCACACGGGACAAAAATGCGCGGCCATGATCCGTGAGTAATTGGCGAGGAGCACCATGGTGTAGGATGACGTCGTGGAGCAAAAAGTCCGCAACGTCAGTAGCGGTGCTGGTGGGGAGCACCCGAGTGATGGCATACCTAGTCGCGTATTCTATAGCAACGGCGACCCACCCTTTGCCCGATTTCGACTCGGGAAAAGGACCGAGAAGATTTATACCAACACGGAAGAAAGGTTTGGTTGGGATGGAGATCGGTTGAAGAAGTCCAGCCGGGGGCGCAGTAGGTCGCTTCCTACGTTGGCACTTATCGCAGAAGGACACGTAACGGCGAACGGACCGAGTGAGACCGCGCCAAAAGAAGCGGCGACGCACGCAGTCGTACGTCCGAGATACACCCAGATGACCAGCAGTTGGTTCATTGCGAAGCTAGTGCAGCACGGTTGAATGCAAATTTTTCGGCAAAACAAGAAGGAGCTCAGGCCCATCTGGCTGGAGGCTATGACGGTACAGCGTGCCATTCAGGAAGACGTACATGCGAAGTGACGTGTCGTTCGGAGCAGATTTGAGACGGTCAATAAGTTGTCGCAGAGAAGCATCACGACGTTGTTCATCACGTATCTGAGAAACTGGGACATTGACATGACGCTGAGGCTAGGCTCGATGTCTGGTTCGTCGGGCTGATCAACAGGGTAGCGGGATAAGCAATCGGCGTCCAGAAGAAGACGTCCAGACTTATAAGCAGCCGAGTAGGAATACTCCTGTAGGCGTAATGCCCAACGACCAAGTCGTCCAGTGGGGTCCTTCAGAGAAGAAAGCCAACACAGCGCGTAATTATCTGTGATGACACGGAAAGGGCGGCTATACAAGTAAGGACGGAATTTCGAAACTGCCCAAACAAGAGGGAGACATTCCCCTTCTGTTATAGAATGATTGCTTCCAGACTTAAAAAGCAGACGGCTTGCGTACGCTATTACACGGTCGTTGCCCCGCTGAATTTGCGCCAAAAATGCACCAATTCCGTGACCACTCGCATCTGTTCGCACTTTTGTGGGAGCATCGGGGTCGAAATGTGCAAGATTAGGAGGTGTCGTTAGAGCAGTGATTAGCTGAGAGAAGGCGTCAGCTTGAGGAGGGCCCCAAGAAAATGGGACGTCTAGTTTGAGAAGACAGTGAGTGGTCGGGCGAGTGCCGCAAAGCTTTTCACGAACCGGCGAAAGTAGGAGCAGAGGCCCACGAAACTGCGAACATCATCGACAGAGCGTGGGACTGGGAAGTTTGTTACAGCGCGTACTTTCGCCGGGTCTGGCCGTACGCCGGCAGCACCAACAAGGTGACCCAATATGGTAATCTGGTGAAGACCGAAGTGGCACTTGCAGGAATTGAGCTGCAGGCCGGCCTGTCGATATATGGATAGAATGGTCCAAAGGCGTTCAAGGTGGGTTGCAAAGGTAGGTGAGAAAATGATCACTTCGTCGAGGTAACACAAACATGTCGACCATTTAAATCCTTGTAGGAGCCAAACGCGGACCCCCGTCGTTATTCGCCCCGCCGTGCCGGCGCACCTAACAGCCGCTCTACGACGCGTTCACCGTCACCGCAACGCCGCCGTTCTCCGTCACCTAAACCCCGCCGCTATCCATAAACGACTAACTATGGATCTTTCTGGACAAAAAAATAGACTGTGCAGCTTCTGGAGGTAGTGCTGCATCAAGTGCGACTGACCCAAATCCTCCGTTGACACTACCTACTAATAAAAACTTGCTAAAAGTGCAAGTGGACGGTCTGTCTTTGGCGGCTTTAGTTGACACTGGAGCTCAGGTGTCTATAATGAGTGCTGGTCTGTGTCGCCGCCTCAAAAGTAGTGCTCATGCCTGCCGTAACACAAGCTGCCCGTGTCGCCGATGGTGGAACTGTAGCCATCATTGGAATGTGTCATCATCATCATCATCAGCCTGACTACGTCCACTGCAGGACAAAGGCATCTCCCATGTTCCGCCAGTTAACCCGGTCCTGTGCCTGCTGCTGCCAATTTATACCCGCAAACTTCTTAATCTCATCTGCCCACATAACCTTCTGTCTCCCCCTAACCCGCTTGCCTTCTCTGGGAATCCAGTAAGTTAACGTTAACGACCAGCGGTTATCCTGTCTACGCGCTACATGCTCGGCCCATGTTCATTTCTTCTTCTTGATTTCAGCTATGATATCCTTAACCCCAGTTTGTTCCCTAATGCACTCTGCTCTCTTCTTGTCTCTTAAGGTTACACCTACCATTTTTCTTTCCATTGCTCGCTGCGTCGTCCTCAATTTAAGCTGAACTTTCTTTGTAAGTCTCCAGGTTTCTTCTCCGTAGCTAAGTACCGGCAAGATACAGCTGTCATATACCTTCCTCTTGAGGGATAGTGGCAATCTACCTGTCATTATTTGAGTGTGCTTGCCAAATGTGCTCCACACCATTCTTATTCTTCTAGTCACTTCAATCTCGTGGTTCGGCTCCGAAGTTATTACCTGCCCTAAGTAGACATAGTCTTTTACAACTTGAAGTGCACTATTACCTATCCCGAAGCGCTGCTCTTTTCCGAGGTTGTTCTACATTACTTTCGTTTTCTGCAGATTCACTTTAAGACCCACTTTTCTGCTCTCCTTGTCTAACTCTGTTATCATGAGTTGCAATTCGTCCCCTGAGTTACTCAGCAATGCAATGTCATCGGCGAAGCGCAGGTTACTAAGGTACTCTCCATTAACTCATATTCTTAACTGTTCCCATTCTAGGTTTCTGAAAACTTCCTGTAAGCACGCGGTAAATAGCATTTGGGTAGATTGTGTCCCCCTGCCTTACACCCGTCTTGATTGGTATTTTGTTGCTTTCTTTATGAAGCACTATGGTAGCAGTTCATCGCCTGTAGATTTCTTCCAGGATGTTTATATACGCTTTATCGACACCCTGATTCCGCAGTGTCTGCATGACGGCTGATATTTCTACTAAATCAAACGCCTGCTCGTAACCTATGAAGGCTAAGTATAGTGGTTGGTTATACTCTGAGCATTTCACTATTACCTGGTTGATAGTATGAATGTGGTCGATTGTTGAGTAGCCTGTTCGAAATCCTGCTTGTTCCTTTGGTTGATTGAATTCTAATGTTTTCTTTACTCTGTTAGCAATTACCTTTGTAAACAGCTTGTATACTACAGAGAGCAAGCTAATCGGCCTGTAATTCTTCAAGTCCTTGTCATCTTCTTTCTTATGTATTAAGATAATGTTAGCGGTCTTCCAAGACTCTGGTACCCTTCCCGTCAGGAGACACTTCGTAAACAGAGTGGCTAGTATTTCTAACACAATCTGACCTCCATCTTTCAGGAGATCTGATGTTACCTGATCCTCACCAGCAGCTTTGCCTCTTTGCATGCTCTCCAAAGCTTTTCTGACTTCTTCTATCATTACTGTTGGGGTGTCATCTGGGTTACTGCTAGTTCTTATAGTATTGTAGCGATGCTGACGCCGACAGGTTAAAAAAAACAAGCGACTTTATTAGGGCGAACTTGTGCCCACGATTCTAAAAACTATGGTCGTCAAGTTCAAGTAGCCGAGTGGCACAGATCTGACTAACTTCCTCTTTCTCGTTGTTGAACGTCCGAACGCGTGGCGCATGCCAGCCGAGCCGGGTCTTGCTGGTGCTGGTGACGATGATTGTGGCGGGCTACTTGAATGTGGCGAACCTGTCGCAGCATTGCCCCCCTCCTCAGACGCACCGTCCCGATGCTTAAGACAGTGAAAAGATACACGCGCACTCTCACTCGTTTTTCGACGATCTGTCATGATAGGGCTTCATGCGGACTACGTGGACCACTTCCGTGGGATTGCGGCGTCTTGAACTAACGTGTCCAGCGGATCTAACTTCATAAGTGACGTTGCTGATACGGTTGAGTACTTCATAAGGGCCGAAGTATCGGCAAAGAAGCTTTTCAAAGAGTCCGCGGCGGCGCACTGGTATCCATATCCACACTTTGTCACCGGGATGATAAAGTGTGTCACTGCGTCGCTTGTTGTAGCGACTAGAATCGACGTGCTGTTGGTGGCGTATTCGGTATCTTGCCATTTGCCGTGCTTCTTCGGCTCTTTACAAGAAGTCATCTAAGTCAGGTGGATAGCTGCTTTCGTCCTGTAGTGGTAACATGGCATCCAGCGGGGTGGTCACTCTTCGGCCGAATACTAGTTCGAAAGGGGCAACGTGGGTTGTTTCTTGAACGGCTGTATTATATGCGAATGTTACGTAGGGTAATATTTCGTCCCACTGTTTATGTTCAACATCAACATACATTGATAGCATGTCGGTCAGAGTTCTGTTGAGGCGTTCGGTTAAGCCATTTGACTGAGGGTGATACGCCGTTGTTCTTCTGTGATCGGTATTTGTCATGCGCATCAGGCATTGCATTAGGTCTGCAGTAAATGCGGTGCCCCGATCCGTAATAACGACGATTGGCGCACCATGTCTGAGCACTATGTTGTTCACAAAGAACTTGGCTACTTCGGCAGCTATCGCACTGTATAGAGAGTCAGTTTCAGCATAACGGGTGAGATAGTCTGTGGCTACGACTATCCATTTCTTGCCTGCACGCGATGTCGGCAAAGGTCCTAGGAAGTCCATGCCGACTTGTTGGAATGGGGCATCTGGAGGGTCTATTGGCTGGAGAAGGCCGGCTGGTTTTACGGGTGGAGTTTTGCGCCGTTGACATTGACGACAAGTTTTCACGTAGCGCTGCACTGATGCGAGCAACTTAGGCCAATAGTATTTCAGGCGAATCCTGGCGAATGTTCGGCTCACACCCATGTGTCCAGATGTTGGCTCGTCGTGGCATGCGTGCAGAATTTCCTCTCGCATGGCTGTGGGCACGACTAGTAAAAACGTTTCACCATTAGGTTCGAAGTTCCTCCTGTAAAGGACACTTCCTCGAAGGCAGAACGCGGAGAGCCCTCTGGAGAATATGCGAGGGACTTGAACGTCGAGACCCTGCAGGTGTTGTATAAGTGCCACCAAATCCGGGTCATCTCGTTGTAGTTGAGCGATTTTGGATGTGTCGACAACGCCTAGAAACGGAAAGTCTTCCTCTTCAGGTACACTTGGATCGACAGGAGAGCGTGACAGGCAGTCGGCATCGCTGTGTTTCCTTCCCGATTTGTACACGACCGTAATATCATACTCCTGCAGCCTAAGGCTCCATCTTGCTAGTCGGCCTGACGGGTCCTTGAGATTTGCCAGCCAGCATAGAGCATGGTGGTCACTGACAGCTCTGAACGGTCTACCATAAAGGTAGGGCCGAAACTTGTTTATGGCCCAGATGACTGCGAGGCACTCTTTTTCAGTTGCAGAGTAGTTTGCCTCAGCTTTTGATAGCTTGCGGCTGGCATAGGCTAACACTTTCTCTTGACCATTTTGCCACTGGACAAGGATGGCGCCGAGGCCGACATTGCTGGCATCGGTATGGACTTCTGTGTCGGCTGTCTCATCAAAATGGGCAAGTATTGGTGAACCCTGTAGTCGTTTCCTTAATTCGTCAAAAGCTTTCTGTTGTTCGCTTTCCCACGTGAAGGGCACGTCGTCTTTTGTCAGTTTTGTAAGAGGTTCCACAATCTTTGAGAAGTTTTCCACAAATCGTCTATAATAGGCACATAAACCCAAAAATCGACGCACTGACTTTTTGTCTCTGGGTGTAGGGAACCTCTGAACAGCGGCTGTCTTTTCGGGATCGGGACGAACACCCTCGGAACTAATGACATGTCCAAGGAATCGCAGCTCTTCGAAGCCGAAGTGGCATTTTTCGGGTTTGATCTTCAATTTCGCTGACCGGATGGCTTCCAATACTGTGCGTAGTCGCTCTAGATGTTTGTCGAACGTTGCAGAGAATACCACCACGTCATCCAAATACACTAGGCATGACTGCCATTTCAGTCCGGCGAGGACAGTGTCCATCATTCGCTGGAACGTCGCTGGTGCGGAACAGAGGCCGAATGGAAGCGCTTTGAATTCGTAGAGGCCATCTGGTGTTACGAATGCCGTTTTTTCACGGTCCCGCTCGTCGACCTCTATTTGCCAATATCCGCTTTTCAGATCTAAGGAGGAGAAAAACTTTGCGGATCGCAACCGATCTAGTGTATCGTCGATACGTGGCAAGGGGTAGACATCTCGTTTAGTCACACTGTTCAGTTTTCTGTAGTCGACGCAGAATCTAAGTGTGTTGTCTTTCTTCTTAACGAGCACTACGGGAGACGCCCATGGACTATTCGAAGGCTGGATGACATCATCAGAAAGCATCTCCTCCACTTGCTTCTTGATAATTTCCCGTTCTTTCTGTGACACCCGATATGGATGCTGGCATATAGGCCTCGTGTCGTCTTGCGTTTTAATTCTGTGTTTCGTGATTGACGTGCGCTGGACCTTCGAGGTACTTGAAAAGCAATCAGAGAATTCTTTTACCAAGGCGTAAATCTGTTTCTTCTGACTGTCCGGAAGGCTCTGATTGACGGTCACCGATGTGTCGATGTTGCAGGCCACTGGTCGAGTGGTTGATGTCGTTAAGCTGCATAGATCGGTCGCCATACAGAAGTCGTGTAAATAGGCGATAGCCGTGCCTTGAGCGATGTGTTGAAGCTCATTGGAGAAATTTGTGAGTAAGACATCTGCACGGCCATTCGTCAAGTGAACAAGACCCCTAGCTACGCAGACACCTTTGTTCAAAAACAGTCCTACATTTGTATCCGCTATGCCTTCGCGGTTGTACAATGCATCATTTTCTACGAGCACCATTATACTGCAGCGTGGCGGCACAGTTACGTCATCATGAACAACGCGTAGAGCAGTTAGGCGTCGTTCCTCAGATTCCTCCACAGGTATAGCTCGTTCAGTCGAAAACGACACGCTGGACCTACGCAGGTTAATTACGGCGCCATTAGCTCGCAAAAAATCCATTCCTATAATGAGTTCTCTTGAACATTCTGGCAGCACAATGAAATCGGCCACGTAAATAAAGCCCCGTATTTCAAGTCTTGCAGTGCATCTGCCGAGGGGCGTAATAATGTGACCGCCTGCCGTGCGTATCTGCGATCCACTCCACTGTGTCACAACTTTGTTTAGCTTTTTCACCATCTTGTGACTTATCACTGAATAATCAGCACCGGTGTCGACTAAGGCATTCAGCTCCCATCCTTCCATTCTCAACCGCAAATCTGAAGTAACGTTTTCGTTGCTGCACCCATCTACCGGAAATACACCGTCATCACCCTCAAACCAAATTGGAGGATCTTTGTAACTGACGTTATCAGCGGCCTCACCTCCACAGGTCGCTTGCTTCAGTTTTCCGGGTGTGGACTTGGAGAGCGATGACCAGGCAGCCTTGAAGGTGTACGTGGGCTGGATGACCGGTAGCGCATAGGCGATGGTGACCGTGACCGGTGTTGGCGTAGAGTTGGCGAGTTCTGGCGCGTCGACAAGTACTCCTCAATCTCCGCTGGTCGTTCGCCATTTCGGGGGCACGGTGCATATGACGGGAAGCCTCTTAATCCAGCCTGTCGGTAAGGACAGAATCTGTACAGATGACCCGCTTCCCCACAATGAAAACACAGAGGCCTGCGCTCGTGATCACGCCAGACGTCACTTTTCCTGGGCCTACGCTCCACATAGTGATGTGTGCTACGTGCTCCTGGGGGCAGATAGGAAGCTGTCGGTTCCCGTGGACGAGGTGCGCTGCGTGCCGCAGGTGGGAGAGGAGTCGTTGCCATCGCAACTGCTGCATTGCTGTGTACCGTGGGTTGTCTGACAACCTCAGAGTATGTTCGGATGGGTCGAACCGGCTGCAGCTCACGCTCTGGCTCTCGTATCACCTGCCTCAGTTCGTCACGAACAAAGTCCGTAACAGATAGTGCAGTTGAAGTCTGGGGCATATGCAGTCTGCTCAGTTCTTCTCTGATAACTGATCTAATTAGCTCTCGCTGGGCTTCAACGTCGTTTCGCACGCCTCCGGGAAATACCTGTGCAGATGCGCAGTTAAGATTCCGGTTGTACTGCCGAGCCCGCTGTTCCAGTGTTTTTTCGATGGCCGTCGCTTCCGAGTAAAACTCAGCAACCGTGCTTGGAGGGTTGCGGACGAGAACGGCGAACAGCTCTTGCTTCACTCCGCGCATTAGATGGCGCACCTTCTTATCCTCAGCCATGTTGTAATCCGCACGCTTGAACAGGCGGACCATGTCCTCAATGTACATAGCAGCACTCTCGTTTGTTAGCTGGTTTCTCGATTGAAGAGCTGCCTCCGCCTTTTCTTTTCTGTCTATGTTCGCGAACGTAGCCACCGCTTGTCGTCGAAATACCTCCCAGGTAGACAACGAGGTTTCATGGTTCTCAAACCATGTCTTCGCGAAGTCTTCCAGGGCGAAGTATACGCGACGGAGCTTCTCTCTTTCGTCCCATCCATTCAAGCTCGCTACTCTCTCGAACAGGTCCAACCAATCTTCAACATCCTCGTACGAGTCGCCGTGGAAAACTGGCGGCTGGTGCGGTTGGCTAATGAACACTTGTGCCGGTGTTACCTGGCTAGTCATAGTGGTGGCATCCATCGTTTGAATTCCCCTTGGTATGAAGTGAAGAGGACCGAACTCAGGTGAGTCACCTCGAAGACGGCGACTTGCCCTCTGGTGTACAGGAGTCAATTCCACGGGGTTGATACGCTGGTCGTCGGGGCTACGCTGTCTTGAGCTCGTGGGGCTTCGATTCATAACCCAGCAACTCCACCAGAAATGTAGCGATGCTGACGCCGACAGGTTAAAAAAAACAAGCGACTTTATTAGGGCGAACTTGTGCCCACGATTCTAAAAACTATGGTCGTCAAGTTCGAGTAGCCGAGTGGCACAGATCTGACTAACTTCCTCTTTCTCGTTGTTGAACGTCCGAACGCGTGGCGCATGCCAGCCGAGCCGGGTCTTGCTGGTGCTGGTGACGATGATTGTGGCGGGCTACTTGAATGTGGCGAACCTGTCGCAGCAGTATTAAGGTCGTGGTTGTCTCGGCTACTGTACAGATCTCTGTAAAACTCCTCCGCTATTTTAACTATCCTATTTATATTGGTAGTTATTTTGCCTTCTTTGTCCCTTAGTGCATACATCCGATTTCTGCCTATCCCAAGTGTCCTCTTCACTGCTTTGACACTTCCTCCGTTTTTCAGAGCGTGTTCAATTCTCTCCATGTTATACCATCTTACATCGGATACCTTACGCCTGTTAATAAACTTCGAAAGCCCTGCCAGTTCTATTTTGTCTGTTGTACTTGAGGCTTTCATGATTTTACGCTTCTTAATGAGATTCTTCGTTTCCTGGGAAAGCTTGCCAGTGTCCTGTATAACTACCCTGCCCCCAACTTCCACTGCACCAGTGGTTGGAATGTGTACCAGTCGTAATAGCCTTGCCAGCCGCCATGTCCTGTTTTATTTACCCTGCTCGATCTCTGCCCTCATGACGTCATCTTCGGGATTGACATCTTATCGACGCATTCTGCCCTGATTGACTGTTCCGCCAGCACTCTCTCTTTAAAACTTCCTCTTCTGAATTCTCACCCTGAACTTCCGAACAGCCTGTGCACCACTGACTTCTTCCGGATACTACCTAAAGCTCTCACATTCGTTTAATTGGCAACAACTTCTCCCGTGCCCGACGGTGATTATATCCTGACGCCTATTCCTGATGTTTTCCTGGCACGTGACATTACTGTCCCACACTCCGTCGTAACCATCGCCTCAAACCGAACATATTTGCCTGTTATCAATTGCAGTTTTATAAAACAAGTGTTACCTCAAGGAATATTCGTCGCCACGCTAAGACACTTAAAGGACGACCACGTCACCTGTTTTGCGGAAAACGTGTGTGCCGATCACCCACGTCACTCGCAGGAGGCCACGTGTCTGGATGCAACTTTACGCTTCATGAGCGCCCCGGACCTCGAACCTGAGAAGTCAGCCGCGCTTTGCCGCCTTCTGGCTTCATACCGAGACAAATTCGACGTAGGCAGCCATCAGCTCGGCCAGACTTCACTCATCAAGCACCGCAATAAAACAGGCGATTCTCAACCCATTCATCCGCGACCATACCGGTTGTCTGCCACCGAGCGTCAAGTATTTCAACAAGAAGTTACCAAGATGTTAGCCAAGGGAATCATTGAACACTCTTCGAGCACTTCGGCGTCCCCCGTTGTGCTCGTTAAAAAGAAAGATGACACGAAACGCTTCTGCGTGGACTACCGCCATCTGAATAGAATCACGAAAGAGGACGTTTATCCTTTACCCCGCATCGATGACGCTCTCGATTGTCTCCACGGCGCCCTACACTTTTGTAACGAGGGCAGTGGGCATGGAGCTCGAGTATAGAAAAGGAAGAAGACTTGCTGTGATCGCAGGCTTGCGTTCAGTTAGCCCTTGCGCTAAATAAAGCTCTCCTTCGCCGAGTGAACTCCTGCTTGTTCAACAACCCGTTTCAAGTGGTGGAAGTGCGGGGTACATCTGGTCCTCACCCTGGTACTTCGCAGCCGCACACTCCAACGACCTCCTACAATGACTGATCCGGGGCCATCTCATGCTGCTACTCCAGATCTCGCATCTGTGCCTGTCTTCTGCGCTGGCGCTCTCCGGCAGCGCGACCCCCCATATTTGGTGGCACAGAGGACCAAGATGTGGACAACTGGATTGCCGAGTATTAACTGGTGAGCGCAGTCAATAAGTGGAACGCAGCCGATAAGCTCACAAATGTGAGTTTTTACCTGACTGACGTGGCAAAACTATGGTACAGAAATCATCAAAGTGATTTCAGTACCTGGTCGGAATTGGCAAAAACCCTCGCGGAAGTCTTTGGCCGTCCTGCTGTCCGCCGCCTTCGTGCTGAACAGCGCTTGCGGGGCAGGGTACAGAGAGCAGTTAAAACTTTCACGAGCTACATCGAAGATGTGCTATTTCTCTGCAATCTCGTCGATTCGACTCAGGACGAGGCAGGCAAGATCAAGAACATTATGAAAGGAATCGACGACGGTGCCTTCCAAATGCTGGCTGCGAAGAGTCTCCAGACGGTCGCCGAGGTGATTCAGCTCTGCCAAAGCTATGATGAGCTGCGTAGGCAGCGCGCTTCTACACGTTGCGCTGCTCAAGACACCGTGGACATCTCATCCCTCGACTATCGCCATGACACCGCCGACCACTTCGCGTTGATGCCAGTCATAAAGCAATTCATACGCGAGGAGGTCGCCCGGCAGCTATCTATAATCACAAGAACTACCCAGCCGATGGCACCCTTGTCGCCTTCGCTTCGCCAGGTCATTCAATCGCAAGTTGCCGAAGCATTGCCGCCAGCTCAGGCTACATCAACTGTTACCGCACCACTAACGTATGCAGCCGCAGTTGCTCGGCCACGTGCGCCAGCGTCTCTGGCCATCTACGAAGCTACTCGCCACGTTTATTCGTCGACGCCACCTGCCCGCCCGTTGACTGTCCCGTCTCCGGCTATATACGAAAAAACTCGGAACGTTTATATGACGCCGCCACCTGCACGACCATTTACGGTACCTTATTCAGTGAACAGTGCCCCTATCGTCAGCCAATGGCGCACTCCGGATAATCGGCCAATATGTTTTTCATGTGGCATCCCAGGCCACGTAGCTCGTCACTGCCGTCGTCGCAGCTTTCCTTCTCACGACATTGCAGGGGCCTCACATTACATGCCCACCATGCCCACTCAGCCGCGATATCCCGTTCCTGTCGATCCACCTCTACACGTACGTCCCGGTCGCCGACCATCCGGCGCAAGCCGTTCACCTTCTCCTCGTCGTCGATCTATTTCTCCGATATTACGTCGCAACAGCCCACCGCGAGGGGAAAACTGACGGGCGCAGTTCCGGAGGCAAGAACTGCGTTGGCAGCGAAAATTTCAAGACCTAACTGCTGTCCCCCGAACGAAATCGAACTCTATATTGATGGCATTAAGGTGCACGGACTTGTTGACACTGGAGCTGCCGTATCTGTAATTAGCGAGAAACTGTGCCGAAACTTGAAGAAAGTGACCACACAACTTACTGACCTATCTTTGCAGACAGCTACGTCCCATCACATTCAGCCTTCAGCTTTGGGCACTGCACGAGTCGTCATTCAAGGTGCGATGTACGTCGTCACATTTGTAGTTTTATTCCGTTCTTCGCATGAC
Source organism: Rhipicephalus microplus (assembly GCF_043290135.1). NCBI lineage: Eukaryota > Metazoa > Arthropoda > Arachnida > Ixodida > Ixodidae > Rhipicephalus > Rhipicephalus microplus. The sequence goes on along the minus strand of NC_134707.1, from coordinate 112,299,002 downwards.
GTTATCCTTGGGTGGCACTTTCCTTCGTCAAATTCTGCTTTGGTCGACTGTGCTCGTTTCGAACTCGCGTTATCTGTGCCGTGCTATGACCCCGATGATGGTGCTTCGTGTAGAGTGTTTGCTGCTTCTGACGTTGACATTGCGCCTTTCTCAGCTGTTGTTGTCTCGGTGTCTTGTGCCTCCCCTCCGAAATCGCCTGTGTTGTTTATGCCATCGGTCCCATCTGCATGCCGTCGAAATATTACGCTTCCGTGCGCCGTCATCATTTTTCGAAATGGTCACGCTGCCATTTATGTGTGCAATCCCTCGGACAGCCCGTCATCCCTACTACGTGGAGAATGCCTGGGAAGCTACGAACCTTACGAGTGCATTCTTCCGGCTAGTATACCCGATTCTACGGTTTCGCTACCAATTTGTGCTGTCACTCTTACCAACGCGCCTAATGATGCTCTGGACGTATTCTCGGATGCCATCGACTCTGCGCTCCCACCAACTCAGCGCGAAGAGATTATAAATCTTCTTCTCCGCTTTCATTCTTCATTCGATCGTGACCAGTCAGGCTTAAGCCGAACCTCTGCGGTCGTTCACCGTATTGACACCGGTCAACAAGCCCCGCTAAGGCAGTGTCCGTACCGTGTGTCATCTGCTGAACGCCGTGTCATCGACGAACAAGTGGACGACATGTTAAAACGTGGCATCATCCAGCCCTCCAACAGTCCGTGGGCTTCACCGGTTGTTCTCGTCAAGAAAAAAGACGGATCCATCCGGTTCTGCGTTGACTACCCCCGACTCAACAAGATAACGCGCAAAGACGTATACCCTCTGCCGCGCATCGATGATGCTTTGGACTGCCTACAAGGAGCAGAGTTCTTTTCTTCGTTTGATTTACGCTCAGGCTACTGGCAGGTGCCCATGGCAGAGGGTGACCGCCCGAAGACAGCATTTGTAACACCGAATGGACTATATGAATTCACCGTTATGCCCTGTGGCCTCTGCAATGCGCCTGCCACTTTCGAAAGGATGATGGATACCGTCTTGCGAGGTCTGAAATGGAAAACGTGCCTCTGTTATTTGGATGACATTGTGGTATTTTCAAGCGACTTTGCGACTCACCTCAGCCGCCTCGAGAAAGTTCTTACGTGCCTTTCCACGGCGAGACTTTAACTTGACTTGAAGAAATGCCACTTCGGCGCTCGCAAGCTTGTAATTCTCGGCCATGTGGTTTCTAAGGATGGCATTCTCCCGGACCCTGCGAAACTTAATGCAGTCACGGCGTTCCCAAAGCCAACCACCATCAAAGAGCTTCGAAGCTTCATCTGCCTATGTTCTTACTTCCGCCGCTACGTCCGCAATTTCGCCTCCATTATCGCCCCCTTGGCCAATCTTCTTGCCAGAAGTTCTGATTTGTCAGCGTGGTCGCAGGCGTGTGATGATGCATTTCTGGAACTCCGACGGCTCCTTACCACGCCTCCCATACTCCGACATTTCGATCCGTCTGCTCCAACGGAGCTTCATACGGACGCTAGTGGTGTCGGGCTAGGGGCCATACTGGCCCAACGCAAGGAGGGCTTTGAGGAGTACGTCGTTGCCTATGCCAGCCACACCCTCAGTAAAGCCGAGAAGAATTACAGTGTAACTGAAAAGGAGTGCCTCGCCATCATTTGGGCAATCGGAAAATTTAGGCCTTATTTATATGGACGTCCGTTTGATATTGTAACAGACCACCATGCGCTTTGCTGGTTATCTTCACTAAAAGATCCTAATGGTCGGCTCGCTCGGTGGGCATTGCGGTCACAGGAGTTCGATATCCGTGTTATCTACCGTTCTGGCCGGAAGCTTTCCGACGCCGATGCCCTGTCCCGTTCACCATTGGCTTCAGAGCCTGTCGGCTCGCCTATCTCCACTAGTGCTGCCTTGGCCATCAGCATTTCGGACATGCCTTCCGAGCAATGCAAAGATGCTTGGATTTCTTCTCTTTTGGACTTTCTCTCAAACCGGACGCCCGCTCCAGTTTCCAGGACGCTTCGCCGTCAAGCAGGACACTTCGCTATTCGGGATAACCTGCTTTACCGCCGAAACTACAGCTCGATCGGCCGTAAGTGGTTGCTCGTCATCCCCCGACATCTGCGCTCTGACATCTGTGCCACGTTCCACGATGATCCACAATGTGGCCACGCTGGTGTGTTAAAAACATACACCCGCTTGCAGCTGCGGTACTACTGGCGCGGTATGTACCGTTTCGTTCGCAATTACGTAAGGTCTTGCCTTACGTGCCAGCGACGCAAAATGCCCACTCAACATGCCACAGGTCCCTTGCAGCCGTTGTCATGTCCAGCACGAGCTTTCAATCGTGTCGGAATCGACCTTTACGGTCCGCTTCCCTATACTTCGAGTAGCAACCGCTGGGTCATTGTCGCTATCGACCACCTAACGCGGTACGCTGAAACAGCTGCGTTACCTTCTGCTACCGCAAAAGACGTTGCGTGTTTTATACTGCAAAACCTGGTTTTAAGGCATGGAGCACCTCGGGTGTTACTAAGCGACCGTGCCGCGTTTTTCTCTCCGACGCCATCAAAGCATTGTTGAGCGAGTGTCGCATCATACACCGCACTACCACAGCCTATCACCCGCAAACTAATGGGATGACAGAGCGTTTTAATCGTACACTTGGGGATATGCTGGCCAAGTGCGCTTCATCCGACCAGTCAAATTGGGATAGCATACTCCCTTTTGTGACATATGCTTACAACACTGCAACACAAAGCACGACTGGATTTTCGCCTTTCTTCCTTCTTTATGGACGCGAGCCATCATCAACAATGGATACCATTCTTCCTTATCGACCGGACCCTTCAGTGATGACTACCGTTTCTCGAGCAGCAGCACACGCTGAAGAATGTCGGAAGCTTGCTCGTGCGTTCACGTCACATGACCAGACGCGCCAAAAACATCGCCACGACGCGTCAACCACGCATATGAGCTTTGCTCCGAACTCACTGGTGTGGTTATGGATTCCTTCCACTCCTCCAGGACTCTCCCACAAGCTTTCGTCCAGGTACCATGGCCCTTATCGAGTTGTGCGCCAAACATCCCCTGTCAACTACATTGTCGAGCCGCTGGCTGCATCTCCGGACAAGCGCCGTCGCGAAGAAGAAATCGTACACATCTCTCGGCTCAAGCCATACCATGACCCTTCTGTGTACACCTGTCCTTAGATCGCCAGGATGGCTCCCTCATCGGCCGGGGGTGATTGTAACGAGGGCAGTGGGCATGGAGCTAAAGTATAGAAAAGGAAGAAGACTTGCTGTGATCGCAGGCTTGCGTTCAGTTAGCCCTTGCGCTAAATAAAGCTCTCCTTCGCCGAGTGAACTCCTGCTTGTTCAACAACCCGTTTCACTTTTCTTATATAGACCTACGTTCCGGCTACTGGCAGATTCGACCAAGAGAAGAATGCATTTGTAACTCCAGACGGCCTATATCAGTTCAAGGTTATGCCGTTTGGGCTATGCAACGCCCCAGCCACTTTCGAGCGCATGATACTCTCTGCTACAAGGGTTAAATGCTCAACATGTCTTTGTTATCTTGACGGTGTTGTTGCAAACTCCCCAACATTTGAGATCACCTTCAGCGTTTTCAGCTATTCTCGACATAATCCGCACTGCAGGCCTTCAGTTAAACTCGCTGAAGTGCCACTACGGATGCCGTCAAAAACAGTGTTGGGTTACCTTGTCGACACATCTGGTGTCAGTCGAACCCGGAGAAATTTCGTGCAGTCACCAGTTTCCTGTACCCCGGTCAGTTAAAGACGTCCGGAGTTTTTGTAGGACTTTGCTGCTACTTTAGAAGGTTTGTGAAAGGTTTCGCAACCATCGCTCGACCTCTCACTAAGCTTCTGAAGAAAGACGTCACGTTTACCTGGAGTACCAACCAAGCTGATGCTTTTTCTCATTTAATCACGCTTCTGACGACTCTGCCTATATTGGCTTACTTTGACCCATCCGATCCTACAGAAGTACGAACCGATGCTAGTGGTCACGGGATTGGAGCCATTTTAGCCCAACGCCAATGAGAACACGACCGAGTTGTCGCCTACGCTAGCCGCCTCCTCACAGCTGCTGAGCACAACTAGTCTATTACAAAGCGTGAGGGTCACGCTCTTGTTTGGGCAGTCTCAAATTTCTGCCCACATTTATACGGCACAAATTTCTCTGTAGTAACAAACCTTCATGTAGGCCCGTGTGCTCAGATTTGGGTGCACGTTAAAGAACCCCAGGTGGTCTAAAATTACGGAGCCCTCCACTACGGCGTCTCTCATAATCATATAGTGGACTTGGAACGTTAAACCCCACATATCAATCAATCAATCAATAAGTGACCTTCATGCGCTATGTTGGTTTACGTCACAGAAGGATCCTACTGGCCGGATCGGGCGCTGGGCTCTGTGACTGCAAGAGTATACCAACACGGTGACGTACAAGTCCGGACGCCTTCATCAGGACGCAGACTGTCTGTCCCGCTACCCGGATGCCGAGTCGAACACTATACTTGACACCGACACCGGCCCTCGCGTCTTTTCTTGTTCGCAAATGACATGCATCGGTGACATGCAGCGCCGTGATGCTCCCTTGCGTGTTATCGTTGAGCGGCTCGAATCACCATCTTCCAATCAGTCCCATCACTCATTCGTGCGCCACGATGGAGTGTAAAACCGCGACAATTTCAAGCGGGATGGACCGGCCCTGCTGCTCGTCGTTCTGAAACATTTTCGCTCGGAAATTCCTAATGAACTTCATGACCTTCCTACAGCCAATCACCTTGGTGTCTGACGCACTTACGACCGAATACGCCGACACTTCTTCTGGCCAGGGCTTGCACGCTCAGTCGGAAGATACGTTGCGGTTTGTGAGAAATGTCAGCGCCGCAAAACGCCATCGACACTTCCCGCCGGACGCCTTCAACCACTTGACAATCCGTCAAAACCGTTCTTCCGCGTTGGATCGGGCCTTTCCCATTGTCTTCCTCTTGTAACAATTAGATAGCCGTGGCCACCGACTACGCCACGCGTTATGCCATCACACGAGCTCTTCCAACAAGCTGCGCCACAGACGTCACCAACATCCTCCTTAAGAACGTGATTTGGCAACACGGAGCCCCACGGCACCTGCTTACATACCACGGCCGCACGTTTTTGTCGAAGGTGATTGCCGACATCTTGCAGTACTGTCAAACGAGACACGAGCTGATACGCCATACCATCCGCAAACCAATGGACTCACGGAGCGTCTAAATCGAACGCTTACAGATATGCTCGCCAAGTACGTTTCTACTAACCACACCGACTGGAATCTTGCGTTGCCGTACGTTACATTTGCCTATGATTCTTTGCGCCAAGACACTGCCGGTGACTCTCCATTTTTTATGTTGTTTGGCTGAGACTCTACATTACCCCTAGATACAGTCATTCCGTCTACCGCGACACCGACCAGCGAATATGCCCTTGACGATATCACTCGGGCTGCCAACGCATGCGAAATCGCCCGCACTCGCTTCCTGTCCTCTCAAGAGAACCAGCGGCATTTGTACAATCAACGGCGCCGCGACGTGCCCTTCTCACCTGGTTCATTGGTGCTGCTATGGCCCCCGACCCTTCAAGTCGGCTTGTCGGAAAAACTTCTTTCCCGCTACACAGGTTCATATCGAGTCCGTCGGGAAATTACTCCTGGGACATACGAAATTACCCCTGCTGCCCCATCGCCTTCAACTGCCTCACAGACCACCGATATCGCACATGTTTCACGCTTGAAGCCTTACCACTCTCCGGCTGACGTTGACCTCTATATGCGCCGAGACGGCGCTTCTGCCACCGGGGATTATGCTACATGCATATTGATATTTTGTGGGACGATGCGCGTGTGTGCCTGACGAAGAAATAAAAGGTGCTCTCCGCTCGTTCGCAGCTAAACCGGTCGCACGATTACTGTTGGTTTTAAGTAAATCTCTTCCACAGCCTCGCCGATACGGCGTCGTGTCTTAATCGTAATGATTTAAAGCGCCCTATCCTGGCGAAAGCCTTGCAATGGGGATTGATCAGTCTGGAATATCAAGTAATATTTCTTAAAAATTTGCCAGCCCTCCCACACTTCAGAATGGCTCAGCAATAGGAAAAGTAACCAGATGGGAAACATTCAAAACTTTCTGCAGAGTCAACTTTTAGGAAAGAACTGACAAAATTTTAAATGAAACTTTGAGATAAAGTATAAACGGAACTGGCATTTCGAATGGGTTTGTGTTGCGAACAGGTCTTAAGAGTTGCAGATATGCCCATAGAAGGGGGCTGCTGCCAACCTGGCACGGTAATTTAAATAAGAACAGCACGCGAGGACCTCAAGTGACGTATAGGTTAAAGAAACACCACTTCTTCAAGGTGATCAAACTGAATTATGGCCTTGTTGATGCATAACCTCCATGCCTGCTCGAGATGAATTTAGCAGGTATTCTCTAAGCTAGTATTCTACCCACCTAACTGTCGAGAATAAGCTTTATGCATCCTGCTTATAGCTACGGTAATATGCACTTTTATACGTTCACCCTGCATCCGAGGCAGCTTTACTAACTGCCAACTGGGGACACAGCACCCACCGACGTTACGAATGCAACAAACGCAACGCCTCCCAACACCATAGTCACAGTCGCATTGCTTGACCACGGTATGGTTACTGCTAGAGGCGTTATTTCTTGTCTATAATGTTCATCACTGAACTGAATAATCCTGAACTTCTTAAAAAATATTTTGATTTGCTGTTTTTCTCTATATTGCAGCGGTGTGAACTTAGAGAGTAAAATAACAGATCCTTTTGGTGAATATTATCCTTGCGTATATCTCTGCCTAGGGCCGTCAGCTGCCAGCGAAAAAAAAGCATGAAGAATCGAGGGCTCCTCCTCAATGATGTCGCCCAGAGGGTGCCGCAGTCTTACACTCAAATTCATTGCCACGTCTGTGCTTAAGAACGGATGCACAAATTCACAAATACAATAACATATTACCACATGCGCTCCTAGTATTTCTGTTGCACAATCGTCTTTTGCGTGTTTCCGCTTATATAACGGACGCTGCACTGAAATATCCTTGAACCATCAGGAGTCATTAAGACTCTTTCATTGATATTGCGACCGATATGGTTGGTCGAGCCTTTTTTGTTCAACTAATGTGGCCCCCAGAGATAAGGAGAGGTCTTTGATGCCGCATGTATGAGACTCCCCACCACGGTGGTCTAGGGGCTAAGGTTCTCGGCTACTGACCTGCAGGTCGCGGGATCGAATCCCGGCTTCGGCGGCTGCATTTCCAATGCAGGCGGGAATGTTATAGGCCCATATGGTCAGATTTGGGTGCACGTTAAAGAACCCCAGGTGGTCGAAACTTCCCGAGCCCCCCCCCCCCTACGGCGTCTCTCATAATTATATGGCGGTATTGTGACGCTGAACACCAAATATCAATCAGCTGCATGTATGAGAGGGGCTTAGTGGCACCATAAGCGAAATTATGACCACCAACATATGTGGCCCACGTTGCCGTTCTATGTTATCAAAACAAAAAAGTGAGGCAGGATCGTGGGGGCGGGGGAGACTCAGAGAAAGAGAAGAACGAAGAAGAAAGGTGGAGCTAGCCTTCATAGAGGAAACATCGTCGTGTACTTGACCTACGACCACGGATTGTTGTTCTTAACATTTGGCACTGTGAAACCCAACTGTAGTCGTTTCAGAACGACAATGTTCAGAACGACAAAGCGTCTTCGGAAATTACGTGGGACAATCAGGGCCAGCGTCTCACGAAAGATTACATATACTGACAGTACTACTGAGACTTCGACAGCGAGGCACGCGACAAGAACCGGGAAGCCACCATTTTGATTACTAGAGAAGCTGAGATCCGCCAGTTGGACAAGCAGATTGTCAACGTAACTGAAGTTGGACAAACAGATCCTCGACGTAACTGAAGACGAGGCAGTTGACCAGGAACTTGAGGACTTTGCACCCTACCGTGAGAAGATCGTGCATGCAATCGTTCAGAGGCAGCATTTCTCGACTGAGCGTGGACAGCCTCTTCATCTGCGTGTCAAGTACTATGCGCCTCTTGATCGCGTCAGGGATACCAGCAGCAAGTGCGAGCGATGTCTGTAAAAACGCTGTAGCGTGTGACAGCATTTTGAAAGACAACAAAAAAGACACGAAAGGTTCAGGAGACTCACCTTCGGACCACGAAAGCAGCCTGTCTGCAGGTCAAGAAGTATGTGAAAACAGTTCGACTGAGAGAGACAGAGAAGTGAAGGTTGATTTATTTTTTTAAAAAACGGTGTCCCGAGCAATGCCCGTTGTCACCCTGAGGTAGGAGGGCTTCTTATTCCAGAAACCTTCTGGTTTCTACTGCCCTCTTAGAACTGGGGACGAGTTGTTGTTGGTCTTCCAAGTCCTCGAGAGTGAGCTTCCCCTCCCACGTTTCATTTAGGTCTTCGTTCGTCCATCGTGCTTCATTATCAGTCGAGTGTTGTTGCAGATTACGTCTGGCAATACAATGGCATGCACAAAGCAAGTGTGCCAGGGTATCTGGTACGCTGCAGAGCGGGCACATTGAGCTATATCTCGTAGAGTAGAGACCGTGCGTTATGGCCCTATGTGTGTATGTGCTGCTTTGCAGGCATCTCAGTATCATGTTTCCCTCTTTTGTCAGTTTTGGGTGTGGTGGAGGATATACTCGTCCCTCCAGCCTCTAATGCTGGAGTAACGACGACTAGGTGATTCGAACAAATTCAATTTCTTCAACGACGGGTCAGATGTCTTGTAGGCAGGGTGCAGCCCGGATGACGTTCTCACGGGCAGCGGCGTGGGCCGCTACATTTTCCTGCCTCGTGTCCTGGCATCCATAATATACAAATGTTTGGGAGCGGGGTGCTTCGCCGTTTCAAAATGTTGATGAACTTGGCTGATATACAGCCCTTAGCGAAATTGCTGCAGGCGACTTGCGAGTACGTGAAAATCACCAAGGCGTCTGTACATGTTGTGGTTGCTAAAGCGATTGCCGACTCTTCTGCGGCGTCTGAATTGAGTGCGTTGACCGTGGCTAACGCTAATTCTCGGCTTTTAGAATCTACGACTCTGACAGCATACGTGTTACTACGTGGATACTTGGCCGCGTCCATGTAGCGGGCGTCCGGGTCTTGCTTGAATTTTCGTTGTATAACGTCGACTCTAGCCTTGCGTCAACTTTTGTGGAAATTAGGGTGCATGTTGCGTGGAATAGGTGCGATGGACAGCGAATCCCTAACGCACAGCGTGATGCGCTTTTTGCGGTCTGCACGGGCGATGAACGTGTCGCTGTAGTTGAGCTACCGGAGCACCAATCTTCCCGTGAGTGTCAGCTTCAGCCTCTCCAGCGGGAGGGGGGGGGGCGCTGCGAGTGCTCGATGGTGACAGACGCACTCCACATCGTCTCCGTAGATTTTCTGCTATTTCTGCGGACATCCACCCTGGTACCCTTGAAACTTGGGTTTATCATCACCGCCAAGTTCTCCGCTTCGCCTAGACAATACCTTCGTCCAGGTGGGTCCAGTTTTGACAGCTTGAGAGTCCTTCACTCCCGGCTACAACGTTGCCTTGCTAAGGGCTCTCAGCCCGGCGATTGTGGCCGCTAACGTGGTTACGGGCTATGATCCTACCTCAAGCCAAGTACTGTCAATGGAAATTTCATCCTCCGTAAACACTATGCCATCAGAAGACGAACACCTCGACGATATGGTGAGACATTGGCAACGCAAGCAAGCGAAATCGAAGTCTGCGTCTGAACAGCAACGAGACGCCACAGCTGGACGCCATTCCCCAGCCTTGCAAGGAACGCCGTCACCCCATCCCTCAGGTGGTGTGCCTACCTCTGCTCCGTCCTCGCAGCCAGCGAAACAACGCAAGTGGCGTCCGCGTCAGACTCCTCGCCTCTCTCGCGTCGACTCATCGTAGTAGCGAAACCTCGCGTTCCCTACGAGCTACGCACATTCGTCCCGGCCAATCGCGCAGGCGACACCATCCGCAGCTGCCAGGGCGACCAGACTACCATGCAAATTCAAGTGTGGCCGATCTGGGAAAAAAACATCTTGGTCTGTAGCACCACAATTTCACTTATGGCATAGCGACTCCTCGGGGGCATCCAGCTGCAAGTGGGGGATCAGCAGCTGCCCGTTCTAGGCCACGCCAAGGCACAAGGGGATACATTCAAGAGGTCATGAACATAAACCCTGCTGAAAGTCCGGAGAAAATAAAGTCAGAACTGCATTGGCCTCGAGGTACCATTCTCGCGGTCCGCAAACTCGGAGATTCCGTGGCGGCGTTGGTGACTTTCGAGGGCACGAAGTTGCCCCACTTCCTCTTCTACCACTGCGTGGCGACGTATATCCGCGCCCACAAAAAACGGTCCCTGTTTGCATCAGGTGCGGTAGCATCGGTCATCGACCACCTCAGTGTCCTCACCCCGCTCCAACCCAGTGTACCAAATGTGGAACTCTCGCACCTGCAGGTCTCAATGCCCACGACTGCTACCCTAAGTCCCTCCTCTGCCACAGCGCCCATGAGACTGGAACCAGTGGCTGCACTGGTTCCAGTCTGGCTGCACGGCAAAATATCGGAAACGCAAGCAGCCCTGAACATCTCCTCAAGGGACCACTTCATATTCGTCACTACCAGAACGGCACTAACCTGCATCAGTCGGCTCCACCACTCCACGCCGACACTCAGGCATTCCCACCGCTCGAAGCACCAGCGGCGGTACCTCAGGTGAGCAGTTGGGCAGGTAATGCTGCTCCTAAGCCTGTTTCTCCCCCTTCTGTCGATCCTCCTTCTCCCGAACTTGAGGCCTTCACCAGCAAGTTACGGCACTTCAAAAGCAAAATTCGCTTTTAACTAAACAACTCGAACTCTTAAATAAGCGACTTCAACCACAACAACAGTGTACTGCAAGGCCATCCGGTATTGCCTCCTCTGTTCAGGCGGCTACGCCAGCTACGTCCAAGCTTAGTGCTCGCGCTAAGTCCACTCCCATTAAACCACCGGTTCAAGCAGCCATGTGTACTCCAGCACTCGAAACCGGGGCCACATTTACTCCAGAAGCTCTTGAGGCTCCTGGTGTACCTCAGGTTCTCTCGCCTGCTAACCAAACTCTCCCTAGCGAGAAGCGTGCCCCACGCATAGAGGAACGCCTTACGCGCGTCGAAGCTTCGATTAATCACCTTCTCACCAGCTTCTCTGCTCAACGCATAATAGTAGAGGTTACCCAGGCTATTCAAGCCTGGGCAATCACCCAGTTTCAACCCAAGGCAACGCGTTCCCGCTCCTGCTCGGTGAGCAGTGAGGGTGCAGCTCCACGGCGTCGACGTAAGGTGGATACCGCCACACCGCCGTCCGACAATGTGGCCTCCGTGTCCCTCCCTGCCTCTGAGGATTCCGAGCGGGACATGGAGGACCAAATATAAAATCTAAGACAGTCACGGTGGCTACAAATCGTTCGTCTCGTTCAAACATTGCGCCTAATTTCGAGATCATACAGTGGAACCCTGGAGGCTTCGGGAACAGGCGAAAGCGTTCACATCTTTCCCTTTTCCTCAGCTCACTTGGCTCTCAGCCCGCCGTCTTGCCGCTCAAAGAATCTGGCCCTTCTCCAACCCTTTCTGGATACTGCTTCTATGTAGGCGGCACAACCACATGCTTCCTCGTGCATAAAGCTTACACGGCGATACAGATTGACCTCGATCTGGATCTTCCTTACGGCTACTGCATGATATCAGTGCTGTCTCAGCGGAGCGGCCAACCATCAATACATATCTTAAACGTGTACTGTCCCCCTCCCCATGCGAGGGCTTCATTTGCGCATCTCTTCTATCGGCCGCTGCGTATAGTGGCCCGACAACCACTGGTGATTGTCGGGCACTTCAATGCCCTCAGCCCTCACTGGAGTTACCACTACGAGAAGGCCTGGGGCAGAGAGCTCAAGGAGCTCATTTCCTCGCTGAGCCTCACGCCTCTTACCGATCCGGCACAACGTGTTCGAAGGACACCTGTTCGAAGGCTGCAAACCAGATGAGCTCTAAGAGTGCGTGGCGACTCTTTCGAAGCCTTCTCGATCCCTCCACCACCAGGGGAGAAACGCAACGCCAGCTCCGCCGTACTCTGCATGCCTTTCAGGGCACTACGGATCAACTCGCGCGAGAACATTGTGACCGCTACTTCCGCCGCACAATTGATTATATACGTATTCCGACGCTCTAACATCGACCTCGACGCCCCATACACGCTTTTCGATTTACGATTTGCACTCACGAAAATGCGACGGGGCACGACCCCTGGACGCTATGGAATCACAGTATCACTCCTGGCAAATCTTCCCGACCAAGCACACCTCTCGCTACTCCACCTTATATATTCGATATGGGACGGCTCTCCGCTTCCAACGGAATGGACCGCATCGGTCGTGACATTGATACCCAAATCGGCAAACTCCGTTAGTATCGAGGCACTGAGACCCACCTCGCTTACGCTTTGCGCAGGCAAACTCATAGAAACCATGGTTCGCGAACGCCTTTCCGCCTACTTGGAGGCCAGGAGGACCTTTGCCGACACGATGTTTGGCTTTCGCCCGCAACCGTCGGTGCAGGACATCCTGCTCCAGCTTCAACACGGTATCATAGAGCCGACTACTATGCGCCATAACGATAAAGCCGTGCTCGCTCTCGATCTGCGCGGGGCGTTCGACAACGTCAAACACAGCCCTATACTCACTAACCTGTCTACCACAAACTGCGGGCAGAAGACTTTCAACTACATTCACGCCTTTTTATTACATCGCACCGCCTTCATTCGCCCTAATTCTACCGAACACGGCCCGTACTTATTAGGCATGCGGGGTACACCTCAAGGGGCAGTCCTGTCTCCCCTGCTTTTTAACCTGGCGATGATGAACCTCCCCTTTCTTCGAAGCGAGGCCGAGGGTATACAACACGCACTATATGCGGGCGATATGACAATCTGGACGAACACCAGCTCCTTAGCGCAAATTGAAGAACGCCTGCAAAAGGCCTTCCTCCTGGTGGACACCTACGCTGGTTCATGCGGCTTACGCTGGTTCTCAAGCTAAATCGGCTCTTCTTTCAGTCTCTCCGCTACTGCCGCCTCAAATTTTTTTTCTGTCCGGGCCCGTCTTGTCAGTGCGAAATTTTCGGGTTCGTGGCCTTCACCTCACATCGTCCTTTGATCCAAAGGGCACAATAGTAGGCCTCAGAAGTACCAGCGAACGGGTGAGCCGCATGATACGGCGAGTGTCCACCAAGCGCGGCGGCCTCCGCGGGTCTCAGTCCCTCCTATTCGCCCACGCGTTTGTGACCAGTCGCATCCTCTAAGCCTTGCCTTACCTTCGCCTGCGTCGCCGACACGAGCACCAGCTAGACGTCCTTCTTCGTTCAGTATACAAACGCGCTCTGGACCTACCTATTGCAACTTCCAACAGCCGATTCGCGGCTCTGGGGGTACACAACACCTTTGCAGAGATGCGCGAAGCTCATCGCGTTAACCAAGTCAATCGACTGTCGCAGACGCCTTCAGTCTTGGCCTTAACCCGAAATCTGACCAAGACCCTCTGCAGCAGGTACCAGAGCTCTGGCATCAAAAGCTATGGGTGGAACTTCTACCCCGTAATATCAACCCCGTCTCCATCCTGGCCGTAGACTAGCGCACGCCGCGGCCCTTCATACGCGACACTCCGATCGTCCTGATGTTTTCTACGTGGACGTCTTGGGTCCCTCCCTCTCCCGTCACTTCACGGCTGCCGTGATTACAGAGAAAAACACGTCGATGGCCTCTCCTTTTGAGCAGACACAGTAACGCACGCTGAAGAGGTTGCCATAGCTTTGGCCGCCTTTCACCCTGTCTCACGCACCATCTTGACGGACTCGTGCTCGGCCTGTTTTCAGTATCTTCATGGTTCCATTGCCCCGCTGACGGCTAGCCTACTACAGGCAGCCTCTTGGCGATTTAATCCTCATCCCATTCGTATAGTCTGGACCCCAGGCCACTCGGGGCAGCCCTGCAACGAGGCGGCAAATGCCGCTGCTCGCGCTTCTCCTGTCCTGGCCGATGCCCCTTCATGTCTCAAGACGGAGTCTGGCAATACCAAACTGACACGCTTTCGCGAAATTTATGCTTATTACCGGGCTTCGCGCCGCCTCCACCTGGACCCCGCACGCGGTTTGGAGAAAGCGGACGAACGACTGCTACGCCGCCTGCAGACGAACACCTTTATCGGTCCGGCGGTCGCCAGACATTTTTTGCCGGAAATCAATTACACCTGCTCGGCCTGTCATGTCATCGCCAACACATACGACGTCGTAGCATCGTGCCCAGTTAATCCCGTCCCTTTCTCATCCCCTTTTCCTATCCCAACTAGAGAGGTTGGGAGGAGCAACTGCTCGGCTGCTCTACCTTGGCTGCGCAGCGCTCCTTGGTGGAGCGCGCACGGGCAGCTTTCAGCTCCACTGGCGTCCCGGAATAGGGTGCCGCCGATGGGCCACGTCGGCATTTTTTGTAGACTTTTTCTGAAATAAACCTTTTACTACCACTACCATCTCCAGCTGACTGTTCTCTTGCTCTTCGATGAGCTCTTGCAACGTGTTGTGGACGCCCATCTTTAGGAGACGTGTGATACAGGCCTTTGGGGGAAGTCCCCGGGCTACTTTAGTGGCCTTTCCTATCAAGATATTAAGTTCTTCAATTTCAGCTGTTTTCAAATTCAGGTACGGCGTGCCATACGTAATGTAGATGGTGAACACAGCTTGCATTATACGTGGCGTTTCGTGCTCTTTCAGTCCGTTTCTGTAATTCGCGATCATCTTGACGAGGTGTGTAAGTTGTGATAGTGTCCGTTGGAGTCGCAATAGGGTGGCAGCTCCCGATCCATCCTTGTAGGCTTGAACTCTAAGCACTTGCAGGGTCTCGACTTCAGAAAATATCGCCCCCTTCAGTGCTACGCTTGGGTTGGGCTCGTCGTATACAGAGGGGGTCTTTCTCTTGTTTTCGCTTTGAGGACGAGGTGCTCGGATTTCTCGGGGGCACAGCAGAGACCGCAGTTTCAGAGATACCGCTCGATGGTATGAACGGTAATTTGTAGGCAGTTCTCTTGTATCCCAGTGTTCGAAGCTCTGGTCGAAAGCGTGATGTCATCAGCATAGATCGCGTGCCGTAAATTTGGTATTTTATCGAGAATTTTCGGCAGATTTATAATAGCCACTATAAAAAGTAAAGACAAAATGACCGAACCCTGCGGTGTGCCTTTTTTGGTTGTCAGAAGCTTCTGCTGTGGATGTTGCATATGCTCACAGTTTCCGTATGGGCCATCAGAAAGTTTCTGACGTACGTGTAGGTTTTAATGCCGCAGCCAATGCCTTCGAGGTTGTTGAAGATCGCTTCGAGGCTGACTTTGTTGAAGACCGCCTAGACGTCTACTCCGAGAATGAAGCACTTTCTTCAATGGGTGAAGTGATCAATGAGGTCTTCTTCGAGTAGTAAGAGCACGTCGTGTGTCGAAGATGCTGCCTGAAGCCGAACATGGTGGCCGGTAGGTGTCCACTATCTTCCAGGTACTGGATTAGGCAGTACTGCACCAAATGTTCGAACTGCTTTCCCACGCACGATGTGACAGAAATCGGGCGTATGTTCTCAAAGCCGACTGGTTTGTAAGGCTTAGGGATCAAGGTTTTTTTGGAGTGCTTCCGTACCGCAGGTAGCTCTCCTTAATCTCAGCAGTCGTTGTAATATCGGAGAAGCTCCGTGATGGCCTGGTGCGATAGGTTGCGTAAGTGCTTTTTGAACATCCTGTCTATTCCGGGGCTGGTATTTCTGCTCAACTTCGTTAGGGCTGTGTCAGTTCAGCCTAGCTGAAGTGCCGGTCGAGCGCAGTGTTTGGTGCGCCAGCGTAATTTTTGGTGGGAATTGAAGCTCCAGGGGGTGCATGGCCACAGATGTTCTTCGTCTTTCTTTTAGGAGGTGTCCTTCTATACCGGCATATTTTCGAAAAAGACTCTGAAGCTGCTGCTTCTGTGCTGGTTTGGAGGGTGATGGGACTGGAAGTGTGCGAAGCAGATGTCAGGTCTTCCTGTTGCTCACCCGTCCTGGTGCTCATCCGTTCCTGGTGCTCCTGAACCTTGTCAAAGAAAGCGTGCCCGTTTCGCCTGGCCGATTGGTTCGCATGATCTTTAGATTGCTCGGTGAGGACAGAATGCGTTTTCTTAACTTTATGCTTAGTTCTGTGGCTGCCACCGTTTTAGAAGTCCTGTTCAACCTTCCCAAAGGTAGAGGAGATTTGCGTCGACGACGGGTGTATTGGCGTCAAGCTGTATGTCCTTAGTGTAGCGTTCGGCTATCTTGAGCATCTTCTTAAACAAGCCTTCAATGTCGATTATGGTGGTTTTAACGTTGAGGTCATCCCTAAATGATTGTTATTTCGTTAACCAAGCTATTTCATCCTACTGAAACGTTCCGTATGCAAGTCCAAAAATTTTTATTTTACCATAAAGAATGCATATGTTTCCCATATATATCTATAGATTTCCGTCAGATTCTTACGGAAACATACGAAATTATTGGACATCGCATTCGGAACGTTTCAATAGGGATATGCAGCCTTGATATTGTTACGTGAAAATGACACGAGGCGTGTCTATTTAAAATCTATATTTAAACTGATGCGTATGGCGTCGGCTAAGATGGAAGCAGCATGCAAAACCAACCGACCACTTCCTTGTTGTCGTCTTCTGACTGCTGATACGTGAGCAACGTAGCATGACCCCCCCCCCCGGCGGTAAAAGCGCCGTCTCGGTGCACATAAAGTACGGTCTTCAGTAGGCAGGTGGTAAGGTTTCAGCCTGCTGACGTGCACAACATCACTAGGTGTGGTTGCAGGCAGGCTTGTGGTCTCAGATGCAGGAATGATGTCATAGGTGACGTCGGTTACCTGGCGGATGATATGGTAAGGACCCATGTAGCGAGACAATAACTTTTCTGATAAGCCAACTCGACGAACTGGGCACCACAGGAGAACAAGAGAACCGGGTGAGAAGTGAACGTCAGCATGCCGGCTGTCGTAGATGGCTTTGTGGGTGGCTTGCGAAGCCGAAAGTCTAGAGCGGGCGATCAGACGTGCGTGGTCGGCACGAGAAATAGCGTCGCATGCGTATTCGGTTGACGGCGTTGTAGTGGTTGGAAGTAAGGTGTCGAGTGGTAACCTCGGATCACGGCCATAAAGCAAATAAAAGGGTGAATAACCAGTGGTGTCGTGGCGCGAAGAATTGTACGCGAAGGTCACGTGATGTAGCGCCAAGTCCAAGTCATGGTGGTTGGAGGACACATACATTGCGAGAATGTCCGTTAGGTTCCGATTTAGCCGTTCGGTAAGGCCAATTTTTTGGGGATGGTAGGAAGTGGTCAGCTTGTGGTGCGTCGAGGAAGAGCGCAGAATATCGTCGATCACACGGGACAAAAATGCGCGGCCATGATCCGTGAGTAATTGGCGAGGAGCACCTTGGTGTAGGATGACGTCGTGGAGCAAAAAGTCCGCAACGTCAGTAGCGGTGCTGGTGGGGAGCACCCGAGTGATGGCATTCCTAGTCGCGTATTCTATAGCAACGGCGACCCACTTGTTGCCCGATTTCGACTCGGGAAAAGGACCGAGAAGATCTATACCAACACGGAAGAAAGGTTTGGTTGGGATGGAGATCGGTTGAAGAAGTCCAGCCGGGGGCGCAGTAGGTCGCTTCCTACGTTGGCACTTATCGCAGAAGGACACGTAACGGCGAACGGACCGAGTGAGACCGCGCCAAAAGAAGCGGCGACGCACGCGGTCGTACGTCCGAGATACACCCAGATGACCAGCAGTTGGTTCATCGCGAAGCTCGTGCAGCACGGTTGAATGCAAATTTTTCGGCACAACAAGAAGGAGCTCAGGGCCATCTGGCTGGATGTTATGACGGTACAGCGTGCCATTCAGGAAGACGTACATGCGAAGTGACGTGTCGTTCGGAGCAGATTCGAGACGGTCAATAAGTTGTCGCAGAGAAGCATCACGACGTTGTTCATCACGTATCTGAAGAAACTGGGCATTGACATGACGCTGAGGCTAGGCTCGATGTCTGGTTCGTCGGGCTGATCAACAGGGTAGCGGGATAAGCAATCGGCGTCCAGAAGAAGACGTCCAGACTTATAAGCAACCGAGTAGGAATACTCCTGTAGGCGTAATGCCCAACGACCAAGTCGTCCAGTGGGGTCCCTCAGAGAAGAAAGCCAACACAGCGCGTGATGATCTATGATGACACAGAAAGGGCGGCTATACAAGTAAGGACGGAATTTCGAAACTGCCCAAACAAGAGCGAGGCATTCCCCTTCTGGTATAGAATTATTGCTTTCAGACTTAAAAAGCAGACGGCTTGCGTACGTTATTACACGGTCGTTGCCCCGCTGAATTTGCGCCAAAACTGCACCAATTCCGTGACCACTCGCATCTGTTCGCACTTCTGTGGGAGCATCGGGGTCGAAATGTGCAAAATTAGGAGGTGTCGTTAGAGCAGTGATTAGCTGAGAGAAGGCGTCAGCTTGAGGAGGGCCCCAAAAAAATGGGACGTCTTGTTTGAGAAGACAGTGAGTGGTCGGGCGAGTGCCGCAAAGTTTTTCACGAACCGGCGAAAGTAGGAGCAGAGGCCCACGAAACTGCGAACATCATGGACAGAGCGTGGGACTGGGAAGTTTGTTACAGCGAGTACTTTCGCCGGGTCTGGCCGTACGCCGGCAGCACCAACAAGGTGACCCAATATGGTAATCTGATGAAGACCGAAGTGGCACTTGCAGGAATTGAGCTGCAGGCCGGCCTGTCGATATATGGATAGAATGGTCCAAAGGCGTTCAAGGTGGGTTGCAAAGGTAGGTGAGAAATTGATCACTTCGTCGAGGTAACACAAACATGTCGACCATTTAAATCCTTGTAGGAGCCAAACGTGGACCCCCGTCGTTATTCGCCCAGCCGTACCGGCGCACCTAACAGCCACTCTACCACGCGTTCACCGTCACCGCAACGCCGCCATTCTCCGTCACCTAAACCCCGCCGCTATCCACCAACGACTAACTATGGATCTTCATGGACAAAAAAAAATAGACTGTGCAGCTTCTGGAGGTAGTGCTGCATCAAGTGCGACTGACACAAATCCTCCGTTGACACTACCTACTGATAAAAACTTCCTAAAAGTGCATGTGGACGGTCTGTCTTTGACGGCTTTAGTTGTCACTGGAGCTCAGGTGTCTATAATGAGTGCTGGTCTGTGTCGCCGCCTCAAAAGTAGTGCTCATGCCTGCCGTAACACAAGCTTGCCGTGTCGCCGATGGTGGAACTGTAGCCATCATTGGAATGTGTCAACATCATCATCATCATCAGCCTGACTACGTCCACTGCAGGACAAAGGCATCTCCCATGTTCCGCCAGTTAACCCGGTCCTGTGCCTGCTGCTGCCAATTTATACCCGCAAACTTCTTAATCTCATCTGCCCACCTAACCTTCTGTCTCCCCCTAACCCGCTTGCCTTCTCTGGGAATCCAGTCAGTTAACCTTAACGACCAGCAGTTATCCTGTCTACGCGCTACATGCCCGGCTCATGTCCATTTCTTCTTCTTGATTTCAGCTATGATATCCTTAACCCCAGTTTGTTCCCTAATGCACTCTGCTCTCTTCTTGTCTCTTAAGGTTACACCTACCATTTTTCTTTCCATTGCTCGCTGCGTCGTCCTCAATTTAAGCTGAACTTTCTTTGTAAGTCTCCAGGTTTCTTCTCCGTAGCTAAGTACCGGCAAGATACAGCTGTTATATACCTTCCTCTTGAGGGATAGTGGCAATCTACCTGTCATTATTTGAGTGTGCTTGCCAAATGTGCTCCACCCCATTCTTATTCTTCTAGTCACTTCAATCTCGTGGTTCGGCTCCGCAGTTATTACCTGCCCTAAGTAGACATAGTCTTTTACAACTTGAAGTGCACTATTACCTCTCTCGAAGAGCTGCTCTTTTCCGAGGTTGCTGTACATTACTTTCGTTTTCTGCAGATTCACTTTAAGACCCACTTTTCTGCTCTCCTTGTCTAACTCTGTTATCATTAGTTGCAATTCGTCCCCTGAGTTACTCAGCAATGCAATGTCATCGGCGAAGCGCAGGTTACTAAGGTACTCTCCATTAACTCTTATCCTTAACTGTTCCCGATCTAGGCTTCTGAAAACTTCCTGTAAGCACGCGGTAAATTGTATTTGGGTAGATTGTGTCCCCCTGCCTTACACCCTTCTTGATTGGTATTTTGTTGCTTTCTTTATGAAGCACTATGGTAGCAGTTCATCGCCTGTAGATTTCTTCCAGGATGTTTATATTCGCTTTATCGACACCCTGATTCCGCAGTGTCTGCATGACGGCTGATATTTCTACTGAATCAAACGCCTGCTCGTAACCTATGAAGGCTAAGTATAGTGGTTGGTTATACTCTGAGCATTTCTCTATTACCTGGTTGATAGTATGAATGTGGTCGATTGTTGAGTAGCCTGTTCGAAATCCTGCTTGTTCTTTTGGTTAATTGAATTCTAATGTTTTCTTTACTCTGTTAGCAATTACCTTTGTAAATAGCTTGTATACTACAGAGAGCAAGCTAATCGGCCTGTAATTCTTCAAGTCCTTGTCATCTCCTTTCTTATGTATTAAGATAATGTTAGCGTTCTTCCAAGACTCTGGTACCCTTCCCGTCAGGAGACACTTCGTAAACAGAGTGGCTAGTATTTCTAACACAATCTGACCTCCATCTTTCAGCAGATCTGATGTTACCTGATCCTCACCAGCAGCTTTGCCTCTTTGCATGCTCTCCAAAGCTTTTCTGACTTCTTCTATCATTACTGGTGTTATTTCTTCTTCTATCATATTGGTAGTTATTTTGCCTTCTTTGTCCCTTAGTGCATACATTCGATTTTTGCCTATCCGAAGTTTCCTCTTCACTGCTTTGACACTTCCTCCGTTTTTCAGAGCGTGTTCAATTCTCTCCATGTTATACCATCTTACATCGGATACCTTACGCCTGTTAATAAACTTCGAAAGCTCTGCCAGTTCTATTTTGTCTGTTGTACTTGAGACTTTCATGATTTTACGCTTCTTAATGAGATTCTTCGTTTCCTGGGAAAGCTTGCCAGTGTCCTGTCTAACTACCCTGCCTCCAACTTCCACTGCACCAGTGGTTGGAATGTGTACCAGTCGTAATAGCCTTGCCAGCCGCCATGTTCCTGTTTTATTTACCCTGCTCGATCTCTGCCCTCATGACGTCATCTTCGGGATGGACTTCTTCTCGATGCATTCTGCCCTGATTGACTGTTCCGCCAGCACTCTCTCTTTAAAACTTCCTCTTCTGAATTCTCACCCTGAACTTCCGAACAGCCTGTGCACCACTGACTTCTTCCGGATACTACCTAAAGCTCTCACATTCGTTTAATTGGCAACAACTTCTCCCGTGCCCGACGGTGATTATATCCAGACGCCCATTCCTGATGTTTTCCTGGCACGTGACATTACTGTCCCACACTCCGTCTTAACCATCGCCTCAAACCGAACATATTTGCCTGTTATCAATTGCAGTTTTATAAAACAAGTGTTATTTCAAGGAATATCCCTCGCCACGCTAAGACACTTAATGGACGACCACGTCACCTGTTTTGCGGAAAACGTGTGTGCCGATCACCTACGTCACTCGCAGGAGGCCACGTGTGTGGATGCAACCTTACGCTTCATGAGCGCCCCGGACCTCGAACCTGAGAAGTCAGCCGCGCTTTGCCACCTTCTGGCTTCATACCGAGACAAATTCGACGTAGGCAGCCATCAGCTCGGCCAGACTTCACTCATCAAGCACCGCAATAAAACAGGCGATTCTCATCCCTTTCATCCGCGACCATACCAGTTGTCTGCCACCGAGCGTCAAGTATTTCAACAAGAAGTTATCAAGATGTTAGCCAAGGGAATCATTGAACACTCTTCGAGCACTTCGGCGTCCCCCGTTGTGCTCGTTAAAAAGAAAGATGGCACGAAACGCTTCTGCGTGGACTACCGCCATCTGAATAGAATCACGAAAGAGGACGTTTATCTTTTACCCCTCATCGATGACGCTCTCAATTGTCTCCACGGCGTCCCACACTTTTGTAACGAGGGCAGTGGGCATGGAGCTCGAGTATAGAAAAGGAAGAAGACTTGCTGTGATCGCAGGCTTGCGTTCAGTTAGCCCTTGCGCTAAATAAAGCTCTCCTTCGCCGAGTGAACTCCTGCTTGTTCAACAACCCGTTTCAAGTGGTGGAAGTGCGGGGTACATCTGGTCCTCACCCTGGAACTTCGCAGCCGCACACTCCAACGAACTCCTACAATGACTGATCCGGGGCCATCTCATGATGCTACTCCAGATCTCGCACCTGTGCCTGTCTTCTGCGCTGGCGCTCTCCGGCAGCGCGACCCCCCATATTTGGTGGCACAGAGGACCAAGATGTGGACAACTGGATTGCCGAGTATGAACTGGTGAGCGCAGTCAATAAGTGGAACGCAGCCGATAAGCTCACAAATGTGAGTTTTTACCTGACCGACGTGGCAAAACTATGGTACAGAAATCATCAAAATGATTTCAGTACCTGGTCGGAATTGGCAAAAACCCTCGCGGAAGTCTTTGGCCGTCCTGCTGTCCGCCGCCTTCGTGCTGAACAGCGCTTGCGGGGCAGGCTACAGAGAGCAGATGAAACTTTCACGAGCTACATCGAAGATGTGCTATTTCTCTGCAATCTCGTCGATTCGACTCAGGACGAGGCAGGCAAGATCAAGAACATTATGAAAGGAATCGACGACGGTGCCTTCCAAATGCTGGCTGCGAAGAGTCCCCAGACGGTCGCCGAGGTGATTCAGCTCTGCCAAAGCTATGATGAGCTGCGTAGGCAGCGCGCTTCTACACGTTGCGCTGCTCAAGACACCGTGGACATCTCATCCCTCGACTATCGCCATGACACCGCCGACCACTTCGCGTTGATGCCAGTCATAAAGCAATTCATACGCGAGGAGGTCGCCCGGAAGCTATCTATAATCACAAGAACTACCGAGCCGATGGCACCCTTGTCGCCTTCGCTTCGCCAGGTCATTCAATCGCAAGTTGCCGAAGCATTGCCGCCAGCTCAGGCTCCATCAACTGTTACCGCACCACTAACGTATGCAGCCGCAGTTGCTCGGCCACGCGCGCCAGCGTCTCTGGCCATCTACGAAGCTACTCGCCACGTTTATTCGTCGACGCCACCTGCCCGCCCGTTGACTGTCCCGTCTCCGGCTATATACGAAAAAACTCGGAACGTTTATATGACGCCGCCGCCTGCACGACCATTTACGGTACCTTATTCAGCGAACAGTGCCCCTATTGTCAGCCAATGGCGCACTCCGGATAATCGGCCAATATGTTTTTCATGTGGCATCCCAGGCCACGTAGCTCGTCACTGCCGTCGTCGCAGCTTTCCTTCTCACGACATTGCAGGGGCCTCATATTACATGCCCACCATGCCCACTCAGCCGCGATATACCGTTCCTGCCGATCCACCTCTAGACGTACGTCCCGGTCGCCGACCATCCGGCGCAAGCCGTTCACCTTCTCCTCGTCGTCGATCTATTTCTCCGATATTACTTCGCAACAGCCCACCGCGAGGAGAAAACTGACGGGCGCAGTTCCGGAGGCAAGAACTGCGTTGGCAGCGAAAATTTCAAGACCTAAATGCTGTCCCCCGAACGAAATCGAACTCTATATTGATGGCAATAAGGTGCACGGACTTGTTGACACTTGAGCTGCCGTATCTGTAATTAGCGAGAAACTGTGCCGAAACTTGAAGAAAGTGACCACACAACCTACCGACCTATCTTTGCAGACAGCTACGTCCCATCACATTCAGCCTTCAGCTTTGTGCACTGCACGAGTTGTCATTCAAGGTGCGATGTACGTCGTCACATTTGTAGTTTTATTCCGTTCTTCGCATGACGTTATCCTTGGGTGGGACTTTCTTTCGTCAAATTCTGCTTTGGTCGACTGTGCTCATTCTGAACTCGCGTTATCTGTGCCGTGCTACGACCCCGACGATGGTGCTTCGTGTAGAGTGTTTGCTGCTTCTGACGTTGACATTGCGCCTTTCTCAGCTGTTGTTGTCTCGGTGTCGTGTGCCTCCCCTCCGAAATCGCCTGTGTTGTTTATGCCATCGGTCCCATCTGCGTGCCGTCGAAATATCACGCTTCCGTTCGCCGTCGTCATTTTTCGAAATGGTCACGCTGCCATTTATGTGTGCAATCCCTCGGACAGCCCGTCATCCCTACTACGTGGAGAATGCCTGGGAAGCTACGAACCTTACGAGTGCATTCTTCCGGCTACTATACCCGATTCTACGGTTTCGCTGCCAATTTGTGCTGTCACTCTTACCAACGCGCCTAATGATGCTCTGATGCAAAAAAATATTTGATTTGCGGTTTTTCTCTATATTGCAGCGGTGTGAACTTAGAGAGTAAAATAACAGATCCTTTTGGTGAATATTATCCTTGCGTATATCTCTGCCTAAGGCCGTCAGCTGCCAGCGAAAAAAAAGCATGAAGAATCGAGGGCTCCTCCTCAATGATGTCGCCCAGAGGGTGCCGCAGTCATACACTCAAATTCATTGCCACGTCTGTGCTTAAGAACGGACGCACAAATTCACAAATACAATAACATATTACCACATGCGCTCCTAGTATTTCTGTTGCACAATCGTCTTTTGCGTGTTTCCGCTTATATAACGGACGCTGCACTGAAATATCCATGAACCATCAGGAGTCATTAAGACTCTTTCATTGATATTGCGACCGATATGGTTGGTCGAGCGTTTTTTTGTTCAACTAATGTGGCCCCCAGAGATAAGGAGAGGTCTTTGATGCCGCATGTATGAGACTCCCCACCACGGTGGTCTAGGGGCCAAGGTTCTCGGCTACTGACCTGCAGGTCGCGGGATCAAATCCCGGCTTCGGCGGCTGCATTTCCAATACAGGCGGGAATGTTATAGGCCCATATGCTCAGATTTGGGTGCACGTTAAAGAACCCCAGGTGGTCGAAACTTCCCGAGCCCCCCCACTACGGCGTCTCATAATTATATGGTGGTATTGGGACGCTGAACACCAAATATCAATCTGCCGCATGTGTGAGAGGGGCTTAGTGGCACCATAAGCGAAATTATGACCACCAACAAATGTGGCCCACGTTGCCGTTCTACGTTATCAAAACAAAAAAGTGAGGCAGGATCGTGGGGGCGGGGGGGACTCAGAGAAAGAGAAGAACGAAGAAGAAAGGTGGAGCTAGCCTTGATAGAGGAAACATCGTCGTGTACTTGACCTACGACCACGGATTCTTGTTCTTAACATTTGGCGCCGTGAAACCCAACTGTAGTTGTTTCAGAACGACAATGTTTTCAGTAAAGCGTCTTCGAAAATTACGTGGGACAATCAGGGCCAGCGTCTCACGAAAGATTACGTATATTGACAGTACTACTGAGACTTCGACAGCGAGGCACGCGACAAGAACCGGCAAGCCCCCATTTTGATTACTAGAGAAGCTGAGATGCGCCAGTTGGACAAGCAGATCGTCAACGTAACTGAAGTTGGACAAACAGATCCTCGACGTAACTGAAGACGAGGCAGTTGACCAGGAACTTGAGGACTTTGCACCCTACCGTGAGAAGATCGTGCATGCAATCGTTCAGAGGCAGCATTTCTCGACTGAGCGTGGACAGCCTCTTCATCTGCGTGTCAAGTACTATCCGCCTCTTGATTGCGTCAGGGATACCAGCCGCAAGTGCGAGCGATGTCTGTAAAAACGCTGTAGCGTGTGACAGCATTTTGAAAGACAACAAAAAAGACACGAAAGGTTCAGGAGACTCACCTTCGGACCACGAAAGCAGCCTGTCTGCAGGTCAAGAAGTATGTGAAAACAGTTCGACTGAGAGAGACAGAGAAGAGAACGTTGATTTATTTTTTTAAAAACGGTGTCCCGAGCAATGCCCGTTGTCACCCTGAGGTAGGAGGGCTTCTTATTCTAGAAACCTTCTGGTTTCTACTGCCCTCTTGGAACTGGGGACGAGTTGTTGTTGGTCTTCCAGGTCCTCGAGAGTGAGCTTCCCCTCCCACGTTTCATTTAGGTCTTCGTTCGTTCATCCTGCTTCATTATCAGTCGAGTGTTGTTGCAGATTACGTCTGGCAATACAATGGCATGCACAAAGCAAGTGTGCCAGGGTATCTGGTACGCTGCAGAGCGGGCACATTGAGCTATATATCGTAGGGTAGAGACCGTGCATTATGGCCCTATGTGTGTATGTGCTGCTTTGCAGGCATCTCAGTATCATGCTTCCCTCTTTTGTCAGTTTTGGGTGTGGTGCAGGATATACTCGTCCCTCCAGCCTCTAATGCTGGAGTAACGACGACTAGGTGATTCGAACAAATTCCATTTCTTCAACGACGGGTCAGATGTCTTGTAGGCAGGGTGCAGCCCGGACGACGTGCTCGCGGGCAGCGGCGTGTGCCGCTCCATTTTCCTGCCTTGTGTCCTGGCATCCATAATATACAAGTGTATGGGAGTGGGGTGCTTCGCCGTTTCAAAATGTTGATGAATTTGGCTGAGATACGGCCCTTAGCGAAATTGCTGCAGGCGACTTGCGAGTACGTGAAAATCACCACGGCGTCTGTACATGTTGTGGTTGCTAAAGCGATCGCCGATTCTTCTGTTGCGTCTAAAATGAGTGCGTTGACCGTGGCCTACGCTAATTGTCGGCTTTTAGAATCTACGACGCTGACAGCATACGTGTTTCTACGTGGATACTTGGCCGCATCAATGTAGTGGGCGTCCGAGTCTTGCTTGAACCTTCGTTGTATAACGTCTACTCTAGCCTTGCGTCTACTTTTGTGTAAATTAGGGTGCATGTTGCGTGGAATAGGTGCGATGGACAGCGACTCCCTAACGTACAGCGTGATGCGATTTTTCCGGTCTGCATGGGCGATGAACGTGTCGCTGTAGTTGAGCTACCGGAGCACCAATCTCCCTGTGGGCGTCAGCTTGAGCCTCTCCAGCGGGGGGGGGGGGGGGAGGGCTGCGAGTGCTCGATGGTGACAGACGCACTCCACATCGCCTCAGTAGGTTTTCTGCTATTTCTGTGGACATCCACCCTGCTGCGCCTGAAACTTAGGTTTATTGTCACCGCCAAGTTGTCCGCTTCGCCTAGACGACACCTTCGTCCAGGTGGGTCCAGTTTTGACAACTTCAGCGACGTCCTTCACTCCCGGCTACAACGCCGCCTTGCTAAGGGCTCTCAGCCCGGCGATGGCGGCCGCTAACGTGGTTACGGGCTATGATCCTACCTGAAGCCAAGTACTGTCCATGGAGATTTCATCCTCCGTAAACACTATGCCATCAGAAGACAAACGCCTCGACGACATGATGAGACTGTGGCAACGCAAGCAAGCGAAATCGAAGTCTGCGTCTGAACATCATCGAGACGCAACAGCTGGCCGCCATTCCCCAGCCTTGCAAGGTACGCCGGCGCGCCATCCCTCTGGTGGTGTGCCCACATCTGCTCCATCCTCACAGCCAGCGAAGCAACGCAAGTGGCGTCTGCGTCAGACTCCTCGCCTCTCTCGCGACGACTACATCGTAGTAGCGAAACCTCGCGTTCCCTGCGAGATACGCACATTCGTCCCGGCCGATCGCGTGGGCGACGTCATCCGCAGCTACCTCGGCGACCAGACTACCACGCAAACTCAAGTGTGGCCGCTCTGGGAACAAAACATCTTGGTCTGTAGCACCACAATTTTGCCTATGACACAGCGACTTCTCGGTGACTTCCAGCTGCAAGTGGGGGATCAGCAGCTGCCCGTTTGAGGCCACGCCAAGGCACCAGGGGATACATGCAAGGGCATCATTAACATGAATTCTGCTGAACGTTCGGAGAAAATAAAGTCAGTACTGCATTGGCGTCGAGGTACTATCCTCGCGGTCCGCAAACTCGGAGATTCCGTGGCGGCGGTGGTGGCTTTAGAGGGCACGAAGTTACCCTGCTTCCTCTTCTACCACTGCGTGGCGACGTATATCCGCGCCTACAAAAGACGGTCCCTGTTTGCACCAAGTGCGGTACCATCGGTCATCGACCACCTCAGTGTCCTCACCCCGCTCCAACCCAGTGTGCCAAATGTGGAACACCCGCACCTGCAGGTCTCAATGCCCACGACTGCCACCCCAATTGCCTCCTCTGCCACAGCGCCCATGAGACTGGAACCAGTGGCTGCACGGCAAAATATTGGAAACGCAAGCAGCCCTCAACATCTCCTCTAGGGACCACTTCATATTCGTCACTACCAGACAGCGGCACCCAACTGCATCAGTCGGCTCTACCACTCCACGCCAAAACTCAGGCATTCCCACCGCTCGAAGCACCAGCGGTGGTACCTGAGGTGAGCAGTTGGGCAGGGAATGCTGCTCCTAAGCCTCTTTCTCCCCCTTCTGTCGATCCTCCTTCTCCCGAACTTGCGGCCCTTCACCAGCAAGTCGCGGCACTGCAAAAGCAAAATTCTCTTTTAACTAAACAACACGAACTCTTAAATAGGCGACTTTAACCCCAACAACAGTGTACTGCAAGGCCATCCGGTATTGCCTCCTCTGTTCAGGTGGCTACGCCAGTTACGTCCAAGCTTAGTCCTCGCGCTAAGTCCACTCCCAATAAACCACCAGTTCAAGCAGCCATGTGTACTCCAGCACTCGAAACCGGTGCCGCATCTACTCCAGAAGTTCTTGAGGCTTCTGGGGCACCTCAGGTTCTCTCGCCTGCTAACCAAACTCTCCCTAGCGAGGAGCGCACCCCGCGCATGGAGGAATGCCTTACGCGCGTTGAAGCCTCGAATAATCACCTCCTTACTAGCTTCTCTGTCCAATGCATAGTAGTAGAGGTTACCCAGGCTATTCAAGCCTTAGCAATCACCCAGTTTCAACCCAAGGCAACGCGTTCCCGCTCATGCTCGGTGAGCAGTGAGGGTGCAGCTCCACGGCGTCGTCGTAAGGTGGATACCACCACCCCGCCGTCCAACAATACGGCCTCCATGCCCCTCCCTGCCTCTAAGGATTCCGAGCGGAACATGGAGGACCAAATATAAAATCTAAGACAGTCACGATGGCTACAAATCGCACGTCCCGTTCAAACATTGCGTCTAAATTCGAGATCATACAGTGGAACCCTAGAGGCTTCGGGAAAAGGCGAAAGCGTTCACATCTTTCCCTTTTCCTTGGCTCACTTGGCTCTCAGCCGGCCGTGTTGGCACTCCAAGAATCTGGCCCTTCTCCAACCCTTTCTGGATACTGCTTCTATGTAGGCGGCACCACCACATGCCTCCTCTGGCATAAAGCATACACGGCGATGCAGATTGACCTCGATCTGGATCTTGCTTACGACTACTGCATGATATCAGTGCTCTCTTAGTGGAGGGGCCAACCATCAATACATATCTTAAACGTGTACTGTCCCCCTCCCCTTGCGAAGGCTTCATTTGCGCATCTCTTCTATCGGGCGCTGCGTATAGCGGCCCGACAACCACTGGTGATTGTCGGGGACTTTAATGCCCTCAGCCCTCACTGGGGTTACCACTACAAGAAGGCCCGGGTCAGAGAGCTCAAGGAGCTCACTTGCTCGCTGAGCCTCATGCCTCTTACTGATCCGGCATACCCCCACACGTTCCGTCAACTCGGTCACGCGATACACATGCCCCGAGCTCTCCCTCACCCGTCACATCCGCGAGGCTACGTGGGAAAATTTAGGCAAAACCCTAGGCAGTGATCACTTTTTACTCCACGTTTCGTTCACACCACGGCACAAAATGCGCCAACACAGGGGCCAAGCCCGTCTCACTGATTGAACTCAGTTCAAAATGCAACCATTCCCCGCCGTCCTCTCCTCGACCGAATATGCAGCGTGGGCATCATACGCCCTCCATATGAAACAAGCGAACACTCGCTCTCTTGCAACCTCTAAATTGACTCCTGCAATCGATCCACACCTCCTACATCTTTTGCACGCTCGCCGCTGGCTCGCAAGGCGCTGTAAACGCAACAAACCGAATCGGAAACTTCGCGCTCGCATTGAGGCAGGCGCTCACTGCAGAGGCGGCCGCATACTCTGCACAACTTTCCGATGCTAACTGGGCAGACACCTGTTCAAAGGCTGCAAACCAGATGAGATCTAAGAGTGCGTGGCGACTTTTTCGAAGCCTTCTCGATCCCTCCACCACCAGGGGAGAAACGCAAAGCCAGCTCCGCCGTGCTCTGCATGCCTTTCGGGGAACTACGGATAACTCGCGTGGGAACATTGTGACCGCTACATCCGCCGCACAATTGATTCCGCAGACCCGGCATATACGTATTCGGACGCCCCTAACATCGACCTCGACGCCCCATACACGCTTTCCGATTTCTGATTTGCACTCACGAAAATGAGACGGGGCACGGCCCCTGGACGCTAAGGAATCACAGTATCGCTCCTGGCAAATCTTACCGACCAAGCACACCTCTCGCTACTCCACCTTATAAATTCGATATGGGACGGCTCTCCGCTTCCAACGGAATGAACCACATCGGTCGTGACATTCATACCCAAATCAGCAAAGTCCTTTAGTATTGAGGCACTGAGACTCACCTCACTTACGCCTTGCGCAGGCAAACTCATGGAAACCATGGTTCGCGAACGCCTTTCCGCCTACTTGGAGGCCAGGAGGACCTTTGCCGACACGATGTTTGGCTTTCGCCCGCATCTGTCGGCACAGGACGTCCTGCTCCAGCTTCAACATGATATCATAGAGTCGACTACCATGCGCCATAACGATAAAGCCATGCTCGCTCTCGATCTGCGTGGGGCGTTCGACAGCGTCAAACACAGCCCTATACTCACTAACCTCTCTACCACAAACTGCGGGCAGAAGACTTTCAACTACATTCGCGCCTTTTTATCACATCGCATTGCCTTCATTCGCCTTAATTCTACCGAACACGGCCCGTACTTATTAGGCACGCGGGGTACACCTCAAGGGGCGGTCCTGTCTCATCTGCTTTTTAACCTGGCGATGATGAACCTCCCCTCTCTTCTAAGCGAGGCCTAGGGAATACAACACGCACTATATGCGGACGATAACACAATCTGGACGAACACCGGCTCCTTATCGCAAATTGAAGAACGCCTGCAAAAGGCTGCCCTTCTGGTGGACACCTACGCTGGTTAATGCGGCCTGGAGTGCTTTCCAGCTAAATCGGCACTTCTTTCGATCTGTCCGCTACCGCCGCTTCAAATTTTTCTTCCGTCAGGGTCCGTCTCGTCAGCGCGAAGTATTCGGGCTCTCTGCCTTCACCTCACATCGTCTTTCGATCCAAAGGGCACACTAGTAGGCCTCAGATGCACCAGCGAGCAGGTGAGCCGCATGATACGTCGAGTGCTCACCAAGCGCGGCGGCCTCCATGGGTCTCAGTCCCTCCGATTCGCCCACGCGTTTGTGACCCGTCGCGTCCTCTATGCCTTGCCTTACCTTCGCCTGTGTCGCCGACACGAGCACCAGCTAGACGTCCTTCTTCATTCAGTATACAAACGCGCTCTGGACCTACCTATTGCAACTTCTGACAGCCGATTCACGGCTCTTGGGGTACACAACACCTTTGCAGAGATGCGCGAAGCTCATCGTGTTAACCAAATCAATCGATTGTCGCAGACGCCTTCAGGGCGCCGTCTTCTACACAAACTTGGCCTTAACCCGATATCTGATCAAGACCTTCTGCAGCAGTTACCAGAGGTCTGGCGTCAAAAGCTATCGGTGGAACCTCTACCCCGTAATATAAACCCCGACCTCCATCCTGGCCGTAGACTAGCACGCGCCGCGGCCCTTCATACGTGAGACTCCGATCGTCCTGGTGTTTTCTACATGGACGTCTTGGGTCCCTCCCTCTCCGGTCACTTCACGGCTGCGGTGATTACAGAAGAAAACACCTCGATGGCCTCTGCTTTCGGGCAGACACAGTAACGCACGCGGAAGAGGTTGCCATAGCTTTGGCCGCCTTTCACCCTGCCTCACGCACCATCCTGACAGACTCGCGCTCGGCCTGTTCTCAGTACCCTCAGGGTTCCATTGCCCCGCTGGCAGTTAGCCTACTACAGGCAGCCTCTTGGCGATTTAACCGTCAACCCTTTCGTATAGTCTGGACCCCAGGCCACTCGGGCCTGCCCGGCGACGAGGCGGCAAATGCCGCTGCCCGCGCTTCTCCAGTCCTGGCAGTTCCCCCTTCATGTCCCAAGACGGAATCTGGCAATACCAACATGACGCGCTTTCGCGAAATTTCGGCTTATAATCGGGCTTCGCGCCGCCTCTACCCGGACCCCGCACGCGGTTTGGAGAAAGCGAACGAACGACTGCTACGCCACCTGCAGACGAACACCTTTATCAGTCCGGCGGTCGCCAGGCATTTTTGCCGGAAATCAATGGCACCTGCTCGACCTTTCATGTTATCGCCGACACATACCACGTCGTAGCATCGTGCCCAGTTAATCCCGTCCCTTTCTCATCCCCTTTTCCTATCCCAACTAGAGAGGCTTGGGAGGAGCAACTGCTCAGCTGCTCTACCTTGGCTGCGCAACGCTCCTTAGTGGAGCGCGCACGGGCAGCTTTCAGCTCAACTGGCGACCCGGAATAGGGTGCCGCCGATGGGCCACGTCGGCACTCTCTCGAAGACTTTTTCTGAAATAAATGTTTTTAATACCACCACCGTCTCCAGCTGGCTGTTTTTTTTTGCGCTTCGATGAGCTCTTGCAACGCGTTGTGGACGCCCTAGTTTAGGAGACGTGTGATAGAGGCCATTGGGGGATGTCCCCGGGCTACTTTAGTGGCCTTTCCTATAAAGATATTAAGTTCTTCAATTTCAGCTGTTTTCAAATTCAGGTACGGCGTGCCATACGTAATGCGGCTGGTGAACACAGCTTGCATTATACGTAGCATTTTGTGCTCTTTGAGCCCGTTTTTTCAATTCGCGATCATCTTGACGAGGTGCGTAAGTTGTGATAGTGTCCGTTGGAGTTTCAGTAGGGTGGCAGCTCCCGATCTATCCATGTAGGTTTGAACTCCAAGCACTTGCAGGGTCTCGACTTCAGAAAATATTGCCCCCTTCAGTGCTACTCTTGGGTCGGGCTCGTCGTATACAGAGGGGGTCTTTCTCTTGTTTTAACTTTGAGGACGAGGTGCTCGGATTTCTCGGAGCACAGCAGAGACCACAGTTTCAGAGACACTGTTCAATGGTATGAACGGTGATTTGTAGGCAGGTCTCTTGTCTCCCAGTGTTCGAAGCTCTGGTCGAAAGCGTGATGTCATCAGCATAGATCGCGTGCCGTAAATTTGGTATTTTATCGAGAATTTTCGGCAGATTTATAATAGCCACTATAAAAAGTAAAGACAAAATGACCGAACCCTGCGGTGTGCCTTTTTTGGTTGTCAGAAGCTTCTGCTGTGGATGTTGCATATGCTCACAGTTTCCGTATGGGCCATCAGAAAGTTTCTGACGTACGTGTAGGTTTTAATGCCGCAGCCAATGCCTTCGAGGTTGTTGAAGATCGCTTCGAGGCTGACTTTGTTGAAGACCGCCTAGACGTCTACTCCGAGAATGAAGCACTTTCTTCAATGGGTGAAGTGATCAATGAGGTCTTCTTCGAGTAGTAAGAGCACGTCGTGTGTCGAAGATGCTGCCTGAAGCCGAACATGGTGGCCGGTAGGTGTCCACTATCTTCCAGGTACTGGATTAGGCAGTACTGCACCAAATGTTCGAACAGCTTTCTCACGCACGAGGTGACTGAAATCGGGCGTAGGTTCTCAATTCTGACTGGTTTGTAAGGCTTAGGTATCATGGTTATTTTTGAGTGCTTCGTTACCACAGGTAGCTCTCCTTAATCCCAGCAGTCGTTGTAATATCGGAGAAGATCCGTGATGGCCTGGTGCGATAGGTTGCGTAAGTGCTTTTTGAAAATCCTGTCTATTCCGGGGCTGGTATTTCTGGTTAACTTATTTAGGGCTGTGTCAGTTTAGCCTGGCTGAAGTGCCGGTCGAGCGCAGTGTTTCGTGCGCCAGCGTAATTTTTGGTGTGAATTGAAGCTCCCGTGGGTGCATGGCCACAGATGTTCTTTGTATTTCTTTTAGGAGGTGTTCACCTATACCGGCGTAGTTTCAAAAAAGACTGAAGCCGCTGCTTCTGTTCTGGTTTGGAGGGTGACGTGACTGGAAGTGTGCGTAGCAGATGCCAGGTCTTCATGGTGCTCACCCGCCCTGGTGCTCACCCGTTCCTGATGCTCCTGAACCTTGTCAAAGAAAGCGTGCCCGTTTCGCCTGGCCGATTGGTTCGCATAATCTTGAGATTGCTTGCTGAAGACAGAAATGCGTTTTCCTAACTTTCTGTTTAGTTCTTGCCGCTTCCACCGTTTTAGAAGTCCTGTTCTACCTTCCCAAAATAGAGGAGATGTGCGTCGACGACGGGTGTATTGGCGTGAAGCTGTATGTCCTTAGTGTAGCGTTCGGTTATCTTGAGCACCTTCTTAAACAAGTCTTCAATGTCGATTATGGCGGTTTTCACGTCGAGGTCATCCCTAAATGATTGCTATTTCGTTAACCACGCTATTCCGTCCTACTGAAACGTTCCGTATGCAAGTCCAATAGTTCTGATGTTTCCATAAAGAATACATATTGTCGCTAGGTGAAAATAGCAGAATACAGGACGACGGTGCGAACAGAACAAAAGAGCAGCCACTTCGACTTCTTCTTCCTCGGAGGAACCATGGGTGCTGTCCACGCTCATCACTTCATCGTCCTTTGTCTTCTTGCCCGACATTTAGCCATGACATTAGCCTCCCATTCAAGAAAGCATCGTCCCGATTCTTTATATTCAAAGTTGTTTGTACTCATTGGAAATGCATGAGCTCATTCGGCGAAATAAGGCTTCATGCGTACCACGTGCACAACTTCGGGAGCATACCTTCGACGCCTTGAAGAGTGCGCAGTATCAGGAACAACCTCATAATTAATGTCACTGAGACGTCGCAGAACTTTATAGGGACCGGAGTACTGTCTTGACAGTTTTTCTGAGAGGCCACAGCGCCGAATAGGTGTCTATATCCAAACTTTCTCTCCTGGCTCGTAGGAAACTGGTCGGTGACGAAGGTTGTACCATCTTGAATCGTAGTCCTGCTGGCGACTAATACGTAGGCGTGCAAGTTGTCGGGCTTCTTCGGCCAGCTGAGTGATATAATCAGCATCCGTTTCAGAGTCTTCGCACTCGTGCTGCAGCATAGCATCCAGCATAGTGGTGACTTCATGACACTGAAGAAGCGGAATGGCGTTGTTCTTGTTGTTTTTTGATAAGCCGTGTTATAGGCGAACGTGCCTTACGGCAAGATCTCATCCCAGTTTTTATGCTCCACATCTACGTACATGGAGAGCATCTCGGCTAGTGTCTTGTTGAGACGTTCCGTAAGACCATTCGCTTGCGGATGATACGCCGTTGTTCGCCGGTGGAATGTGCCACTAAGTCTTAAAACTGTCTTTGATAGTTCGGCTGCGAATGCTGTTCCCCTGTCAGTTATTACCACTGATGGAGCACCATGCCTCAGCACCATATTCGCTACGAAAAATCGGGCTGCTTCACTTACCGTGCCCCTCTCCAAAGCCTTGGTTTCGGCGTAACGAGTGAGGTAGTCGGTGGCTACTATAATTCATCTGCGACCTGCTTATGAGGTTGGAAATGGGCCCAAAAGATCCATTTTGACTTGAGCGAATGGAGTAACAGGCACGTCAGTAGGATGGAGGAGGCCAGCTGGTTTGACGGGTGGAACATTTCTGCACTGGCAATCAACGTATGTCCGAACATAGTGTTGAACGGTCGCCGTCAGTCTTGGCCAGTAGTATTTCTGCCTCACTCTGCACAACGTACGCGTGTAACCCAGGTGGCCGGATGTTGGTTCATCGTGGCATGCCTGTAATACTTAGCTCCTTAGAGATGTTGGGACGACGAGTAAGTAGTCGTTTCCGTGTGGCGTGAAGTTGATCTTATACAGGACGTTGTTGCGCAAGCAAAATGACGAAAGCCCTCTCGCAAACAGTCTAGGTACAGCTGAAGTGCGACCCTCTAGGAAACGTATTATGGGTTCTAGTTCGGGTTCGTCTCGTTGCAGCTGTGCGACAATTGTCGTGTTCACAACTCCGACAAAGGTTGTATCGTCATCTTCTGCCGTCGCAAGTTCGTATGGCGCAGGAGAAAGGCAATCAGCGTCTGAATGTCGCTTGCCCGATCTGTAGACCAGCGTCATGTCAAATTCTTGAAGCTTCAGGCTCCAGCGCGCCAACCGTCCTAAAGGGTCTCTTAAAATCGTCAGCCGGCAGAGGAAGTGATGGTCGCTGACAACATTAAAAGGACGACCATACAGGTATGGGCGAAATTTTATAACCGCCCACAACACCGCAAGGCACTCTTTTTCTGTAGTGGAATAATTTTCTTCCGTACGTGAAAGAGTTGTACTCGCGTAAGCAATTACTCGTTCGGCGCCATCTTGCCACTGCACGAGTACAGCTCCTAAGCCGACATTGCTAGCGTCAGTGTGCACTGTTGTCGGTGCGTCATTATCCAAGTGTGCGAGGACTGGTGGCATCTGAAGGCGTTGCCGTAGCTCGTCGAATGATTTTTGCGGCTCTTCATTCCATACGAATGCGACGTCTTCTCTGGTAAGGCGAGCCAACGGCGAGGCAATGCGCGAGAAGTTCTCAATGAAGCGTCGGTAGTAAACACACAGTCTTAAGAACCGTCTGACCGCCTTTTTGTCAGTTGGCGCTGGAAAGTTCGTAACGGCAGCTATTTTTTCAGAGTCAGGCCGCACACCTTCACTACTGACAAGATGCCCCAGGAAAAGAAGCTCTTCGAAGCCGAAATGGCATTTTTACCGCTTAAGTGTTAGTCCGGCGGAACGGATAGCTTGAAATACTGAGTGCAGTCGCCTGACGTGTTCGTCGAATGTGGCAGAAAATACGATGACGCCATTTAAATACACTAAGCTCGTCTGCCACTTGAGGCCTGATAGTACGGTGTCCATTAGCCGCTGAAACGTTGCCGGTGCTGAGCACAAGCCAAATGGAAGTACCTTAAATTCAAAAAGGCCATCAGGTGTCACGAAAGCTGTTTTCTCCCGGTCTCTCTCATCGACTTCTATCTGCCAATACCCACTCCTTAAACCATTGACGAGAAATAACGCGCGTGCCGTAGTCGATTGAGTGAATTTTCGATACGTGGAAGTGGGTAGACGTCTTTTTTTGTCACCTGATTCAGCTTGCGGTATTCCACGCAGAAACGTAAGATGCCGTCTTTTTTCTTCACTAATACAACCGGCGAAGCCCAAGGGCTTTTCGACGTCTGAATAACGTCGTCTTCAAGCATCTGTCGCACCTGCTTCTCGATGGCTTCACGTTCTCGTGGAGCTAGCCGGTACGGGTTTTGCCTGATGGGTC
Source organism: Rhipicephalus microplus (assembly GCF_043290135.1). Taxonomy (NCBI): domain Eukaryota; kingdom Metazoa; phylum Arthropoda; class Arachnida; order Ixodida; family Ixodidae; genus Rhipicephalus; species Rhipicephalus microplus. The sequence continues at coordinate 112,261,297 of NC_134707.1, read as the reverse complement.
TGGTCATGTCGTCCGTTATAATTCGATGTTTCGTCAGCGGCGTTTGACGGACCCTGGAAATCGAAGAGAAACAATCTTCAAACTTGTTAATAAGCTGCATGATACTTTGCTTCGGCGCCGGCAGCAAACTTGGGCCAATATCAACAGATAGAGGTGCAGGGGTCAGATCAGTTGAATTATCTTTTTCAAGAGTTAGGCAGTCTGTTATCTCGGCGAGCTCTTCCACGTACGCGACTGCCATGCCCCTCGTTAGATGTCGGCGTTCAGAGCTTAAGTTCTTAACAAGGACATGCGTGTGTCTGGATTTTATGCTTACGACGCCTCTTGCGATGGATAAACCATGGCTGAATAGCAGTGTTGGAATTTGCTCAGCGATGTTTTCAGAATCGCTCGACGTGTCACATGTCACAGCCACGAGTGCACTCGGCCGCGGTAGGATGGTTACGTCGTCTTCGAAGACACGCAAAGGCTGATGTCGCTGGTCTGTACAGGGCACATCCGAGACTTGATCTGGGGCCGTCCAAAACGTAACCGATCTCTCAGGAATGTTGATAATGACACCGTATTCACGCAAGAAGTCCATGCCCAAGATTAGGTCTTTGCAGCACTTCGGTAAAATTATGAAAGTAGCGACGAAATCTGAACTGCCGATATTACTTCGAGCTGTACATTTGCCTGTCAGCGTCACCAATTGACCCCCTGCGGTTCTAATGTTTGGTCCCGTCCATATTGTTCTCACTTTCTTTAGGCAGTCGGCGAGTTTACGACTAATAATAGAGAAGTCCGCACCAGTATCTACCAGTGCTGTTATTGGGCGTCCGTCTATACAAATGTCTAGATTGGCGCTTACGATTTCCGATGATGTCGGTGACGTCGTATCGTCCTTGGTATCGTGCGTCGTACGATCCGTGGTATCATTCGTCGTATCATGTCGTAGAGAAGATGTTGGGGGTGTGATAGCATCTCGACGGGCGGCAACCTTCCCCACAAAGATCGCAGCAGTTAGTTTCATCGACGAGGGCTAGGAGATCTGCCCCGGACCACCTCGGAGTACCTGTGCTGCGGCGGCGAGTTCAGTGTAGGTGAAGGAGAGCGGGGTCGACGATACGGCACTTCGGGTTGCTGTGCTTGCGGGTTGCTGTGCAGCCTGCACTGCTGTCACGGCGGTTATCAAAATAGGCACGAGGGGAGGTTTGTAGAAAGTTATGATGTCTACGGTCACGGCACGGGCAATTGCGGAAAATATGGCCGGCTTCTTCGCAATGAAAGCAAAGTGGTCGACGGTCGATTGTGCGCCACAAGTCTGTCTTACGGATGAATGGTCGACTGGTGGGCATACTTGTGACCAAGATGCAGATGTCGGCGGAGTGTACATTGGCGCTGTTTGCATAGGCACGTTGGACTGTGGATACGGCTGCGGTGGATTGGGAGCTGGGGCCCATGGCTCGTTGTAAGGCCCTTGGCTCACGTCACGATAAGCCAGTGGTGACGAGTTGTAGGACACTGGAGTGTATCGACGGACAGCTGATGAGTAGCTCACAGACCACTGGTCTGAGGGCAACTCGGGCAACGAAAATGCCTGGCGGATTTCTTGCCGCACAACTTCTGCAACGCAAGCCGTGGTATTTTCTTGTGGAGTCACAAGGAGGTTTCGGATCTCCTCCCGAACGACCTCACGAATGAGTTCGCGCAGAGAACACTCACTACCGGTACTCAAAGCAGAGAGACTGGGAGATGTTTTGATTGGTTGGTCATGGTATCGGCGCCGTTGCTGCAGTGCTCGCTCGATTGTTGTAGCCTCTTTGACATATTCGGCTACGCTTGTTGGTGGGTTGCGTAGGAGACCGGCAAACAGCTCTGCCTCTATGCCTCTCATCAAATGTTGGAGTTTTTCACCTTCAAGCATCTCGGTGTCGGCCCGCTGAAATAGGCGGGTCATGTCTTCCGCAAACATGGCGACGCTCTCGTTTGGTTTTTGTATGCGTGCCTCGATGAGCTGCAAAGCAGAATCACGGCGCTCGGTGTTTTCGAATGTCCCGAGAATTTGCTGCCGAAATTCCTCTCATGAAGACAGCGTTGACTCGTGGTTCTCGTACCACGTACGAGCGCTGTCTGCCAAAGCAAAGTAGACGCGCGATAGCTTTTGTTCAGTTGGCCAGCGGTTGGCTTTGGCGACTCGCTGATACTGGGCTAACCAGTCCTCGACGTCTTCATAAACCTCACCTTGGAAGGTCTCAGGAATTAGAGGCTGATCAACAGTAAGCTGTGAAGGCCTTCCGGTAGCCATTTTTCCCGGTACGGTGGGTTGCTGGAAAAGTTCGAGCCGGATCGCCTCGGGAATAAGGCCTCGCTGTCGGCGACTGTTGCGGTGGACAGGAGTATCCACTGCAGGAACGGATTGCGGTGGTGGACTCGATGTGCTAGGGCACGGAGGTGTCCCAAGCATCAGTTGGAGAAGTCCAGCACGTCCACCAATGTCGCTAGGTGAAAATAGCAGAATACAGGACGACGGTGCGACCAGAAAAACGAGGTCTGTATTAACAGATCAAAAGAGCAGCCACTTCGACTTCTTCTTCCTCGGAGGTACCGTGGGTGCTGTCCACGCCGATCACTTCGTCGTTCTCTGTCTTCTTGCCCGGCCTTTAGCCATGACAATATGTTTGCCCTATATATCCATAGATTTCCGTCAGATTTTTACGGAAACATACGAAATTATTGGACATTTAGGTAGGGATATGCAGCCTTGATATTTTTACGAGTGTGCGCTATGGAGAGTTGGATGATGTGATGATCACTACCTAAAGTTTCCGGTAGCACACTCCACTCGACCCTAGTGACATTCGCCGTAAAGTTGAGATCGCAATTTGTATCCATGGAGACGCTGTTCCCGATTGTCGTCTTCTGGAGAGGCTTATTGCACAGTGTTAGTCTGTGATGTTGAGCAGTATCGTGCACACTCGAACCCTTCCTCGTGGTGATATTGCTACATGCATGCAAATTGAAATTCTAAGGGGCGACGCGCGTGTGTGCCTGACGAGGAAGAGGAAGATTGGTCTCCTCTCGGTGTCTGGTCGACCGGTCATACTGCTGCTGCTGCTGGTTTGAAATATATTTCATCAACAGCCTCTTCAATACGGCGTCTCTCTTCCGTAACATATTTGGTGGCGGTGCAACATTCCCCGTCCTCACCACGAAGCTTCGCAGTGGCCGCAACGTTCAGCCTCTGGCGATGGCTTCTAATGATAACCCCCCTAACTGCCATCATCTGGTGTGCCAGCTACGGCATACTTTACGATGTCCCATCCCCGTGAACCCGGTACGTTCTCCGCCCAGCCTGGCCTTGACGTCGACTACTAGCTCCGCATGTACGAGCGCGTTAGCCTGTCTCAACGATGGGACCCAACCATAAAGCTCGCCATCATAATCTTTTACTTGGATGGCACCACGCGTGTATGGTTTGGCGCTCATGAGGCCAAGCTCACCAACCTGGGACATCTTCAAGGACCGACCACGAGACCTCAGTCGGGACCGTCCGGTCGACAAACGGCCGCACGACAAGAACTCGCCACCCAAGTACAGTGATCAACCGAGTCGTATGTCTCGTACATACAGGACGTGCTCGCGTTGTGCCGCAAAATGAACGAGCAAATGGCCGAGAGCGACAAGGTGGGCCTCATACTAAAGGGTATCGCGGACGACGTATTGAACTTGCTCGTGTACAACAGCGTCACGACCGTCGATATCATAATTAAAGAATGCCACCGTATCGAAATGGCCAAAAACCGCCAAGTTCGGCCTCAATTTCACGCATCTCTAACACAGCTGTCACGTCAACCTCTACCGACCTCGGTGCCGCACCACCCTTGCTCGAGAATGTCACACCCATCATTCAGAGCGAGCTTGACGCGGCCAGTCCGGCGCTGTTTCATGCACTTCCACTCAACCAGGGCACCATGCAAACACCTGCGGAAGTGTTAGTTATTCAGGCAGTCGTGCGGCAAGAAATCGCTAACATTGGTTTTCCTATCGCCTGCTTCGTCTTCGGACCGGACTGCAGACCGATGCCAATAAATGCACCACGCCACTGCCCATACACTCTGCCCAGATCCCGCAATCCGATGGAGTGCAGAACAGCAGACGACAAGCCAGTCTGCTTTCGCTGTCACTGAATTCGCTATGTGTCCCGCTACTGCCACAGCACTTAGACGCTCCCCCCCCCCCCCGTTGGAGCCAATTTTCTTTTTCTCCTTGGCCAAACAGCCGCTTTACCATGCGTTCACCGTCACCGCAACGCCGCCGTTCTCCGTCACCCCAACCCCGCCGCTATCCATTACCGACTAACTATGGATTTTCCCGGACGAAAAAATAGACTATGCAGCTCCTGGAGGTAGTGCTGCATCAAGTGCGACTGACCCAAACCCCCCGTTGACGCTACCTACTAATAAGAACTTGCTGGAAGTGCATGTGGACGGTCTTTCTTTGACGGCTTTAGTTGACACGAGCTCAGCTGTCTATAATGAGTGCTGGTCTGTGTCGCTGCCTGAAAAGTAGTACTCACGCCTGCCGTAACACAAGCTGTCCGTGCCACCGATGGTGGAACTGTAGCCATCATTGGAATGTGTACCACTCGCAATAGCCTTGCCAGCCGCCATGTTCCTGTTTTATTTACCGTGCTCGATCGGCTACGCTTGTTGGTGGGTAAGAAGTCCATCCCGAAGATGATGTCCTCATGACGTCATCTTCGGGATGGACTTCTTATCGACGCATTCTGCCCTGATTGACTGTTCCGCCAGCACTCTCTCTTCAGAACTTCCTCCACTGAATTCTCACCCTGAACTCCCGAACAACCTGTGCACCACTGACTTCTTCAGGATACTACCTAAAGCTCTAACAATCGTTTCATTGGCAACACCCTCTCCCGTGCCCAAAGGTGATTATATCGTGACGCCTATTCCTGATGTTTTCCTGGCACGTGACATTACTGTCCCACACTCCGTCGTAACCGTGGCCTCAAACCGAACATATTTACCTGTTATCAATTTTGGTTTTATAAAACAAGTGCTACCTTAAGGAATATCCATCGCCACGCTAAGACCCTTATTGGACGACCACGTCACCTGTTTTGCGGCAGACATATGTGCCAATCACCCACGTCACTCGCAGGAGGCCACGTGCCTGGATGCAACCTTACGCTCCATGAGTGCTCCGGACGTCGAACCTGAGAAGTCAGCCGCGCTCTGCCGCCTTCTGGCTTCATACCGAGACATAATCGACATAGGCAGCCATCAGCTCGGCCAGACTTCACTCGTCAAGCACCGCAATAAAACAGGCGATTCTCATCCCATACATCGGTGACCATACCGGTTGTCTGCCACCGAGCGTCAAGTATTTCAACAATAATTCACCAAGATGTTAGCCAAGGGAATCATCGAACACTCTTCGAGCACTTGGGCGTCCCCCATTGTGCTCGTTAAAAAGAAAGATGGCACGAAGCGCTTCTGCGCTTCGTGCCAAAAAATTACCGCCATCTGAATAGAATCACGAAAAAGGACGTTTACCCTTTACCCCGCATCGATGACGCTCTCGATTGTCTCCACGGCGCCCGATACTTTTCTTCAGTAAACCTACCCCTTCTGAAACGTTCCGTATGATGCGGAGACCTCAAGTACGGAATTATTGGAATATCGAAGGCGTATGATGCGGACTCCGCATAAGACGTATGATGCGGACTCCGCATGAGACATATGATGCGGACTCCGTATCTCATGGAAGGGCGTATCATGCAGAAATTACTGAAATGTGTGCATGTTACATCTGAATCTAGTGCAAAGCAATATAATGTGTAAATTGAATAGACGTCCGCATCTTTAGAACATGCAATACTGTGTACAAATCACAATATTTCTTAAATGTGCATGATGAGGGATTGAATCATTGGCATCTTTTTAATTGTCGTGATGCGGAAGGATAATTAACTTTTAAATAAAATACATTACAAAACTACTAAATACCATACTAGCGATCATAAATGGTGGTTACATTGCAACACATTATTACAGTGTTCTACGGAAGACCTAAAGAACTTATAAAGTTATTATTATCAATACAGAAGCATTATTCTACACGTCAGCCCTGCTACAATCAATATATTTTTTTATTTGTCTGTATGCTCCAGCTGTGAATAGTGACATTGCAGTGTTGATGGTACACAAATGAGGTTACTGCACCGTAATTTCACGAGCTCCACCTAAGCCACAGGATGGTGACACAAAACAATGTAACAGCAATTTTAGAACGAATTGTTTAACCATAAATAATAATCATAGCACTGTGAAAGTGTGGCGCTGTGTTTATCTCATGAACGCCTCGTGGAGATCGTCGAAATGCTGCTTGAGGCTCCGGCACCACTGTAAATTTGGAAGGTCACTGCCATAGAACTTATGTGTCCTTCATAGGCACCTAGAAATGAAAATATTTGGCACAAATAATGTCAGAGACACATGTTAGCACATTAGTTCACATGCACAAGAAATATAACACACAGAATGAAACTGAAAATGTAAGGCACACAATCTTTATGTCATGCATATGTGAATAATAGAAGGAATGAGTGTATAAATTAGTTCTGTTACATCAAAGAAAACAACATGCTTATCACAGTGAAAATAACTAGGTTGTCACGATTTTCAATGGTAGAGATAATCGACTAATATGCCCTTAAGAAATTATGATTTAAATGCTTCCTGCACAGTAAAACTTTAGGAACTGCAAGTGAAAGCTCTCAATAACAATTTAATAGTGTGTGCATGTACATCTGCTGCCTTTATGCTATACAGTTTGTGCACAAAATTGGCATCTTGAACACTTTTGAGAGTTAAACCTATGCAACTTATGAAGGTTAAAATCACCATGAAAGCAAGCTGAACTAGGCAGGTGCCATTAAAAATCTGTGCAAGTCAGATAACTATAACCGAACTGCACAAATATGGGGGAGCAAGAGTAACAGAAATTCGGCTGCTGACCCACAGGTCGCGGTATCAAATCCCAGCTCCATTTCCGATTGAGGCAGAAATGCCTTAGGCACGTGTGCTCAGATTTGGGTGTACGTTAAAGAACCCTAAGTTGTCGAAGTTTCCAGTGCCCTCCACTACGGCGTCTCTCATAATCATATAGTGGTTTTCGGACGTGAAACCCCACATATAAATCAAGAATAACAGAAATAAACTGCCAACAGAAAAGTTGGGTGCATGTGCTATCTGTAAGTGCTCACACCTTACTACATACAGCACGCTCATTCCATTTTAAATACCGATATTGAAAATAACTGCTCTTTTAGGAATGTAAAAGGTAAGGTAGAACTGAACGACTCTACAAAAAGTGACCCTATTAAGACGTCACGTTCTCTTATAACAAAATTGACTAAGACTCTGAAATATCATTATGCAAGAAAAAATCTTCAAAAGAACAATCAAGTTTGAAGTCATAATTTTTAATATGGCTACTATGACTATAACCAAGAAATCAACCTCAACGTGGCTAATGTTAGTTTTTAAGGCCTACGTTCACTAGACAATGAACTATACCACAAAAAGCACAGCGTTCAGGCAAATCACCACACAAAAAAAGAAAGCAGTCCTTTTTGTTATTACCTACAATGCATTTAAAATGGTATTTTGACCTCTACTTTCCGCTTTTTATCTAAGTAACTGGTGTGAAACAAGTTAGCTGAAAATGCACTGTACCTCCGAAACCTGTTGGTTGAATCTAAATTTTTAAAAAATGGTGAAGCTTGAACTAACTTAGGCTCCACAAGCCTTGGAACAGCGAGACTGCATGACTCTTAGGACTACTTTGGTTACTTGAGTTTTGTTTCTGGGCCTAAGCATGAAGACAAGGGCTTAACTGAATTGCTGCTAACAAACAAATGCTTTCGAAATTGCCCGAGCGTCAAAGGATGCTCAGACATTTGTTGTTTTTCGCACTGGGCTATTATACACCAAACATACAAACCATACTGCCTGGCGACCATCACAGATGTATAGTTTAAAAAATGATGGTAATTTACTCTTCTGAAAATACTTATTTGCAGAAATGTTTTAAAGAGAAAAAAGTAGTGGTCACGTGGGTACCTTCAGCATTTCGCAGAATGTCGTGCGGGTGTTATTTGTGAGAAAAATTTCAAAGTACCGCTTTTTCTTGCCATATCAAATTTAATCTACATATTAAGTAAAGGTGCTTCTTAAAGTATTTGAAGCCGAGTAACATTAGTGCAATTTTTCCGCTACATAGGCTTTGAAGAATTCAGTCAAACTGTTTATCGTTTGCATTTCTTGTATGGCAATACTGCACTTTGAATATTTGAGCCACAAATAGTCACTGCACAGAAGTTATACTTCACGAAAAAAAATATTGTCAGGTCCAGATTACAAATATCACTACATAATCGTTTTTGTCCACATTGAGATGCAATTTGACCTGTGTGTTTGTCTAAATGAAGTTTACTTTTATGTGTAAGTTGAAAGCAAATAAACAGTTCTTGTTATATGGCAAGTGTTATCATTACAATTTTGTTTAAACGAGGAAAATGATTTTAGAAGTCTCCTATTGAGGCCCATGGGGAACTTCGGAACGGAAGCAGTCGTATATCAAATGCAGAAAACAGCCATCATAAGAAAACTTCAAAAAATTCATTTCTACTTTAAGACAAAGTGTAATCATATAACTTGCCATATAAAGAGAAATGCTTCCTTGCTTTTGATGTGGCAAAAAAATTGCACTAATATTACTGAGTTCATGCACTACACACAATCACCTTTACTTAATACCTAGACCGAATTTTGTGTAGAAGAGGCAGTATTTTTGAAACACTTTTTACTTTTTACAAACAACACCCAGACGACATGCTGGGAAGTCCAGAAGGCACCAATGTGGCCTAATATTTTGTTCTCTGCGATATATTTTAGCATTTTGCTGTTTTCAATACAGTAAACGAGCACAATATATTTTTTTCAAAACACATTTAGGATAGTTGGCAAAACGGCTGGGATGTTTGATGTGTAATTGCCTCACTGCCAGCATTTATTCTTCCGAAGCTCAAGCTATCACCTCTTTGTTACTGCCCTCTCACATACAATGCCTGCATAGGAATGAAAAAGCAAGGCAGGTCCGACAAAGTTCACAAGGCAAGATATTTTCATGTTGGATAAATTCATTACCATAAACAGCAGCAAAATAACATTCATTTTGAGTAGTCCAAGACACAAGCTATATACCAGCATACCAAGAGCCAAGCACAAAGTTTTCATTTGAACATGTGTGGTGATAGGCAGGAAGCACTTATTGCAAGACTCATCAGTCTGTAAATAACTGAATGAAGTACAATGCACTGTTCAATCCAACACCACATAGGCATCTTTGCTATAGCAAAGCCATGTGTCATTGATTCATGCACTAGATGGGACAACGCAAATGTAACAAAAAAGGTGAAAAAAAAACATGGAAAAAAAAAGAAGAAAAGGGGGGATGCAAAGTAGGAGCATTGAAGCACTACTTTTACTTTGCATCCCCCTTTTCTTTCTTTTTTCTTCTTTTCTATTGTTTATCTTTGTTTTGCTTTTTTACCCCCAACCTCCGACAGGAGAACACTTTGTATCAGCGCAACCTAAGTTGAAAAGAAGAAAGGGCTGCACTCTTCTGCGTTATAGGTTTTTTTTTCAGACAAACATTTCCAACAGGCACACACGCCTACACCAAAAGATGATGTCATTACTGACCCCATTGAAACTACCACGCCAAGATGACAAGGTGACTTCTAAAAAATAGGTCCTCCTATCGCAACATCGGCCAGCCTGTCTGAGACACTTCCACTGTTCACCCTGATTACCCCACTAGATGTTTCCATCTGTCGACTCACATGTTCATTTTGGGTAACACTAAGACGAGCTTACATTGATGAATACGCACGAAAGATTAGTGATGTATCATGTATCAGATTGAGCAACTTTGTTAAAAAATTATTGATAGCTTGCTTCCAGGCTTTTTATACTCTAGCCTGAAACTTCGCAATGTCTTCTATGCACATGAACCCGATTGACAACGTAATGCACAACATGCTTAAGAATACTGCGAGGAACATGATAACAACAAAACGACCAGCCACCCAAATTTTTCGCTGTACATGTTTATAAAATGTTCATGTACACCCAAACAAGGTGCGTATGATACAAGCCGAAAAAACCTACGAGTAGGGCCTTGGAGCCTTCTGGAAGTAGACGTGTTGCATTTTTTCTGTGGAGGGCTTTACACCCATAAGTGAGGAACAAAACTCCTGTATAATGAAGAATGTTGGCAGCTATCAGTTATAGAAAAACCTAATACAGCTAATCTTTCCCGACACATCTGTACATTTAGAGAGGTGACGTAGCTTCTGTGACTGTGGCAGTAACTCCAACAAGACCAGTGCGAAAATTGGCACTACTTGGCTAGACAAATGTCCAAACATGCCTGCCCGACTCCCTCTAGCCACCTCGGCTGAATCTGACACATGATTTCTTAACTGCTGGCTGGATAAAAACAAAACTACTGAAGCACTCACAATACACAGCGTGAAGTTCCTCTGGAGTGATCAACTTCGTCTTCTGCGATGAAAGAGCAGCACAGTGTAATGATAAGGCACTCCTTGCAATGGTTTTCAATGCCACACAGTGACCTTGCTGTTCCTGTCGAAGAGAGCTTCGGGAGCTCGGAAGGTGCTTGCACTTTTCTGGGGCTGCTGCCACTCCTCGTTTTCTTCTCAAGGTCAACCTGCACAAAGTTGTAGACGAGGTTTAAGAGTTGTATATAATGATATACAAATTTTTGCTGAACACACATTTTCTCGTGGCACACTGAGGAATTTCTTATAAAACTTAAAGCCTCGCATATGCAAACATTTACAATCGATCCGAAGATGCACTCGACTCTAAAGAAGCAAGTTTGTTATGTAGTATATATAAAGGAAGGTCATTCAGCACAACAACAACTACAGTTGCACACGAAAAGGACATTTTACACGATCCTGTTTGTTTACATGGTCTATTTTATTTTATTTACATGGTCCATTTTACACGGTCCTGTTTTACACGATCTGGTCTGCATGAACTCTTGAACTGGGCACCATATAGGTTGAAAGACACACACAGAGTTTGAGACAAACCTAGTTTCCCGTGGAGCATCCTCTTGCACTATAACAACACATCTCAATCTAGTTAGTTGGTCAGAACGAGGTAAAAACAGCTCGCACTTGAAAAGCACGGGAAGAAGGAATGACGCCTGCACCCTGTGCTCCCTGTACATTCTCGTTGAGGGTGCAGTTTTCACCTTATCCTTATGCAATTTCGCATTTATAACATTGTTCGCTGCATAATCTTTGTGGCATTAAATTGTGTGATACCGTCATGTGCATTCCATGTAATTTATAAAAATAGAATACAAGATAGCTTGATTCAAATATAACAAAGTGCATCCAGCGCCATGTCCTGTAGCCATTCTTTAGGCAAGTGGCAGAATGATTTATTCTTCAAAACATATCTTACTTGTAACCACTACACGAGCTAACTCGTACACTGGCCCATTCTGTTTGCCTCTTTAGATTATAAGGTACCTTTTTACACCAGAAAATCTTCAAGAAGAATAGAAGTATTGTAATTGTGAAGAAAAAAAAGTAGAAGGAAAAGAAGATAACCTGCCCTGTACAGGGACCGAGCCTGCGAACTTCGAGTAACATGTCCGATGTTCTATCAACTGAGCTATTATGGCGGCTATCCCTTTTCCATTTTGTATGGTATATATGTGCATTTATACATGGATGAGTCAGTGAGCGCTGCCTGTTACCATTATGGCGAGTGTGGGACACCTTTTTTGTCTACTGGCAATTACATTACGATTGCAATAACGTTACGATTACTTCCAATATCCCTATACTTCTTTGGCAGCATTATGCATCTGTTAGTTTTCAGAAAATCCGCTAGTCACAGGAGGTGGCAATGGTTCGCCCTCCCACCTAAATGCATGTACTTGAACACATGCAAAACTGATAAAAAAACAAGTCACACACCGCTAAGATTACTGAGATTCACTGTTTCAGATTCATGAGTAAAGGAAAGAACTATAAATTGAAGGGTTTGTTGTCTTTGTTGAACACATTATAATGAGAACTAGCAGAAAATGATGCCAAAAAAACTATAGGGGATGTTATTAAAAGTAACTTTAACAAAATTGTGAAAAGAAAAGTGAACAAAAACGTAACTTGGCAACGTTTTTTGACAATTGAATTGACAATAATTTTTATAACATTCCTATATTTTACTGGGTAATGTTGTCGGGTAGTTCTCATGTTTAGAGTGGTGAGTAGGCTGACAAAGAAAGTATATGGCATTGATACTTCTTTTGAACACCTGATAGATTGAGGACCTTAAAAGAGCGGAAGCTACTTTGAGTAGACCAGAATATTTAGTTGGAGCGAAAAAAAACGTACACACATTTTTACCAGGCTTTTTAACTTATTTTGAGACATAAAAGTGTATGCTGCCAGTAATGTTAAGTACCATTACTTTTGTCACACTATGCACTGTAGCAGGTGTAGTTAGAGTGGTGATAGTGAAGGATTAATCAAGCACGCCACCAACTGCGTTCACATCAATGGTCGCGTATTTTAAAAATAAACCTGCTGTATAGTGAAAAAAATTTTAGAGCATTTATGATTTTATCTAAATCAAGTTAAACCGACTGGGTAAGCAAACCATTTGCATAAAATCAAAAGGCATAAAGTGATTCATGTATTATAACTTTGTGAACAATTTCAGCAATGCAGGGCAAAGTGACAACAGTTCTATTAAAAAACCCTCTCGTTATAGCATGCATGAAAATCACCACACCAGAATATTTTAGAGTGCATGTAATGTCGAGAATACTAGACTGTCTATTGACCTTTTAGAAGAAGGGTATCTCCTTCACGTTCAAGGGGCAACCACTTAGCCTTTTCCTGAGATTTCCTGGGAATATTTCCTGAATTTCAGATATCATTAGAATTGATTTAGAGTGAAGAGATTTTGCTTACGCATTAAAACCTAGTTCTGTATGTAACTGCAATTATGGGTGCCAAACCACCTCCAAGTAATTTTTAACATTTAACTTATATTTAAACTGCAGCAGCACAACTAGCTATGGGTGCGCAAAAAGTAGCTAGAAACAATACCTTTACCTCTTTGAGCCTTTTGGAAGTGTTCAGCTTCTCAGTGCTCACCTTACAACATTTTTTTAATACGTGTTTGTGTGCCCACTGCTCTTGCTCCTTGTACAGTGAGGAGGAGCACATGGCATGAAGAGACAAGAAAGAAGCATAGCGAAAAAAAGCGAAATAAGCGAGGACCTCTTTTGTATCGTACAATGTGTGTAACATTACTTTTGCGACAACATATAGACAAACTATCACGGCTACGCATCCATTGTAGAGTCATACACAGCTGCAACACCATGACTAAATTTCAACCTTGTGTTGGTTTAGGATACCTTTATAGTGGCAAGCTATTGATATCTGCATTTGTTTGGCACATATTAAGATGCAGTGAAATGTGATATGGTAATCTCATTTAGAATACCCATCATGTGGCTTCATTGTATATGTGGCCACAAGTAACTCTGGTTGCAAAGCAATATGGCAGAGCCTAAACGGATGTCACCAACCACTCCAATCTGAACTTGCCTTTCCTACTTGCCCATTATCATCCCCGCTAAAAATGAATAATTGAATCTGCTATAAATATGTGCTAGCTTATGCTAAGGACCAAGTATGAAGGATATTTTGTCATTATTGAGATAAGTTATTTGTCAAGAACACTTGCTGTCAAACACAAATACATTCCTGTCGAAGCATCAAGACTCAAATATATAGCAAAAAGAAGTGTCTCTTTAAAAATAACAGGCCACAAGGTGCAAGATAAATATTTGATATACTTGGGATGTAAGGCACGCACAAGAAGTGCTGCCATATTATACTTTTCCTTGTGTTGAAACCTGCTTGCTTTACTCACCCAACACACCTGTAAAGATGCCGTGAAAACACCAAGGAGCTGATGCAGCAAGGTTGAACACATGTCCAGGGATTCCACCATTCCTAAGCAGCCCTACAGCCTCCACAGTCCTGCAGTTATTTGTAAGACAAATATAGTTCTACCCAAAGTTCTTGGTTTACAGACACACATGCAAGACGCATAACCACTCTATAGGAAGTTTGCATGATAATGCGCTGGGTAGCAAAACGGATGCCAATATCAAGTATCCCGGCCTGCCGCTTCTTTCTTTCCGTTCTTAATGATTCAATCCATGGTTAATAAATGTTCCCCCAATGTGAAGTGTTCTGGCAGTCCGGTGAAGAATTGCAATGTATTTCAAACACAGTCCAATTTATGGCAAGTAAGCATGCAATAGCGTTTTGTCAGCTGTTCGAGAAAAGAGCATGAATTTTAGCTAAAACCCATGTTTTTATAAACACCATTCAATTTGATATAAAAAGTTTTGAGCATTATGTGAAGGAACACGGATTCATGTTTAATCAATGATTTCTTATATTGTACTGATATGGATGCAACTAACTGAATATGAAATGATAATTTTTGCTTGAGATTTTAGAGTTATGAACACTATCGCACTTGCCAGCTGCATCTTGTCCAAAACAGCGGCAAGATAAGCTAGTTTCTGTAGGTGAGCAGTAACGAGCAGTGCAAAGTAACAACAAGAAACACCAGTAACAACAGTATGGAGCAAGCGCAGACTGCCAACTGTATAATTTATTGCACAAAAGTTCGCCAGATTATCAGTCAGACAACTCGTGCAAATGAAGGTCCAGTTGGGAATGAACAAGTTACGAAATCAACAATGCCTGCTTTCACTAACAGGACCCTCATTCACATAAAATATGCAGCGATAGGCCGCTACCGAGGTACGTCACAGCATGATGTCACTGGCACATGTGAAAGGTGTGGCTGGAAAAACACTCCCGCTAGTGGCTCAGCCCGGTACAGTCGTGCGGTGTTTGGGGCAAGTTTTAATTTTCCAAAGCTTACACTTCACGT
Source organism: Rhipicephalus microplus (assembly GCF_043290135.1). NCBI lineage: Eukaryota > Metazoa > Arthropoda > Arachnida > Ixodida > Ixodidae > Rhipicephalus > Rhipicephalus microplus. Next base: position 112,246,187 of record NC_134707.1, on the reverse strand, counting down.
TACATTGACGACATTAGCTGTAGTATGTGTCAGCAAACATCTAGCTGGTGGTAAACTGTGTGGTAAAATATTTGCCACGCTGTCTGTTTATCTTGAAGAAGTGAACACACGTGGTGGCCTGTGCGAGGAACAGCGGCATAGTCTTCAAAAATGTGCACTGTTGATTGCGGTATGTAGTGTGCATTGAAAGGTATTGAGAATATCGGTTCAACTGAGAGTATTGTGTGTGGTGTGTGCAGTGTCAATAACAATGTGTCTTGTTTGCGAAGACGTTAGCACTCATGGCAGGGACCAGTCTATGAAAAAACTTGATTCGACATTTTAGTCGAGGTAAATATGCACTTGACGCGACCATATGCGAGTGGGTGCATCTCGGTGTTTGCGCTGTGTGCAGAAAAAAATTGCATGGTCACCGGGCTAGAAGATACCATTTGCTGAAGCTGCATGTATGAATCGCCCCGACGAGTACGCAAGCCCAATAAAGGTATAACTCGTTTTATCGAGGCCTCATATGGTTTCATGTAATAAGCAGAGAATCTTGTTTCACATATACTGAGTACCTTTACCGCTCGATATTCACGAAGTTACAATGCAAACAACAAGTTTGTGTGTTAGGTCCTAAGGGAGCAATGTAAATATGCAAATAAGTTGTAGGTGTCAGATGCAGCGATGTAACTGGACAAAAGATTACGTATATATTAGGCTACAGGTTTAGAATCGCATACATCTCAGTGGTCTATCAGGAATGTCACTAACAACTTCCTTGCCAACCAGTCCTTGCACAGAGGGAGGGAATGGCTGGCCCGGGGCTCGAAGTGACGTCACACTATTTGCAAACATAGAGAGGTTTCTTACTTAGGCAACATTTTGCACAATATATTTTTTATATGCAAGATTGTACTCGTCCACATTGATCATACTGTAGTCTTTTGTTGTTACTTTGTGCTGTGAATCACTAGGCATTTAGTCATCATGATCTTTAAAAGCTAATTTCAGTGTTCTCTCTCATATTGCTGACAACTGTGTTGTTGCATAAATTGGGCAAAAAAGCAACACAGAAAGGCTGTCACAATAAATACACCAACATGGGTATTCTCCTGCAAACAAAAGTCGGCACTGGTCCTGTCAATACCCGTCTTCCTTCTCTCTTTGCCTTGTTTGTGCTGAAAGAGCCAAACACCTGATGAGTTAGATGAGAAATATTAACGCATCAAAACTATAAGTGCTTGCATCAGCAACTACACAACAGCGTGATAACCGCACCCCTGCCACACAGCAGCGAAACATATTTTGAACATGCTGGCAGTGTATTATTTTATAAAAAGCAACTCTGGCAGATTACAAAATCTCACATTGTGCATGCAAGTTTTCTTCAAAGTCAGGCGTACAATGTAGGTGCTGGCCGGTACATTATTAGTTACAAGCAAAGGCGTCTTGCAGGTACACATGCAGATTGCACGAACACCTCTCTTTCTCTACACTAGGCACACACATTATATCTTTTAACAAGCACACGCCACTGTTTAGGGGCATAATAACGCTCTACCGTGAACGTATGCTAATCAACCCACTTAAGGCGGTTGGCTAGGTGAGTCGAGCCAGGTTACAAATTGTATCGCCCGCGAACGTAAACAAAATGCTGCTTTGCATCAAATGGCACTGCAGGCTTCGTTTAATCAACAACGTAGCAAGCGCCATGTGCGTCTTCCTCACTACATTGCACATATGAAAAAAATCGATCACCATACACATGCATGTTGCCGAAGTTGTCTCGAATGAGCTCCAATAAGGCCACGCCGATGCGCCATGGCTCTGCTGGAGTTAGCATTGTCAAAGCGAATCGGCAACCGCACTCGCAAAGGCGCGTAAGGTTGCCGTTTCACGACGCCTCGTTCGAGTGCAGCAACACACACTTGCACTGAGTGGCATACTTGGTCTACATAAAAAAGTGTCCCCCTTACCTTTAGTTTCTTTCAAACTGTCCTGAGGGAAGCGACCACAGGCGTCAGCGTCACCTCGGAGTCCTTCCAGCGCCCGCCCAACCCGCCGATTCCATGGACGACTCGCACTTGATCCGCACTCGAACAACTGCGGGAATAGGGCGCAATCTTAGCACATCACACGAACGAGGAACGGCGCTTCCTTGCGTAAATTTAACATTTCGTGCTCTCGTGTGTAGCAGCGCGAACACATGAGAGACGCACCGACACGGCATGCCCACGAAAACAAAGAAGACAAACAACATGTGGCTTTAGCTGTGAATGGATTTGACTTGGATATCTGTGTGAGAAAAATAAAAAAACATCTGTCACTGCTATAAACTGAAAAAAATGTATGTTATCTGGCAAAATAACTTTAAAAGTGATAAACGGTTATTCAAAAAATAAGTTACAACTTATGAATATTTTCCAGGTCTTTGTGTTGTTTTTGTTCTAGCAGACGACAGCCTCCTACTGCTTCTACGACAGACGTAGTGCGGTTTCACGTTCGGTGCGTGTCGCCGACGCAAAGCTCTACAATAGTGATATCAGAGTTATCAATTCTCAATGAATCATAGAATGGCTACAAAGCAGTAACATTTTGGCATGGTGCAGTACGCAATCTTTCAATGTATGACATTTCTTTGCTCTGAAGCAAATCGAAGCAAGCCGGCCGGCGCAATCAGCTGATGTCGCCACTACGCGAGGCATGGTCGTGCGCACAAACGTCGCGCCCCGTGCTCGATTTGTCATCAAGCGATACAGCTACTAAGTGGGATACAGCTAGATGCAGGGATTAATGGCGTATCACTCTAATTCCCTGCGGTGGCCGACTCAATCGCAAGAGAGCCCCAGGAAACAACCTTGAACTGCTCAAGCTTGTGTATGGGTGTAAAAATACTTGTTTTCATCCGTATCGGGGCAGCAATCTATAGTTGAAAGACATGCGAAAAGCATGTGACGTATATACAATCCCGTTGTCACGGGCTCGTGACGTGGCCGAAGACAGGAGACTTCGTGTTAGGATTTAACTGTTTATTTGGGCGAACCTGTGCCCAGTAAACTGAAAGTCCAATTACAGCAGCAGTCTCGCACAGATAGCAGTCTCGGACTGATAGCGGCGAACGGAGCGTCGGCCTTCGATCAACAACTGACAAGCGGCGAAGCGCGTCGGCATTTATACTCTTGCCGTCGAATGTTCTAGCGTTATCGCTGGCGGTGGCGTAGGTTCCAGAACAATCTGTACCGTTCGCACAGTGGGCGTGATCTTATCGAAATGATCTACTACAGTCCGGAACCTTCTAGAAAACTGCAGGCGCGGTTTGCGCTGAGAATCGTGCGGTGTTTTCGGACGATAACAAAAACTTGGGAAATTGAACGTGGCATTGCCCCCCTCTGAAAAAAGGCATGGTCCCGATGCTTTAACTAAACATGAAAACACAATAATAATGCAAGAAAGTACAATTAATAAATTACGATACAACAATAATACAAAAAAAACACTAGTTCAGTTTGTTAACGCGCATGAAACGGCTTGAGGCGCGCGACATGGACGACTTCAGGTCGCGATCGGCGTCGTTGAGAGTTCATGATGCCGTCGGGGACAACCTCGTAATCAAGTGGGCCGAGCCATCGAACCACCCTGTACGGTCCGAAATACCGTCGCAGAAGCTTTTCGCTTAGTCCACGTCGGCGTATCGGCGTCCACACCCAAACACGTTCACCGGGCTGGTATTCCACGAAGCGTCGTCGAAGGTTGTAACGGTGGCTGTCGGTCGTCTGTTGATTATTGATACGGAGACGCGCAAGTTGTCGGGCTTCTTCGGCACGTTGAAGGTACTCGCTCACATCGAGGTTTTCTTCGTCGGTGACGTTGGGTAACATGGCATCGAGCGTCGTTGCCGGGCTCCTTCCGTAGACCAATTTGTATGGCGATATCTGCGTCGTCTCCTGCACCGCCGTGTTGTATGCGAAGGTCACATGCGGAAGAATGGCATCCCACGTCTTGTGTTCGACATCGACGTACATTGACAGCATGTCGGCGATCGTCTTGTTAAGCCGCTCGGTGAGGCCGTTGGTCTGTGGGTGGTACGCTGTCGTCCGGCGGTGGTTTGTTTGGCTGTATGTCTAGATTGCTTGAGTTAAGTCGGCAGTGAATGCCGTTCCTCTGTCGGTGATAAGGACCTCTGGGGCGCCATGACGTAGGACGATATTTTCGACGAAGAATTTAGCTACTTCGGATGCACTGCCTTTTGGCAGGGCTTTTGTCTCGGCGTAGCGGGTGAGGTAGTCGGTAGCTACCACGATCCACTTGTTTCCGAAAGCCGACGTCGGGAACGGCCCCAGTAGGTCCATACCAATCTGCTGGAAAGGTCGGCAAGGTGGATCAATTGGCTGCAGAAGTCCCGCTGGCCTTGTCGGCGGTGTCTTGCGTCGCTGACAGTCCCGGCATGTTCTCACATAACGAGTGACGTCGGTGGTAAGACGTGGCCAGTAGTACCTTTCTTGTATCCTCGCGAGCGTGCGAGAAACACTGAGGTGCCCTGCCGTCGGATCGTCTTGCAGGGCCTGCAGGAGTTCTGGTCGCAGAGCTGAAGGCACCACAAGGAGGTACTTAGCTCGAAGCGGTGAAAAGTTTTTCTTTTGTAGAATACCGTTTCGTAGAAAGAACGACGCAAGTGCGCGCCTAAATACCTTCGGGACTTCGGCGGTCCTGCCTTCGAGGTATTCTATTAGGGCCTTAAGTTCCGGGTCGGCCCGCTGTCGTTTAGCGAAGTCGTCGGTAGTTATCGTTCCCAAGAAGTACTCGTCATCCGGGTCGTCGGGTAGCGGTTGGTCGACAGGCGCACGAGAGAGACAGTCGGCGTCAGAGTGTTTTTTGCCGGACTTGTAAATGACAGTAATGTCATACTCTTGAAGTCTATAGCTCCATCGTGCGAGGCGACCTGAAGGGTCCTTCAAGGTGGCTAGCCAACACAAGGCGTGGTGGTCGCTCACAACTTTGAAGGGCCTGCCGTAGAGGTAGGGGCGAAATTTCGACGTAGCCCAGATGATGGCGAGGCACTCCTTTTCTGTTGTGGAATAATTTGCTTTTGCTTTGGATAGCGATCGGCTGGCGTAACTAATAACCCTTTCAAGTCCGTCAGCCCTCTGCACAAGAACGGTGCCAAGACCTACGCTGCTTGCGTCAGTATGTATTTCTGTCTCGGAGAATTCGTCGAAATGGGCAAGTAACGGAGGCATCTGGAGGCGATGTTTAAGCTCCTGGAAAGCGTGTTCCTGTGGCGTTTCCCACTTGAACTCCACGTCGGCCTTGGCAAGGTTAGTGAGAGGATCGGCGATGCGGGCGAAGTTTTTCACGAACCGCCTATAATAGGCGCACAGGCCCAGAAATCGGTGCACGGCTTTCTTGTCAGTGGGCGGCGGGAAGTCGGCGATGGCGGCTGCTTTCCGTGGATCGGGACGAACTCCAGACTTGCTGATAACGTGCCCCAGAAACAAGAGCTCCTCATACGCAAATCTGCACTTTTCTGGCTTCAGTGTGAGTCCGGAAGTCTTGATAGCTTGAAGTACAGCTTCAAGGCGCCGAAGATGCTCGTCGAAACTCGAGGAAAACACGACGACGTCGTCCAAGTACACAAGGCAAGTCTGCCACTTCAATCCTGCCCGTACTGTATCCATAACGCGTTGAAACGTTGCAGGCGCTGAGCAAAGGCCGAAGGGCATCACCTTAAACTCGAAGAGGCCGTCCGGTGTTATAAACGCCGTCTTCTCTCGGTCTCTTTCGTCGACTTCGATTTGCCAATAGCCAGTCTTAAGGTCCATTGACGAAAAGTACTTGGCGTTATGGAGCCGATCAAGTGCGTCGTCTATTCGTGGGAGGGGATACACGTCCTTTCTTGTGATTTTGTTCAGGTGGCGATAATCGACGCAGAAACGTAGGGTCCCATCCTTTTTCTTCAATAACACCACGGGGGATGCCCATGGACGGCTGGATAATGTCATCCCGCAGCATTTCATCAACTTGTCTCTTCATGGCCTCACGTTCTCGCGTCGAAACGCTGTACGCACTCTGACGGAGTGGTCTGGCATTTTCTTCGGTTATGATGCGATGTTTCGTGATTGGGGTCTGCCGAATTTTCGATGACGACGAAAAGCAATCTTCGTATTGCAGGACCAGGGCCTTGAGCTAATCTTGCTTATCGTTCGGAAGTCTGGGATTGACGTCGAAAGCTATGGGAGGGGCTTCGTTCCTGTGAGCAGGTTCCGCAGAATCGGCGAGGGCGAAAGCACTGGTGGCTTCGACAATTTCTTCGATGTATGCGACCGTTGTTCTTTTTTTCACATGTTTGTACTCATTGCTGAAATTCGTGAGCAAAACCGTTGCTTTGCCTCCCCGCAGCTCTGCAATTCCTCTTGCGACGCAAATATTTTGGGTCACCAACAGATGCTGACTGCCTTCAACGACGCCTTCCAAGTCAGGTGATTTAGGAGCGCCGACTGAAATAATGACGCTTGAGCGAGGCGGAATGGTGACTTGTTCTTCCAGCACATTCAAGGCATGGTGTCCTGACGGCGTGCGCGGCGGTAGTGCTTCTTCTGTGGATAACGTTATCGACTTTGTTTTTAGGTTGATGACAGCACCATGGAGGCATAAGAAGTCCATGCCAAGGATGACATCTCTCGAGCAACGCTGTAGGACTACGAAGTCTGTAGGATAAATACGGCCGTTAATGGTGACTCTCGCTGTGCAGATTCCTGCAGGCGTTACGAGATGACCTCCGGCTGTGCGGATTTCAGGGCCTTTCCAAGCTGTCCTAACTTTCTTTAACTTCGCGGCGAACGACCCACTGATGACAAAATAGTCGGCTCCAGTATCGACGAGAGCAGTCACACTGTGGCCGTCGATAAGAACGTCGAGGTCGCTAGTTCGCCGTCTCGCATTACAGTTAGGGCGTGGCGTCGGGTCACGGCTGCGTCGGCTTGTTCCGCTGCTTCCATGCTGCGTCGTCAGGCCACCTTCGGTAAATGAGCTTTCGCCGTCATGGCTTTGCCTGGCTGGCGTTGTGTTCGGAAAGCACCGTCGCGGCGTCGTCGTCGTCGGAGGATCTTCGGTAGTTCGTCGCACAGCAACCGCACCTCCACCGGTTGCTGCCCTTAGTTTCCCGGATACGGGCAAGGAGACCGGCCCCGCGTTGGGCCAGAGTACTGCCGGTGGTGCGGTGGCGTGCGGCGGCTGGGCGACGGCGAACGCGAAGGGCTTCGTGGTGTCCACCGAGTTCCTGTCAGGTAGTCGGCGATGTCACGTGGTCGTTCTCCTGGCTGTGGACGCGGTGCATTGACGGCGAAGCCCCGCAGTCCCATCTGTCGGTACTGGAAACGGCGGTATGTGTGTCCGGCCTCGCCGCAGTGGTAGCAGAGCGGGCGATGATCAGGGGTGCGCCAGACGTCAGTCTTCCTCGGTGCACTGCGCTGGGCCGCTGGCGAACGGTATGACGTCGGTGGGGGTGGTGGCGGTGGTGGCGTCTGTCGACGGAAGTGCGATGGGGCGGCGTTTTGGCGTGGACGGGGAGGAGCGCTGTGGCGCAGTGCAGCGACGTAGCTCATAGCTTCCGGCTCGGGCAGTGGTGCGTGGGGAACTTGAAGCGATTGCCAAACTTCTTCTCGCACAATGTCGGCAATTGAATCCACTTGAGGCTGGGCCGAAGGCAACAGCTTGCGCAGTTCTTCCCGCACGATCGCTCGGATCGTTTCACGCAGGTCTCCGGAGTTACTGGCTTGAGCAGCAGCGCAGTCTGCAGTCAGGGGACGATTATACTGTCTGGTGCGCATGTCCAGGGTCTTTTTGGATAGTGGTCGCTTCTGCTACAAATTCTTGGACGGTTATCGGTGGGTTTCTCATCAGTCCCGCGAAGAGCTCCTGTTTGACCCATCGCATGAGGAAACGAACTTTTTTCTCCTCAGGCATGTCTGGATCAGCGTGACGAAATAGTCGGGTCATTTCTTCTGTGAAAATGGCGACATTTTCATTTGGTAGCTGAACCCGAGTCTATAATAAAGCAGCGGCCCTCTCTTTGCGAGCGACGCTCGCGAACGTTTGAAGGAATGCGCCGCAGAAAACATCCCACGTTCGGAGCGTGGGCTCGCGATTTTCAAGCCAAGTCCTTGCGGTGTCTTCCAAATAGAAGAACATACGACGCAGCTTTTCGTCATGGTCCCAGTGGTTGAGGGCGCCCACACGGTCATATGTCTCTAACCAGGACTCCGGGTCTTCGAACGATGACCCATGGAAAATTGGTGGTTCCCTGGGTTGATGCATGACCATCGTGGGCTGGGACACTGCGGTTGTCATTGTCGCTGCAGTCGCGCTCATGGCCTTCGTCTTCCGCGCCTTGTCTGGTAGAAGCCCGTACTCCGGTGGTAGCCCTTGCTGTCGGCGGCTTGTTCGCTGCTCCTGGTTGGTGTTGGTGTCTTCTCCGCGACGTGGGCTGGGTTCACGGCTTGACGGGGGCGTCCGGTACATGAACGAAGCAGCACCTCCACCAGATGTCACGGGGTCGTGACGTGGCCGAAGACAGGAGACTTCGTGTTAGGATTTACCTGTTTATTTGGGCGAACCTCTGCCCGGTAAACTGAAAGTCCAATTACAGCAGCAGTCTCGCACAGATAGCAGTCTCGGACTGATAGCGGCGAACGGAGCGTCGGCCTTCGATCAACAACTTACAAGCGGCGAAGCGCGTCGGCATTTATACTCTTGCCGTCGAATGTTCTAGCGTTATCGCTGGCGGTGGCGTAGGTTCCAGAACAATGTGTACCGTTCGCACAGTGGGCGTGATCTTATCGAAATGATCTACTACAGTCCGGAACCTTCTAGAAAACTGCAGGCGCGGTTTGCACTGATAATCGTGCGGTGTTTTCGGACGATAACAAAAACTTGGAAAATTGAACGTGGCAATATGCACACAACAATAGATACGATCGCACATCGTACATAAATATGCCAACACATAGCATGTTAAAAGCAAATTTATATACATAACCTGAACTCACGTCACTCTTCCGCGCGAATAGCTTAGCAAGTTAACGCACTCAGTTCACGTACGCGAGCACAACTGAGTGGCGCAGGTTCGAGTCCCGCCAAGTCTGATTTTTTTTGTTTTTTGTTTTCAACGTTTTTATTGTACTGCTATCTTTTCTAATGCCTTAGGTTCTAAAACAAAATAAAAGCAATATTGCGTTCAAGTACGCACGTGGGACTGTGTTTTTTGCGCAACAGTTATTACTATATTTATTTTAATTATTAATTTTTTTATTTATTTCATAATATAACAAAATTAAGGACTAAGGGGAACATTGGGTCTGCTTTATTGTGAAGGGACTCGAGAAGTGAGAAAACTGAAACCAAAAAAAATTTATTTGAGAAAAAACTGAGCATTTCACAGCCGGACCAGTTTCTTGAAGTGTAGGCCCTAGGTTGATTGATATGTGGGGTTTAACGTCCCAAAACCACTATATGATTATGAGAGACGCCGTAGTGGAGGGCTCCGGAAATTTAGACCACCTGGGGTTCTTTAACGTGCACCCAAATCTGAGCACACGGGCCTACAACATTTCCGCCTCCTTCGAAAATGCAGCCGCCGCAGCCGGGATTCGAACCCGCTAGTCCCTAGGTATGCGCGAGACTTGCCATATGACTCATCTCAAGCTGTGGTAGTTGAGGGAAGGCAATATCACCGAGAAGCAGTTCCAAAATATATTTTGGTGGATGTTTCTTTTATTCCTCCAAAATAAGGGCTGCGCAATTGTGATCGAGCCAAACCGAGAATTGCGGGCACGAAGTCATGAGACAGAAAATGAATAATGTTGATTTTTTGAAAAATTGCGCTTAATAAAAGGAAGAGTTATGAAGTGCTACGTAGCTTAACTCGCAGTAGAAACTTTATATATACATATAGATAGTTTAAAATGGACAATGTTGCACTCACAGACATTGGTTAAATTTCTTTGCAGCACAGTTGAAGCATTTATGTAGAACTGAAGCATCAAGAGAAGCTCATGCGTCCTCACTTTATTGCGCTTTACATAGCTTGTATGCATCCATGCAGCCATGATATGATATATTTTAAAGCATTTGTTTAACCTATATTCTTCTTGATGATGAGTAGTTTTTAGTTGCGCAAGGGCCAATTGATGGCCAAAGAGCGCCATTTCAATTAACTACAGATATGAACAATGATATGGTGCGTGGCTGTAAAGGGGCCTTAAAATTCCTCGCTCTAACGCGGGTTAAAACATGAAAGTAATAAAATCATGACAGTGGCGTGACATATGTGTGGTGATAGCTGATGGCAAAATGTCATGATAATAAAACCATGATGAAGATATAGTCACCGCAGCCACGACCACTCTATAGAGGTCGTGCTACGGATGACCTCGAAATATTGGGTGAAAGTTTTGCACTTCTTTTAAAAATGTAAAAAGTGTTTGCAGTTTAAAAAGCGGATCCCTATCGATGAGCAACCTAGGGTGTAGAGGGAGCTGCTGTCGGTGGGGCAGTAAAAAGAGCTTTTTTCTTAGAGCATCTAGCTCATTGCACTGGACGAGAATGTGGAGAACCGTAAGGGGCTCTCCACATCTCTCACAATATGGTGGATCACCGGTAGACAGAAGAAATGAATGTGTAGAATGTGTGTGTCCAGTCCTAAGCCTTGTTAGTATTACTTCCGTGTGTCGTGATTTTGATAGTGGCGGCCAATAACCTAGTTGCGGCTTAATAGCATGGAGTTTATTATCTGTTTGTTTTTCCCACATGCTCTGCCAATACCCCCTGAGCTTTCGTTTTATAAAAGGTTTTAAGTCAAGTGCAGGGACTGATGTTGGTGCATTGGCAGTAGTGACATTGGCGCAAGCAGCCAGATTGTCGGCCAAAACGTTCCCTTGTATTTCACGGTGCCCTGGGACCCAGCAGACAACGACATGCTGTTTTGATGTGTAAAGTGTGCACAGAAGTGAGTAAAGTGACACCAGCACTGGGTTCTTGTGTTTTTTAGGAGTTTTCAGGGCTTTGACCACACTTAGAGAATCTGTGTATATTACCGCCTTTTGTAATTTTACCTGTTTAATGTGTTTTACGACCGCCAGTATTGCGTAAGCTTCTCCTGTGAAAATGCTTGCATTAGGATGAAGAACGCCGGCCTCAGAAAAGGATTGGCCTATTGCTGCATATGACACAGAAGTGTTTGACTTTGACGCATCAGTAAAGAACTCAGGGCATGTGTATTTATGTTGTAGCTCTAAAAAGTATGTATGTATGTGTGCAAGTGGTGCGTGCTTTGTGACATCAACAAAAGAAACATCACAGTCTATAAGCTGCCACTGCCACGGTGGCAGATATGTTGCAGGAGCCATCAAACTGGGTTCAAGAAGAGGCACACCTGTTCCTTCGGCCAGGCTCCTTACACGCAGCGCGTAGGGCTGCCTAAACGAAGGTCGGTTCTCGAACAAGCCAGAACAAGACAAATCATTAATTGTGAAATGGGAAGGATGTTTCTTGTCTGCCTTCACCTTCAAAAAGTACAAAAAGGACAGGGAACATCTTTGTAGGTGGAGCGACCATTCATTCGAATCCACGTACAGGCTCTCCACAGGGCTGGTGCGGAAAGCACCCGTAGAGAGGCGAATACCTAGATGGTGGACAGGGTCAAGAATTTTCAAGGCCGATGGTGTTGCCAACTGATGGATTATAGCACCGTAATCTAGGCGTGTGCGTACGAGGCTTTTATATAAGTTAATTAAACATTTTTTGTCACTACCCCATGTAGTGTGTGACAACACTTTCAAAATGTTCATTGTTTTTAAGCACCTGTCCCTTAAATACTTGATGTGTGGGATGAAACTTAGCTTAGTGTCTAATATGAGACCGAGAAACTTGTGCTCGGTCTTCACTGACAGAGGTTGACCATGCAGGTCAATGTCGGGGTCAGGATGGAGGCCCCTCTTTCGGCTGAACAAGACACAAGTACTCTTTTGCGCGTTGAGTATAAAACCATTCTCGTTTGCCCATTGAGATACCTTGTTCAACCCTAGTTGAACTTGACGTTGGCACATTGAGATGTTGCAAGATTTGTAACCAATCTGCACATCATCGACATATATGCAGTAAAAAATATTTCGTGGGAGAGACAGGTGCAAGGAATTCATTTTAACTATGAAAAGTGTACAGCTCAATACACCTCCTTGTGGCACTCCTGTTTCTTGGACAAATACTCGAGATAAGACAGTGCCAACTTGGACACGGAATGTACGGTTGGACAGGTAGCTTTCGATAACTGTCAGCATTCTACCCCGCACACCTAAATGTGACAGGTCTCGCAATATGCCGAAGCGCCATGCAGTGTCATATGCCTTTTCCATATCGAGAAACACAGAAAGAAAAAATTGCTTATGAACAAAAGCGTCGCGAATTTGTGCCTCGATACGGACAAGGTGGTCAGTGGTGGACCGAGCCTCTCGAAACCCACACTGGTATGGGTCAAGTAGGCCACTAGTTTCAAGGAAGTACATCAGGCGCCTGTTAATCATTTTCTCAAAGACTTTGCAAATACAGCTGGTTAATGCTATTGGCCTGTAGCTGGAAACTGAGGCCGGGTCCTTGCCTTGTTTTAGAATTGGGATAATAATAGCTTCCTTCCAGGCTGAGGGTAGCTCGCCAGAAGACCATATCGCATTATAGAGAGAGAGGAGAGCTTTCTGGGTTTCAGTGGGCAGGTGTTTCAACATTTCATATGCCACACGGTCCGGGCCTGGGGCAGATTTATTGCAACAGGCAAGTGAGGCCTGCAGTTCAGCAAAACAGAAAGGTTCGTTGTATGCCTCATGTGTTCGGGGCTTGCGCTCTAATCTCTGTTTTTCTATTCCGGTTTTGTATCGTCGGAACGCTTCGCTATAGTGTGTTGAGCTGGAGACCTGTTCAAAGTGCGCTCCGAGAGTGTTTGCCTGGTGTTCCAAACTCTCCCCTTGTGTGTTCACTAGAGGAAGCGAATGTGCTTCTCGTCCTGCCACCTTACTAACCATGCTCCAGACTCTCGACTCATCTGTGTATGAGTTAATGCCCGATACGAATTTGTGCCAACTTTCTCTTCTCGCTTGTCGGCGCGTCCTCCTTGCTTGCGACTTGACGTTCTTAAAGTTTACAAGATTCTCGGCTGTGGGCGAGTCTCTAAGCAACCTCCATGCCTTATTTTGTTTTTTTCGAGCTTCACGGCACTCATTATTCCACCATGGGACTCGTCGTTTGCTTGACGGTCCACATGTTTGGGGAATACATTTTGCTGCTGCATCAACCAAGAAAGCTGTAAAGTAGCATACAGCATCCTCTATACTCAATGCCGCCATGTCACTCCAAGATAATAAAGTCATTTTTTGAAACTTTCCCCAATCAGCTTTATCGGTGAGCCATTTGGGAACTTGTGCAGGACATGTATTTGTTATTGATGAGCTGATAACGATAGGAAAATGATCACTACCATATGAATCATTGATAACTTCCCATTTAAGTAGAGGCAGGAGTGATGGGGATTTTATGCTGAGGTCTATTGCTGAGTACGTATTGTTAGCGATGTTGTAGTATGTTGGCTCTTTCCGATTCAGCAGGCACGCACCGGAAGAAAAAAGTAGCTGTTCAATCAGGTGACCTCGAGCATCGCAGCGAGAGTCACCCCATAGATTGCTATGTGCATTGAAATCTCCAAGGAGGATATAAGGTTCTGGAAGTTCCTCTATGAGGGACTCGAATTCATGCTTTTCAAGACGGTGTTGTGGAGGTATGTAGAGAGAGCAGATGGTGACGAGCTTATTCAAAAGAACTGCTCGAACAGCCACCGCCTCAAGGGATGTTTGTAGTGGTAGGTGTGTGCATGCAATCCCTTGATTGACTATAATGGCAACACCACCGGATGGCAAAATGGCATGATTCCGGTCTTTCCGAAAGATAACGTAATGACGTAAAAAGTTGGTGTGTTTAGGTTTCAGGTGTGTCTCTTGTACGCACAGCACCTTAGGTGTATGTTTGTGTAAAAGTTCATGGATATCGTCGAGGTTTCTCAACAGTCCTCTGACGTTCCACTGTAGAAGTTGTGTCATTTTAATGTAGTGTGGTGCTGTGTGTACAGAGGTGTTGCGTTAGTTTACAGGGCCTTTTGAGGGCCCTGTGATTCGATGTTTTTCTTTTTTGGCGCGCTCCAAGGAGTTGCGCCTATCCTTCGGCGTCTGAGGCGCCGGAGAAGTGGGACTTGTATCCATCACCTCTTGTGAGGTGGTGGATGGTGCCTGCTGGGCAGGCACATTCACTGAACTTTTGGACCTAACTGCACCTGCAGTGGTCCCAGGTTCGGCAGACACCGGGGTCTGCCGGCCCTGTTTGTCAAGTGGCGGAGCAGTACAGGCTGCTCCGGCCGGGGGCGCTGGCGGCACGACCGCGGCCACACACTGTGCGACATTCGCGGGTGCCGAGGCATGTGGCGCGGCGCCCCGGCGCGTCACATCTGCAAAGGAGGGATAAGATGGGTTGTGTATTGCGAAACGTTGGCGTGCTTCTTGGAATGTGAGATTGAATTTAACCTTGAGTTCTACTATTTGTTTTTCTTTTTTCCATGCGGGGCATGATCGTGAGTAGGCAGCGTGATCTCCTTCACAGTTCGAACAATGAGTTGTTTCTGAGGTGCAGTTGTCCGATATGTGTTGAATGGATGCGCACTTTGCGCAAGTGGCACGCCCTCTGCAACTGTGCGATCCATGACCGAAACGTTGGCACTTGAAACATCGACGAGGGTTGGGAATGTATGGTCTTACACGAAGCTTACAATAGCCGGTTTCGATTGATTCTGGTAGGTCACTTGTTCCGAAGGTAATTATTACGTGTTTTGTAGGAATCAGTTTGTTGTTGCGCCTTATTGTTATTCGTTGGACTTTGACGACGTTCTGGTCCTGCCAACCTTCGAGCAGCTCACTTTCAGAAAGCTCAGTAAGATCATCATCAGAAATTACGCCACGGACAGTGTTCATAGACCTGTGTGGGCCCACCGAAACAGGGGTTTCCCCAAAGGCTACAAGCTTAGACAGCTTTTCATACTGAGCTTTGTCACGAACCTCCAAAAGAAGATCGCCACTTCCCATCTTTGTCACTTTATAACCTGGGCCTATTGCTTCTGTGAGAGTTTTGGAAACGAGGAAAGGTGAAATGGCTCGGACTGTCTTGTTTTCGTTTTGACTGTGGATTACATGGTACTTTGGGAATGTCGGCTTTGGTGTGTTAAGCAGGAAAGTATCATCGGTGCGCCACCTTTTTAGGGAGCGATCAGGAAGGAGGGGAAAAGCTTTTGCCATAAAAATGCTATAAAGTTCGGCGGCGATGGTGGCCACCCACCACCGAGCCCAACAAGGGGACGCTACAAGGTTGACTAGTAAACACTTGGAGACGCCAGCCATGCATCGCCGCTATAACCGAATATAACTACCCAAGATTGGGTAACTACACAGGGTTAACCCTCGCCGCCAGGAAATTCGGAAGTAAACGGAAAAGAGAAGGTGACAGGACAGATAAAAAGAGAGAGATAAAGACGAAGATGTAGGAAGAGAGTGATAGGAAAAGGCGACTGCCGATTTCCCCTGGGAGGGTCAGCCCAGGGGTGCCGTCTACGTGAAGCCAGGGCCAAAGGGGTGTGTTGCCGCCGCTGGGGGGCCTTAAAGGTCCAATCACCCAGCGTTAGCTCAACCCCCAGGATCCCCTTTTCCTCGGACACGGCAAAGCCACGCACGGCTAGGCGTGGGAGGGAGTAGAAACTCCCCCGTTAGCTCAGGTCCGTGGTGTCGCTACACACCAAACGCCTGGTTTCCCGCGAAGAGCTCCTGTTTGACCCCTCGCATGAGGAAACGAACTTTTTTCTCCTCAGGCATGTCTGGATGAGCGTGACGAAATAGTCGGGTCATTTTTTCTGTGAAAATGGCGACATTTTCATTTGGTAGCTGAACCCGAGTCTCTAATAAAGCAGCGGCCCTCTCTTTGCGAGCGACGCTCGCGAACGTTTGAAGGAATGCGCCGCAGAAAACATCCCACGTTCGGAGCGTGGGCTCCCGATTTTCAAGCCAAGTCCTTGCGGTGTCTTCCAAATAGAAGAACATACGACGCAGCTTTTCGTCATGGTCCCAGTGGTTGAGGGCGCCCACACGGTCATATGTCTCTAACCAGGACTCCGGGTCTTCGAACGATGACCCATGGAAAATTGGTGGTTCCCTGGGTTGATGCATGACCATCATGGGCTGGGACACTGCGGTTGTCATTGTCGCTGCAGTCGCGGTCATGGCCTTCGTCTTCCGCGCCTTGTCTGGTAGAAGCCCGTACTCCGGTGGTAGCCCTTGCTGTCGGCGGCTTGTTCGCTGCTCCTGGTTGGTGTTGGTGTCTTCTCCGCGACGTGGGCTGGGTTCACGGCTTGACGGGGGCGTCCGGTACATGAACGAAGCAGCACCTCCACCAGATGTCACGGGGTCTTGACGTGGCCGAAGACAGGAGACTTCGTGTTAGGATTTACCTGTTTATTTGGGCGAACCTCTGCCCGGTAAACTGAAAGTCCAATTACAGCAGCAGTCTCGCACAGATAGCAGTCTCGGACTGATAGCGGCGAACGGAGCGTCGGCCTTCGATCAACAACTTACAAGCGGCGAAGCGCGTCGGCATTTATACTCTTGCCGTCGAATGTTCTAGCGTTATCGCTGGCGGTGGCGTAGGTTCCAGAACAATGTGTACCGTTCGCACAGTGGGCGTGATCTTATCGAAATGATCTACTACAGTCCGGAACCTTCTAGAAAACTGCAGGCGCGGTTTGCACTGATAATCGTGCGGTGTTTTTGGACGATAACAAAAACTTGGAAAATTGAACGTGGCAATATGCACACAACAATAGATACGATCGCACATCGTACATAAATATGCCAACACATAGCATGTTAAAAGCAAATTTATATACATAACCTGAACTCACGTCACTCTTCAGCGCGAATAGCTTAGCAAGTTAACGCACTCAGTTCACGTACGCGAGCACAACTGAGTGGCGCAGGTTCGAGTCCCGCCAAGTCTGATTTTTTTTGTTTTTTGTTTTCAACGTTTTTATTGTACTGCTATCTTTTCTAATGCCTTAGGTTCTAAAACAAAATAAAAGCAATATTGCGTTCAAGTACGCACGTGGGACTGTGTTTTTTGCGCAACAGTTATTACTATATTTATTTTAATTATTAATTTTTTTATTTATTTCATAATATAACAAAATTAAGGACTAAGGGGAACATTGGGTCTGCTTTATTGTGAAGGGACTCGAGAAGTGAGAAAACTGAAACCAAAAAAAATTTATTTGAGAAAAAACTGAGCATTTCACAGCCGGACCAGTTTCTTGAAGTGTAGGCCCTAGGTTGATTGATATGTGGGGTTTAACGTCCCAAAACCACTATATGATTATGAGAGACGCCGTAGTGGAGGGCTCCGGAAATTTAGACCACCTGGGGTTCTTTAACGTGCACCCAAATCTGAGCACACGGGCCTACAACATTTCCGCCTCCTTCGAAAATGCAGCCGCCGCAGCCGGGATTCGAACCCGCTAGTCCCTAGGTATGCGCGAGACTTGCCATATGACTCATCTCAAGCTGTGGTAGTTGAGGGAAGGCAATATCACCGAGAAGCAGTTCCAAAATATATTTTGGTGGATGTTTCTTTTATTCCTCCAAAATAAGGGCTGCGCAATTGTGATCGAGCCAAACCGAGAATTGCGGGCACGAAGTCATGAGACAGAAAATGAATAATGTTGATTTTTTGAAAAATTGCGCTTAATAAAAGGAAGAGTTATGAAGTGCTACGTAGCTTAACTCGCAGTAGAAACTTTATATATACATATAGATAGTTTAAAATGGACAATGTTGCACTCACAGACATTGGTTAAATTTCTTTGCAGCACAGTTGAAGCATTTATGTAGAACTGAAGCATCAAGAGAAGCTCATGCGTCCTCACTTTATTGCGCTTTACATAGCTTGTATGCATCCATGCAGCCATGATATGATATATTTTAAAGCATTTGTTTAACCTATACTCTTCTTGATAATTAAAGCTACAATTGAAGCGTATTCTGCATGGTGGTCTGAAACAATGCTTTTAAAAATCTCAAAACGACCCAGCTCTATACACAACCATCCGTGCATCAATGATAAGCACCATTATGTCTTTGTACATATCAGTTGTGCTCTCATACTTAATTATTTTTCTGACCACTCCCTCTGCCCCTACTTCGTTTCTGTCGTGAAGCTGTGGCACGTAGTGTATAGCTGTTATAATATTGTAGGAGGACATACTATCAATAAAAATTATTTTTAGGCTACATGCAATTAGTTTTCATAGATTTTCATTTCTGTTGTCGGTGCTCAGGAGAGCTAAGCTCATGGTCGATATTTTAAAATGACATTTCTCTTTGCCAATGTTAATGAGAACAATTTCATTATTATTGACAAGTTCATTCACATTGAATTTAGTTCTCATTATTATTGTTTTTACCAAAAAACGAGCCCTTGAAGTTATGCATTTTTCTTGATTTGTTTTCGTGTGACAGCATGCAAGTAAAATGGCAGTTCTTGTCATTCCTTATGAATGACACACTTTCCGTGTGACAGACTTTAGCACCTGGTCATCTGCAGAAGTTGTATTCATTCTAGAAAAGGGCGAACAGCGGTGACTGACAACACAGACTAGCCTGCGTTATTCTTTTGTACTATATATGTCACTGTGCATTCATTTATAACTTTATATAGCTCGGATTTCCTCCTGAAAATGTGAGAACAACTGTAAAGTTTCCACATTTTTGCAACAATCCACATGCTTTTCATACACTATTGCACATTTTCGTAAGCACCTTACAAAATCTGTATATTTCCGTAAGAACTTACATTCTGCTTTTTCCTTATGAAAGCTTCTGTACACTCCATACACTTTCCTTATCCTTCCATATCTTCCATCATGAACTCTCTGTATGCTCCATAATTTTCCTTATGCTTCCTTATCCTTCCATATACTCCATAAAAAGCTTTCCATATATGCCATACATTTTACTTATCGTTCCGTATACCCCATAAAAAGCTTTCCGTATACGCCACAAAATTTCCTTATCCTTCCTTATACTCCATAAGAAGCTTTCCGTAAATGCCATACAACTTCCGTATATTTCCAAAAAACTCCATATTTTTTCTGTATGTAGCATAAGGAAATGTTACGGAGTCCATATATTTTCCGTAAGATTTCATACAGAACGTTTCAGTAGGGGGGTTCAAATGCTCAACATGTCTTTGTTATCTTGACAATGTTGTATATTCAACAATATTTGAGACCTACCTTCAGCGTTTTCAGTTATTCTCGACATAATCTGCACTGCAGGCCTTGAATTAAACTCGTCGAAGTGCCACTACGGATGCCATCAAATTACAGTGTTGGGTCACCTTGTCGACGCATTTGGTGTGCAGTCGATGCCGGAGGAAATTCATGCAGTCACCAGTTTTCTTTTACTCCGGTCAGTTAAAGACGTCCGTAATTTTTTAGGACTTTGCACTTACTTTCGAAGGTTTGTGAAAGGTTTCGCAGCCATCACTGGACCTCTCACTGAGCTTCTGAAGAAAGACGTCACAATTACCTGGAGTACCGACCAAGCTGCTGCTTTTTTTCATCTAATCACGCTTCTGACGACTCTGCCTATAATGGCTAACTTTGACCCATCCGCTCCCACAGAAGTACGAACCGATTCTAGTGGTCACGGGATTGGAGCCAATTCACCCCAACGCCAATGGGAACACGACCGAGTTGTCGCCTATGCTAGCCTCCCCTCACAGCTGCTGAGCAAATCTATTCTATTACAGAGCGTCAGGGTCACGCTCTTGTTTTGGAAGTCTCAAAGTTCCGCCCATATTTTCACGGCACAAATTTCTCTGTAATAACTGACCTTCATGCGCTATGTTGGTTTACGTCACCGAAGAATCCTACTGGCCGGATCGGGCGCTGGGCTCTGTGACTGCAAGAGTATACCAACACGGCGACATACAAGTCCGGACGCCTACATCATGACGCAGACTGGCTGTCCCGCTACCCGGATGCCGAGTCGAACACTGTACTTGACACCGACACCGGCTATCGCGTCTTTTCTTGTTCGCAAATAACATGCATCGGTAACATGCAGCGCCGTGATGCTCCTTTGCGTGTTATCGTTTAGCGGCTCGAATCACCATATTCCAATCAGTCCCATCACTCATTCGTGCTCCACGATGGTGTGTAAAACCGCAAAAATTTCAAGCAGGATTGACCGGCCCTGCTGTTCGTCATTCCGAAACAACTTCGCTCGGAAGTTCCTAATGAACTTCATGACCTTCCGACTGCCAATCACCTTGGTGTCTCACGCACTTACGGCCGAATACGCCGACGCTTCTTCTGGCCAGGGCTTGCACGCTCAGTCATAAGATAAGTTGCGGTTTGTGAGAAATGTCAGCGCTGCAAAACGCCAACGACACTTGCCGCCGGACGCCTTCAACCACTTGACATTCCCTCAGAACCGTTCTTCCCGTTGGCTTGGGCCTTTCCCATTGTCTTCCTCTTGTAACAAGTAGATAGCCGTGGCCACCGACTACGCCACGCGTTATGCCATCACACGAGCTCTTTCAACAAGCTGCGCCACAGACGTCACCGACATCCTTCTCAAGGACGTGATTTTGCAACACGGAGCCCCACGGCAGCTGCTTACAGACCACGGTGCACGTTTTTGTCGAAGGTGATTGCCAACATCTTGCATCCCTGTCAAACGAGACACAAGCTGACTACGTCATACCATCCGCAAACCAATGGACTCACGGAGCGTCTAAATCGAACGCTTACCGTTATGCTCGCTAAATACGTTTCTACTAACCACACCGACTGGAATCTTGTGTTGTCGTACATCACATTTGCCTATAATTCTTCGCGCCATGACACTGCCGGTTGCTCTCCATTTTTTATGTTTTTTGGCCGAAAACCTGCATTACCCCTAGATACAGTCATTCCGTCCACCGCGACACCGACCAACGAATATGCCCTTGACGATATCACTCGGGCAGCCAACGCACGCTAAATCGCCCCCACTCGCTTCCTGGCCTCTCAAGAGAACCAGTGGCATATGTACAATCAACGGCACCGCGACGTGCCGTTCTCACTTGGTTCATTGGTGCTGCTATGGTCCCCGACCAGTCAAGTCGGCTTGTCGGAAAAACTTCTTTTCCGCTACACAGGTTCATATCGAGTCCGTCGTGAAATTACTCCTGGGACATACAAAATTACCCCTGCTGCCCCATCGCCTTCAACTGCCTCACAGACCATCGATATTGTACATGTGGCACGCTTTAAGCCTTACCACTCTCCCGCTGACGTTGACATCTATATGCGCCGAGACGGCGCTTCTGCGCCGGGGATTATGCTACATATCGAGTCCGTCGTGAAATTACTCCAGGGACATACGAGATTACCCCTGCTGACCCATCACCTTCAACTGCCTCACAGACCACCGATATCGTACATGTGACACGCTTGAAGCCTTACCACTCTCCCGCTGACGTTGACATCTATATGCGCCGAGACGGCGCTTCTGCCGCCGGGGATTATGCTACATGCATGTTGATATTTTGTGCGACGATGCGCGTGTGTGCCTGATAAAGAGAAAAAAAGGTGCTCTCCGCTCATTCGCTGCGGAACCGGTCGCGCGATTACTGCTTGTTTTAAGTAAATCTCTTCCACAGCCTCGTCGATAGGGCGTCGTGTCTTAATCGTAACGATATGAAGCGTCCTATCTTGGCGGCAGCCTTGCAATGGGGATTGATCAGTCTCGAATATTAAGTAATATTTCTTAAACATTTGTCAGCCCTCCCACACTTCAGAACGGCACAGCAATAGGAAAAGAACAGATGGGAAACATTGAAAACTTTCTGCAGAGTCAACTTTTAAGAAAGAAGTGACAAAATTTTAAATGAAACTTTGAGATAAAGAATAAGCAGGACTGGTATTTCGAATGGGTTTGTGTTGAGAATGGGTCTTTAGATTTGCAGATATGCCCACAAAAGGGGACCGCTGCCATCCTGGCATGACAATTCTAAATAACAAAGGCGCGAGGACCTCAAGTAACGTATAGGTTCAAGAAACACCACTTCTTCAAGGTGATCAAACTGAATTATGGCCTTATTGATGCATAACCTCCATGTCTGCTCGAGATGAATTTTGCAGGTATTCTCTAAGCTAGAATTCTACCCACCTAACTGTCGAGAATAAGCTATATGCATCCTGCTTATAGCCACGGTATTATGCACTTTTATACGGTGACCCTGCATCCGAGGCAGCTTTACGAACTGCAAAATTAAACACAGCACCCACCGACGTTGCGGATGCGACAAACGCAACGGCTCCCAACACCATAGTCACAGTCGCATTGCTTGACCACGGTATGGTTACTGCTAGAGGCGTTGTTTCTTGTCTATATTGTTCATCACTGAACTGAATAATCCTGAACTTGTTAAAAAATATTTTGATTTGCTGTTTTTCTCTATATTGCAGCGGTGTGAACTTAGAGAGTAAAATAACAGATCCTTTTGATGAATAATATGCTTGCCCTAATAATAATAGGCCGTCAGATTCCAGCGAAAAAAAAGCATGAAGAATCGAGGGCTCCTCCTCAATGATGTCGCGCAGAGGGTGCCGCACTCATACACTCAAATTCATTGCCACGTCTGTGCTTAAGAACGAACACACAAATACACAAATACAATAACATATTACCACATGCGCTCCGAGTATTTCTGTTGAAAAATCGTCTTTTGCGTGTTACCGCTTATTGTACGGACGCTGCACTGAAATATCTAAGAACCATCAGGAGTCATTAGGTCTCTTTTATTGATATTGCGCTCGATATGGTTGGTCGAACGTTTTTTTGTTCAACTAATGTGGCCCCCAAAGATAAGGAGCAGTATTTGATGCTGCATATATGAGACTCAAACGCGGTGGTTTAGGGGCTAAGGTACTCAGCTAATGACCTGCAGGTCGCGGGATCGAATCGCAGCTTCGGCGGCTGCATTTCCGATGCAGGCGAGAACTTTGTAGGCCCAAGTGCTCAAAAGAACTCCAGGTGGTCGAAACTACCCGAGCCCCCACTGCGGCGTCTCTCATAATTATATGGCGGTATTGGGACGCTGAACACCAAATATCAATCAGCTTCATGTATGAGAGGGGCTTAGTGGCACCATAAGCGAAATTATGACCACCAACAAATGTGACCCAAGTTGCCGTTGTACCTTATCAAAACAAAAAAGTGAGGCAGGATCGTGGGGGGGGGGAGACTCAGAGAAAGAAAAGAACGAAGAAGGAAAGTGGAGCTAGCCCTGATAGAGGAAACATCGTCGTGTACTTGACCTACAACCACGGATTCTTGTCCTTAACATTTGGCGCCGTGAAACCCAACTGTGGTCGTTCCAGGACGACAATGTTTTCAGTAAAGCGTATTCGGAAATTGCGTGGGACAATCAGGGGCAGAGTCTCACGAAACATTACGCATACTGACAGTACTACTGAGACTCCGACGGCGAGGCACGCGAGAAGAACCGGCAAGCCACCATTTTGATTACTAGAGAAGATGAGAAACGCCAGTTGGACAAGCAGATCCTCGACGTAACTGAAGACGAGGCAGTTGACCAGAAACTTGAGGACTCTGCACCCTACCGTGAGAAGATCGTGCATGCAATCGTTCAGAGGCAGCATTTCTCGACTGAGTGTGGACAGCCTCTTCATCTGCGTGTCAAGTACTATCCGCCTCTTGATTGCGTCAAAGATACCAGCAGCAAGTGCGAGTGATGTCTGTAAAACCGCTGTAGCGTGTGACAGTATTTTGAAAGACAACAAAAAAGACACGAAAGGTTCAGAAGGCTCACCTTCGGACCATGAAAGCAGCCTGTCTGCAGGTCAAGAAGTATGTGAAAACAGTTCGACCGAGAGAGACAGAGAAGTGAACGTTTACTTTATTTTTTTAAACGGTGTCCCGAGCAATGCCTGTTGTCATCCTGAGGTAGGACGGCTCCCTATTCTAGGAACCCTCTGGCTTCTACTGCTCTCTTGGAACTGGGGACGAGTTGTTGTTGGTCTTCCAGGTCCTCGAGAGTGAGCTTCACCTCCCACGTTTCAATTAGGTCTTCGTTCGTCCATCCTGCTTCATTATGAATCGAGTGTTGTTGCAGATTACGTCTGGCAATACAATGGCATGCCCAAAGCAAGTGTGCCAGGGTATCTGGTACGCTGCAGAGCGGGTACATAGAGCTATATCTCGTTGGGTAGAGACCGTGCATTATGACCCTATGTGTGTATGTGCTGCTTTGCAGGCATCTCAGTATCATGCCTCTCTCTTTGTCAGTTTTGGGTGTGGTGGAGGATATACTCGTCGCTCCAGCCTCTAATGCTGGAGTAACGACGACTAGGTGTTTTGAAACAATTCCACTTCTTCAACGACGGGTCAGATGTCTTGTTGGCAGGGTGCAGCCCGGAGGACGTGCTCGCTGGCAGCGGCGTGTGCCGCTCCATTTTCCTGCCTTGTGTCCTGACATCCATAATATACAAGTGTATGGGAGCGGAGTGCTTCGCCGTTTCAAAATGTTGATGAATTTGGCTGAGATACGGCCCTAAGGGAAATTGCTGCAGGCGACTTGCGAGTACGTGAAAATCACCGCGGCGTCTGTACATGTTGTGGTTGCTAAAGCGATTACCGATTCTTCTGGTGCGTCTGAATTGAGTGCGTTGACCGTGGCCGACGCTAATTCTCGGCTTTTAGAATCATCGACGCTTACAGCGTACGTGTTTCTATGTGGATACTTGGCCACGTCAATGTAGCGGGTGTCTGGGGTTTGCTTGAAATTTTGTTTTATAACGTCAACTCTAGCCTTGCGTCTAATTTTGCGAAAATTAGGGTGCATGTTGCGTGGAATAGGTGCGATGTACAGCGACTCCCTATCGCAAAGCGTGATGTGCTTTTTCCGGTCTGCATGGGCAATGAACGTGTCGCTGTAGTTGAGCTACCGGAGCACCAATCTCCCCGTGGGCGTCAGCTTGAGCCTCTCCAGCTGGAAGAGGGGGGGCGCTGCGAGTGCTCGATGGTGACGGACGCGCTATACATCGCCTCCGTAGATTTTCTCCTATTTCTGCGGACATCCACCCTGATACCCCTGAAACTTGTGTTTATCGTCACCGCCTAGTTAACCGCTTTACCTAGACAACACCTTTGTCCAGGTAGGTCCAGTTTTGACAACTTGAGGGACGTCCTTCACTCCCGGCTACAACGCCTCCTTGCTAAGGGCTCTCTGCCCAGCGATGGTGGCCGCTAACGTGGGCACGCGCTATGATCGTACCTCAAGCCAAGTACTGTCCATGGAGATTTCATCCTCCGTAAACACTATGCCATCAGAAGACGAATACCTCAACGACATGGTGAGACTGTGGCAACGCAAGCAAGCGATATCGAAGTCTGCGTCTGAACAACAACGAGACGCCACAGATGGGCGCCATTCCCCAGCCCCTCAAGCAACATCGGCGCGCCATCCCTCCGGTGGTGTGCCTACTTCTGCTCCGTCCTCGCAGCCAGCGAAGCAACGCAAGTGGCGTCCGCGTCAGACTCCTCGCCTCTCTCGCGACGAATACATCGTAGTAGCGAAACCTCGCGTTCCCTGCTAGCTACGCACATTCGTCCCGGCCGATCGCGGGGGCGACGCCATCCGCAGCTACCTCAGCGACCAGACTACCACTCAAATTCAAGTGTGGCCGCTCTGGGAACAAAACATCTTGGTCTGTAGCACCACAATTTTGCCTATGGCACAGCGACTCCTCGGAGACTTCAAGCTGCAAGTGGGGGATCAGCAGCTGGCCGTTCGAGGCCACGCCAAGGCACCAGGGGATACATGCAAGGGCGTCATCAACATAAACCCTGCTGAAAGCCCGGAGAAGATAAAGTCAGATTTGCATTTGCCTCGAGGAACTATCCTCGCGGTCCGCAAACTCGGAGATTCCTTGGCGGCGGTGGTGACTTTCGAGGGCACGAAGTTACCCCGCTTCCTCTTCTACCACTGCGTGGCGACGTATATCCGCGCCTACAAGAAAACGGTCCCTGTTTGCACCAAGTGCGCTACCATCGGTCATCGACCACCTTAGTGTCCTCACCTCGCTCCAACCCAGTGTGCCAAATGTGGAACCCCTGCACCTGCAGGTCTCAATGCCCATGACTGCCACCCCTAGTGCCTCCTCTGCCGCGGCGCCCATGAGACTGGAACCAGTGGCTGCACGGTAAAATATCGGAAACGCAAGCAGCCCTCAACATCTCCTCGAGGGACCACTTCATATTCGTCACAACCAGACAGCGGCACCAACCTACATCAGTAGGCTCCACCACTCCACGCCGACACTCAGGCATTCCCACCGCTCGAAGCACCAGCGGCGAGACCTCAGGTGAGCAGTTGGGCAGGTAATACTGCTTCTAAGCCTCTATCACTTCCTTCGGTCGATCCTCCTTCTCCCGAACTTACGGCCCTTCGTCAGCAAGTAGCAGCACTTCAAAAAAATTCTCTTTTAACTAAACAACTCGAACTCTTAAATAGGCGACTTCAACCTCAACAACAGTGTACACATACCTCCTGCATAAAGCTTACAAGGCAATACAGATTGACCTCGATCTGGATCTTCCTTACGACTACTGCATGATTTCAGTGCTGTCTCAGCGGAGCGGCCAACCATCAATACATATTTTAAACGTGTACTGTCCCCCTCTCCTTGCAAGGGCTTCGTTTGCGCATCTCTTCTATTGGGCGCTGCGTATAGCGGCCCGACAACCACTGGTGATTGTCGGGGACTTTAATGCCCCCAGCCCTCACTGGGGTTACCACTACGAGAAGGCCCGGGGCTTAGAGCTCAAGTAGATCATTTCGTCGCTGTGCCTCACGCTTCTTACCGATCCAGTACAACCCACACGTTCCGGCAACACGGTCACGCGAGACACATGCCCCGAGCTCTCCGTCACCCGTCACTTCCGTGATGCTACATAGGAAAATTTTGGCAAAACCCTAGGCAGCGATCACTTTTTACTCCGCATTTCGTTGACGCCACGGAAGAAAATGCGCCAACACTGGGGCCAAGCCCGTCTCGCCGATTGGACTCAGTTCAGAATGCAACCATTCCCCGCCGTCCTCTCCTCGACCAAATATGCAGCGCGGGCATCATACGCCCCTCATAAAAAACAAGCGAACACTCGCACTCTTGCAACCTCTAATTTAACGCCTGGAATTGATCCACACCTCCTAAATTTTTGGCACGCTCGCCAGGGGCTCAAAAGGCGCTAGAAGCGCAACAAACTTAATCGGAAACGCCGCGCTCGCATTGAGGCGCTCACTGCAGAGGCGGCCGCATACTCTGAACAACTTTCCGATGCTAACTGGGCAGACACCTGTTCTAAGGCTGCAAACCAGATGAGCTCAAAAAGTGCGTGGTGACTCTTTGGAAGCCTTCTTGATCCCTCCACCACCAGGGGAGAAACGCAACGCCAGCTCCACCGTGCTCTGTATGCCTTTCAGGGCGCTATGCATCAACTCGCGCGTGAACTTTGTGACCACTACAACTGCCGCACGATTGATGCCGCAGGCCCAGCATATACGTATTCCGGCGCCCCTAACATCGACCTCGATGATCCATACACGCATTCCGATTTACAATTTATACTCACGAAAATGCGGCGGGGCACGGCCCCTGGACGCTACGGAATCACAGTATCGCTCCTGGCAAATCTTCCAGACCAAGCACACCTCTCGCTACTCCACCTTATAAATTCGATATGGGACGGCTCTCCACTTCAAACGGAATTGACCACATCGGTCACGACAATCATACCCAAATCGGCAAAGTCCGTTAGTGTCAAGGCAGTGAGACCCATCTCACTTACGTCTTGCGCAGGGAAACTCATGGAAACCATGGTTCGCGCATGCCTTTCCGCCTACTTGGAGGCCAGGAGGACCTTTGCCGATACGACGTTTGGCTTTCGCCCGCATCTGTCGGCGCAGGACGTCCTGCTTTAGCTTCAACACGATATTATAGAGCCGACTACTATGCGCCATAACGATAAAGCCGTGCTCGCTCTCGATCTGCGCGGGGCGTTCGGACAAGGTCTATACTCACTAACCTGTCTACCACAAACTGCGGGCAGAAAACTTTCAACTACATTCGCGCCTTTCTATCACATCGCACCGCCTTCATTCGCCTTAATTCTACCGAACACGGCCCGTACTTATTAGGGACGCGAGGTACACCTCAAGGGGCAGTCCTGTCTCCTCTGCTTTTTAACTTGGCGATGATGAACCTCCCTTCTGTTCTAAGCGAGTCCGAGGGAATACAACAATCACTATATGCGGATGATATCACAATCTGGACAAACACCGGCTTCTTAGCGCAAATCGAAGAACGCCTGCAAAAGGCTGCCCCTCTGGGTGACACCTACGCCGGTTCATGCGGCCTGGAGTGCTCTCCAGCTAAATCGGCTCTTCTTTCAGTCTCTACGCTACCGCCGCCTCAAATCTTTCTTCCGTCCGGGCCCGTCTCGCTAGTGCGAAACATTCGGGTTCATGGCCTTCACCTCACATCAACCTTGGATCCAAAGTGCACAAAAGCAGGCCTCAGACGCACCAGCGAACAGGTGAGCCGCATGATACGGCGAATGTCTACCAAGCGCGGTGGCCTCTGAGCGTCTCAGTCCCTCCTATTGGCCCACGCGTTTGTGACCAGTCGCGTCCTCTAAGCATTGCCTTACCTTCACCTGCGTTGACGACACGAGCACCAGCTAGACGTCCTTCTACGTTCAGTATACAAACGCGCTCTGGACCTACACATTGCAACTTCCCACAGCCGATTCGCGGCTCTGGGTGTACACAACATCTTTGCAGAGATGCGCGAAGCTCATCGCGTTAACCAAGTCAATCGACTGTCGCAGACGCCTTCAGTTTTGGCCTTAACTCGATATCTGACCAAGACCCTCAGCAGCCGGTACCAGAGCTCTGGCGTCAAAAGCTATGGGTGGAACCTCTACCCCGTAATATGAACCCCGACATCCATCCTGGCCGTAGACTAGCACGCGCTGCGCCACTTCTTAGGCGACACTCCGATCGTCCATGTGTTTTCTACGTGGACGTCTCGGGTCCCTCTCCCTCGGGTCACTTTACGGCTGCCGTGAACAGAGGGAAAACACGTCGATGGCCTCTCCTTTCGAGCAGACACAGAAACGCACGCTGAAGAGGTTGCTATAGCTTTGGCCGCCTTTCACCCTGCCTCACGCACCATCCTGACAGACTCGCACTCGGCCTGTTCTCAGTACCTTCAGGGTTCTATTGCCCCGCTGGTGGCTTGCCTACTACAGGCAGCCTCTTGGCGCTTTAACCCTCATCCCATTCGTATTGTGTCCCCAGGCCACACAGGCCTGCCCGGCAACGAGGCGGCAGATCTGGAAATACCAACCGGACACGCTTTCGCGAAATTTTGGCTTATTATCGGGCTTCGCACCGCCTCTACCCGGACCCCGCACGCGGTTTGGAGAAAGCGGACGGCGATTGCTACGCCGCCTGCAGACGAACACTTTTATCAGTCCGACGGTCACCAAGCACTTTCTGCCGGAAATCAATGGCACCTGCTTGACCTGTCCTGTCCTCGCCTACACATACAACGTCATAGCATCATGCCCAGTTAATTCCGTCCCTTTCTCATCCCCTTTTCCTATCCAAACTAGAGAGGCTTGGAAGGAGCACCTGCTCGGCTGCTCTACCTTGGCTGCGCAACGCTTCTGGGTGGAGCGTGCACGGGCAGCTTCCAGCTTCACTGGCGTCCCGGAATATGGTGCCGCCGATGGGCCACGTCGGCATTTTTTGTAGACTTTTTCTGAAATAAACCTTTTACTACCACTACCATCTCCAGCTGGCTGTTCTTTTGCGCTTCGATGAGCTCTTGCAACGTGTTGTCGACGCCCATCTTTAGGAGACGTGTAATAGAGGCCATTGGGGGAAGTCCCCGGGCTACTTTAGTGGCCTTTTCTATCAAGATATTAAGTTCTTCAATTTCAGCTGTTTTAAAATTCAGGTACGGCGTGCCATACGTAATGCAGCTGGTGAACACAGCTTGCATTATACGTAGAGTTTCGTGCTCTTTCAGTCCGTTTCTTTATTTCGCGATCATCTTGACGAGGTGTGTAAGTTGTGATAGTGTCCGTTGGAGTCTCAATAGGGTGGCAGCTCCCGATCCATCCTTGTAGGGTTGAACTCTAAGCACTTGCAGGGTCTCGACTTCAGAAAATATCGCCCCCTTCAGTGCTACGCTTGGGTCGGGCTCATCGTATACAGAGGGGGTCTTTTTCTTGTTTTTGCTTTGAGGACGAGGTGCTTGGATTTTTCGGGGGCACAGCAGAGACCGCAGTTTCAGAGATACCATTTGATGGTAAGAACGGTGGTTTGTAGGCAGGTCTCTTGTCTCCCAGTGTTAGAAGCTCTGGTCTAAAGCGTGATGTCATCAGCATAGATCGCGTCCCGTAAATCTGGTATTTTGTCGAGAATTTTCGGCAGAATGATCATAGCCACATTGAAAAGTAAAGACGAGATGACCGAACCCTGCGGTGTACCTTTTTTTGGTTGTCAGAAGCTTTTGCTGTGGATGTTGCATATGCCCACAGTTGCCGTACGGTCCATCAGAAAGTTTCTGGCGTACGTGTAGGATCTAATGCCGCAGCCAATGCCTTCGAGGTTGTTGAGGATTGCGTCGTGGCTGAATTTATTGAAGACCACCTTGACGTCGACTCCAAGTATGAAGTACTTTCTTCGATGGGTGTAGTTATCAAGGAGGTCTTCTTTGAGTAGTAAGAGCACGTCATGCGTGATGATGCTGCCTTAAACCGAACATGGTGGCCGGTAGGTGTCCACTATCTTCCAGGTACTGGATTAAGCGGTCCTGCACCAAATGTTCAAACAGCTTTCCCACGCACGACGTGAGATAAATCGGGCGTAGGTTCTCAATGCCGACTGGTTTCAAAGGCTTAGGGATCATGATTATTTTTGAGTGCTTTCATACCACAGGTAGCTCTCCTTAATCCCAGCAGTAGTTATAATATCGGAGAAGATCCGTGATGGCCTGGGCGGTAGGTTGCGTAAGTGCTTTTTGAAAATCCTGTCTATTCCGGGGCTGGTACTTCTGGTCAACTTCGTTAGGGCTGTGTCAGTTCAGCCTGGCTGAAGTGCCGGTCGAGCGCAGTGTTTGGTGCGCCAGCGTATGTTTTGGTGTGAAATGAAGCTCCAGGTGGTGCATTGCCACAGAGGTTCTTTGTATTTCTTCTAAGAGGTGTTCTTCTATACCGGCGTAGTTTCGAAAAAGCCCCTGAAGCTGCTGCTTCTGTGCTGGTTTGGAGTGTGACGTGGCTGGAAGTGTGTGTAGCAGATGCCATGTCTTCCTGGTGCTCAGAGTCCCCTGAACCTTGTCACAGTAAGCGTGCCTGTTTCGCCTGGCCGATTGGTTCGCATAATCTTGAGATTGCTCGGTGAGGACAGAATGCGTTTTCTTAAGTTTCTGCTTAGTTTTTGCCGCTTCCACCGTTTTAGAAGTCCTGTTCTACTTTCCCAAAGGTAGAAGAGATGTGCGTCGACGGCGGGTGTATCGGCGTCAAACTGTATGTCCTTAGTGTGGCGTTCGGCTATCTTGAGCAAATTCCTAAACAAGTCTTCAATGTCGATTATGGTGGTTTTACCGTCGAGGTCATCCCTAAATGATTGCTATTTCGTTAACCACGCTATTCCATCCTACTGAAACGTTCCGTATGAAAGTCCAATATTTCCATATGTTTATATAAAGAATACATACGATTCCCATATATATTCCATGGAATTCCGTCAGATTCTTACGGAAACATACGGAGTTATTGGACATCGCATTCGGAACGTTTCAGTAGGGTTATGCAGCCTTGATATTTTTACGAGTGTGCACTACGGAGAGTTGGATGATGTGATGATCACTACCTAAAGTTTCTGGTAGCACACTCCACTCGGCCCTAGTGACAATCGCCGTAAAGTTAAGATCGGAATATTTATCCTGGAAACGCTGTTCCCGATTCTCGTCTTCTGGAGAGGGTCATTGCACAGTGTTGGTCTGTGATGTTGAGCAGTATCGTGCACGCTAGAACCCTTCCTTGTGGAGATATTGCTACATGCATGCAAATTGAAATTCTAGGGGGCGACGCGCGTGTAGGCCGGACGTGGAAGACGAAGATTAGTCTTCGCTCGGTGTCTGGTCTACCGGTCATACTGCTCCTGCGGCTGGTTTGAAATATATTTCATCAACAGCCTCGTCGATATGGCGTCTCTTTTCTGTAACATATTTGGTGGAGGTGGAACGTTCCCCTTCCTCACCACGAAGCTTCGCAGTGGTCGCAACGTCCAGCCTCTGGCCATGGCTTCTATTGATAACCCCCCTAACTGCCATCATCTGGTGCGCCAGCTACTGCGTACCTTGCGATTTCCCATCCCCGTGATCCCGGTACGTTCTCCGCCCAGCCTGTCCTTGACGTCGACTACTAGCTCCGCATGTACGAGCCCGTTTGCCTGTCTCAACGATGGGACACAACCATGAAGCTCGCCAACGTAATCTTCTACTTGGATGGCACCACGCGTGTATGGTTTGGCGCTCATGAGGCCGAGCTCGCCAACAGGGACATCTTCAAGGACCGACCACGAGACCTCTTTGTGAACTGTCCGGTCGGCAAACGACCGCACGACAAGAACTCGTCACCCGAGTACAGTCATCAACTGAGTCGCATGTCTCGCACATACAGGACCTGCTCGCGTTGTGCCGCAAAACGGACGAGCACATGAATGAGAGCGACAAGGTGGGCCACATACAGAAGGGTATCACGGACGACGCTTTCAACTTGCTCGTGTACAACAACGTCACGACCGTCGATATCATAATTAAAGAATGCCGCCGCTTCGAAATGGCCGAAAACCACCAAGTTCGGCCTCAATTTCACGGCTCCCTAACACAGCTGTCATGTGAAGCTGTACCGATCTCGGTGCCGCACCACCCTTGCACGAGAATGTCACACCCATCGTTCAGCGCGACCTTGAGGCGGCCCGTGCGGCACCGTTTCATGCACTTCCACTCAATCAGGGCACCATGCAAACACCTGCGGCGGTGTCAGTTATTCAGGAAGTCGTCCGGCAAGAAATCGCTAACCTTGGTTTTCCTGTCGCCTGCTTCGTCTTCCGATCGGACTACAGACCAGTGCCGATAAATGCACCATACCACTACCCCCCCCCCCCACTTTGCCTAGATCCCGCAATCCGATGGGGTGGAATACAGCAGACGACAAGCCAGTCGGCTTCCGCTGTCACTGAGTTGGCCATGTCTCCCGCTACTACCGCAGCACTTAGACGCTACCCCCCTCCCCCCGTTGGAGCCAATTTTCTTCTTCTTGGCCATACTTGGACCCCCGTCGTTATTCGCCCCGCCGTGAGTATGCTGCTCCCCACGCACCTAACAGCCGCTCTACCACGAGTTCACCGTCACCGCAACGCCGCCGTTCTCCGTCACCCCAGCCCCGCCGCTATCCATCAACGACTAACTATGGATCTTGCCGGACGGAAAACTAGAATATGCAGCTCCTAGAGGTAGTGCTGCATCAAGTGCAACTGACCCAAATTGTCCAGTGACGCTACCTACTAATAAGAACTTGCTGGAAGTGCATGTGGACGGTCTTTCTTTGACGGCTTTTGTTGACACAGGAGCTCAGGTGTCTATATTGAGTGCTCGTCTGTGTCGCCGCTCAAAGGTACTACTCACGCCTGCCCTAACACAAGCTGTCCGTGTCGCCGATGGTGGAACTGTAGCCGTCATTGGAATGTGTACCGCTCGTAATAGCCTTGCTATCCGCCATGTTCCTGTTTTATTTACCATGCTCGATAGTTGCAATCAAGACGTCATCTTCGGGATGGACTTCTTATTGACGTATTCTGCCCTGATTGACTGCTCCACCAGCACTCTCTCTTCAGAACTTCCTCTTCTCCTGAATTCTCACCCTGAACTCCAGAACAGCCTGTGCACCAGTGACTTCTTCCGGATACCACCTAGAGCTCTCACATTCGTTTAATTGGACAACACCCTCTCCTGTGCCCGATGGTGATTACACCGTGACGCCTATTCTTGATGTTTTCCTGGGACGTGACTTTACTGTCCTATACTCCGTCGTAACCATGGCCTCAAACCGAACATATTTACCTGTTATCACTTTTGGTTTTATAGAACAAGTGCAACCTCAAGGAATATAAAAAAATAAACCGCAACCGCGAGGAAATAAAAAAAATAAAATATCCGTCACCACGCTAAGACCCTTAATTGACAACCACGTCACCACTTTTGCGGCAGACGTATGTCCCGATCACCCACGTCACTCGCAGGTCCACGTGCCTGGATGCAAACCTTACGCTGGATGCAAACCTTATGGTGGCCACGGACCTCGATCTTGAGAATTCAGCCTCGCTCTGCCGCCTTCTGGCTTCATACCGCGACAGATTCGACATAGGCAGCCATCAGCTCAGCCAGACTTCACTCGTCAAGCACCGCATTGCAACAGGCGATTCTCATCTCATTCATCGGCGACCATACCGGTTGTCTGCCACCGAGCATCAAGTAATTCAACCAGAAGTTAGTTACCAAGATGTTAGCCAAGGGAATCATTGTACACTCTTGGAGCCCTTGGGCGTCCTCCGTTGTGCTCATTAAAAAAAGATGGCACGTGGCGCTTCTGCGTGGATTAACGCCATCTAAATAGAATGACAAAAAAGGACGTTTACTCTTTACCCCGCATCGATGACACTCTCAATTGTCTCCATGGCGCCCGATACTTTTCTTCAATAGACCTACGTTCTGGGTACTGGCATATTGCTGTCGACGAAAAAGACCAAGAGAAGAATGCATTTGTAACTCCAGACGGCCTATATCAGGTCAAGGTTATGCCGTTTGGTTTATGCAACGCCCCAGCCACTTTCGAATTCATGATAGACTCTCTGCTGCAAGGGTTCAAATGGTCAATATGTCTCTGTTGTCTTGACGATGTTGTATATTCCCCAACATTTGAGACCCACCTTCAGCGTTTGTCAGCTATTCTTGACATATTCCGCACTGCAGGCCTTCAATTATTGTCGTCGAAGTGCCACTTCGGACGCCGGCAAATTTCAATGTTGGGTCACCTTGTCGACGCATTTGGTGTGCAGTCGAATCGGGAGAAAATTCATGCAGTCACCACTTTTCTTTTACTCCGGTCAGTTAAAGACGTCCGTAGTTTTTTAGGACTTTGCTCTTACTTTCGAAGGTTTGTGAAAGGTTTCGCAGCCATCACTGGACCTCTCACTGAGCCTCTGAAGAAAGACGTCACAATTACCTGGAGTACCGACCAAGCTGCTGCTTTTTTTCATCTAATCACGCTTCTGACGACTCTGCCTATATTGGCTCACTTTGACCCATCCGCTCCCACAGAAGTACGAACCGATGCTAGTGGTCACGGAATTGGAGCCAATTCAGCCCAACGCCAATGGGAACACGACCGAGTTGTCGACTACGCTTTTGTGAACAAGGGATCCGTACAAGGAATCCGTGAACAAGGATTGTGAACAAGAAATCCGTACGGATCCCGAAACGTCTTTGTTTTTAATTGACATTGGTCAGTGACCTGTTTTTTCAACAATGCCTTTACCTGACCAGACGGCATTCCGTCGAACTCTAGACTTCGACTACGCTAACCACCTCCTCACAACTGCTGAGTGCCGCTATTCCATTACAGAGCGTGAGTGTCTCGCTCTTGTTTGGGCACTCTCAAAGTTCCGCCCGTATATATACGGCACAAATTTCTCTGTAATAACTGACCATACTGCGCTATGTTATCTTACGTCACCGAAGCATCCTACTGGCTGGCTCGGGCGCTGGGCTCTGTGACTGCAAGAGTATACCTACACGGTGATGTACAAGTCCGGACGCCTACATCAGGAAGCAGACTGTCGCTTCCGTTACCCGTTTGCTGAGCTAAGCACTATACGTGACACCGACACCGGCCCTCGCGTCTTTTCTCTTTCGCAAATGACATGCTACGGTGACGAGCAGCGCCGTTATGCGTCCTTGCGTGTTATCATCTTCAGCGACTCGAATCACCATCTTCGAATCAGTCCCATCACTCATTCGTGCTCCACGATGGAGTATTATACCGCAAAAATTTCAAGCAGGAGAGAGCGGCCCTGCTGCTCGTCATTCCGAAACACCTTCGCTCGGAATTTCTAAATGAACTCATGACCTTCTGACTGCCGGTCACCTTGGTGTCTCATGCACTTGCGACCGAATACACCGACGCTTCTTCTGGCCAGGGCTTTCACGCTCAGTCAGAAGATACGTTGCGGTTTATGAGAAAGGTCAGCGCCGCAAAACGCCATCGACACTTCCCGCCGGAAGCCTTCAACCAATGGACATTCCGTCAGAACCGTTCTTCCGCGTAGGCTTGTGCCTTTTCCATTGTCTTCCTCGGGTAACAAGTAGATAGCCATGGCCCCCGACTGCGCCATGCGTTATGCCATCACACCAGCTCTTCCCACAAGCTGCGCCACAGACGTCGCCGACATCCTCCTCAAGGACGTGATTTTACCACACGGAGCCAAACGGCAGCTGCTTACAGACCGCGGCCGCTCCATTTTGTCGTAGGTGAGAGCCGACATCTTGAAGTCCTGTCAAACGAGACACAAGCTGACTACGTCATACCAACCGCAAACAAATGGACTCACGGAACGTCTGAGTCAAACGCTTACAGATATGCTCGCTAAGTGCGTTTCTACTAACCACACCGACTGGGATCTTGCGTTGCCGTAAGTCACATTTGCCTATAATTCTTCGCGCCACGACACTGTTGGTTAGTGTCCTTTTTTTCCTTTGTTTGGCCAAGAACCAGCATTGCCTCTAGACACCGTCATACCGTCCCCTGCGGTACGGACCAGTGAATATGCCATGGACGCTATCTCTCGGGCCGCTCACGCACGCGAATTTACCCGTACTCGCCTTCTGACCTCTCAAAAGAAGCAACGGTGTTTGTATGACCAACGACACCGCGACGTACACTTTCCGCCCGGTTTTTCGGTCCTGCTTTGGTCTTCAACCCGTCAAGTTGGCTTGTCAGAAAAACTGCCTGCTCGCTACACTGGCCCATACCGAGTCCTTCGTGTGGTTACTCCTTTGACATATAAAATTGGTGCTGTCGCCCCATCGCCTTCATATGCCCCACAGGCTATCGATATTGTACATGTTGTACCTTGAAGCCCTACCACTATCCTAGTGACGTTGACATTTAGATGCACCGAGACGGCGCTTCTGCCGCGTGGGATTATGCTACATGCATACGAATTGAGATTCCAGGGTGTGATGTGCGTGTGTGCCTGACGAGAAAGACGAAGAGTGGTCTCCGCTCGGTGTCTGGTCTACTGGCCACGCCGCTGCCTCTGCTGGTTTGAAATATATTTCATCCACAGCCTCGTCAATACGGCGTCACTCTTCCGTAACCATATGATAGCTCCATGCCGTGTGAGAGGCGTTGAAGTCTCCCATTATTATGATCTGGTGGCCATTCGTGTGCTTCCTGATTTCTCGTATGAAGTGATCGAAGTCTGGTAGTTGGTCTCGTGGGGGGCTCTATATGTTGGATATGAAAAGTCTTTGCTGCGTCTTTCGTTCCGGGAGATTCTCTATTAGGGTAAGTTCTGTCACAGTGTCCTCAATTTCGTGTTTTCGCGTTGAAAGTGCTTTCTTGACGAGTATGGCAGTTCGTTGGGTTTGTGCGCAGGTCGTGTACCCTTGCAGTCGTACGTTCTGCGTGTTGGTCTCTTGAAGTACAATGATGTCTGGTTGGTTAAGCTTGATGAATTTTTGCAGGCTTGCTTGTCGAGGGTGGTATGATCGACAGTTCCATTGCCATATGCGGTAAGTTGAATGCTGGTTCTTGTACTTATGGTTAGGGACTGCCATCTTCGCTCGATTCGATGTCACGCCTGCGATCGCGACTCGGCTAGACTGAGCGAAAACCATTGTGACTGTTTGCTCGTGCCTTCTTCCGAGTCATTTGGCGTTAGTTGTTCAATCTGTCGAACAGTGCCTTGCTACGCAAGTTTTCTTCGCATGCGCGATGAAATTGTTGACTCGCGCAGCAATCCCATCAATTTTGACATTAAGCGTAGTGATCTTTTGTTCAAACATTGAGGCCGTTTTTTTATTGCTGACTGGACAATCTTTTCCATCGTGACGTGCATGGTATTTGTGAAAGATTCTTGTAATTTCACGCACCTTGCGTTCATCAGGGCTTGAGCGCCCACCCGGGTCAGCATCGTCTCTAGCTCTGTGCTTGAGTTTGCTTGGTCTTGATATTGTTGTTCTGCATGGTCCGAATGTCCTTGCTGATGCGTGCACTTATCGAGTATTTTTTCAATGAGCTCTTGTTGTCTTTTTAGATGCGGAGCATCTAATACTCGAGGCTTGTAGTGCGGCGCTGTCCGCAAGCTTCCTCCTCCTTCTTCCACCATCTGTGCATCCCTTCCTCCTCTACACACCGCGCGCGCTTCACTCCTCCACCATCTGTGCACCCTTCCTCCTCTACACACCGCGTGCGCTTCTCCTCTTCACGAACATTCGCTAGCTGTATAATGTAGCGCGCATGCGCCGTCACGCTTCGAGAACATCGGCAGCTGACGCGCGCGCATGCGCCGTCGCGCTTCGAGAACATCGGCAGCTGACGCGCGCATGCGCCGTTGCGCTTCTCCCCCTTCTCGAACATTGGACAGCTGACGCGCGCATGCACCGTCACCCACCATCTGTGCCGCGCGCGCTTCTCCCCTTCGAAAACATTCTACAATTCTCCTGATTCTCCAGTGGACGCGCATGCGCCCTCGCGCTTCGAGAACATTCAACCGCTGACAGTTCATGCGCCGTCGCGCTGTATATATACTCAAGGTCGGCGCTCGCTCGCTCAGTTGCCGCTCGTCGGTTGGTTTGTACGGCGCGTCGACGTCCAAGGTCGCGGTGAAATGAATTCCAACGAATTCACAAACACAATGATCGACGTCCCTTCGAACAGCGCCGCCCTTTCGCATACGTGTGTACGTGTTCACTCATTTAGCACCCCCTCCTACAAACACGTTAACCAATTTAGCCATCAACCCAAGTAAGTCGCAATTTAACACCCCATTTCACAACCACGTTAACCAATTTAGCCATCGACCCAAGTAAGTCGCACTTCAACACCCCGTTAACCAATTATATGCTCCACATCCTCCTCAGTGTTCCCCCGAAGAAAGCTGCCGGCAATTATTTTACTCTGAAGCAGTTCATTTGTGAGGCTTTGTTGCCTTTGCAGTCAGCTGTGCTGATTCTGGAGCTTTTTTGCGGGTTTTTTAGTTTATATTCGAGAACCTGTATGAATGAGGTGTCCGCCCTCGAGAAGGTTATATGCCACTGTCATTAGATCCACTTGCCTTGGTAGCGTAGTTCACACGTTTAAATGAATGCTAGCACGTTCGAGAGTGGGAGCGCCTACTGTAACGCAATATTGACTTGGATCTGCTGCGCGTAGAGTAGTAGTAGTAAACAACAATATTATGGCAGCTGACGGTTTTCTAATTGGCGAGGGCTGTCAAGCGATGCCTGGTCGCCACCTCACCAGCACGTTTGATGACCCGGATCTGGGTGTCCAGGCTTGTAGAGTTGAGGATTCTCTCCGAGCCCTCACTTGAAGGTGACTGTCCTTGGAGGTTTAGTTTGGGAGGGTCATTGCTGCACTCCCAGATGATGTGGTCCAAGTTTGCGGTCTGTGTCTTGCAAAGGGTGCACGTAGATGTGGATAAGGCTAGGTATATGTGTCTGTATATGTACGAGGAAGGGAATGAGTTCGTTTGAAGCCGCCGCCAAGAGATTCATTGAGCTTTGTCTAGTTGAGAGTGTGGGGGTGGTCTAGTTTGCCTTGATAGCTTGTAGCACTGAGTGATGTCGTGAAAGGTATTGAATGGTTCGGTTGCTTCGGTATCGTGGTCCGAAGTCTGGCCCACCGCTCGGCGTACGAGCCCTCCAGCTGGTCTGTGGGCGGCCTCGTTACCCGGGTTTTCTGCTTGTGCTGGGACCCGGATGAGTTGAATTAAACGGGGATCGTCATCGTCGATGCTGCTAGAAGTGGTGTCGTCTGAGGCGTTGCGTGCCGCTTGGGGCAGAGAACGTAGCATTCGCGCCATGGTTGGGGAAATAGAGCCACGGGCAAATTAGGTGATGGCAGATTTCAAGTCACTAATGATTGTTTCAAATCCGGCTATTGCGGCGAGTGCTATGACAATTTCTTCGGCCTCGGTTGGGTCCTGTGTGCGTATGGAGTGGCACATATCCTGCTGGGCTTTTTATCGACTGGGGTACGTTTCTGTGAGACATTGAAAGCATATGTCTGTTTGGGGGATGGGTATCTAGTTGCGTCGACGTGAGCCACCTTAGTGTTCGTGCCGTAGGTATTGTGAAAGTTTCTGGCG
Source organism: Rhipicephalus microplus (assembly GCF_043290135.1). Lineage (NCBI taxonomy): Eukaryota > Metazoa > Arthropoda > Arachnida > Ixodida > Ixodidae > Rhipicephalus > Rhipicephalus microplus. Next base: position 112,205,498 of record NC_134707.1, on the reverse strand, counting down.
CGGGCCGATCGTTTACCTTTATGAACGCCGGCCAGCATGTTCTTCGGCAACGGCTGCACAATGAAGTGCTGTCTGATGAGGGGTGATAGCGATACCAAGTTTTGTCCGCTTGGTGACGAGAAAATGCCGATAGGTTGGAGTATCCATCTTCCGGTTTTACTACCACGCAATCGTTCCATTTGGGCAATTTGCTGTGCTTCGATAAGTTCATCAATTGCATTGTGAATTCCAAGGCTGAGAAGGTGCGTGGTCCATGTGGTGCGGGAGAGGCCCAAGGCGATCTTGTGGACTGTGCGAATAAGCCTGTCAACCTTTTCTTTTTCAGCCTTCAGGAGTCGTAGATACGGTAAGGCGTAAGAGATTCTTGTGGTTACGAAGGCATTAATTAGCTGGAGAAATTCATTTTCTTTCATGCCATGTTTCCGTGCTGACATTCTTCCTAACAGACGGGCAGTCTGAGTGACGGTGACTGCAAGCCTCTCTAGTGCAATTGTATTGCTCCTGCCAGCTTGTATGTGAAGGCCGACAACGCGTGTGTACTGCACTATCGGTATTTCAGATCCGGTGATCCTGAAAGTGATGGCTGGTAGTGGCGGGTGTTTAACCTTACGGTAGTCAGGAGGACGAAGAAGGATGAGTTCCGATTTTTCCACTGAGCACTCAAGACCCACACGCGCGACGTATTCGGTCACTGTCTCCGGAGCATGTTGCAGTGGCTCCTCGATCTGTCTGTCGGAGCCGCTAGTGGTCCATACCATCATGTCGCCTGCGTATAGGGCGTGTCGGATGTTGGGTATGCGGTTTATGAACTGTGGCAGTTGGCTAAATAAAAGGTTGAAGAGGAAAGGTGAAATAACGGCGCTTCATTGCGTGCCTTTGTTGGATAGGGCGAATCGCTTCGTGGCGTTGCTGTCATTCAGAAAAAGTTCCACAGTGCGGCCTTCTAAGAAGAAGCGCACGTAGTTGTAGATGCGTTCCCCAGCGTTTGTTGAAGCCAAGTGCTGGGCCATCGCTTGATGTGTCACATTATCGAATGCTTTGCTTAACTCAATGCCTAGCATTGCTCGTGTGCCCGGACGTACAGGGCCTTTCAATAGATCGTGGTAAATTTGTACCAGGACGTCTTGAGTAGATAAGTGGGCGCGAAAACCGAGAATTATCAGAAGGAAAAGGTATATCTCTGTGGAAGTGTTTCTAGCTGAGCAAGTACGACGTGCTCAAAACGTTTGCCAAGGCATGAAGTTAACGAGATGGGGCAAAGATTTGATAAATCTGCCTTTTCCGGGCTTTGGTATAAAAACTATTTTCGCGTGCTTTCATTCTTCTGGCATATTGCCGGCATGCCAGCAGTCGTTGAAATATTCAGTGAGGGCAGTTACTAACCTTCCGTCAAGTTTGCGGATTGTTTTGTTGGAGACGCCGCCTGGAACTGGTGCCGAAATTGTGTAAAGCTTTAGAATGGCTGCATACACTTCGGCTTCTGTGATGTTGGCATCAAGAGTTGGGTTTGGTTTACCTACATAAGGTGGTAGTGGTATCGTTGGTTGGTGGGCTTGGTTGGTGTATTTGTCCGCCAGGTCGGTTAGTAGATGGATGAATGAATGAATCATCTTTATTGCACTCGTATCTTATACACAATAAGCACAAACTGTATAGTCCCATAGCCAAATGCTAGTGCGGGTCCCATTGAAAGTATACATAACTGATACTGTAGATGTGCTAATTAAAACGAAAGAGAAGTAAACAATTCAGATTTGAAATCATCATACAAGAATTAAAGGTTATCTGCTAACAACAGTCACATGAATTCGATTGAACATAGAAAAAAGGGAAAGTACATAACTTGTAGTAAACACAAATATATGGTGATTAGTGGAAAACAGAACTGAAGATTGACACTTGTAGTTGCAATTATCAATAGTAGTTATCTTATATCTTGGTCTGATCCGTGGTGTTGGCAGACAAGTCGCTTAAGTTTGTGCCTCGCGGCTGTTTTCGAGTCGTCGGGATCCAGTACACTTGGTGCAACTGGTACCACGTCTTGTTGCCTAGCTGTCCATTGAGTCCATTGCTGAGACCATTGCAGAGCTGTCCATTGAGTCCGTGGCCCCATTGTTGGCGGGCGAGGCAGGTACTGTGTCACTCGATTTCTTCAGAGAGGGTCTGTATGCGGCGACGCAGTTTCTTGTTGTAGCATTGCTTCTGCTATCTGTGTAGAAGGCTTGGGTTTGCGTCCCGCATGTAGAGAAGATGAGAGTCTGTGAAAGGCATTTCCTCTGCTGCTTTACTTTCGCGCGTTGTTCATCGCACGTAGTCGTTCAGTGAAGTTGTCCATTCTTTGAGATTTGTTATGCGTTCCGGGGCTTCACTTTCACGGAAGTCTCTAAATTTGGGCCTCTGCGTGAATCGAGCGAGTGCTTTGTGTACTCTCTTGGCATCGGACGTCTGTACCAGGGTGGGAATGATGTAGTGGTCACTAATTGCGAGTTCAAAGGTGTTCTACTATCTGGCCTGCGCACTATTCTTGCAGTATGCGAGATTGGGTGACGTGTCCCTACACACGCTGTTTCTTAGGCATGTAGATGACTGCTGCAGGCCATTTAGTAGAGTTAGACGGAGGTCCTGACTTAGTTGCCATAGCTTCTTGCCTCGTTTGTTTGCCTGCAGGTGGCCGCAGTCAGGGAGCCTGGCGTTGAAATCTCCCAGTATAAGATGTTGGGCGCCTCGAGATAGCGATGTGGTTTTCTGGAAGAGCCGGTGTAAGTCATGGGCGTGTGCCTGGGGTGCGCAATATAAGTTGAAGATAAAGAGTGACCGATGCGAGCGTTATCGAGGAAGAATTTCCACAACCATGTGTGGAATTTCCGGGAATTCTAAGCCGTGTTGTTTCGCCGTGAGGCTCTTGTGGACGAGCGACCTTTACTTGCGGCTTCTTGGTTGTGCAGGTTGGTGAATTGTTGGAAAGCGATCTAACCCGGGAGTTAGATAGCAGCTGTTGTTTCCTGTAGTGCGATGATGTCTGGAGGCGTTTCACAATTCGGCAGTTGTGTTTCTCGTACGGGTAGCTGCAGGTGGGCTTTCTTTTTGCGGAAGTTCCTGCAGTTTCAATGCCATATAGTCAAGTGGGTGTTGGTCATGATTAGCATTACTTGAAGCATTACTTGAGGGAGCGGTGAGTTAGCTGGGCTAGGTGGGAGAGTGAGAGGACACTCTGTTGCGTACGATAGCTAGTGCTCTGGTCATGCTTTGTTCAATTACTGCACAACTGGTGTCTGGGGCAGTTCTGGGTGCTTCTAATCAGGCTACGGTGTTGTTTACTGTGGCTTCCATGTTTGAGAACTGTGTCTTTATGTTCATTAGGCGTGAGTCTACGGTTGCGAAGGCTTCTGTTACGGCGGCGCGAATGGCATCAGCAACCGTGGTATGGACTGTCGTGCAGAGCGCTTTGGCAACGGATGCCCCTACTGAAACGTTCCGTATGAAATCTTACGGAGAATATATGGAGTCCGTAATATTTCCTTATGCTACATACGGAAAACATATGGAGTTTTATGGAAATATACGGAAGTTGTATGGCATTTATGGAAAGCTTCTTATGGAGTATAAGGAAGGATAAGGAAATTGTATGGCGTATACGGAAAGCTTTTTATGGAGTATACGGAAAGATAAGGAAAATGTATGGCATATATGAAAAGCTTTTTATGGAGTATATGGAAGGATAAGGAAAGATAAGAAAACCTAAGGAGCATACGGAGAGTTCATGCTGGAAGATATGGAAGGATAAGAAAAGTGTGTGGAGTGTACAGAAGCTTTCATAAGGAAAATGCAGAATGTAAGGTCTTACGGAAATATACAGATTTTGTAAGGTGCTTACGAAAATGTGCAATAGTGTATGAAAGGCATGTGGATTGCTGCAAAAATGTGGAAACTCTACAGTTGTTGTCACATTTTACGCAGGAAATCCGAGCTCTATAAAGTTATAAATGAATGCACAGTGACATATATAGTACAGAAGAATAACACAGTCTAGTCTGTGTTGTCAGTCACCGCTGTTCGCCCTTTTCCAGAATGAATACAACTTCTGCAGATGACCAGGTGCTAAAGTCTGTCACACGGAAAATGTGTCATTGACAAGGAATGACAATAACTGTCATTTTACTTGCATGCTGTCACACGAAAACAAATCAAGCAAAAAAAAGCATATCTTCAAGGGCTCGTTTTTTGGTAGAAACAATAATAATGAGAACTAAATTCAATGCGAATGAACTTGTCAATATTAATGAAACTGTTCTCATTAACATTGGCAAAGAGAAATGTCATTTTAAAATATCGACCATGAGCTTAGCTCTCCTGAGCACCGACAAAAGAAATGAAAAACTATGAAAACTAATTGCATGTAGCCTAAAAATAATTTTTTATTGATAGTATGTGCTCCTACAATATAAATGCAGCTATACACAACTTGCCACAGCTTCACGACAGAAACAAGGTAAGGGCAGAGGGAGTGGTCAGAAAAAAAATTAAGTATGAGAGCACAACTGATATGTACAAACACATAATGGTGCTTATCACTGATGCACGGATGGTCGTGTATAGAGCTGGGTCGTTTTGAGATTTTCAAAAGCATTGTTTCAGACCACCATGCAGATTACACTTCAATTGTAGTGCTACATAAGACACAACTTATGGGCCAGCTTTAATGAATAAGAAGATTATAGGTTAAACAAATGCTTTAAAATATATCATATCATGGCTGCATGGACGCATACAAGCTATGTAAAGCACAATAAAGTGAGGACGCATGAGCTTCTCTTGATGCTTCAGTTCTACATAGATGCTTCAACTTTGCTGCAAAGAAATTTAACCAATGTCTGTGTGTCCAACATTGTCCATTTTAAACTATCTATATGTATATATAAAATTCCTACTGCGAGTTAAGCTACATAGCACTCCATAACTCTTCCTTTTATTAAGGGCAATTTTTCAAACAATCAACATTATTCATTTTCTGTCTGATGACTTCGTGCCCGCAATTCTTGGTTTGGCTCGATCACAATTGTGCAGCCATTATTTTGGAGGAATCAAAAAACATCAACCAAAATATATTTTGGAACTGCATCTCGGTGATATTGCCTTCCCTCAACTGCCACAGCTTGAGATGAGTCATATAGCAAGTCTCACGCATACCTAGGGCCTACCTTTGAAGAAACTGGTCCGGCTGTGAAATGCTCAGTTTTTTCTCAAATAAATTTTTTGGTTTGAGTTTTCTCACTTCTCGAGTCCCTTCACAATCAAGCAGACCCATTGTTCCCCTTAGTCCTTAATTTTGTTATATTATGAAATAAATAAAAAAAATAATAATGAAAATAAAAATACTAAAAACTGTTGCGACAAACGTACCACATACGTACTTCCCACATACGTACTTGAACGCAATATTGCTTTTATTTTGTTTTAGAACCTAAGGCATTAGAAAAGATAGCAGTACAATAAAAACGTTGAAAAAAAAACAAAAAAAATTCATCTTGACGGGACTCGAACCTGCGCCACTTAGTTGTGCTCGCGTACGCGAACTGAGTGCGTTAACTTGCTGAGCTACTCGCGCTGAAGCTAACATTGGAGTCTAAGTTATGTATATAAATTTCCTTTTTACACGCTATGTGTTGGCATATTTATGTACGATATGCGATCGTATCTATTGTTGTGTGCATATGTTTTGGGATTGTATATACGTCACATGCTTTTCGCATGTCTTTCAACTATAGATTGCTGCCCCGCCGCGGATGAAAACAAGTATTTTTACACCCACACACAAGCTTGAGCAGTTGAAGGTTGTTTCCCGAGCTCTCTTGCGATTGAGTCGGCCACCACAGGGAATTAGAGTGATACGCCATTAATCCCTGCATCTAGCTGTATTCCACTTAGTAGCTCTATCGCTTGATGACAAATCGAGCGCGGGGCGCGACGCTATTGCGCACGACCATGCCTCGCGTAGCGGCGACATCAGCTGATTGCGCCGACCGGCTTGCTTCGATTTGCTTCAGAGCAAAGAAATGTCATACCTTGAAAGATTGCGTACTGCACTATGTCAAAATGTTACTTCTTTGTAGCCATTCTATGATTCATTGAGAATTGATAACTCTGATATCACTACTGTAGAGCTTTGCGTCGGCGACACGCACCGAACGTGAAACCGCACTACATCTGTCGTAGAAGCAGTAGGAGGCTGTCGTCTGCTAGAACAAAAACAAAACAAAGACCTGCGAAAATATTTATAAGTTGTAACTTGTTTTTTGAATAACCCTTTATCACTTTTAAAGTTATTTTGCCAGATAACATACATTTTTTTCAGTTTTTAGCAGCGACAGATGTTTTTTTTCTCACACAGATATCCAAGTCAAATCCATTCACAGCTAAAGCCACATGTTGTTTGTCTTTGTCTCCGTGGGCATGCTCTCTCATGTGTTCGCGCTGCTACACACAAGAGCACGAAATGCTAAATTTACGCAAGGAAGCGCCGTTCCTCGTTCGTGTGATGTGCTAAGATTGCGCCCTATTCCCGCGGTTGTTCGAGTGCGGATCAAGTGCGAGTCGTCCAAGGAATCGGCGGGTTGGGCGGGCGCTCGAAAAACTCCGAGGTGACGGCTGACGCCTGTGGTCGCTTCCCTCAGGACAGTGTGAAAGAAACTAAAGGTAAGGGGGACACTTTTTTATGTAGACCAAGTATGCCACTCAGTGCAAGTGTGTGTTGCTGCACTCGAACGAGGCGTCGTGAAACGGCAACCTTACGCGCCTTTGCGAGTGCGGTTGCCGATTCGCTTTGACAACGCTAACGCCATCAGAGCCATGGCGCATCGGCGCGGCCTTACTGGAGCTAATTCGAGACAACTGCGGCAACATGCATGTGTATGGTGACCGATTTTTTCATATGTGCAATGTAGTGAGGAAGACGCACACGGCGCTTGCTACGTTGTTGATTAAACGAAGCCTGTAGTGCCATTTGATGCAAAGCAGCATTTTGTTTACGTTCGCGGGCGATACAATTTGTAACTTGGCTCGATTCACCTAGCCAACCGGCTAAGTGGGTTGATTAGCATATGTTCACGGTAGAGCGTTATTATGCCCCTAAACAGTGGCGTGTGCTTGTTGAAAGATATAATGTGTGTGCCTAGTGTAGAGAGAGAGAGAGAGGTGTTCGTGCAATCTGCATGTGTACCTGCAAGACGCCTTTGCTTGTAACTAATAATGTACCGGCCAGCATCTACATTGTACGCCTGACTTTGAAGAAAACTTGCATGCACAATGTGAGATTTTGTAATCTTCCAGAGTTGCTTTTTATAAAATAATACACTGCCAGCATGTTCAAAATATGTTTCGCTGCTGTGTGGCAGGGGTGCGGTTATCACGCTGCTGTGTAGTTGCTGATGCAAGCACTTATAGTTTTGATGCGTTAATATTTCTCATCTAACTCATCAGGTGTTTGGCTGTTTCAGCACAAACAAGGCAAAGAGAGAAGGAAGACGGGTAATGACAGGACCAGTGCCGACTTTTGTTTGCAGGAGAATACCCATGTTGGTGTATTTATTGTGACAGCCTTTCTGTGTTGCTTTTTTGCCCAATTTATGCAACAACACAGTTGTCAGCAATATGAGAGAGAACACTGAAATGAGCTTTTAAAGATCATGATGACTAAATGCCTAGTGATTCACAGCACAGAGTAATAACAAAAGACTACAGTATGATCAATGTGGACGAGTACAGTCTTGCATATAAAAAATATATTGTGCAAAATGTTGCCTAAGTAAGAAACCTCTCTATGTTTGCAAATAGTGTGACGTCACTTCGAGCCCCGGGCCAGCCATACCCTCCCTCTGTGCAAGGACTGGTTGGCAAGGAAGTTGTTAGTGACATTCCTGATAGACCACTGAGATGTATGCGATTCTAAACCTGTAGCCTAATATATACGTAATCTTTTGTCCAGTTACATCGCTGCATCTGACACCTACAACTTATTTGCATATTTACATTGCTCCCTTAGGACCTAACACACAAACTTGTTGTTTGCATTGTCACTTCATAAATATCGAGCGGTAAAGGTACTGAGTATATGTGAAACAAGAATCTCTGCTTATTACACGAAGAAATATGAGGCCTTCGATAAAACGAGTTATACCTTTATTGAGCTTGCGTACTCGTCGGGGCGATTCATACATGCAGCTTCAGCAAATGGTATCTTCCAGCCCGGTGACCTTGCAATTTTTTTCTGCACACAGCGCAAACACCGAGATGTACCCACTCGCAGATGGTCACGTCAATTGCATATTTACCTCGACTAAAATGTCGAATCAAGTTTTTTCATCGACCGGTCCCTGCCATGAGTGCTAGTCTTCGCAAACAAGACACATTGTTATTGACACTGCACACACTACACTCAGTATTCTCAGTTGAACCGATATTCTCAATACCTTTCAATACACTACAAGCCGCAATCAACAGTGCACATTTTTGAAGACTATGCCGCTGTTCCTCGCACAGGCCACCACGTGTGTTCACTTCTTCAAGATAAACAGACAGCGTGGCAAATATTTTACCACACAGTTTACCACACAGCTGGATGTTTGCTGACACATACTACAGCTAATGTCGACACTGTAACGTGAAGTGTAAGCTTTGAAAAATTAAAACTTGCCCCAAACACCGCACGACTGTACCGGGCTGAGCCACTAGCGGGAGTGTTTTTCCAGCCACACCTTTTACATGTGCCAGTGATATCATGCTGTGACGTACCTCGGTAGGGGCCTATCGCTGCATACTTTATGTGAATGAGGGTCCTGTTAGTGAAAGCAGGCATTGTTGATTTCGTAACTTGTTCATGCCCAACTGGACCTTCATTTGCACAAGTTGTCTGACTGATATTCAGGCGAACTTTTGTGTAATAAATTATACAGTTGGCAGTCTGTGCTTGCCCCATACTGTTGTTACTGGTGTTTCTTGTTGTTACTTTGCACTGCTCATTACTACTCACCTACACAAACTAGCCTATCTTGCCGCTGTTTTGGACAAGATGCAGCAGGCAAGTGCGATAGTGTTCATCACTCTAAATTCTCGAGCAAAATTTATCGTTTCATATTCAGTTAGTTGCATTCATATCAGTACATTATAAGAAATCATTGATTAAACATGAATCCGTGTTCCTTTACATAATGCTCACAACTTTTATATCAAATTGAATGGTGTTTATAAAAAACATGGGTTTTAGCTAAAATTCAAGCTCTTTTCTCGAAGAGCTGACAAAACGCTATTGCATGCTTACTTGCCATGAATTGGACTGTGTTCTAAGTAAATTGCAATTCTTCACCGGACTGCCAGTATACTTCACATTGGGGGAACATTTAATAACCATGGATTGATTAAGTAAGAACGGAAAGAAAGAAGCGGTAGGCCGGGATACTTGATATTGGCATCCGTTTTGCTACCCAGCACATTATCATGCAAACTTCCTATAGAGTGGTTATGCGTCTTGAATGTGTGTCTGTAAACCAAGAACTTTGGGTAGAACTATATTTATCTTACAAATGGTTGCAGGACTGTGGAGGCTGTAGGGCTGCTTAGGAATGGTGGAATCCCTGGACATGTGTTCAACCTTGCTGCATCAGCTCCTTGGTGTTTTCACGGCATCTTTACAGATGTGTTGGGTGAGTAAAGCAAGCAGGTTTCAACACAAGGAAAAGTATAATATGGCAGCACCTCTTGTGCGTGCCTTACATCCCAAGTATATCAAATATTTATCTTGCCTTGTAGCCTGTAATTTTGAAAGAGACACTTCTTTTTGCTTTATATTTTAGTCTTGATGCTTCGACAGCAATGTATTTGTGTTTGACAGCAAGTGTTCTTGAACAAATAACTGATCTCAATAATGACAAAACACCCTTCATACTTGGTCCTTAGCATGAGCTAGCACTTATCTGTAGCAGATTCAATTATTCATTTTTTGCTGGGATGATAATGGGCAAGTAGCAAAGGCAAGTTCAGATTGGAGTGGTCGGTGATGTCTGTTTAGGCTCTGCCATATTGCTTTGCAACCAGAGTTACTTGTGGCCACATATACAATGAAGCCACATGACGTGCATTCTAAATGAGATTACCATATCACATTTCACTGCATCTTAGTATGTGGCAAACAAATGCAGATATCAATAGCTTGCCACTATAAAGGGATCCTAAACCAACACAAGGTTGAAATTTAGTCGTGGTGTTGCAGCTGTGTATGACTCTACAATGGATACATAGCCGTGATAGTTTGTCTATATGTTGTCGCAATAGTAATGTTACACACATTGTACGATACAAAAGAGGTCCTCGCTTATTTCGCTTTTTTTCGCAATGCTTCTTTCTTGTCTCTTCTTGTCATGTGCTCCTCCTCACTGTACAAGGAGCAAGAGCAGTGGGCATACAAACACGTATTCAAAACAATGTTGTAAGGTGAGCACTGAGAAGCTGAACACTTCCAAAAGGCTCAAAGAGGTAAAGGTAATGTTTCTAGCTACTTTTTGGGCACCCATAGCTAGTTGTGCTGCTGCAGTTAAAAAATAAGTTAAATGTTAAAAATTAATTGGAGATGGTTTGGCACCCGTAATTGCAGTTACATACAGAACTAGGTTTCAATGCGTAAGCAAAATCTGTTTACTCTAAATCAATCCTAATGATATCTGAAATTCAGGAACTCTCAGGAAAAGGCTAAGTGGTTGCCCCTTGAATGTGAAGGAGATACCCTTCTTCTAAAAGGTCAATAGACAGTCTAGTAGTCTCGATATTACATGCACTATAAAATATTCTGGTGTGGTGCTTTTCATGCATGTTATAATGAGGGGTTTTTAATAGAACTGTTGTCACTTCGCCCTGCATTGCTGAAATTGTTCACAAAGTTATAATACATGAATCACTTTATGCCTTTTGATTTCATGCAAATGGTTTGCTTACCCAGTCGGTTTAACTTGATTTAGATAAAATCATAAATGCTCTAAAATTTTTTTCACTATACAGCAGGTTTATTTTTAAAATACGCGACCATTGATGTGAACGCAGTTGGTGGCGTGCTTGATTAATCCTTCACTATCACCACTCTAACTACACCTGCTACAGTGCATAGTGTGACAAAAGTAATGGTACTTAACATTACTGACAGCATACACTTTTATGTCTCAAAATAAGTTAAAAAGCCTGGTAAAAATGTGTGTACGTTTTTTTTTCGCTCCAACTAAATATTCTAGTCTACTCAAAGTAGCTTCCACTCTTTTAAGTTCCTCAAACTTTTAGGTGTTCAAAAGAAGTATCAATGCCATATACTTTGTTTGTCAGCCTACTCACCACTCTAATAATGAGAATTACCCGACAACATTACCCAGTAAAATAAAGGGATGTTATAAAAAGTAATATCTATTGAATTGTCAAAAAACGTTGCCAAGTTATGTTTTTGTTCACTTTTCTTTTTACAATTTTGTTAAAGTTACTTTTGATAACATCCCCTATAGTTTGTTTGGCATCATTTTCTGCTAGTTCTCATTATAATGTGTTCAACAAAGACAACAAACCCTTCAATTTATAGTTCTTTTCTTTACTCATGAATCTGAAACAGTGAATCTCAGTAATCTTAGCGGTGTGTGACTTGTTTTTTTTTTTTGATCAGTTGTGCATGTGTTCAAGTACATGCATTTAGGTGGGAGGGCGAACTATTGCCTCCTCCTGTGACTAGCAGATTTTCTGAGAACGGACAGATGCATAATGCTGCCAAAGAAGTATAGGGTTATTGGAAGTAATCGTAACGTAATTGCAATCGTAATGTGATTGCCAGTAGGAAAAAAAAGGTGTCCCACACTCGCCATAATGGTAACAGGCAGCGCTGACTGACTCTTCCATGTATAAACGCACATATATACCGTACAAAGTGGAAGAGGGATAGCCGCCATGGTAGCTCAGTTGATAGAGCATCAGACATGTTATTCGAAGTTCGCAGGCTCGGTCCCTGTACAGGGCAGGTTATCTTTTTTTTCCTGCCCCGCCACGGTGGTCTAGTGGCTAAGGTACTCAGCTGCTGACCCGCAGGTCGCGGGTTCGAATCCCGGCTTTGGCGGCTGCATTTCCGTTGGAGGTGGAAATGTTGTAGGCCTGTGTACTCAGATTTGGGTGCACGTTAAAGAACCCCAGGTGGTCAAAATATCCGGTGCCCTCCACTACGGCATCTCTCATAATCATATGGTGGTTTTGGGACGTTAAACCCCACAAATCAATCAATATCGTTTTTTCCTTCTACTTTTCTTTCTTCGCAATGACAACACTTCTATTCTGCTTGAAGATTTTCTGGTGTAAAAAAGGTACCTTATAATCTGAAGAGGCAAACAGAATGTGCCAGTGTACGAGTTAGCTCTTGTAGTGGTTACAAGTAAGATATGTTTTGAACAATAAATCATTCTGCCACTTGCCTAAGAATGGCTACAGGACATGGCACTGGATGCACTTTGTTATTTTTGAATCAAGCTATCTTGTATTCTATTTTTATAAATTACATTGGACACACATGACAGTATCACACACTTTAACGCCACAAAGATTATGCAGCGAACAATGTTATAAATGCGAAATTGCATGAGGATAAGGTAAAAACTGCACCCTCAACGAGAATGTACAGAAAGCACAGGGTGGAGGCGTCATTCCTTCTGCCCGTGCTTTTCAAGTGCGAGCTGTTTTCACCTCGTTCTGACCAACTAACTAGATTGATATGTGTTGTTATAGTGCAAGAGGATGCTTCACGGGAAACTAGGTTTGTCTCAAAGTCTGTGTGTGTCTTTTAACCTATATGGTGCCCGGTTGAAGAGTTCATGCAGACCAGATCGTGTAAATAGGACCGTGTAAAATGGACCGTGTAAATAAAATAAAATGGACCATGTAAATAAACAGGATCGTGTAAAATGTCGTTTTCGTGTGCAACTGTAGTTGTGGTTGTGCTGAATGACCTTTCTTTATATACACTACATAACAAACTTGCTTCTTTAGAGTCGAGTGCATCTTCGGATCGATTGTAAATGTTTGCATATGCGAGGCCTTAAGTTTTATAAGAAATTCCTCAGTGTGCCACGAGGAAATGTGTGTTCAGCGAAAATTTGTATATCATTATATACAACTCTTAAAGCCTCGTCTACAACTTTATGCAGGTTGACCTTGAGCAGAAAACGAGGAGCGGCAGCAGCCCCCAGAAAAGAGCAAGCACCCTTCAAGCTCCCGAAGCTGTCTTCGACAGGAACAGCAAGGTCACTGTGTGGCATTGAAAACCATTGCAAGGAGTGCCTTATCAGTACACTGTGCTGCTCTTTCATAGCAGAAGACGAAGTTGACCACTCCAGAGGAACTTCACGCTGTGTATTGTGAGTGCTTCAGTGGTTTTGTTTTGTCCAGCCAGCAGTTAAGAAATCATGTGTCAGATTCAGCCAGGATGGCTAGAGGGAGTCGGGCAGGCATGTTTGGGCATTTGTCTAGCCAAGTAGTGCCAATTTTCGCACTAGTCCTGTTGGAGTTACTGCCACAATCACAGAAGCTACGTCACCTCTCTAATTGTACAGATGTGTCGGGGAAGATTAGCTGCATTAGGTTTTTCTATAACTGATAGCTGCCAACAATCTTCATTATACAGGAGTTTTGTTCCTCACTTATGGGTGTAAAGCCCTCTACAGAAAAAATGCAACACATCTACTTCCAGAAGGCTCCAAGGCCCTACTTGTAGGTTTTTTCGGCTTGTATCATAAGCACCTCGTTTGGGGTACATGAACATTTTATAAACATGTACAGCGAAAATTTTGTGTGGCTGGTCGTTTTGTCGTTATCTTGTTCCTCGCAGTATTCTTAAGCATGTTGTGCATTACGTTGTCAATCTGGTTCATGTGCATAGAAGACATTACGAAGTTTCAGGCTACAGTATAAAAAGCCTGGAAGCAAGCTATCAATAATTTTTTAAAAGAGTTGCTTAATCTGATACATGATACATCACTAAACTTTCGTGCGTATTCATCAATGTAAGCTCGTCTAAGTGTTATCCAAAATGAAGATGCGAGTCGACAGATGGAAACATCTAGTGGGGTAATCAGGGTGAACAGTAGAAGTGCTTCAGACAGGCTGGCCGATGTTGCGATAGGAGGACCTATTTTTTAGAAGTCACCTTGTCATCCTTGGCGTGTTAGTTTAAATGGGGTCAGTAATGACATCATCTTTCGGTATAGGCGTGTGTGCCTGTTGGAAATGTTTGTCTGAAAAAAAACCTATTACGCAGAAGAGTGCAGCCCTTGCTTCTTTTCAAGTTAGGTTGCGCTGATACAAAGTGTTCTCCTGTCGGGGGTTGGGGGTAAGGGAAGCAAAAAAAAGATAAATGATAGAAAAGAAGAAAAAAGAAGAAAGAAAAGGGAATGCAAAGTAAAAGTAGTGCTACACTGCTCCTACTTTGCATCCCCACTTTTCTTCTTTTTTTCCCTTGTTTTCTTTTTTCACCTTTTTTGTTACATTTGCATTGTCCCATCTAGTGCATGAATCAATGACACATGGCTTTGCTATAGCAAAGATGCCTATGTTGTGTTGGATTGAACAGTGCATTGTACTTCATTTAGTTAATTACAGTCTGATCAGTCTTGCAATGAGTGCTTCCTGTCTATCACCACACATGTTCAATTGAAAAGTTTGTGCTTGGCTCTTAGTATGCTGGTATATAGCTTGTGTCTTGGACTACTCAAAATGAATGTTATTTTGCTGCTGTTTATGGTAATGAGTTTATCCAACATGAAAATATCTTGCCTTGTGAACTTTGTCGGACCTGCCTTTCTTTTTCTTTCCTATGCAGGCATTGTATGTGAGGGAGGCAGTAACAGAGAGGTGATAGCTTGAGCTTCGGAAGAATAAATGCTGGCAGTGAGGCAATTACGCATCAAACATCCCAGTCATTTTGCCAACCGTCCTAAATGTGTTTTGAAAAAAAATATTGTGCTCGTTTACTGTATTTTTCTGAAAACAGCAAAATGCTAAAGTATATCGCAGAGAACAAAATATTAGGCCACGTTGGTGCCTTCTGGGCTTCCCAGGATGTCGTCTGGGTGTTGTTTGTAAAAAGTAAAGTGTTTCAAAAATACTGCCTCTTCTACACCAAATTCGATCTTGGTATTAAGTAAAGGTGATTGTGTGTAGTGCATGAAGCTCAGTAATATTAGTGCAATTTTTTCACCACATCAAAAGCAAGGAAGCAGTTCTTTTTATATGGCAAGTTATATGATTACACTTTGTCTTAAAGTAGAAATGAATTTTTGAAGTTTTCTTATGATGGCTGTTTTCTGCATTAGATGTACGACAACTTCCGTTCCGAAGTTCCCCATGGCCCTCAATAGGAGACTTCAAAAATCATTTTTCTCATTTAAACAAAAATTGTAATGATAACACTTGCCATGTAACAAGAACTGTTTATTTGCTTTCAACTTACATATAAAAGTAATTTTCAATTAGACAAACACTCAGCTCAAATTGCATCTCAATGTGGACAAAAACGATTATATAGTGATATTTGTAATCTGGACCTAACATTATTTTTTTTCGTAAATAATAACTTCTGTGCAGTGAGTATTTGTAGCTCAAATATTCATACAAAATGCAGTATTGCCATACAAGAAATGCAAACGATAAACAGTTTGGCTGAATTCTTCAAAGCCTATGTAGCAGAAAAATTGCACTAATGTTACTTGACTTCAAATACTTTAAGAAGCATCTTTACTTAATGTGTAGATCAAATTTGATATGGCAAGAAAAAGCGGTACTTTGAAATTTTTCTCACAAATAACACCCGCACGACATTCTGCGAAATTCTGAAGGTACCCACGTGACCACAACTCTTTTCTCTTCAAAACATTTCTGCAAATAACTATTTTCAGAAGAGTAAATTACCGTCATTTTTTAAACTATACATCTGTGATGGTCGCCTGGCAGTATGGTTTGTATGTTTGGTGTAGAATAGCCCAGTGCAAAAAACAACAAATGGCTGAGCATCCTTTGACGCTCGGGCAATTTCGAAAGCATTTGTTTGTTAGCAGCAATTCAGTTAAGCCCTTGTCTTTATGCTTAGGCCCAGAACAAAACACAAGTAACTAAAGTAGTCCTAAGAGTCATGTAGTCTCACTGTTCCAAGGCTTGTGAAGCCTAATTTAGTGCAAGCTTCACCATTTTTTAAAAATTCAGATTCAACCAACAGGTTTTGGAGGCACAGTGCATTTTCAGCTAACTTGTTTCACGCCAGTTACTTAGATAAAAAGCGGAAAGTAGAGGTAAAAATACCAATTTAAAGGCATTGTAGGTAATAACAAAAAGGACAGCTTTCTTTTTTTGTGTGGTGCTTTGCCTGAACGCTGTGCTTTTTGTGGTATAGTTCATTGTCTAGTGAACATAGGCCTTAAAAACTAACATTAGCCATGTTGAGGTCGATTTCTTGGTTATAGTCATAGTAGCCATATAAGTAATTATGACTTCAAACTTGATTGTTCCTTTGAAGATTTTTTCCTTGCATAATGATATTTGAGAGTCTTAGTCAATTTTGTTATAAGAAAACGTGATGTCATAATAGGGTCACTTTTTGTAGAGTCGTTCAGTTCTACCTTACCTTTTACATTCCTAATAGAGCAGTTATTTTCAATATCGGTATTTAAAATGGAATGAGCATGCTGTATGTAGTAAGGTGTAAGCACTTACAGATAGCACATGCACCCAACTTTTCTGTTGGCAGTTTATTTCTGTTATTCTTGATTTATATGTGGGGTTTCACGTCCGAAAACCACTATATGATTATGAGAGACGCCGTAGTGGAGGGCACTGGAAACTTCGACCACTTGGGGTTCTTTAACGTACACCCAAATCTGAGCACACGTGCCTACAGCATTTCTGCCTCCATCGAAAATGGAGCCGGGGTTTGATACCGCAACATGCGGGTCAGCAGCCGAATTTCTTTTACTCTTGCTCCCCTATATGTGTGCAGTTCGGTTATAGTTATCTGGCTTGCACAGATTTTTAATGGCACCTGCCTGGTCCTACTTGCTTTCATGGTGATTTTAACCTTCATAAGTTGCATAGGTTTAACTCTCAAAATTGTTCAAGATGCCAATTTTGTGCACAACCTGCATAGTATAAAGGCAGCAGATGTACATGCACACACTATTAAATGAACATTGAGAGCTTTCACTGGCAGTTCCTAAAGTTTTACTGTGCAGGAAGCGTTTAAATCATAATTTCATAAGGACATATTAATCGATTATCTCTACCATTGAAAATCGTGACAACCTAGTTATTTTCACTGTGATAAGCATGCTGTTTTTTTGATGTGGCAGAACTAATTTATACACTCATTCCTTCTATTATTCACATATGCATAACATGAAGGATTGTGTGCCTTAAATTTTCAGTTTCATTCTGTGTGTTATATTTCTTGTGCATGTAAACTATTGTGCTAACATGTGTCTCTGACATTATTTGTTCCAATTATTTTCATTTCCAGGTGCCTATGAAGGACACATAAGTTCTATCGCAGTGACCTTCGAAATTTACAGTGGTGCCGGAGCCTGAAGCAGCATTTCGCCGACCTCCACAAGGCATTCATAAGACAAACACAGCGCCACACTTTCACAGTGCTATGATTATTATTTATGTTTAAACATTTCGTTCTAAAATTGCTGTTACATTGTGCCACCATCCTGTGGCTTAGGTGGAGCTCGTGAAATTGCGTTGCAGTCACCTCATTTGTGTACGATCAACACTGCAATGTCACTATTCACAGCTGGAGCATACAGACAAATAAAAAAACATATTGATTGTAGCAGGGCTGATGTGTATAATAATGCTTCTCTATTGATAATAATAACTTTATAAGTCTTGCATAGAACACTGCATTAATGTGTTGCAATGTAACCACCATTTATGATCGCTAGCATGTTAATTTAGTAGTTTTGTAATGTATTTTATTTAAAAGGTAATTTTGCTTCCGCATCACTACAATTAGTAAGATGCCAATGATTCAATCCCTCATCATGCACATTTAAGAAATATTGTGATTTGTACACAGTATTGCATGTACTCAAGATGTGGACGTCTATTCACATTTCAATTTACACATTATATTGCTTTGCACTAGATTCAGACGTAACATGCACACAATTCAGTAATTTCCGCATGATACGTCTTTCCATAAGATGCGGAGTCCGCATCATACGTCTTATGCGGAGTCCGCATCATACGTCTTCCATATTCCAATAATTCCGTATGTGAGGTCTCCGCATCTTACGGAACGTTTCAGTAGGGGCGTTAACTCTTTGAATACTTCTCGCCGCGTATCCTCTTCAGATTGCAGCGTTTCCGTGGAAGTCGTTGCCTTACGTTTGGCTGCTGCGGCTGGTTGCGGCTGTGCAGTTGAATTATGCATGGACTGGCTGGCCTTTGTCAGTCTGCTTTCTAGAGAGTGGTTCTTTGCAAGCAGCGTTTGGATCTGAGCTTGTTGAGTCGCCATTTGAGATTTAAACGCACTGATTGTTTGCGTAAGTTTCTTGACAAGCGGGTATGCGTCGAGGCGCTCGATTTCGATGGTTGCGGGTGAGAGGCTGGAAGCGGAGACGCTGGGCTTTGCGCCCAAGCCACACTAGAGTTGCTTGGTCATGCTTTTGATAAATCGACATGCCAAATGTGACTTCGTGATCGGGTTCTTGATCTTCGCGAGCGCATCGTCGTTCTGCCGTTGCCTAAGAACATGCACCCGACACATCACATCGGTCGGCGCAACAGGCGCGCCTAAGACCTTGAAAAGAAATTCGGCAATAGCAAAGACACAGTTTACGTGGACGCGGCCCGTTACGACTGCCACCGCGGCTTCGCGGTCGCAATCACGGATCATGTAGGAATTTGCGTCACGAGTGCGACGATAGGCACGGAAGAGACGGAGGCGGCCGAAGAAGCTGCCATAGCCCTCGCGATAGCCACCACGGACGCCGAGGTGATAATAGGCGACTCGCAGGCGACGATACGCAACTACGCCAGCGGCCGGATCTCCCGCGAAGCGGCCCGCATTCTCCAAACCCACGAACGCAACATCTGCCGCAAAAATGACAGTTTCTTCGTATGGACCCCCGCCCACACGGACCCTCCGCTTGCGGGCAACGCGACTGCCCACGCCGCGGCTCGAAGATTTAAACGCCGAGCTGCGACGCCTGCCGACAGTCCCGATGTCTCGCACACTTCGACAGCGATGCGAGAATGGACGTGGGGGAATCGCATGACCACTTTCACAGACATCACGCAACACTACAGACTGAACAGATGCAAATATCCACCACCCCACGCGAAACTAAACTTGAAACAGCAGGTTGCCTGGAGACAACTACAGACGCACACGTACCCGAATCCGGTGATCCTTCGCCTCTGCTACCCAGGCATTTATACGTCCGACGCGTGTAACGCGTGCTGAGACAGAGCGACACTGCAGCACATGCTGTGGAAGTGTACCGGCAACGCGCAGCAGTCCTCTACGAACCCGGTAGTCATAGCAGTCTCGAACCGCGAGGCGCAATGGGAGGCGGCTCTGCTCAGCCACGACCTTGCCGCTCAACTGTGGGCCGTCCGGCAAGCCCAGGATGCCCCCGTGTCCAAGGACTCGAGGCCGTCACTTATGCCGGGGTGCTTCTAGCCCCACCCCGCTCAATGACGCCGGACATGTTCAATAAAGTTTTTACTCACTCCCTTGCGTCTCCCACCTACTATTTGGTAGTCAGGGTGGCTTTCTTGAAGGTTCTTCAGCGTCTCATCATCAGTGGGGATTGTGTGGGCGCAAAAATCGATGCCTCGTATTGCGTTGTCGGGTGGTCGGGCGTACATGTGTAGCTCAATCTGATGGTCTTCTCCGAGAAGGTTTGACCTAATGGGTTGGTATGCGATTGCTCGGTCGGTCGTAGCCTCACTAATGGTGAAAGTGTTCTTCCTTGGGTGTATGCGTATTTGGTCACGCTTGGCGGGGTCCAGGTCACACAGAGATGCCGCTTTAAACAGTGCTCTTTGCAAGTATCCAGCTGATGTGCGCGTGAGGTCGATGGGTGTGTTGGCCTGACCCACGATGTGGTACGTGTATGATGGCAGTCTTGGCAAGGGATGGCATTTCAGTTTCAGTGGAAGCCAGGGGGTTAGTGGAGTTTTGGGGGCTTTGCTTGCTTGCGCGTCGTTCATTTGGGCTTGTTGCTTCAGTGCCAGGGGACGTTTTGCCTGGGCTGGAAAACCTTGAGGTGGTGTTCAGGAATCATCTCACCATTCAACGAGAGAGCTTTCGACGCCGTTAACCTCGACTTCCATGTCCGCCGGTGTCCCGGAGGCCGCGAGAGCGGCGTTCGTTGCAGCGTCCCTAGGCCTAGGCGATCAGTGCCGGGGCTTGCCGGACTGGCGTAAAAAGAAAATGGTGACCGATATATATTGGAAAGTTATATCCTCGGGACTGGTATGACTTGCGGAAACTATTCGTATAAGAATCATTGAGCTATAGGCACATCTTCCAACTGAAGAATCGGAAAACATCGAAGTTTGGTGCAGACGCGTCTAATCACTTCAAGCGCTGGCCGCTTCTCCCCTGCTGCGTGTAGAGACAGAACACGTGCGAGAGCGGGAGCGCGAACTTCAACGCAACATTGACTTGGATCTGCTGCGCGTAGAGACGCGGCCCTCATTGTTACTGTTACCTCCAGTTCACACTGAAGGATCTGCTTTTTACAGTGGCGGGAGCCCCGCCACGGTGGTCTGGTCGATAAGGTACTCGGCTACTGACCCACAGGTCGCGGGATGAAATCCCGGCGGTGGCGGCTGCATTTCGGATGGAGGCGGAAATGTTGTAGGCCCGTGTGCTCAGATTTTGGTGCACGTTAAAGAACCCCAGGTAGTCGAAACTCCCCGAGCCCCCCTCTACGGCGTCTCTCATAATTATATGGCGGTATTGGGATGCTGAACATCAAATATCGATCAATCAATCAATCAGCCAATCAATCAATCGATCAATACAGAGGCCGGGATTCCCCTGCCGCCAAAACGCACTGTCCTTCGCACTGGACGCGCTCCACACCACCAAATATGCCATCTACCACGGGGCCAACGCGGAATGAATGCGCTGTCACCGGTTGTTTTCGTGGTTCGCAAACACCACTACACTAACCGGAAGTATTGTCTTCGATGATTATCGTATGCAGGAAGCGAAAAGAAGCAGTACTTCTTACTTTGCTGGCGAGTCGCTGTCTTGTAAAGCTTGAAGAGCAGGAAAAAAACTGCCGACAGCAGCCGCGTTGGTAGGTTAGTCTTGCTCGGCTTGACCGCGACAAGCTCCGTCACGCCAAAGATAAGATTGGTCACGTCTTCTACGAAATAGGGGCATGAAGTTGGCACAGAAAGGGTAAGACTACAGTGTGTTACAAGGTTCAGTCACGTGCACTGCGACTTGACAAGTGAGTAAGGCTTGGCCGCCAATTCTAAAAATTTCTTGACTAGCGCTCCTATTGGTACGCAGCGAACAATTCGGCAGCAGACGCCGTGAAAATCGGTCTGAGAGCGATCGGTGCGGAAAGGGCCCTTTCAACGGATCTCGCCATCGCCGAATCCGAATCGGAGCACTTTCGGTGGCCGGAATGCCCAGTGTGAACACCACCTTGATGTAGCGGCCGAAATGTTAACCTTAGGGAAATCTTCCCCGCTGGCCTTCCAGTTGTTGTCTATTTCTTGAAGCCTGTTGAGGTTCAGTTGTCTTACGTTGTAGGGTGGTGGACTTGGCTCTAGTCTCCTTTTGCATTCTTTATTTGCAATTTTGTGTCCTTCTTCGCAGATCTTGCAGATGGGTGCACATTCATGTCCCTGCATTTGTCCGGTCTTGTCGCATTTATAGCAGAAATCTGGCATAGGTTTCGGATAGACTTCTGGCAGTGACCCCTATTGCCCCAAGTTCGGCAATACTGCACTGACTTACAATAGAGTCTGTTTTCGAAGTCAACGCTCTGGAAATATATGTTGTAGGAAACGTGCGGTCCTTCAAAAAAGATGACTGCCGCGGTCAATTGACCTTGCATTCGGGCGTTAAGAACTGTGTGTCTTGTCGGTGTGCGAATTCCAGCCTTTAGTTATGCGGTGCTCGTATCGTGTATCAAGCCACTGATGACGGCTCTGGAGACAGTCCGGTGTTCTGATGTTGCCATTCACAATGTAGAAATTTCCTCCAAGCTGTATTTTCTGGATGCTTACCAGCTTTTTGGCGTCTTCTTTGGCGGCGGTGCTTGCGATGATTAGGTTTTCGATTGGCTGGACTTGTACGCGTACCTTGTCGTTGAATTCTTTCTGTGATCGTCCACTCACTCTACCGATGGCATGCATGATGGCGACGGTGTTTGATTTAGAGAGTTCTAGCCCTGCTTGTGGATGATAGACGATCTTAAAGTCGTCAAAAGGCAGGGGTGGCGTATTGGGCATGCGATATTGCTGTGATTGTGATGGGTTCAGCGTCTGCTCCGTGATAGGTCGGTGACTTGTGGGTGAGTTTGCCGGTGTTCCTACATTTATGGTAATCCTTTTGCCTTTCTTACTTCTAGTGATCCACGCACTTTGCGTTGCGATAGTTCTGTCGCTACCAGTGTCATAGGTGCATGAATTTTCTGTTTCGTTGTTCTTGCTGGTTTCTTGGCATTTTGCTTGCTGTGGCTGCTTCTTGGCTCATACTACGGGCTCTTCGCCACGGCGAGTGCGAGCTCTCGTGAGGAGCCGACAAGTACGCCTGATCACGCGCCGCGCAGCTTGTATCGCAATGGTGTGCAAGAGCAAGCTAGGCGTGAGGCGTAATCAAGTAGACGAATGCTTGTCGGTAATCAAGTTTTATATCTTGAAACAGGCTGCACTCACCCGTATGGGGCGAGTATCTGCCGATTCATCGCCTCTTGCTGGTTGCACCAGTGCAAAACTTGGTTTCGTCACTGGCCTTGTCCTGGGTTGAGAGCGCGAAAAGCAGGAGCCCATGTGTGGTAAGCGTGCTTCGAACGGCCCCTTAGCAGAAACTACAGTTCGATTAAAGTTGAAAAAACACAGTATTCGGCGTTACTGCGTGCGAGAGTGTAAAGCCACCACCACAGGACTTTATACACCTGGCCATTTTGGTAGTGATCAAGCGGCAATGCCATGCGTGCAAGATTTTCCTGAGCAGTGGTGTTACGCTGGTAATTCTACTGGAGAGGAAGAGCCACTTGAGCATTGTCGAGATATTCCGAAGCGGGAGGAACAACCGACAGAGCAGTATCAAGCGATAATCATTCCCGAAAGTCGGAATGGTGGAAGCTGTTACATGAACGATAAGATTGAAGAAGATGAACGCGCTACGTTCAGTGAACAAACGAGGAAGCGGGCAAATGAAGAGCCCGCCTACAGTTTGCCCACAAGAAACGATGGCTTCTTTGATCTCCTCAGTGGTGAAGCCAGCAGTCCTGTGTTGGCGGTGGTGCCCCCGTCGTTGTTTGCCCAGGCGTGACGTTAGAGCTTTGCTCCCTTCACTTTCGAAAAATGGCAATGCCAGAACAAAACAACGAGACGGTTGGATAGAAACGCTAGTGAAAACTTTCCTTCTGCCTCCAAAACTGAAGCGAAGGGTCCTGGAAATGGAGCAGAAACAGAACCACCATGCAAACCAAGCCCTCAAACATATTCATACGGAGCAGCGGGAGAGCAAGGCACAGGGTGTGAGCCACAGTAAAAAACGTCGCTGGAGGGACCAAGGCACCTCATAGAGAAGACTTGAAAACGCTGCAGTTAATGGTCTGCAGGATAACCTTAGTGCGCAATACACCCGCAACGTCACTCCGAGATGGTGACGACGGAGATGGAAGCGCTCGCATCGTTTCCATGTTGCCTCAGCAGGCTTCATCTGAGATTGCCGCAGACGTGGTGACAGTAGAAGAGCACGTGTCCAAATTACGAACTGTATCACAGATGAGACTTCAGCGAAAAACACCTGCTCCGTACTTTTTCACTCTGCCACGTGAGGAACCGCCTGATACAGGAACTGTATCTGTCAGAAGTAGCGAAATGACTTTTTTAGAGCTTACGTTCCCTCTTTCTATAAGGTAGAGGAAAATAAAGAAGCGGGGCAGGGGCTTGGGGAGCCCAGAGACCCAGAGAAAGAGAAGAAAGAAGTAGGAAGGCCCTGATCAACTAAACGTGCCTCCGGCCACGCTCGACCATTCTTGCAGTAGCTGGTCCCTTCGGACTTATTCGGACAGCGGTTTGGCTGAGCGTTGGGTGTTTTTGACCTGTTGAAACTAGCTGACGTTGCCTATTACTTGATTAGGCGATCGAATCAGTCTAATGTGTAATTTTTCTCCTGTCCAAGGGAATAGGAGCCCTTGGTCATCCTCCTTGTCAAATGATGACTCGCCATTGGAATATTTTTTCCGCCTGCAGTAGTGTTGACAGCATCCCTGTCGCGCTGGTGCCCTCGAGTGGTGGATTTATTAAGCTCAACAACCCATAGGCGATCCACGCAGATTTGCAAGCCATGACGCCGCACTTTCTGCTGATAAGTGTTGTCCGTCAGTTCAGAAGAAATGTTTTGGTATGCAGATTGTCAGATCCTTCGTGCGTTTCTGACAGCCTGAAATGCAAGACATTTGCTTCGGTCTCAGTGAGTGCATTTATTCCACCTCATTTAGCGTGCACTAAAGGATTTGCACGAGGAGTCGACTCTAGATTAATGCCCGCTGAGATTCTGGAAAAGCTGTCTGATGCAGGGGTCATAGCTGTGTACCGTTGCAACCGATTAGTTAACGGTGAGAAAGTTCCCACTGAGTCCGGTATTCCTGCCTTTGTCGGCAATTCCTGTCCATCCAAATTGAAAATATGGCCGCGCATTTTCAGAGTCGAACGTCTCGTTTTTCGTCCTCTCCAATGTCAAAACTGTTGGCGTTTTGGTCACAGTGTAGGGGGCTGTAAATCAAATTCACATTGCCGGATCTGTGGCGATACCCATCCATCGAAGGAGTGCTACGCCAAAACTGAAAAGTGCTGCCTCTGTGCAGGAAATCATGCGGTCGATTACATGAACTGCACCGCACGGTCCAATGAAACGCAACTGCTAGAAATCATGGGCAGACGCGGTTGCTCGTGACGAGAAGCAATAACTGTTGTGAAGGATAGGGCCTTTGGGTATGCAGAAGTCATTCGAGGCACGAAGAACTAAGTGAGACGAAGGTTTTGAATCCCATTGAAGCTGCAGTAGAAAAGGCAATGTCGAAAGCACTGGAACACATAGTTACGAGCGTAAGTGAGTGCATGTCTCAAGTGTCTTGCTCACAGATTACACAGCTCATTTCTGCAGTCGCAGTACCGATAGCCAAGTCGGCACCTTGGGCAGTAGAAGAGATACCGAATTCAGCCCCAGAGCCGCAATCCCGAGAGGAGAAACCCCCAATTTTGTCGGTACCTTCTAAGTCAACCCACGCGGAGGATCAGAATGAAATGAACGTATGCCGAGATTTCAGGCGTCAGAAGCGCACTAGATCTCCTGTAAAATCTCCTCTCCCAAACTCAAAACCTAAAAAGGGCAACAATAATGCCAGTGCACTTATTAAAGAAAATATTTTAATTGCTGCCATTGCTGAAGTATTTCGCTTGTCAACATTGATAACTTGAAAGTAGTACAGTGGAATATTAGGTCTTTGATTTCTGCTTCTACTGACTTTGCACAATTATTCAATTATAACCGGATATAATCCTATTACAAGAAACCTGGCTTAACTCCGCTAAGAATTATCATGTAGACAATTTTAGAGCGTTTCGGCTAGATCGTCCATCACTAGGAGGTAGTCTAATTATACAAGTCTCGCGAAAATTTTGCCGCACAGCAAGCATAGCTTTTCAGCTTATGCCCTAAGATTGTGAAATTTTGACAATCGATCTCAGTCTGCCAGGACACCGCCCTTTTTCACTTATAAAAGCATATTTTTCTACGGGTTCACATATTACTAACAATTTAATACTGCCTTAGCTAATTGCAAGAAGGATTTTCTCCTGACTGGTGATTTCAACTCGCATCATGTTTTGGGGGAATTTCGATCAGACCCTTTCGATACTCTTCTGTGGGATTGGATGAATAATAAAAACCCTCCCTGCCTAAATGAAAGACAGCTTACATTTATTCGCGGGCGGACACGATGGGTATTAGATCTTAGGTCTTGCAGCTCGAGTGTTTCAATAAAGTCTTGGAAAACAATTGATTTCTCTTCAAACAGTGACCATCTTCCTGTACACTTTGGAATCCCATGTCCTGTGAAATCTATTGAAAGCACAGAGAAAACATTGATCAATTACAAAAAAAAAATTTTAAAGACTGCTTGCGTTCAAATAATAGGGCAGTGTCCAGTGGTCGAAATGAAGATCTCGGCAGAAATGTCTGCTCTGCTTTAGAAATCTCCAAGAACACATATGAATTTGTAATTGCTTCGGCGACAACCAAAAGTGCCCAACCTAGTAGATGGTGTCATAATGAGTGCACACGAGACTATAGAAGAAGAAAAGCTGCATGGAATAGACTTCATGTATACAGAGTCCGAAAAATTGGAAGGATTGTCAGTTCATTGCGGCTACATTTAAACGCATTGTATCGCGAGCCAAAGAGCTATATGACCAAGAACATTTTGAGTGCCTGTCTAAAGCGAATAACAAACGTGCTTTATTCAATTTCCTTCGTGGTAGGAAGGAGACCCCTATACTAGGTAACGTTGACTCAGTAGTTCACACCTCAGAAAAACTACAGGAATCAATAAATGAATTGGCTGAACGATTCGAAAACAGGTTCTCAACGCGTCTTCCTTATTCGGCCTACACAACAGCCATCTATGACTTCACAGAAATATCGACTTCCGAATTAAATTAGGCTATGCAAAGTTTGCCAAATGCAGCACCAGGTGCCGATGGAATAACAATGACAATGCTAAAAATACTACACTGGGAATATCCAAATGTTCTTTTAGGTCTCGTCAATTATTCTCTTAGAAGAACATGGATCCCTTCTGAATGGAAGATGGCGAAAATTATACCATTGCTTAAGGAGCAGGGGGCAGACTATAATTTAGACACCATACGACCGCTGGCCTTAACATTTAACGTAGTAAAACCTAATGAAAGGGTACTTCATGGTAGTATATTTGGTTTATAATGAGAATTAACTGTTGAATTCTTCCCCAAATGGACTTTAGATCTAGATATTCCATATAGCATGCACATGTAGATCTGGAATGTCTTATTGATAGTGCCCGTCACAAAATGCAGTATGCGGCTTTAGTAACATTAGACATATGTAAAGCATACGATGGTGTAGAGAATTCTATCTTGATTAATCAGTTATGAAGTCATGGTCTTTCACCTTACAAAGTAGCATGGGTGACGAAACTTTTAAGTGGAAGAGGATTTTATTGTGATCAAGGCCGTTTCAATTCCTGTAAGCACAAACAACCCGAGGTGTGCCTCAAGTGTCAGTACTGTCCCCCGTATTATTCAACATATTGCTTAGTACCATCCCCGTTCCGCCAAATGTGAAAACCTATGTTTATGCCGACGACATTGCTTTCCCTGCTATGCCACTTGACTTTCACTGTGTTTACACGATGTTGCAAGCATATCTTAATAAAATAGAACATTGGCTTGATGGATTTATGTTGAACCTGAATACCAGTAAATGTGCTATTGTCGTTCTTCCTGTCCAAGATCCTGTGCACATATCTAATATTTACAAGCTTCCAGATATCCCACAAGTACAATCATTGAAATACTTTGGAGTTATTTACAATGAAAATCTCAATTGGCGCCCTCACATTGAATACATCGTGACAAAAGCAATAAGCGCAAAGGGCGTATTGCGGACGTTGAGTAATTGTAGATCAGGCATGATAAGTAAGGCACTTTTGATTATATATAAATTATATGTCCGACCTGTGTTAGAGTTTGGCTGCGTTCTTTTTTCTGTTATGGCAGCCTACAAACTTCGGCCGCTCGTTCTATTGAAAAAAAGGCTTTACGGCTCTGCTTTGGACTTCAAAAGTATACTGCAAATGCAGTGTTATGCCTTGAAGCACGAATACCAACCCTATTATGTCACTTTAACGTTCTTACTGTGCAGACCTTTTTACGACGACATGAAGCACCCTTTAACCCTGAACAAATTGTTTTTATTTCCAATTCTGACACTCTTCTACGTGCATTGGCCCAGATTTCACAAACCACAAATAGTATTTGTTCAAACGTTGTCTTGAGCCTCTAAATATACAAGTTCATTGTCTGCTTTCTTTAACTGAGCAACAAATTTCTCCAGAAATCGTTGACGATGATATCTTCCCAAATCACGCTAAGCTATTACCTACAGGCTTTTGAAATGGTTTATTGCAGGACCACGTCAGTACTCTGCCAACAAATGTCATTATTGCAATCGACGCATCGCCATCAGTTAAAAAATCAGGCGTTCGAATATATTGCCCCGTACTTGAATGGTCATTTTCATATCGCTTACCAGACTTCCTGTCTTTCTGACTGAATTGATGGCAATAATGTTAGCTTAGCGAAAAGTAAATACTTCTATTCCAGTCGTAGCAGAAATACCTGATTCATTATCAGTGTGCTCTTCTCTGTCCACATCCGGTCGCTCACCCATACTGAAACTTTTTAAATCATTGATCCCCTGTCAACTCCGAATTATTCATTTAATCTGGGCACCAGGGCAGAAAGGTTTGTTGTTAAACGACATAGCTGATTCTCTTGCGAAGGCATCGCTTTCGACACGCACCATTGCTATTTTCCCTCATACAGTACACAATACGGTGGAGCGATTTCGCACCCTTAAAATCAGGCAAAATGTATCAGACCCTGCACTGACGGTTTCTCCAGAGTACAACAACTTCTTACTTCCCTGGCGCAGTGAACTGTCTAATTCAAGATGATGAAAGTTGTCATCACAAAATTTCGTTGCCGCGTTACCTCCCTCAATTTTTACATGCTTAGATAAGGTTTGTCGAATTCCCCTCCGTGCATTTACTGTAATCAAGAGAAACGATCAGTCATTTTTTATTACATTGTCGCCGTTTCGATTTATTCAGGCAAAGCACACTAACACCACCTCTTCAAAAACTGGGCATGAACAGTTGGGTGTCGTTTTAGAGAATACATTGACTAAAGACAACGTCCAGAAGTCTTGCATTAATGTTTCAGTTCTAATATTATGACCGATATCTGTGACTTCATGAACAGTTAGGTGTCGTCTGTCGTTTTAGAGAATAGTTTGACTAGAGACAACGTTCAGAAGGCTTGCATTAAGTTTTCAGTTCTAAATATGACCGATATATGTGACTTCATGAACAGTTGGGTGTCGTTTTAGAGAATACATTGACTAAAGACAACGTCCAGAAGTCTTGCATTAAGGTTTAAGTTCTAATATTATTATGTATATCTGTGACTTTATGAACAGTTGGGTTTGGTCTGTCATTTTAGAGAATAGTTTGACAAAAGACAACGTTCCGAAGGCTTGCATTAAGGTTTCAGTTCTAATATTATGACCGATATATGTGACTTCATGAACAGTTGGGTGTCGTTTTAGAGAATATTTTGACTAAAGACAACGTTCAGAAGTCTTGTATAAGGTTTAAGTTGTAATTTTATGACGGATATCTGTGACTTCATGAACAGTTGGGTGACGTCTCTCGTTTTAGAGAATAGTTTGACTAAAGACAACGTTCAGAAGGCTTGCATTAGGTTTCAGTTCTAATATTTTGACCGATGTATGTGACTTCATGAACAGTTGGGTGTCGTTTTGGAAAATACTTTGACTAAAGACAACGTCCAGAAGTCTTGCAGTAAGGTTTCAGTTCTAATATTATGACCGATATCTGTGACTTCATGAACAGTTTGGTGTCGTTTTAGAGAATACTTTGACTAAAGACAACGCCTAGAAGTCTTGCAATAAAGTTTCAGTTCTGTTATTATGAACAATATCTGTGACTTCATGAACAGTTGGGTGTCGTTTTAGAGAAAACTTTGACTAAAGACAACCTCCAGAAGTCTTGCTTTAGGGTATCAGTTCTAATATTATGACTGATATATGTGACTTCATGAACAGTTGGTTGTCCCTTGTCGTTTTAGAGAATAGTTTGACTAAAACAACGTTCAGAAGGCTTGCAATAAGGTTTCAGTTCTTATATTATGACCGATATATGTGACCTCATGAACAGTTGGGTGTCGTTTTAGAGAATACATTGACTAAAGACAACGTCCAAAAGTCTTGCATTAAGGTTTATGTTCTAATATTATGACCGATATCTGTGACTTCATGAACAGTTAGGTGTCGTCTGTCGTTTTAGAGAATAGTATGACTAAAGACAACGTTCCGAAGGCTTGCATAAAGGTCTCAGTTCTAATATTATGACCGTTATATGTGAATTGATGAACAGTTGGGTGTCGTCTGTCGTTTTAAAGAATAGTTTGACTAAAGACAACATTCAGAAGGCTTGCATTAAGGTTTCAGTTCTAATAATATGACCGATATATGTGAATTCATGAATTGTTGGTTGTCGTTTTAGAGAACACTTTGACTGAAGACAACGTCCAGAAGTCTTGCATTAAGGTTTCAGTTATAATATTATGACCAATATCTGTGACTTCATGAACAGCTGGGTGTCGTCTGTCATTTTAGAGAATAGTTTGACTAAAGACAACGTTCCGAAGGCTTGCATTAAGGTTTCAGTTCTAATATTATGACCGAAATATGTGACTTCATGAACAGTTTGGTGTCGTTTTAGAGAATACTTTGACTAAAGACAACGTCCGTAAGTCTTGCATTAAGGTTCCAGTTCTAAAATTATGACCGATATCTGTGACTTCATGAAGAGTTGGGTGTCGTCTGTCGTTTTAGAGAATAGTTTGACTAAAGACAACGTTCAGAAGGCTTGCATTAGGTTTTCAGTTGTAATATTATGACCGATATATGTGGCTTCATGAACAGTTGGGTGTCGTTTTAGAGAATACATTGACTAAAGACAACGTGCAGAAGTCTTGCATTAAGGTTTCAGTTCTAAAATTATGACCTATATATGTGACTTTATAACAGTTGGGTGTCGTTTTAGAGAATATTTTGACTAAAGACAACGTTCAGAAATCTTGTATAAGGTTTAGGTTGTAATTATATGACGGATACCTGTGACTTCATGAACAGTTGGGTGTCACCTCTCGCTTGAGAGAATAGTTTGACTAAAGACAACATTCAGAAGGCTTGCATTAAGGTTTCAGTTCTAATATTTTGACCGATGTATGTGACTTCATGAACAGTTGGGTGTCATTTTTGAAAATACTTTGACTAAAGACAACGTCCAGAAGTCTTGCAGTAAGGTTTCAGTTCTAATATTATGACCGATATCTGTGACTTCATGAACAGTTGGGTGTCGTCTGTCGTTCAATAGAATAGTTTGACTAAAAACAACGTTCAGAAGCCTTGCAATAAGGTTTCTTTTCTAATATTATGACCGATATCTGTGACTTCATGAACAGTTGGGTGTCGTCTGTCGTTTTAGAGAATAGTTTGACTAAAGACAACGTTCAGAAGGCTTGCATTAAGTTTTCAGTTCTAAATATGACCGATATATGTGACTTCATGAACAGTTGGGTGTCGTTTTAGAGAATACATTGACTAAAGACAACGTCCAGAAGTCTTGCATTAAGGTTTAAGTTCTAATATTATTATGTATATCTGTGACTTTATGAACAGTTGGGTGTGGTCTGTCATTTTAGAGAATAGTTTGACTAAAGACAACGTTCCGAAGGCTTGCATTAAGGTTTCAGTTCTAATAATATGACCGATATATGTGACTTCATGAACAGTTGGGTGTCGTTTTAGAGAATATTTTGACTAAAGACAACGTTCAGAAGTCTTGTATAAGGTTTAAGTTGTAATTTTATGACGGATATCTGTGACTTCATGAACAGTTGGGTGACGTCTCTCGTTTTAGAGAATAGTTTGACTAAAGACAACGTTCAGAAGGCTTGCATTAGGTTTCAGTTCTAATATTTTGACCGATGTATGTGACTTTATGAACAGTTGGGTGTCGTTTTGGAAAATACTTTGACTAAAGACAACGTCCAGAAGTCTTGCAGTAAGGTTTCAGTTCTAATATTATGACCGATATCTGTGACTTCATGAACAGTTTGGTGTCGTTTTAGAGAATACTTTGACTAAAGACAACGCCTAGAAGTCTTGCAATAAAGTTTCAGTTCTGTTATTATGAACAATATCTGTGACTTCATGAACAGTTGGGTGTCGTTTTAGAGAAAACTTTGACTAAATACAACCTCCAGAAGTCTTGCTTTAGGGTATCAGTTCTAATATTATGACTGATATATGTGACTTCATAAACAGTTGGTTGTCACTTGTCGTTTTAGAGAATAGTTTGACTAAAACAACGTTCAGAAGGCTTGCAATAAGGTTTCAGTTCTTATATTATGACCGATATATGTGACCTCATGAACAGTTGGGTGTCGTTTTAGAGAATACATTGACTAAAGACAACGTCCAAAAGTCTTGCATTAAGGTTTATGT